>NC_137619.1:28146619-28324119 GCF_963280865.1 Gymnoscopelus braueri
GGTGGTAAAAATGTAATATCATTCACAAAATCCAGTCACCCTGAATTTGACTGAAAACTGCTGGTAATTCACTTGGTAATTTCACAGAGGTGGGGGGTGAAAATCACAGAACCAGATGGAACACACACACACACACACACACACACACACACACGCACACACACACACACACACGCACCCCCACACACACACACACACACAATTGTAAATTGATACAGTAAAAAGGCTCTTGTTTACACGCTCTGCAGCACTGTTACTCTCCTGTGACTCTGTTGCTCTCCTGTGGCTTATTGAATCACAAGTATCATCACATTGTGGCTGAAAGACGCTTCATCATTGCAATATTTCAGTCCATCCCACTCTTCCATTTCTTGTACCTGAGTAGCCGTTTCTTTTGTCAGTAGCCAGTTAATTTAGCAGCATTAGCTGAGCCGGAGGATTAGCACAGATGGGACCATTCAAACCCCAATCCCCCTCCTCTACTGCTCTGAAAGCCAGTTGCGAGGCTTAGCTGAGAGCAGACTTAATATTCAGGGTTCCTACAGAAGTTGTCTTCAGTTGTGTTGTCTCATTTCCACGCCTCAAAAAGACTAAAATGCAGTTAAATTGTGTGTTTGACCGGATTTTAACCATTATTTTATTACTTTGTGCCGCGCTATGAGTTTTTAGATCTTTATATATATATATTTTTTTTTTTAAAGCGAAAATGTTTAACTTCAATCTTTGGTTCTAGGGGTCCCTGGAAAAAAAAATTGAGACGAGAGTCCGTGGCCAAATAGATATAATTTTGGGGGTCCTTGACATTAAAAAAGTTTGAGCACCACTGATATAGCAACATAAGTTTTTCAGAAAACTTTTAGGATTTAGATTTTTCTTTTTTTTATCGGCTCATGTTACATCAATATTAGTGTGAGATATACTGTAGATGTTTGTGTGGCACTAGACAGCTTCCATTAAGGGTAATATAACATTAATACAGTCATTTCCACTTTTCTAAAGGCCAGTCCACACCAATGCAACTCCTTGCAAATCCTTGCAACTGCCGGTCAGTCCACACGGCTTGCAACGGTCTTTAAAACGGTTTAGTTTGCAAGGAGTTGCATTGGTGTGGACTGACCTTAAAACTCACTATCATGACAACAATTGTTTTTAGATATTGGAAGAATGCACTTTGTTCGCAGTCTTTGTTATGCTAAGTAAATATGATTGAATGGAATCACTACTTCCGGGTCCCTTGATCACATGAATTCAGTAAATTCTGCTTTCTGATCCCTAGTTTGCAAGTTAGAAATATACCAGGTCACGCAGACTTATGTTCTCAGTCATTGGTCCTTTTCATTCTAGTTGTTATTATTTAAAATGATCTTAAATATCTTAAATGTAACTTGCTGAAAGATTCACACTCCAGTCATGCTGACTGAGATTATCTAACGAGTAACTATCCATGCCCATTGTGTGGGCATGGACGGAGACGCCAAGGGAGACGCCAAGTGACGGAGAGAGAGCAGATTTGATTGGGATAAATCATCTCTGCTGTGGTTTCGGGTGCCAGAGGTACCCCTCGGGTACCTGTGAAACGAGCTGCTCTAAATACATTGCATGCTTCTCTGTTCCTCATTGTTCCCTTTACTGCGTGCCTGGTACAGTAGCTGCCAAGTGCTGAGCAGGCTGCTTCTGCCAGGAATGGGCTAGGTGCTGGGCTATAGGTGGGGAATACATTCTGCAGGTACTACGGATGAGGGAGAAAGTGGAGTGAGGTGAGGCTAGGAGGTTCATTAATGAAATAGGGGACAATTTATGATGACAGGGGCCGTGTGTGTGTGTGTGTGTGTGTGTGGTGTGCGTGTGTGCGTGTGTGTGTGTGTGTGTGTGCGTGAGTGTGTGCAGCTGCACTTGATGAAAATGGAAATCTATGAGGGTGGGCAGCGAAGGGGAGGGAAGCCAATTCATTAGTTGGACTTACCCGCTACATGTGTGTCAGCTGTGTGACTGGCGTGCTGACTAGATGGCCGGCCTAATGGATGGGACTAACTGACTATCATGTGTGTATATGTGTGGCTGACTGATTGACTTGCTGACTGACGGACAATGCAGTCTTTCCACATCTTAGGTGTGGCTCGTGAGCTGTGTTGAGCTACTGTTGAACTCTGGACACCATGAGCTGGATCTTTCAGTGGCTGAAGAAGAGAGGGAAACCACAGAGTGGCCAGAAGGGTCGGTAATGGAACATTAGTTTTGGCGAGGGTTCACTCTACCAAGAGCTGCACAGAGGGAGGGAGGGAGGGAGGGAAGGAAGGAAGAAAAGACCAGGTGTGCACTGGGGGGAGTAGGAGGAGGAAAAATATCGAGGAAGGGAGAGGGAGAGGGGAGAGAGAGAGAGAGAGAGAAAGGGGCGAGGTGTATGGCTTGAGGAAGAGAGAGCTTATTCAGTGATATGCATTGTGGCTGCAGTGAGAATTGTCCTGATAAGCCAGAAAATTACATAGGGGAGGAGAGATGGAGGGAAGCAGAGAGAGAGAGAGAGACTGGACTTTAGTGGAGTGTGGAGTGCAGGCTACAGCATTGCCCGTGGTGACAGTAGAATAAGAATCAGACTTTGCAGCAAAAGAGAGAGAGAGGAATAAAGGCAAGAAACGAGGGAGGCAGATACTTGTTTTATCCTAGAGACTGCAGAAAGGGAGGTGGGAAGAGAGAGGAGGAGAGGTTTGGGTGAGATAGTTGTTTATAGTAACAAAGGCTGGCAGGAGTGAATAGAGAGAGAGAGAGATGGAAGAGGAGGGAAATAGAGACGAGGCAAAGCGTTGGAATTGCTACACGTACAGTACGACTAACAGTAAGTGTGTGTGCGTGTGTGTGCGTGTGTGTCCGTTGTGCGCGCGTGTGTGGTGTGTGTGTGTGAAGGCTGCAGGAGATGAGCATGCATGTGATTCGGCGGGGTGTATGTGTTAGGCATGAGTCACACGTGTGTGTGTGCAGTGTATGCGTGGCATGTGTGTGCACTGTGTGTTTGAGATGTGCTCAGCGATGATGATGTGCGGATGAGGAATGCAGCGTGTGTGAAAAAAAGGTGTGTTCGAGCAGCACTTGATAATGAGAGAGAGAGAGAGAGAGAGAGAGAGAGAGAGAGAGAGAGAGAGAGAGAGAGAGAGAGAGAGAGAGAGAGAGAGAGAGAGAGAGAGAGAGAGAGAGGAGAGAGAGAGAGAGAGAGGAGAGAGAGAGAGAGAGAGAGAGAGAGAGAGATTTAGCCAGCCATAGGTGACCAACGCTTAAATCTTAATTTTTCTGGTGAGTGATTTCTTGTCTACTGATTTCTACTGTCATTGTGTCAGGGTCTGGCTGTGTATGTATGTGTGTTCGTACAAATACTAACAGTAACTGTAATTATGGCTGTCAGTTCTCATTCTCCCTGACAGAACGACATGATTCTGGGAGGTGTGAGGGTGTGTTCTTAGATTGCAGATTTGCCGTAGGATAAATTGCTGCAAGATTATTGTCAGACAGATTGCATTGTGACCTTAATCTATTGTGCCTCGTTTTAGATTCATGCATAATTTAATATAGCATATTCATTAAGGGTGAGAGAGAGGGAGGGAGAGAGAGAGAGTGTGTGTACAGCACATGTGTGCTGGCATGTGTGCAAGCAGGTGCTTGTTGTGTATGTAGTATGCTGATGCTTGTGTATTAAAGTCTGTGCATTACCACAGACGTGCATGCGTGGATACAGTATTTTCATAACTCTCTGTGTGTGTGTGTGTGTGTGTGTGTGTGTGTGTGTGTGTGTGTGTGTGTGTGTGTGCTTACATGCATGTTTGTGCGTGTGCGTGCGCATGCGTGTGCGTGTGCGTGTGCGTGCGCATGCGTGTGCGTGTGTGTGTGTGTGCTTACATGCATGTTTGTGTTTGTGTCTCTGCGTGCGTGTGTGTGTATGTCCAGTGTGAGTCATGGTGGGGCTAGTGGGGCAGAGCGCCGGACATTCACAGACCCCTCTGTTCTCCTCTGACCTCCTAACGGCCTCTTTGTCTGAAGGACACAGCATGACAGCTCTCTCTCTCTCTCTCTCTCTCTGTCTCTGTCTCTGTCTCTGTCTCTGTCTCTGTCTCTTCACTCTCTCTCTCTCTCTCTCTCTCTCTCTCCTCTCTCTCTCTCTCTCTCTCTCTCTCTTCCTCTCACTCACTCTCTCTCCTCTGTCTCTCTTTCGCTCTCCGAAGTTTCACCTTTAGTAGCTGCACAGTAGTGCATTGACACAAAAGGTAGTGAGAGAGAGAGGAGTGAATGTCATGTGACAAGATGTTACATTTTTTTTCCTTCTTTTTTTAGACTGAAGTGTTGATACATATTGCGGTTCCAGGGTGACATGCTGTCACAGGACCTATAGTGGCTTCACACACAGCGTAACTAAGGATCCCAGAACTGATGCAATCCACTAGACCAGATGGTGAAGTTTAGGTATAAAGTTAGAAAAGGTGATTGGTTAAGTTTAGACATTAGGTAAGAAATGGTTAGGTTAAGGTTAGGCGATAGGTTAGAGATGGTTCAGGTTAGGCAATACATTAGGTTGGTTGGTTGTGTGGTTAAAGTTAGGGTTAAGATGTTTACTGTATGTCACATACAGTACTGTAGCAGTTACTCTGTGTAACCATCTTCCTCCTCTGTCACCAGTCCTTCTTACCAAAAAATAAAATATGTAATTTCTAAGAAAGCGGGGCTTTCAGGGGAGCACAGATATTTACTGTCAAAATATAAACAAATGCATACCGGCTAAATTCCAAACCAGGGAGAGAAGAGAGGGAAAGGTGACAATGGAGAAATTCATACCCTATACAGTATCAGTAGTACTTGATCAGTTCCATTTATAGCCTGCTTAACCATGGAGCCCTGATGCTGTCTTCTCTTCTTAACTGATCACCTCACACTGTTGATTCATCAACTTGGACTTCATATTATAACATCTATCCAACCTGCATGTACATTTGAATATTCTAGCTATCACTATAAGCTAAAAGATTGCTGTGAATGATGCTGCAGGTACAGCCGTGAACTAGGACAGTGCCGGAGTCCTAGTACTATTTGTCTTATTCTCCAAGGATGGTAACGCCTACTATAGGAAATATCTAAATAGCATATTCTTGGCAATGATACATATTCTTCTTAAGTGTGATATATTATTATATAAGAGATAGAATGGAAGGCAATATGCAGTTGCAGTAATTGGCCAGGATTTAAATCCCATGTAGCCTTGTAATGGGCCAGTGTCCGCTGGCTCGTCTGAAGTCACAATAGTGTAGCTATTCTCCCCTCCTGCAGTAGGCTACCTCCGAAGCCTCTAGTGACTTACTGACCATTTGCCTTATTGACTGACTGTGGCAGTGTGACTGCTCACAGTGAAATCCTCAGCAGAAATGTAACCCCTGAGGGTGTGCAATTGGACCCAAAGGCATTTTTACTCTCTCGCAGAGTTAAATGAACACTGAGGACTTTTTAAAATGAACCACTGAGGGACGTTTTAATGTGAGTGCCTGGCTGTCATCCCCAGCAGCGTGCCCACATCCTGAGTACCAACCACCTCCTCCTCACCACCAAGTCTCTCTTGTTACTTCTCACCACCCCAACCCCCACCCTGCCGTTCTCCTACTTCCTCCTGCTCACCCCCCCCACCCTCACCCCGTCAGCTTTACCCCATTTTCTCTCTGCTTCCACCCCTCCATCGCTACTAAACCCCCCTTCCTTTCCCCTGCTGCTTCCCCTCCCCTCCCTCCCTCCATCCCTCTCTCTCTCTCTCTCTGTGTCTCTATCTGCCTGTGTAGTAGTCAGGGTTTGATCACATTGTTGTGGTGGCATGTCTGGATTAGCGTGGCACACAGTCTGCACACAGCGACGCGCCCAACCGCGGCACGCTAGCCGGGCTCAGACAGAGGGGCGCGTAGGGACAGGAGAAAGCCACGGTAGGAAGGTAAGGTGGGCTGGTTGGCCTATTTAGGAGCCCATTTTGCAGTGGGTGAATTAAAGCCCTATTTTATACTTTGTCACGTGGTGATGGTGTTTGCGTGGTATAGACGATCTGCTAAGCTCACTTCAACACATTGTGAGCGTGTTGATTGGCTATTTCCACTATTGTTGGTAATGTTTGAACATTTTCTATCTGTAATGACATGCAGAATATAGTGATGCCAGCTTGAAGAAGTGGTTGAGATTAGACTTGAGTTCACACGTTGAGAAGTTAGAGTTCATTTTCATGTGTTATTCTTTCTTGTCTTTGCCCTCAAAGGTGGTCTTTTTAGGATGGGTTGACTTGTCTTTATGGGACTATTTGTTCTTTTGTCATGAAGCTGCATTGTGGCGCTGTAGTTGTCTAATTGATAAAGATTCAATGAAAGGCTGTGCTCTTTCTTCTTTTGTCTCTGGTCAGGATATACTTAAAAAAATGCATGGGTTTCCGAGGGCTAGGTTATACTAGATGTGGGAAATATCACCTGCCATAAAATTATCATTTTATCTGGCAACAGTAGTGATGTTGTGTTGTTCTGTGATTGATAGGCTTGTTGTCTGGGGGCAGATGCTTGCTATGTTATTGCTTTTTTTGTCCCTTTTGCCTTTCCATAATTTAGAATGTATTAGTGTATATGGTTTTGTTTCATTATTGTCCTTTACACTGTTGAAAGACAGAATGAAAATAAGACATTTTGACATGATATTGAATTTGTTTATATTGCTCATTAAAATGTATGTGTGATATTGGATCATTTCACATATTGCTGTAATGTATGGTTGTACATTAGGGGTTCTCAAAGTGGGGTCCTTGGGATCTACAAGCTCACAGCACGTCACGTCGTGCCGTGCTGCGAGCTTGTACATCTGCTATTTTTTTGGCATTTCTGAATGGATAATTCTCAATAATCTTGAATATTTTTAACACAAATCTTCTCTTCCGGGGGTCCCCTGCACAAAACCTTTTCAGATGGGGGTCTGAGGCCAAATGCATATCAATTTTGGGGGTCCTTGACTTGAAAAACGTTTGAGAACCACTGCTGTAATGTACAGTAGATGGTGTATACTGTATGACTGCAACGCTTTCTCTTTGTGTGTGTGTGTGCCCCAACAGGCAGCAAGCATGAGGACGGCACACAGAGCGACTCGGAGAACGGAGATGGGCCTGCGCTTTGCCGGTCGGCGCCACGCTCTGGAGGAGCGCCTGAGGGCTGCACACAGCCAGGCGGGGGGCCTGGGTGGAGGAGGAAGGAGGAGGAGGAGGAGAGGGCGAACGGTACGGTAGCCGGGGCCCGGGCCACAGGAGGCCCCTCGCACGGCCTTCATGATCGAGTTCATCGACGAGGAGAACCCGCGCAAGCGCCGCTCGTACTCGTTCTCCCAGACGTCTCCCCTGGTGGGAGGAGGCCCCGGCGGGGAGGCGCTGTGCCCCCAGCCCCCCGCTCACCCCAAGGTGTTCAGCATCTCCACCTCGGCTACCTATCAACAACGCAGACTCAGGTAACGACGGCACCAAATAGGAGCGTTTCTCACTCGGCTCAATCAAAAACATGAATCTACTGTAATGTGGGTCCTTTTTTTTTTACATTCACCCCAGAGTTAACCACATAAACCCTACCGTGACCGTCCCTATTCTGGCCATGTCATAATAGGCGAACATTTGGCAAAAATAGACAAACATTCAGTGAAAATAGATCTACGATATGTAGATATGCTGTTTTTAGATTTGGTGTGGACAGAAAAAGGAGGGAGCCAAGGATTAGAGCCCTGGGGCACCCTGATCAACAATAGGGTGTAAGTGGTTAAATTAATGCTCCTATTTTATTCTATTCTATTCTGTATTAAGAACAATACAGCTCTTTGTGATTGGCAAAAGTTTTAGACTCAGTAAAAGTGGACAAAAGCTGCATACATTTTGAGTATTCAAACACGCTTTTTTGAGTCAAGTGCCTTTCAAGTATTTCTTCTTAGAAACTTTGAACCCTATTCCCTGCCTAGAACGTAAAAAACGTAATTATTTCCAATTACAATTTTCTGCCAAGAACGTAAAAAACGAAGATCTAGACTCCTATCCACTTCCTTGTTAACTTAAAACTTAAAAAATCTGTATCTCTGAGTACTTTTTTTTTTTCAATGAAAAATCTCTGGCAGTGGGCAAACGCGGCCAGAAATAGTTCAGGCAGTGAATGAGTTAAGTACATAGAAAAATGGGTTAGATACATAGCAGCTGCTTTGCTTTTCCTCTTTCTTCTAACATGTATCTTGCCTGGGTTCTTTGTAGGTAAGGGTCCGGCCCCGATATCAGCCACTGTGACTGCAGGCGCTCCACGGCCGCCTCGCGCGCTCCTCAAGCAGAGATCCGAAGACCAGAGCATCGGCCAGAGTTCGGCGGCCAGCACGGGGCTCCAGACGGGCAGCCCCTGCAGCCTCACCAGCCCCATCGACGAGGCGGCTTCGGGAGGGGGGAACGGAACGACAACCAGGGGAGAGGCGGAGGATGACCGAAGCGACAAGGGGACGTACACCATCGAACTGGAGAACAGAAACCCAGAGGAGGATGAGGCCAGGCGCATGATAGACAAGGTGGGAGAGGTCGTACACATTTTTATAGGCTACAGCAGGGACAAGAGTCTGATAGTGTATCCCATAACCCACTGCATGGTAGAAAGGATTAGCCTGGAATCCAGACTGATTGCTACATTCAGGTTTTTTTTTTTCTCACTTCGCTTCACAGTCTGGTAAGCCTCCCTATCTCCATGCATAAACGGGAGAAAACGTCCCGCAGCTTCTGATTGGTATGAGGGGGGTCGAGTCACTTTCTGACTTCCCTACGTAATTGAAATACGAGTCAAATAGGACCATGGCCAGACTGAGCAGTGAAGTGAGAAAAAGACAAACGTAGCGAATCAGTCTGGATTCCAGGCGAAGAAATGATAATATACTGGCATTAACTCACGTTTAAACCAGAGAACAATGTGAGAACTATGCTAATTCCTTAAGTAGTTCCAGATCTGTCCTGAATTGCGGGGGTTTACATCTACAAGTATATAAAAGAAAGCTAGCACTTAATAAATACCAAGTAACTGGACTGAAGAACATGTGACAAAATAGAGTTCATGGGAGCATTGTCCACGGTGCAGACTCTGTTTTTTCATTTTTCACAAGTCAGCCTGCACATCACTAGAACACAATGCTATCAAAAGATATAATTCTACCACATTGTGTTAATCTACCTTAATGTTTGTCAACCCATGGTTCAGAACCCAGAAGTGAGTTGTGAGATGTCTTGGTATGGACAAAGAACATCCATAACCACATAAAACCTAGCGTCCTTATTCTGGGGGGCGAACATTCACAAGCCGGTGTACAAACGCAATGTGTTGCGAGCTTAGAAATCCACTATTTTTGGCAAATAGATTTGGTGTTGAGGGAAGAATATAGAGCCCTGGGACAACCCGGTCAACTAAGTATATAGGGTTTCAGTGGTTAATAGAGTATAAACATTGGAGTGTGGCTTGTGCGTAGACTTGCACAACTTCCTCAGTGTACTGTACCACTCAGTATTTATGTTTTAGCTGCATATCAGGGCTGTTGTCGATGGAACATATGCAACTAATTCAACCTCAATCAACGTGCATCTCCTTCTCATGTCAAAGGCACTTGAAAATCGCATTTGAAGATCCGCCATTCTCTGCCAGGGTCTTCTTGTGTAAATAATAGATTTAGATTTTGAGTGAGGAGTAATTCAAACCATATGAGCATTGAGCATTTCGATCATTATTCTGTTATACTCATGGAATAGCATGTGGAAATGCACAAGAAGCCACTTAAATGTCCTGCAAAAGAGAGAAAGAGTGATGACTTTAACTCCCCGCCGCTGATGAAAAGCAATTTGGTTTCAACTCTGCTCTGCATCACAACCAGTCACCTCCAATTCCTTTTGACGCTCCTGCCCTGAGAATCACTGCGGAAGCCTGATGTCCTGATCTGAACCACATTGCAGTGCATGCATTATTGTAGCTATTGTTGTATTTGGTAAATGAACAGGAAAGTTATTTGGAAAAGCAATTTCAGTATTTTTTAGGCTCTGGTGGGATTTGATCGCAGTTCAGCAAGGGTATGCAGAATTTGTTCAACACTACAATATCGGGATTCACCTTTAATAGGTAATACACGTGTATGACATTTTTATTGATTTAAAACTAGAAGCGCAGTGAAGTGGATTCTTGGATTCTTACAGTACCTCATACACGGTCAAATACAGTGTTAATTAATCTATTTGTAACTCTTGAGATTGTACAGATGTGCTGCATTAGTCATTTTGTACCTAGTGTGTGGGAGAGTTACAATAAGCAAAAAAGCAGCTAGAACAAGTTCAATCCTCCCCCTATATTACCTGCTACGTTGGCACTTTCAGGACTAGCAAGTCCCCGGGGAGCCCATTGTTTTTTAGCCACTAAACCAAGCTATCCGGCCCGGGGTTGGATTCCTTGACCACCACCACTCCATCCTCTGAGAAACCCACCAGCAAATCTAATGCTTCTCTAATAGCCCTGGGAGAGTTGCTCCATCGAACACTGCCCTCTTTTATTAAACAACACTCCAGGGAGCCTGAAAAAGCCACCAACCCATTCCGCGCCCACAGTCAGCCAAACATGTCTTCGAGCGAGAAGCAGTTATAATGCTAGGTTAAGGAAGCCATATTGACTTTTAATGTTTTTTTTTAATGATATTCAGCTTAAATACCCATGTCAAAAGTGACTTGCAGTAAGTGAAAATTACTGAGTTAACAGAAGAAAATGTAGTCTAGCCATAAAGAAGTGCACCAAAAGCAGTTTTGTAATTTTTATTGAAAGTAGGTAGCTGATATATTGCACTTTTACCTTAGCGCTAGGTATGCTCTTAGTTGCTTGTTTTAAAAGAGAATGCACTTAAGACTTCTGGTGATTAGTAGTTTTCTTGCCTACCTATGTTGAATGCACTTATTGTAAGTCGCTTTGGATAAAAGTGTCTGCTAAATGACTGTAATGTAATGTAATGTAATTATTAACACAACTAATCAGAGACATGTTATGCTTAATTTATGCCTAGTTGTGCGCTTGTGTTGTGTGCCAAAAATAGAAGATCTACAAGCTCACAATGCGTTGCATAGCAATGTGTTGTGAGCTTGTAGATATTGTAGCTATTTTCGGCCCATGACACCTGCACGCAATTAAGTACAAATCTGTAAAGGCTTTAGTGGAGGGCATGTTGGTACGTTTCAGGAAGCCCATTTGCAGCCAATGAAGATGTTTAGGCAGATATAAGTCTCACTTAAAATGACGTCTTTTGACGGCCGTTTTCAGTGTGCCATTAGTGCCAATGACGTCTTTTGACGTCACCTAAAAAAAAAAATAAAAAATCAAAATATATATATATATATATTATTTTTTTTTTGGGGTATTTTTTTTTTTTTTTAATCTCAAAGGAACTAGGAGAAAACGATTTTCAAAAAGTTAATGCTCCATCCACTTCAATGTTAAAATGTAAACGGAGAAAAAAATAACTTTTTTCCATTTTTCCTGCCTGTGGCATATGGATCAACAAGCTTGAAATAAGCCTGGCAGTGAATGAGTTAAATGTCTACCAAACTGTGTGTTTAAGAGGCACACATCCCTATAGAAGGTTCAGTAAAGCAGCAGGTTGTACTTCAGTCGGTTTTTACTGCATTCTAAACTACATGTGTTGTTATGCTAATAGCTGTAATTAGCTGACACTCTAATTGGCACTCGGCCTTCAGTCTGGCTCTCGCTTGCTTCCGCACTCTCGTTTTGTTCTTTTAAATGAGCATTGTGTCATTTGTGTGTGTGCGCGCGCCGCGTGTGTGTGTGTGTGTGTATTTTCTTTATGAAAACATTATTGTGTTTTCAGGTTGCCATGGCACTTACCTATCATGTACCATACAGCACTTGAATGAGAGAGAGAGAGAGAGAGAGAGAGAGAGAGAGAGAGAGAGAGAGAGAGAGAGAGAGAGTTTGCTTGCTTGCTTTCGGGGAATGATTCTATGATTACATGGGTTTATGTGATGAGGGCATCATGCCATTTAATCAGACAGCTTTTCATGACAAAAGGACTGTCAGAGTTGTGCTGCAGTACTTGAAGCGCTGCAACACATACTAATGTAGTGGTTCTCTGGTTTCACACACGGACGTGAACTGCTTAAACCCTATATATATTTCATCGTACAACTAATAGGTAAAATAGCTCATTTGTAGATCTGTTATTTCCGCTATTTTTGTTGGGGGGGTCCATTTTGGAAAACATTTTCACATATAATGACATGCCCAAAATATGGTCACCAGGTTGAAAGTAGTACACACACACACACACACACACACACACACACACACACACACACACACACACACACACACACACACACACACACACACACACACACTCACTCACTCACACACACACACACACACACACACACACACACACACACACACACACACACACACACACACACACACACACACACACACACACACACACACACACACACACACACACACACACACACACACACACACACACACACACACACACACACACACACACACACACACACACACACACACACACACACACACACACACACACACACACACACAAAATGAATGTCCAACTGCCAGCCAAGACACTTTAGGATTCAGAACCAGCTGGTTGAGATATACCGTCCACTGCAAAACCCTGTTTCTGAGTGTTTATGAAAATCTGAGAGGGTGATAATGGGCCTACAGTAAAATAAGGGTCCTTTTTATGGAGTATGATTTCCAGATAAGATGGCTTACAGTGTCACCCTGTCCTGTTGAAATGGCCCACAGGTGTTTGGAGTGGACCAGAACCAGAATCCAGACTCCTCTATACCATCTGACCTAAAGGGAGGGGGAAGAGTCAAGGAGACTGGAGACAAAACAAAGGAGGTAGGGTGTCATAACTACAATAATCTCTCTACGGTTCCATGCATTTAACTGATGCTGTTCCGGACACACTCTCTCTCTCTCCCCACTGCCCCCCCCTCTCTCTCTCGTTCTCTCTTTCTCCTTGTCATTGTGCTTAACACCATCAGTCTGACTATGGACCAGGTCTATTTATGTCCATTGCATTATCTGACAAAATCTTGTTCTACATTCTATATCTCTTAACATGCCTCCATAATGTATATTATACTCTAATTCTAGTGCATGAGGCAAAAAAAAAGGCAAAAAAAGTCACAAATTGATATTGCTACCAAAAAAAAAAAAAATCAAATCAGCCAGAGCATAGATCTCTCTGTGCATCATAGTTTAGAATTTGAGGAAGATGAGTTAAGACTCATGGCCAAGCTGGCTAATGGTTCTCAGACAGTCACTCCTGCAGCTTGAACCCACCACTGCCTTGCTTTCTCAGGCGGGGAGACCAATTGAGTGACCTAGATCAGGATGAGATGAGGACAGACACGCTCTGCCCTCCAGGCAACTTTCTTTTAACGTGACACATGATGCGCTATGACAGGCTTTTACTACATGGAGTTAAAACGATGTTAGCAAAGAAAGGCATCTTCACTGTTAAGTGTTCTTAATCTTTGGTCAAATGGTACTGTAATTTTTATCGTGCCTCTGTGAGCCTGATGGATGGTGAGATGGGTTGTACAATGTTCTGGTTATTAATCCTTGTGTAACGGGTTGTACAATGTTCTGGTTATTAACCCTTGTGTAACAGTGAGGAGACGAGGGCAAGGCACAACAGCTGACCAAATAAGATGTTTGAATTCATTGCCGTGTTTCATGATTACATAAGTATACAACATAAAACAGGATTTTAAATCTCTCCCTAAGTCAGTCTGTTGTTTCGTAGCCTACAGTACATCCATACACTATTCTATGCTGGGTCATTGCAACTCGTCTTCCTGCTTCCTTTTTTTACTGGTCTCACCCCACACTCTTTCTTTCCCCCCGTCCCCCCGTCCCGCCCCAGGCTCATGCTGGTGAGACTGGCTGGGTGTCTCAGTGGGCCAGTTTATCCGCCAATCACACCAGGACAGATCCTGAGGGCTCGGGAGCAGAAACACCCGCCTTCCTGCACAAGGAGAGAGGTACGCAGTCAGGGAAACTTGACACTTCAGAGAATGAATAGATACAATACAGCAGACAAAACGTAACAAAACGTAGCTCAATAACGGTACATGTTCATTTTGAATCTCCATACTGTCATTGGCAAATCATTTGACTGCGTTGTGCTTTGCTTTGTACATTGTTTGACGCCCATTTGTCTTCTGATGTCTCCAGAAACGGATGCATTTGAGCCGTCCGTCCCCGGTCTGAGTGACCGCAAACGCAGGACCCTCCCCCAGCTCCCGGTTGACGACCCCCGGGCCAAACCTGGTGCCAAAGCTTCGGGCCTGAGGTCCGAGATCGGGGAGAAGCAGGACACGGAGCCTCAGGAAAAGGAGAGCCACCTGGCGCACAAGGGCGACGGCGAGTCCCTCACACCCCTGGAGGACGGCGAGATGACGGGCAAACGGAAGCCAAGCTCCACCCCTCACTCCTCCCCATCCAGACCGCCTGTTCGCACCTCCGCCAGTGCCGAGCGAAAGAAGAGGTCGGAGGAGAGAAAGGCAGGGGGAGGTGGGGAGACGGGGGAGGGGAAGTCAGGGAAGCCTCTGGTGCGCCAGGGCAGCTTCACCATCGACAAGCCCAGCACCAACGTCCCCTCAGAGCTCATCCCACGCATCAACAGAGGCGGACGTGAGCGCAGTGACTCTGTGAGCAGCATGGACACAGCCACCCTGCTGAAGGACACAGAGGCCGTTATGGCCTTCCTCGAGGCCAAGCTCCGAGACGAGAGCAAACTGGATCAGAGGAGTGGCAAAACCAACGGCCAGGGTTCGGGTCCGGGCTCCGCCTACCCCCCCCGCGCCGGTTCTATTTCCCCTGAGTCGGACGTGGACACGGCCAGCACCGCCAGCCAGGTGGCCGGGGAGGCAGAGAGGAAAGCCGCCAGCGTGATGAAGCGGCGCTCTCTAAGCAGCCTGCACCGCGAGAAGAGCAACGTGAGCACGGCGTCCAAGACCAGCGTTGTCAACTCCAGTGCCCGCGAACGCCTGGAGAGGAAGACAAAAAGCCGAACCACATCGGAGGCCACGGGCCGGTCCGACGCGCGACGAACCGTCCAGCCATCAGCGTCCGCCTCTTCCAGAGCTCGCCAGGCCTCTCTGGACCTCACCGACGACGACCAGAACTCGTCTTTCCCCATCTCCGACATCCTCTCCTCAGACCAGGAGACGTCGTACTCCGGCCCTGGCCCCGGATACGGTCTGCGCGGCTCCCACATGACCACAGACGACCTCCTCCAATCCAAGCTGGACAGGTCCGTCAAGACCTCCACCGGCAGCTCCTCCAAGACCAGCCGCACCGTACAAGCAGCCACGACGTCCTCCCTGGGGAAGCAGGCCTCCCTTCCTCAGCCACGGCCCACCAGGGCCTCCCTCCTCCGCCGCGCCCGGCTCGGGGACGCTTCGGACACCGACTTGGCCGACGCAGACAGGATGTCGGTAGCCTCTGAGGTGTCCACCACCAGCTCCACCTCCAAGCCCCCGTCCGGCCGGAAGGGCCCGTCCCGCCTGGACATGCTGGCCCAGCCCCGGAGGAACCGTGTGGGCTCCATCTCTGCCCGCAGCGACTCGGAGTGCATGGTGATGCGGAGCTCCACCTCCTCGCCACGCCTGTCCTCTGAGACGGCGCTGCGTCTGGGCCTGCGCTCCTCCACGCCGACGGAGAGCAGGCTGACGTCCAGGATGAGGGCCAACAGCGTGTCCAAGCTGACGGAGGCCAAGAGCAAAACCACCACATCTGGATACTGCTCCCCCACAGGTGAGCAAAACGATGACAGGCTGTTGTGTCATGGTCATGGTCAATGGTTCCCTCTTCCAGATTTCCAATGCTTTTTGCCATAGGGTTTGACGGTCTGTGTTTAACTAATCCTAAGAGAGTTTTGTTCTTCTCTGTAAAACTGATGAGGAGGGAGACCACTGTATA
Source organism: Gymnoscopelus braueri (assembly GCF_963280865.1). NCBI lineage: Eukaryota > Metazoa > Chordata > Actinopteri > Myctophiformes > Myctophidae > Gymnoscopelus > Gymnoscopelus braueri. The sequence continues at coordinate 28,162,666 of NC_137619.1, forward strand.
ATGCAACTAAGAGTGTTTTAATGCCTTCAAATTCGTACTATACCGTTATGTATCTAGACACATGAACACTAAAAAGGCTTAAAAACATGCAGACTACTTGGCACCATATTTAGAGTAATGTCTGTTCCTCAGACGCTTTGTTACAACATAAATTATGGCCATTAACATTGCAATCGTGAATTTTTAAGCTGTATTGTGCTTCTTTAAAAAAAAAAAAAACAGTTATGTTGATTTGCGGAGATTACCTTGTTGAACAAAACATATTCATAATCATCAATATTATACCAAACCAAACCAGTACTCATTCCAAACCAGTACTCATTCCAAACCAAACCAGTCCTCATTCCAAACCAGTTTGTCCTTTTTCCTTGTCACCATTTGATAAGAAGCAACAATGCATGGTTCTCTGGTAAGAATAGGGAGTTAACTTCTACTTAACTACTTAAGCCTTATATTTTGTCATATGACAATGTGGTGCAGCTAAAATAGCTCATTTACAAGCTCACAACGTGTTGTGAACTTGTAGATCGGTTATTTCGTAAGACTTTTGAAACTTTTGGACAGAATATATGGCCTATACTGACATGCTAAATTAGACTTTCTCATTCAGATTAGTCAGAATCAATTATTGGCACATGCCTTTGAATAATAGTATTAACACATCCACCGCCAGAGGTTAATCTCATAATGTACTCACCAGTGCCAAGGTGTTTTTGTTGTTTTTTTGTTTTTTTCATGTCGCCATAGATCTTGTTAAAATCCTTAAGATTGAGCCGTGAACGGTCTGTTTACATCCGCGAGATCTCCCTGTATCTCCCAGTGAAGACCGCATGTCAAACGGACTTCCATGACTGTAGTTAGAGCGGATTACGTTAAACAGTGAAATGCGAGGAGAAAAAACTACAGGAAGAGAATTGAGTTTCAGTTTCGTCTGTAGAATGGGAGCGGGCGTGATCGTCGAAACCGGATCCCAAATAATTATATTTCCTGTCATCAAACCGGAAACGGAAGTGGATCAAAAAAATTCCGAAAGTGCACCCGGACCGCGCATGCGCGAAAAGACCGCAGCCCGTAGGACTACGGGCTCGGCGCTTAACCGTTGGATTTAACGGCCCGTAGAACTACGGGCCCGGCGGTAAAGGTGTTAATACATACTGTATATATTGTGGTGTTGTGAATTCAAAGCGTTGTGGAGTGTATGTACCCCTCATTACATGACACAGTATTTGTGTACATCATGTGTCAGTCGAGTGTGTACATCTAGTGTTTCCAACGTTTCCATTGTGATGTGACAAACGTGTGTTGGTTTTCACCGTCCAGAGAGCCCTCAGCCTGAGCATGAGGGCGATGCTACCGAGGAGGAGCTGATGGGTACTGTACCGCTACTCTAGTGCCTTAAGAGGGCTGTGTGTGTGTGTGTGTGTGTGTGTGTGTGTGTGTGTGTGTGTGTGTGTGTGTGTGTGTGTGTGTGTGTGTGTGTGTGTGTGTGTGTGTGTGTGTGTGTGTGTGTGTGTGTGTGTGTGTGTGTGTGTGTGTGTGTGTGTGTGTGTGTGTGTGTGTGTGTGTCATGCCAGACCTGGGTTACGAACATATTCATTTATTACCATATTTATGATAAAAGACCAAATTAAATGTATTTAGTTGTCAATGGGGAAAAGCTGAACACAAGCTGAATTGACTAATTCACAAGAGTAATACTTGATTTGTACTTAGTTGTGAGCCGGTGTCACAAACCGAAAATAGCTGATCTACATCTACTCGGAACCTCGGAGTATAAATCAAGCATAACAGTAGCACCAATTGAGTAACCCAGGTCTGGCACCTGTGTTATAGTATTATTAACTGTGTGATCCCACCCGTCCATTCAGCCATATAATACAGTGATGAAGATGACTCAAATGCTCTTCTCCAACCAATTCATTTCAGACATTTTACTTCATTTAAACACACGAATGTGGTGTTCAGTGTAAAATCAGGGAGAAAATCACATCTGGAACGATGCTCCTCCTTGTGGAGATATCTATTAGTGCCACAGAGTGTTGGTCATTTTTACATCCCATTTCCCCTTCTGAAATTTAAGTGGAGAGTGAGAGAGCATGACGTTGTCTCATCACGGTGTCTGTGGGCTACAGTAACGCAGTCACTGTGACCATTGTGAAACCCTGTAGATTAACATGTCCTGGCTCCATTCAAGGCTTTCCGCACCCTTCTCTTCTGGGACGCTTCTGTGGGCTGCCCTAGGTGGGGTGCTTTCAGGTGGTGGGTTTATTAACCAGCAAGGTTTTATGTTGCCATTTCTTTTACGTTCAATTTTTTCACTAAATATTCTTGCAGCTGTGCATGAAGAAAAATACAACCTAACAAGCTGTAAAGTTTTTTCAATAGTTTTGCATCACCAGCCTTGCCCACTGATGGCCATAATGCCAATGGGAAACCTCACCCTGATGGGGTGGGGTTTCCCAGCCCTGAGTATGAAGTAAGAACTTCATACTGTACAGTAGAATGACAAAATGCCTGTCATGTGAATATGGTCCATTCAGCGCCCCCAGCATTCCTCCCTTCAGGAATAGCAAGCATGACAGAAAGAATATTTGAATAGTTGCTTTCATCAAATCATTCTGTTGTACATACAATATCTGTGACTTTGCCTTTAGCAGGCTTGTCTTGCACAGTATACAATTAACAATGCAATAACGTCAAACCACAAAAACAAAAGTTAACGACTCTCCAGTCTGTTGCTTCATACAGCAGCATTTTCATTAGGTGTACATTTGAATCCTGAAAAGAAAAATGGAAGTCCACATCACTGCATTGAAGCTCCCAGTTTGCAATGATATTAACATCAGGTCAGACCTGATGAAGACCCATGTTGGGTTGAAACCTTGTCCTCATTAAAGTTACAGTGTGTATCCTGGGGGCTTCGTTGCAGTGTGCGGACTTCCCTTCGTTTTCATTTTTAAGTCCTGTTGTCCAGCACCCGTGTATAATAAATACATTCTTTGGACGTGTGTGCTTCGCCTTGGACTCCATTTCTATATTTGAATCCTTTCAGACCCATCAGACCAGGGACAAGACCCTCTGTCATAAACTCATAAACACAGACCCTGGAATAAAGCAACCAGACGTGGACTAACCCAGTGGTTCTCAAAGTGGGGTCCAGGGACCCCCAGGGGTCCTTGAGGGGGTTCCTGGGGGGTCCCCAGCTAAATGATGGATAGTTAGGAACCAAATAGAGCCTTATGGGTCTGTAACTCAGAGAGCGCACAAGTGGAACCAAATGGACCCTAACGGATCCATTTGGTTCCATTTGTACACTCTCACTCTTAAATTAACATTGATTTTACAAAGAAATACCATTAATTGGGGGTCCGTAGCCTAATGCATGTCAAACTGGGGGTCCTTGAAATAAAAATGGTTGAGAATCACTGCTAGAGCTGTAAAAAATCTTCTCTTATGGGGGTCCCTGGTATATCTTTTCAAATGGGGGTCTGCAAGCTAATAAGTGTCAATTTGGGGGTCCTTGACATGAGAAAGTTTGAGAACCGCTGGACTAACCAATAAACACAGTCTTCCTTTCCTCCCTCCAGTCTCCAGCAGCAGCAGGTGGAGACGGCTGCCTCCCGAGTACGGCTCCACCTCGGAAGAGGAATTCGGCTCCAACCGCAACACCCCGAAACACGGAGGGCGCCCCCACCTGCGTCCCCATCACCCGGTCCTGCACCGCGGCTCGAGGACGGGCAGCAGCGGAGGAGGCCAGGGGGGCGCGGCGGCCCCCGGCGCGGTGACGGGCCCGGGAGGAGTGGTGATGAAGTACCGCATGAGGGAGCAGGACGAGTACATGAGAGACTGGACGGCACACAGCGAGGAGATCGCCAGGTATCCATTTACACCGATGTCTATGATCGGTGCCTCCAGGATTTTGTGGTCAACAATCCCCACAATAAATATGACTTATTAGTTTATGCAATTTGGCCCGATCCACACAATATTTCAGTTTAACCCATTCGTGTCATTTTAGATTTTAACTATACATATAGCATCATACGTTTTTCAGAAAACACCGCGCGGCGATGTGATGCGGCATGGGGATGCGATGCGGAACTGGGTTCCAATCGAACCCAGTTCGATTTGTGCGTCTTTTCGCATGCGGTAAAAACTGATTGACTAATCGCACCCTGTGTGCAAAGGCCTTTAATGGGATAAAGTGGTCAAAAGTGCTGCAAGATTTGCCTTTCGGGCAGCAATAATCGCAACAATCACTGCGAAATCCTGGTGGGACTGATTGATCTGACTGACTTTTTATTTTATTTTTATTGGATGTGATTTGTATTGTAGCGTCCTCCTACATATTGTTAGAATTTCATATGTCATTACATAACCATCTAGTATTTCGCTATTGTCGAGAAGGTTTGAAAGTATAAAATAGGGCTTAAGTGGATAACAAAAGATAATTATTATAACCAAAGGTTTGTCATGCCTGTATTAGTGACTGGAGCACCCAGTCAGTGCTACTGTACCAGTGTTAATAATAATGTCCGAAACAGCTTGAATTTTTAAGGCAGTGCTGGAAACAGCTTGAATGTACTCTCTGTGACATGCATTAAACAAAACAGCTATGGCTAAAACAATACCTTCTAGTCTGTATCGTAATCTTAACTTGAGTGACTCCCTGAGTAATAGTCATACCGTATACTTCTTTGGCTACTAGATTACTGGTATTGTTTACCACGCGTCAGATTTTTGTAAGATTACTTTGTTTGTCTGCATGTAAACCATACAGTCAATAGCCTCTATGCACTATGTAAATGCACTGTTAACCAATGTCTGATGGTTAACAGGTTATTCCCCTGTGTGCGCAGGATCAGCCAGGATCTGGCGAAGGACCTGGCCATCCTGGCGCGGGAGATCCACGATGTGGCTGGGGAGATCGACTCGGTGAGCTCATCTGGCACGGCGCCCAGCACCACGGCTAGCACCGCGGCCACCACGCCCGGATCGGCCATCGACACCCGAGAAGAGGTAGGCCCTGCACGCCCTGCGCAGCCGGACATACAGGAAGGCATGAGAAAGGTGCCCCTTCTTCTCCTTCTTCTTCTATCCATATTGGCATTCCTCCACGCATGCGCACATCGCTCCTCTTGACAGACACCCTGCTTCTGTTGCGCTGAATTAAAGATGGCTAACTCTGACTCCTTTTTGATGGCTAACACTGCTGCTTTTGGATTTTTCATCCCTCTTTCTTTCTTCGCCATGAGAGGAAGAGGAGCATCAATGCTTTTCTTTTATTACAATGGGAGAAGTATTGACTGGCAACCCTCATGAAGCTTTATAACTGCTTAGCTTACCCTCAAAGCTTTTAATTTTCTCATTTATCTCACATTTTCATCTAGTAAGTACAACTGGTTTGTTTCCTAACCTCCTCTCCTCTCTACCCTTGTGTCTTGCTCTCTTGTCCCCACACTTCCCATCTCTTTCTCTGTGTCTCTTTGTTTTCTCTCTGCGTCTATTTTGCTCTCCCTCCCAGCTCGTGGATCGGGTGTTTGACGAGAGCCTCAACTACAGGAAGATCCCGCCCGTGATCTCAACCAATAAGGCACCTGAGATCAACGGGCGGCCGGTGGAGCTCCGCCCCCGCGCTCCTGACAGCCTGGAGCCCCGAGCTCTGAGGAGACGCACCTGGAACCGAGAGGAGGTGAGAGGAGAGGAGGAGGAGGAGGTGAAGAGAGAGCGGAGAAATAGAACACAGGAGAAACAGATATGATGAGGGAGAGATAATCTGGTGACATACTGTACCAGAGGAATAACAAGGAAGTGTAGCCCTGCCATCAGTGGGTTTGATTCTCTGAATCAGTGGTTCTCAAACGTTTTTGGCTCTGTAACCCCTTTCATTGTTTTCCTAATCCAAGTACATTTTGCAACCGCCTTTTGAAGAATATAATTACAAATATGAAATGGAATGAAAGAGTTGCAATTAGTTCTCCTGAGCCGATAACGGCAAATCACGTGCCCCCTGTAGTACCTCTGCATACCCCACGGGGTACACATACCCCATCTTGGAAACACTCTAAAATATGGTTGGGATATTAGAGCTATTAGAAGTGTTCTATCTATTCACTCCTGTTTACAAGTAGACAGTCAACTCACTTCTTGTCTCACCTCTCAAAACCAATTTCACTACAAACACTTTTACTCTCACTTTATATAGCTGGCTGCATGTGCAAAACAGATTTCCCACTAAAACAATGGAGTTTATCTAATTTAATCGAGCCTACTACAGGTTAATGTATCATGTTAATCTGGGTCCTTTGATGCATACTATATTGAATATATACATTGAGCACACAATATATTTTAAGTACATTATTCTTCAAGACTTAAGGGAAAGTCAGCACTCTTGTGTTGCAAAAATAATACAACAATGCCTTAATTTAAATATAGCAAAATGTAAGTCAGTTTCAAGGTGTTCATTGCTAGATTAAACTGATGAATTGGATAATATGTAATGACAAGGATCAATAGGTTGGAGTCATCTCCAGTGTTTAAACTGATTGGATAGTGAGATGTCATTGCAAGGTATTCTTCCTGATTGAACTTAAGCTAAGCTCAATTAAAATATATTTTGAGTTGCTCTTTTTCAAATGATGGGTATCTGATGGAGGAAATTCAGTGTTCCTTTCAGTGTTTGATGGTAGTTGTTGTCCTCTGTCCATTCAGGCGGTGTTGGACAGTCTCCTGCTTACCTCAGTGTCTCAGCTGTCCTCCAAGATCAGACAGTCTGTTGACAAGACAGCAGGAAAAATCAGGTAAATGCACATCTAAAGCTTTAAAGGCCCACTCAGTCATTCAGTATCGTCCAAAAGGAATTACAAAAGGCGCCTGACACAACAAGGCAGGAACTACTTTTCTTCTATCATGACGTGCTTTGTTAGACTTATGAAAAGAGAAAATGTCCGGTGGTGGTGATCCATGGATCCGTGGTTCCCACTCAAACAAGTCGACTATTTGCTAGCTTTCTTTGCCGACTGAATATCGTTGAGGAATATAATGGTATTGTTTTTGTTTTGAAATATGTTTATTATAATTACATATAATAAACATATAACATTATAATAACTACATACATAATATATTAGATAGCATTTGCTAATCAAACAGTGGACATTTAAGATAAGATAAGCTTTTTAGTTTGGGTCGTTTCAGTATTATGTAGCCTAGCTACAAGCAACAATAGACATAGCAAATGCACAACTGACATCAAGAATACAAAAACATGCCATTCTAATGGAATGGCATTAGAATTGAATAACATTCCCACGGGCATTTTGCACGGTGCATGTAAGCACCTGCAGTATGACATTGTGTGTTTGTGTAACCAAAGTCATTTTTATCTGTCATTTGTTTCGCTCCAGGATATTGTTCAAAGACAAGGAAAGGAACTGGGACGAGATTGAGAACAAACTGAGATCTGAGAGTGACATACCGCTCCTCAAAACCACCAACAAGGTAGGGCAACCCCTTGTATGGGTATTTGAACAATACAGTGGAAGTACTCAGATATTTTGCTTAAGTAAAAGTATCAATACCACAATATATTTTTTTTTAATTTACTTGCTTAAAAGTGCAAAAGTATTGGCCTCAAAATGTACTTACAGTACCATAGTAAAAGCATCACATCGCAAGCATGTAGATCAGCTATTTTCGAATAGCCGAAGTGGTTAATGTATGTTTTGTAATAATAATCTAAATTTGCAAAGTCACTAGTTACTAAAGCTGTCAAATAACGGTAGTGGAGTAAAAAGTACACATACTTAAGTGAATTAAAAGAACCTCACAGTTGTACTTAAGTAAATGTACTTGAGTAAATGTACTTTACACACTGGAACAATAGAGCACAGAGAGGAACGTAGTGATATGAAGAGATAATGGTTTTGAGAGCTGATGGCATTGTTGCTTTCCTTTTCTCCTTTCTGCAGGAGATCGGCTCTATTCTGCTGGAGTTAAAGAGAGTAGAAAAACAGCTTCAAGGTACTGTAAAAGAGGCATGGATACACGACGCGCACGTATACACGCACGCACGCACATACATAGGAGCATGAAACATGATACACCTGCAGACAACATTCTCTCAATCAAACGCACAACAAACACACACACACACACATACAGCCCCACAAACCCATAAGCACAAACAACTTTTTGTGTCCAAGCCATATCAACGGGCAAGTTGTGAGTTGTAGATTTTACTTACCTTTGAGTAAGTTAACAACTGACAATAATCAAAGGCATATATATCAGTATACATTAGGCCTGACCTCGACTAAGTCGAATAGTCGACTGGTTAGTCGCGGGGGGTCCGAGTCGACTGCGTGTCTCTTAGTCGAATCTAGTCGAGAATTTTTTATTTATTATTATTTATTTTTTAAGGGCCAAAAATGATTTTTTTATTGTTTTTTGGCCAAGTCTAAACCTGCAACCACACGTAACTTCCACTTTATTCTTCTTATTCCTCGTCTTTGTATTGGTATTGTTTGTGTTGGAGCGCCTCAGAGCGGCTTTTTTTTTTTTTTTTTTTTTTTTTTTTTTTGCATTAGTCGACTGCCAGTCGACTATTGGCAATTAGTCACCAATTAGATTCGACTAAACAAATCCTTAGTCGGGGACAGGCCTAGTATACATGCATCCGTTGCTTTTTTGTGGGTAAAAAATATTCTATAATGGGGTATAGAATTTGCCGCTGTATTGGGACTAACTTAATAATAACTTGTTGTATAGTTGTACATACTGTATTGCAGTAATATCGTTTGGTTGACACAAATACCCATGGTACACCTGGACTTGTCACGTCGCTTGAGAACCACCGCTTCATTCCACTTACTTTGAGCTGTCCTACTTCCACAGTGATCAACGTGATGGTGGACCCAGATGGCACCCTGGATGCCCTGACCACCCTGGGCCTGGCCACCAGCCCCACCACACCCACCAAGCCCCAGGTCCCCAAGCCAACCAGCCCCGGATCCCAAGCCTCCGTCCCCGGTCCCCTCCCGGAGATCCTGCCGGGGCCCGCCGGGGGTCCGACGGCCACCGTCGCCAACAGGGGACAGGCCGCCTCCGCCAAGCCGGAGGACACGGCACGCAACCTGGATGTGGGCATCGGTGGAGCGGGCAGAGGGGGGCTGGCGTTCAGCCGCATCCGACCAAGCGGAGAGGAGGCCATCGCTCAGAAGTGAGCCGGAACAGATAATCCTCTGAGATAATTGTACAGTGAATGAACACCAGCCTGGGATTCAGAGCTCACATCAACATGGGACAACGGTAGAAATATGAAAACAGACTTGACACAACAACCACCACTTTTCCTGTGTTTTCGGGGGGATGAGATCATGAATATACTGACTTCATTTAGAGAGCGCAAGTGTTATCAGACCTGACCTGTGGTGAACTGTTCTCCAGGTCTGAATGAATGGACGAACTCCTGTGGACACTGGGGGCGATGCGGATCTGAATGGACACACGATTATAGCCCCTAATGGACAGAAACCCCATGTATAGTGTAGCAGCCAAGAGGCCACAAACCTTAAGTCGATGGATCATGGATACACCCCCTGAATGGACAAAACAGCCCTGTGAATGAATGGACACTGTCATACTACTACATGAGTAGCGTAACCGTAAACTGTATGTGCATACTGGCCAACTGCTACCGTAGTATATCAATGGTCAACTTCCTGTGGTTGCGCAATCTCTGCTCTCCCTCCAGCTTTCCTCCTCAAAGCCTTCTCTAATGTGTCTGGACCATATAGCATCATTTATACTGTGTAACTGTAAGGCTTAATTTATATATTGTTGCACGTTTTGTCATGCACTGAAAATAGCAGATCTACAAGCTCTCTGCGACGCGTGGGCTGTTTTCGGTGCACGACACCGGCGCGCAACGAAGTATAAATTGGGCTTAATACAACCCCTGTAAGATTGTTTAGCTCAAGGACATCATTTGGAATGTATCACAGGCTGTGGGCCACTTGGCTCTCATACCTCCTTACATTTCTAGCGGCTCATTAATGTCTCACAGCTTTGAGCCGATATATTGAGTATTATGAGCCATGAGCCATGTATAGCTTGTTTTATACAGAATAAACTAGGTTTAGCTTCACAAAGGACATGCCTTAAAGTGCAGCATCAACGGACGGATCCCCCGTACACGCAATAAACAGAGGACAAACGACATACCAGACAAACATACAATATACACTATACTCCCTGTCAGTAGACAACAGAATTCAATGTACAATAAATCTTGCAATATCAGATGCTATATATACACACTATGCTGAAATGCAGTGCAGTACACTGCGATGTTTTCCTTACTAATTTACAATAGAGAGAATAGTTTCTTTGCCATCTCAAGAAGTGCCCAAGTTTATATCAAGCCAAACAAATTCATAAACAGATGCACTATTAATCTCCAAAACTCCTATACAACCACAGAACTCTTATTATTATATGTGACTTCTCTCCGTCCACTGGCCCATCCTTAAGACTTAACAGAATCCTTTTGCAGACTGAAATGGATTTCTATAGTGCCTCCCTCTTCTCCTGCCTTTCATCCTGTACTCCCCTTCTTTTAGCTCCTCTTTCTGTCAGGAAGTTGATGTTTGTATTAATCTCACTAATGTAGAATGGTAGTCACCATTCATTAAGTAGAAGCTGCTGTTGGCAAACCACTACCAGTGACCCAACAATCGTTTTCAAATGCCATTAAAATTGTTAGCAAACCAAGCTCACCCAGTAGCATACCAACATTATTTTTTTTCAAATACAGAGAACCCCACAACATGCACTCACACACAAAATAAAAAGTAAAGAAATTGTATTTTTGGACATACGGTATCAGTTCATCTTTTGCTGTTAATAGTTTTTCGTTATCTACAGTATTTGAAGAACAGATTGATTTATGCAGATCAAAGATTCAGTTGACAAGCTATGGTGAAAAGCTTTTTTTGTTATTATTTTTATTGTGTTTGTACTGTACACTGAAAATCAGTGCATTTTGCATGATGACAAATGTACTTTTATGTACATTTGGCTTTTGTTTGCCCTTTTCTGTCATGGCTGATGTGATTTTAATTTTTTTGCACTAGCAGAGGACAGAAACATTGTTCTACAGGGGCCCTTCATAGCATTCAGATACTGTAATATATAGCTCTTTGTATAATCTTTTGTTGTGACTTCCTCAAAAGACTACAGCAGTGTCATATTATACAGTCCATAGTTTTTTATAATTTCATCGCCATTTTATGTTCCTTTATTTACAAACTATGGACTAGAGAAAGCTGCTAGAATTTGTTTCGCTAATGTCTATATAAACACGTTACAAGGACTGCTAGGTCCAAACTTCTAATGTGTCTTAAAGGACAATGCGTGATCTCAAGCTAATGACTGATCTACCCACAAACCTGTTTTAACACTTTTACGTATCATGTGGCTTCTAAACAATGAATGACGATGCATTTTTCCCTTTTACACTAAGAGGGGTCGTACAAGTACTGTACTGTAAGATAATCCAGACACAGGCATGCACTTCCCCATTGAATTTGCTGCTTTTTCTAGCAACTTTTAGGGGGACTAGCCATTTTCTAATCATCTCTTCAGCTTATTGTCTGTGTCCTAGAATAAGATTGATTAAAAGACAGTGTATTAATACTTAGACTTTGGCAATAGAGAATTTAGGTACCAGAATCCTTTCCTCCTTTCTTCTTTTACCGTATTGTTCAATATTTGATGCCTCCAAGTGCCAGGTTTAACTACAGAATGGCACTGATTTTTTTTAAAAAGGAAGAAAACTTGTCTAAAATTTTATTTCTCTTGTTTTGCACATCAGATTGTGGTGGTTTCTTTGCCATGGAGAAGCAGTCACACATCACAGTACAGTGGTGGGACGCACAACGCTAAACGTCACATTGTCTGATACCAGAGCGACTGCCTTGTCTCTGTGGAACTATTCTAGTCTTTATACAATATAAAGAACAAGTTCAAGCCACTTGCTTTTTGTCACATTTGATCGAAAAAGAAAAGGGGATGGCGAATGCTCGGTACATGTTTGTTTTATTTTTTTAAGCTGTTTACACGTTGTCTTATCAGTGTTTATTTTCTCGTTTTCTCTGTCTTTTTCTTTTTTGTAAAGACCATTTTATTTATTTTGTTTAATATTTCTTCAATGTTTCATGTATTTTATATTTGTTTTACTATCTACATTTGTTACTTATTGTTAATAAAGAGCCATTCTGATGTTTATTTATGTCTGTGGAGTGGATTTCAAACTATTACAGATAGTTAGTATATCACAAAGTACGTGTACCACATTACAATTCCCGTTGTATCAAGAATTCAATTTGTCACAAAAGAATTGAAAGTGCCACTCAGGAAACTTAGTGAAGTCCTTTTAATTCCTACATACAGTACAGTAACTTAAACTACATGCAAAACTTAACAGAATTGTGTTACACTGGGAACATCAGTGGTTGATCCAGATGATTATGGCTGATATAAGGATAAGGGTGGTGGTGTGAGGGCTGGATTTTTAGCCGGGGGGCCAGCCCAGCTGGCGTCCACCCAGGACGTGGATGTGGATGTGATAGACCGACTGGCCGCCTTCCGACCCGTCGTTGACTACCACCCTGTAGCCTTTGGTCAGCCCCACCTGCTCAGCACACTTCTTTGCCACGATCATCATGTGACCCAGTAACTGAAAGTGAGAAAGACAAGAACTGAGTGATAATGATACGCAAATTTAAAAAAGAGTGTTAAGTTAACCATTTTATACTTTGTCGAAAATAGCCGCTCTACAGCTCAAGCGATGCATTGCGACACGTTGTGTGGGGAGTCTGGGGACCCCCTGGAGCAGTGGCGTACCCACTGTAGAGGCCCAACTAAGATCTCGCCTCCCCTAAAAAAAACAAATAACCCGAAAATGTGTCATCTCGTGCTTAATGTCCTCAAAGTCACGCATCCAACAAGCTTTGAACTGAGCAGATGGGACCTTCCGTTCCAGAGATAATGGCCAAAACGATCGCCGATTTTCGATTGAGTTGAAATTTCCTTTTTGGGGGTCTCGTCTGCCCTAAACGCCACTGGATTACCCCACTTTGAAAACTACTGTCCAAGTCTATCCAGCCTCAGTCCAGCTAATCAGAAAGTGCTGATGCCAGAACTTAAGCATGAAAACAAAGTAGGAGCATAGGAACACCTGCACACAGGAGTAAACGTTTTGATACCCACAAAGCCGCTTTGAGGTCTCCCAATACTTACGGCAGCATCACCATCTTCTGCTTTAGACAGCCCGATGATAGGCTTTAGTGGGACAACAAGGAAGTGAGTAGGTGCTTGAGGGGAAACATCATGGAAGGCTATACACTGAAAAACAAAAAGGACAAACTGTCTTTATCAGAACAATCTGGAAGCAGGATGCACTGGATTTAATCATGGATCTATTTGCAACGTCATTGTGTGTCCACTGCCACATAATGGCAATAGTAGACGACTTAATCACCAAACAAAGGCAAGGAATCACAAACCACTTGTTTTTAATGTTTTTGGAGGGCTTTTTAGCCATGTATTTCAATACCATTATAGCCACACATTTGCCAATAAGCCAAAGCTGTTTATGTACAATTTTCAGGCTGCTTTGGTGAATAATTTTAAAATAAAATGTGTGAAGCAGCCCCACCATCTGTACAATCAGTGTAATATCACTGATGAATTTAAATGTGAATAAACACTTGCATAACTTCAGAACCCGCAAAAAAAAAAAAAAAAGTTTAATTCATTTTGAAACAAATATAACAGTTATTTGAACAGTTATATTATTTGAAATATTATTTTCCAAATTTCGAAATGGAAGATAAAGTTGTGCATTCTGCAGTCAGTCCAATAAAGCTCGTACAGATCAGACTGACACTGACAGCGAGGCAGATTTTTATACGTCGTCGTACGACGGTTTCGCTCGCCCAAAATAGCCAATCTACAAGCTCATAACGCGTCGCAATGCGACACGTTATGAGCTTGTAGATCTGCTATTTTCGGGGAACTGTGCAGAGCTCGGGCTAAAAGGCTAACTAACATAAACGTCGTCAGCCAGCGAGCCATGGGTGGTGGTCTGTCTTGTAGCCATGGATCACACGACGGTCGTCTGTCACGACCGTCATGGATGAACTTCAACCTGGCGTTTGCACTTTCTCCCTTTTTGGCCCGTACATCTACATAAACGTTCAGATTTCAAATATAAAGTGCTTAACCCATGACCACGGCTGTTACAATTCTGTCCGGGCCCTCAGAAGTACCCGTATCTTCCGTATTGTTCAATAAAAAAGCATTTTAATCTGAGAGTTATAATGTATCAGAGTGCAATACACCTCCCAACTGATAGGGTCGCGTCGAAAGAAAAGTCGGAGAAAATGGCCACCGATCGGATTAAAATGCTTTTTATTCAACAATACGGAAGATACGGGTAATTCTGAGGGCCCGTACATAGTTGTAACATCCGTGGCCATGGGGTAAGCACTTTATATTTGAGATCTGAACGTTTATGTAGATGTACGGGTTGTAAATGGAGAACGTGCAAACACCAGGTTGAGGTTCATCCATGACTGTCATGGTATGACAGTAATGTTTCAGGGCTAGTGGTGGTGGTGCATGTCTCATTAACTTCCTTACATATGTGTTTGTGCATGCAGTGTGGTATTCGTGTCATGCGTACATACCTGATCATCTTCGTAGAATATCTTTGCAGGAATCTCCTTGCGTATGATTTTGCCGAATATCGTGTCTCCACCGGGTTGAGCAACCTGCGCTTTAGCGATTTCATCAGCCATGTTGGAGCAGAGACTGTGCTGACTAGATTGGACTGTTCCACTAGTCTCACACATGCACCACCAGTGTTGCCAGATTCGGCGAGAAAAACAAACGATCAGGTCTAAAAATTGCAGATCTACAAGTGAGCTTGTAGATCTGCTATTTTCAAAAAAAATATTGAAAAAAAATGTAAAATGTGTAATATGTTTGAAACATTCTAACAACACAAATTTGGTACAGGCGTCCCCGGAACAAAATATTTTCATGTGAAGCACCCCCAAATTAATGTCCGCCGACAATAGCCTATTAATTTGGGGGTGCTTGACATGAAAATATTTGAGAACCACTGCGGTTTCAACCATAATAAAAAAATAATTGGAAGCAAACCCAAATAAGCAAGTACACTTCAGAAACAAGCCCCGCAACTACCAATATTTCCAAGCAACTTAACAGAAAAACAAGCCTAAAGTCGCTTATAATAAGCCGACACGGCAACGCTGTCTACATCCCATATGTCAGAGGGGTGCCAGCTCGCGCTGTGATTGGCTAGGTGGTTGTCAGGCAACCGCCTATCTATGAAGTTCATGAACCCGGAAGAAAATTGATAGTGAGCATAAGAAGTCAACATGGGGACTCGTCTGAAGGTGAGATTTGTTGTTGTTCTTTCATATCAATTAATATCTGATCTGATGGACTTTCATTTGCACTCTTGTCTGCTGTATTATTGCTGCTGTTATTGTAGATTCCTTTATTTTCCATTTGCCTGATTAAATGGTATGAAGCAGCTTACTGCTACACCTTTCTCATCTGCTGGACGTCTATGAAGATGTTTAAATGAAGTGATGTGTGTGTAACGTATAGGTGTTGGGCGTATTTAAAGCGTTGCACAGAACCAGGATGGCTGTGTTCAAGGATGATCCTATAGCACTGGAAGGTAAGTCCTGACAGACAGAAAATACTGTATCTGCTGCAGTTGTCATTTGCATGGCAGTGAGTTTTGTCTATCTATGTAACTTCAGCCTTGTTTTCCTACATCTGACTTGTGTTTACCTTCATGAAGCTGCAAGGTTCAAAGTCAATGAGGGGTTCAAGACAAACAAAACTGAAACTTCTGAAGAAAGCATCAGAAAGGTACAGTATAATTTATGCTGTAGTGCAAGTAGTCTGCTGGATAAGTATATTTTTGCGCCAATATCTAGGTCAGTGGTTCTCAAAGTGGGGTCTGGGGTTCCAGGGTATCCCCAGACCCTAGCCATGGTTCACATGACGCTTGTATACAAGCGTCATGGTGCCGAGTTAGCCTGGTAAACCCTCCCTCCGGAAATCTCATTTCTATTTGATTCCAGGAGTGAGTCTGGCCTGATAGCCCATTCTGCAATAGAGCACCGAAGTCCTGACGTGACTCGTTCATCCCCAGGTTTGCGGAAGTAATTTCTCTATGGAGAATAACATTGGGTCATCTTAGAATCGTCTCATATAAGAATTGTGGTCCAAAAATAAACACCGCGTGTCGGCGTTATTGTCAGGGAGGAGGTTCTTTATCGTTTATGATAGTCAGTCACTTATATTTGATACAGTCTGTTTCTGGCGAAAATGTAACTAATTCGGCGGAAGTAACATTAGCGTTTTCTCACCGTCAGTTGATGCTTCATATCCATAAGAGTCAACCCGCCGTGGTCATTTGTTTATTTTTGGAACACAGTTCTTATTTGACGCGATATTAAATACGTCTATGGGATTCAGAACGGGGGTGGAAAACTGCGAACCAGGTAGACAAACAAAGGATGTGTAAATGACGTCAGACTTCGGCGGTCTATATTGGCTGCAGGCTGAGTTGGGCGGAAGTAATACCGTTGACTGACAACCCCTTCAGCCAATGATATTTTTTCCCCTTCAGCCAATCAGCAGTTCACCAGTCTAATGTGACGTCAACGGGACTTTTGAGACAGCCAAGCCCAAAATGGGTTGCCTTATTCGGGTACATGGGTGTCACTGCCCACCCCTACCGGTTCTCTAAATTTTTATTTTTAAATAGGCTTTGTCATGATTAATTGACCACATATATGAAGTTAAACAACTAAATTCTATCCAAACGATATCTTATAAGTAAATTCCGTGCCTCAAAATAGAAGTTAGAGAGCTTTTTGAAGTCAAAAAATCGCGGAGATTATAGCGGACAGAAAAAGATGGCTGCCGTTCGTGTTTTGGGCTCACTCGAACTCGCCACCTGATTGGCCAACTGTCGCTGTCAATCACAGAACGATGTGCGACGACGCTGATAGGCTCGGTTAGCTGGTAATTCCACTAGAAACCCCCACAATGGGCTATCAGGCCAGACTCACTCCTGGAATCAAATAGAAATGATATTTCCGGAGGGAGGGTTTACCAGGCTAGTGCCGAGTCCCCCTGGTCTAAAGTTGTGTTCGATTTTTTCACATTGCCATCTCTCACATAAACATAAAGGTTCAGATTTCAAATATAAAGTGCTTACCACCGAGCCACGGATGTTACAAGGCGATGCGGACCGCGATGAGTACCCGTATTTCCCGTATTGTTCAATAAAAAGCATTTTAATCCCATCGCCGGCCATTTTCTTTTTTGTTTTATTTTTGTTTTGTAATGTATCAGAGTGCAATACACCTCCCAACCATTAGTGTCGCATGGTTGAAAGTATCGGAGACAATTTGGAGAAAATGGCCGGCGATGGGATTAAAATGCTTTTTATTGAACAATACGGGAGATACGGGTACTCATCGCGGTCCGCATCGCCTTGTAACATCCGTGGCTCGGTGGTAAGCACTTTATATTTGAAATCTGAACGTTTATGTTTATGTGAGAGATGGCAATGTGAAAAAATCGAACACAACTTTAGACCAGGGGGACTCGGCAGGCACCATGACTGTCATGGTATGACAGTCATGTTTCAGGGCTACCCCAGACCCCAGTGTCCATTTGGTTAGGAACCAAATGGACACCTTTTCACTTGTACACTGTCGGAGTTAAATTAGCACTGAGGATTTTACAGGGTAGAATTGGGTCCCAGAGATTACAAAAGAAAAGAAAAGCATCATGGGGGTCCGTGACCTAATGCACATCAAACTGTGGGTCCTTGAAATTAAAAGGTTTGAGAACCACTGATTTAGGTAGAGTAATAGTCTGTATATGTTTGAAACGCTGAGGAAGGCCGACGTGCCGAAACACGTCCGTTTCTCTAGACAGACTGCTGCTGCTGTGCAAAAAAAATAAAAATAACATAAATTACTCAGAGTGCTGACAATCCTTTCACAGTAATAATCTGTATCATCTTTAGTGCATTTTTAAGAACCCATCTTCCTGCTGCTTTCAGATGATCAAGATGGGCTCAGATGTGGACCTTGTTCTTCGAGAGACTGTCATACAAGCAGAGCATGTAGCAGAAGATAAGATATGTAGGTTTTTTCCCTCTTCTGACTTATATACACACATTTGATATGGTATCTATATTGTACAATTCTTCTCTATAACATATTTGTGCTCTTACAGTGCTTCGACCCAGAGAAAGCCTTCTACTAGAAAATGTACCGTATTGTGACCAGCCCAGGGAGGGCTGGAAGAAGAAGAAAACATCAGTACAATCAAAGTGTAACGGATCCACCTAAAACTACTTCTCATTTCATGAGTTGAAGTAACAGTAACTCACCAGGCACAAAAAAAAGGAGCTGTAAGAGCTAAGCTACTCTTATTGATGATTTTCTGTCATAGTTAGATTGTCATGTGTATATTTATCTGTGGTAATGATCTGACTATGCATGCACTCATAAGAAAATGTTGTGTGTGCTTATAGCTACAGTATTTCTTGCTGATTTATTTGTTGTGTTGTATTCTCCGATTATCAAATGTTAATGTTATTGTTTGGGCTTCTCTGCCTTTTATTGATAGTACACACACAGTATGAGAGACAGGAAACAGGGAGAGAGAGACAGGGACTGACATGCAGCAAAGGTCGTCGGGCTCGGGAGTCAAACCCCTCCCGAGGCATTAGAGCCTATGTGGTATGCACCTTAACTGTTAGGCCAGCGGTGCCCATCAAATGTTATTTTAAACTGCCTTGTATTTAAGGTCATGGAAGCCCAGCACCATAAGGAGTCCTAATTCACATCATTCTTATTCCTATGTCTGAGTCCCAGTATCAGTTATGAACAATTTTATATTATTTATATAGTATGTGAGAATAAGCAATGGTTGAAGAAGGTAGTGCACACACATCTGTGGCCCAGGTGGAAGACAAGCAAAAGTGTCATAGAAAAGAATAGAGTCTGCACACTGGTGGACATATATTTTGTCCTGATGAAGATCTGAATAGAGCGAAACGTTGACAACGCAACAAAAATACAGCAGAGCTTTTTCAGCCTCACCAGTGTGCAGACTATTCTTTTTTTAGAATAAGCAATGGTGTCATTGAAACCACATTTGAATTACTAATAAAATCTAAATGACATCAATGTATATGCATTTTGTATTTGTTTTTATTCTGTTTAGTTTGGTCATTTACAAAGTGATAGTCTGGAAGGGGATTTGAAAGTGTGCCCTACAAGGATTATTTACAGGCAGTTTTTGCATTGCTTCTCTATGTACAGTATAGAATACTTTTAATTAAAAATAATGGTAACACTTTGTATGAAGCCTATGTCTGTAATGCATTATAATCTGCTTATACAGAAACTATAATTATAGTTATAAGCATTCCTAAATGGTACTTTTTAACGATAATCATAACTTACAGCATTTTATAATGGCTTATAAGCCTTTTGTTTTCCTTGTGGGTATTATTTTGATCAGGATCATTGTGCAATATAATTCTCATAGTTGTAATAACAATATATGTGTGTGTGTGTGTGTATATATATATATATATATATATATATAAATGTAAATACATTATAGTCACGGTTATGATGCATTATAGTGTGATAAGTCACTATACGTGGTCATTGGGTGTTTGGAGTGGAAAGTGGAATCCAGTCTTCCCAATTAAGTCTGTATCCTTGCATCAGGGTTATAAGGAGATTATAATGCATTGTATGCTTATATTGTATTATAGACAAGGGCTTCATAGAAAGTTTTGCCAAAATAACTAATGTTCACATTGTGAAGTTCATCCTTTTTCTTCCCCCAAAATTTTGGGGATTTGTTTTTAAATATTTGCAACAATCCTGTAAATTACTGTAACAATCTCATCTATACAAATTCAATAGTCGACCACATTTCATTAATTGTTGTATTGTAGATACACTCCACTCCACAAGGTGGCGCAGTCCGCTATGAAGGAAGAACCAACTAATATACGTACGTCATCAGCCTGCGGCGGCGTTGCTTTGGCAACGTTTATTTTGTTTTTCTTACCATTGGTAGCTTTGATGAGAGGATATGAGCTGAAATGCCAAAACTAAGGTAAGAATCATACTTGTACACAATTATTATGTGCAGTATTTTTTGATACCGGAATATTAAAACAAATATTATTATATATAATATATATAGACAAGAAGGAGTGTGTTTTTCTTCTTCAGCACAGACACGTTGTGGGAGCTGGCCGCTGTGGAGGTGCAGACTAGAGAGACTGGATCCAAGGAGGAGGATGGAGGAGAAGCTGTCAGTGAGAGGACCGTGTTCCTCCTGGGGAGTAAGGCTGGGGTACGGGTACGACTGTAAACAACCACAGACATACATTACATTACACACGTGGTAAACAAACAACCACACATGCCTCAATACAATACTACACATCACCTCACCAGTGCAGTGGTGTAAAGTAACTAAGTACATGTACTGTACTTAAGTAAAATGTTGAGGTATTTTTACTTTTTTATTTTCAATTATTTTACTTCTACCCCACTACCTCTCAGAAAGACAAATATTGTACTTTTTACTCCACTACAATTATTTGAAACCCTCAGTTACTAGTTACTTTGTACATTTTTTATATTATTACAAAACATACATTAACCACTTCAACCCTGTACTTGTAATGTAATTTGCAATTTGAAAATAGCCGATCTACAAGCTCACAACGTTGTGAGCTTGTAGATCTGCTATTTTCAAAGGATTTTTTATACATGACGAACTTATGAAAAGGGTGCATAATGAGTACTTTTACTTTTGGTATTTAAGTATATTTTGATGCCAATACTTTTGTACTCTTACTGAAGTAAATTTTGAACACCAGACTTTTACTTGTAACAGAGTATTTCTACATAACAGTAAAACATGTCAGTACTTCTTCCACCACTACTTCACACATCACACGGTCACATTGACCTGTTTCTAATGGAAGCACACTTTCTTCTCCTTTCCAGGGTAAAACTTCCATTCTCCTCAGATGTCTCGAGAGGTGAGTGTGTGCAGGAGACTGTCACTGTTACCTCAATTCATCGTTTGTGACTTTTCAACTCACTTGTTTCTTGTGACACCTGTCTTGTCTTGATACCCCCTCAAAACCTTGTTCTGCTTGGATAATTAGGAATACTAGTTTTAAGATGTATTTCATAGTACCAGAAACCTTCATACATATGCAGCCATGATCTGGACTAACTTAATCCATCCCTATCTGATGTATAAACGTTTAAATTACTTATGACTTAAAGCTGCACTGTGTAACTTTCCTCTTCGGCTGCGCAAGTGCTGACATTTTTACCATTGGGGAGATCAAAGATTATTTTGAGTCTCGAGCTAAAAAGTTTGGGAACCAGTGGTCGGGGGAGGGAAGCCGGGTGGGGAGGGTGATCTTTGTGATTACACGTACTCCTACAGGCTGGGGCAGCACCTGCCAGCGGGTAGTATTGGGCGGGAAGAGTAGGACGAAGGCTATAAGTCCTCCCAGTGGGGGTTCCTCACTGGCAGGTGAACCAGTATGGTACAAAAGCAGTGGCAAGCAGTGGGAGGAATTAATCAGCATAATGACTAAATTGTACTACCTAAAAATACTACCACTCAGTGTCTTCCCTTACCCTTTTTTTCTATATTCAGAGATGAACCGCCCAAGCCGACCCTAGCACTGGAATACACTTTCGGCAGACGGGCCAGAGGACACAACACTGTGAGTGAGGATGCAGGATTCAAAAACATGGATCTTCAACTATGTATAGAATACTATGGAAGAGGTGACCTAGCTGGTGCGTTTCAGCTAGTTATGACAAGATATCCCATCTATATTCACACGACCCGGATGGTTTACCAGGCTATTATCTCGTGGCCACGACATAATTAATGAACTATGCTGGACACCCCTTCTTCAGTAGAATACAACACATGGTCATTCTCAATATTCACTGTCTATATTCTTAATTCATTCTCTATGTCTCTTGTTTATAGAACATTTAGAACACGTAGCGTTGCTGTGGAAAATGTAACACAACTGCACATGAATGAGCACAACTTTGTTTAAAACAGTCTGGTAAAGCTGACAGCAAGGTGATCCCTGTCTTTCAGCCCAAAGATATAGCCCACATTTGGGAGCTGGGAGGGGGCACGTCCCTTTCAGACCTGGTCCAGATCCCCATCTCAACTAATAATATCAGGTAGACCACAAGCACATTCAGAGTGATGCAATTCCAGAGAGAAAGAAGATGAGATAGTCCGTGATGATGTGTGGTGGTGTGTGTGTGCAGATGTGTGTTGGTGTGCGTCACTTTGCGACACGTTGAGATCTGCTATTTTCAAAGCATTTGTATTCATTTGGATACTTTTAGTACTTAAGTGTATTTTAATATGAATACTTTTGTACTTTAATTTTGAATACTTGACTTTTACATGTAACAGAGTATTCCTACACTGTGGTATTGGTACTTACTACTTTTACTTTAAGTACAAAATGTAAGTACTTCTTCCACCACTGGCAACATCCCTGCCAGGGGAGTGTGTGACCACTTTCTGTTTATCCTACTACAGTACAAGTCAATTTTCCTGTGTTTTCCCAGGACATTGTCAGTCATTCTAATCCTGGACCTGTCTAAACCCAATGCCCTGTGGGGCACCACTGAAAGGCTGCTGCAGGAGGCACAAACCCAGGTTCAGAAGGCCTTCTCCCAGGTGCAGCGAGCGAGAAAGGCCCAGGGTGGAGGCAAGAAGGAGGCCTCTGTCCAGCCAGCAGCACGTGTCTTACCTAAAGACTATCCGGTAAGTGTTTTTTCTGGTAAAAGTGTAAGTGTAAATGGTGCTCACGGATCAAACAGGATCAAGACATGTGAAAAAAAAGAGGAACAGCCTTTATTTATTAAAAGGCAACTGCCAACATGTTTCGACCTCGGAAGGTCTTCATCAGGGCGAAAAAATAATCTAGTTCTTGACTTTCATTTTTTTAACCTTTTATTATAGCGCCCTCATTAGGCTGACATTGGTGGACAATCATTGGTGGACATTTTATTAGTAAGAAAGTAAGGAAATTGAATAAGAAGAAGAAAACTAGTAGGGGGTTTGAGCCCCTAATAAACCAATAAAATGATAAAACTGGATAAATAGTGCATTATAAAAACCTCATAAAAACAGGTTTTGAGAAGAGATTTAAAAGATAATGCCGAGTTAGTGCCTCTTAAATGAGATTATGGCGTGTCTACATTAGCATTGAACAATATGTTCATTCCCATATTCTCTACATGGGAAATAGAGTGACACTGAATCATGAAGGCAAATCCTTAATACTCATGAGCTAAGTATTTGGAATAACTGACATAGCAGTATGACTGGTGAATGACTCAAGATAGTCTAGGATCTAGGATGACACTGAATGTCATGCTTGAATGTTGAGTGCACTGTGACTCCATCCACAGGACAGAGAACTGATCAACCCCTTCCCCATTCCTCTGCTCATCGTCGGCAGCAAATATGACATCTTTCAGGTGGGCTAATGTGGACTCTACACTCATTCTAGACTTCACTTATTGCACATACATTTTCACTCAGTTGGTTTTCATGAGATGGGAAATACCACTTCATCATCACATGACATGTTCACATGGTGGTCATTTTGTTCTTACTTCACATTCTTTTCCCCTTTTTGGCCCTGGGTTCACACACATTTAATATCTTGTTTGCAGGAATTTGACTCAGAGAAGAGGAAAGTGGTCAGTAAGACCTTACGCTTTCTCGCCCACTACTACGCAGCGTCCCTCATAGTAAGTCCACACTTACAATGCGCAGTGTACACTAGTTTATTCATTTGCATATTAAACCTCCAACAGTGAGCACCTCTTCTGTCAATTATGACAATGCAAATAGCTTCCTCTTATCAACGTAGACTCCATCCATTTGAACAGCTGCCATCTTTTCTCATTATCCCGATTTCTTCTTTAATCTCACCGTCTCGTCTCGTCTCCTCTTACCTTTTCTTTAGTTCACCAGCATCAAGTCGGAGAGCCAGATGTCTAAAACCAAGACCTTCTTCTCCCACCTGGCCTTTGGTCTTGAAAGAGGGTATGAGGACCATAACTCACCCACTGCACCAATGATTACACTAATGGCTCTATAGGACAACAGAGTAGGCCACATATTGTTCGGTTAACCACTTAAGCCCTATATACTTGGTTGGAAGTAAATAGGGCTAAAGTGTTTAACCCATTCGACGAATAGCGAAAATAGACGATGTTCAAGTAAAATGTTTACATTTTTTGGTCACCTATGACATGCTGAAAATAGGGACACCAGTTTTTTATGTAAAAACAACAGTTAATGAACTCTAAATCGCTCTCACTTAATTTACAGGAAAAGAAAACATGATAAAAGCAAAGCTATCAAATGCTTTGTAAAATGTGACTGTGTATAGAGTAGACTTTTGACCCCTCTCAGTCTCACCCACCCCGTGGGGACATGGACCCCAAGTTGAGGGCCACAATGTCATGTTGACCTCACACGTTCCTCTCCTCACCAAAAGACCAAATGTCCTCGCTAAATGTCATTTTTTATTTCATCTATACGTTTTCATTTGCAACCATACTGAGCTGGGTGTGTTTCTGTGTGTTTGTTTTATCAGCAAGGTTGTGTCATGTGATGCCAGCAAGCCTCTCATCATACCAGCTGGTTCTGACTCTCTCAGTCAGATAGGTGAGCACAGTGTCTCCCTGTGGCCAAAGTTAGCACGGCAGCTGCTGTAGTTGTGTTCAAACATACAAGGTGAAGGTGTGTCATGAAATGGGAAAATGCTTACTGTATATGAATTCAAGGTGATGTGTTGTTTTACTACCAGGTTCCCCACCTAGCAGCGATATGGACATTACATCTCTGCACGCCAAAAACCCTCTAGACCTCTGGAAGAAGGTCTATGAGCATGTCTTCCCCCCGGAGGTGAGTCATACTCAAGGTCTCTCCCCTTGACCGTCCATGTGCAGCGCAGTAGCCCACCTGACGCCCCAGAGGAGCTTCATATCTCCCATGACCAAGGGGGATTCCCCTTTAGCAGTAGATTTTTGGTTTCACACTGTGGAAACGAGACCTACATTTGAATCCAGGTGGTTACATATGCGCAGATGTATGTACGATCATCTCATAGACATAAAAGTTCAAATGTTCAAGTAAAGGTCATAAGATGTCCAACTTCCATGCTCACAACCATTGTGCTAAAGGGACCCCCTGACCCTTAAAGTCCTTGCAGGAGCGTTTATTTCAGAATCATTTTAACTGATGTTTGTGCAGTGAGTACATCCGCACAGAATTATTATATTTCGTTTTTCTTCTAAACAAGGTCGATTATTCACCGCGATTAGAAACGTCAACCTGCATGAATGAGGCATCACCAAATGAATATGTGAATGATGTGAAATATTCAAACACATTTTCTGATCATTTATTCATCTTGCGCCTGGTGTGTAAGGACCTTTCTTTTTTCTTTCTATAGATACCATAACCAGCACAGCTTCATAACAAACACACGTCCTATACATTTATTTCAATGTCTAATCTATATCTGTGTATAAAGAGGGAACCGCACGCTATTGCACATTCTCAAACAGAATAGCTCATGAAAGCAGGTCAATTGTCCTTGTGTTTCTGTTGTCGTGTCCAGAGCACCAGTGAGCGCCGGGAGCTGAAGGATCCAGCCAAGGACTCTCAGTACATAGAGCCACAGATCGATGCCATGAGAGCACAGAAAGACCAGGTAAATCAATACAGGTCACTGTGCTGCATTGGCAGGGACGTTGCATGAACAGCACTTTAAAAGGGAAACTATGATAAAGTCAGCATGACTGCTTATGGGTTTAATTGGGTCACAAACAGACTGGCATTTCATTGGAATAAGATGTTACTTTACCTTTCTCCTTTGTTTTTAATGGCCCAATGACCTCACATTGCCTCTTAATTTTTTTTTAAACACAGAATTCCGACAAAGAGTCGATTAGGCTTGAGCACACTTTTCCCCTGTGGGATCAGTAAAAGTCTATCTAAGTTGTCTTCCCTGCATGTCATCTTGTAATGAGAGCACTGACCCATAGTAACCCTTTGTCCTGCATGTAGTAAAGGTCCGGTTATGGGATGATTTTTAATGGGCGGTAATATAACTTATGGCCATGGCCTTGAGGCAAAATCTCTCTTGCGGTCTCTCTTTCTGTATCTGGCTATCTACTGTGTGTGTCTGGAAGCCTTCCTGGCACAGTTACCTTTTCCCACCATACGCACTCCTCGCACTTGATGTTATCAGTCTCTGACTCTCACCTAGTACTCATGCTGTATCGTGGAGTGAAGGGCTAAAGGTTTACTTTATGCCAATTCTAATATAGAGAATAAGGTTTGCACAGACCTAAACACGTGTCTAGATAGATTGCAAATTGGTATTCCTTCTACCTGTCCTGGCTGCCCTTGCCTCCCAATAGAATGTTATGGCGAACAGAACATTTTGCACATTTGACCACAGTTTCCGTTAATGTTTTTGGGAAGAAGTTGGGGGATTGGATGGCACTGTAAAGCATAAAGTCAAGAATGAAAATAAGAACACTGGTGTACCTCAATTATTTGGAACCACAGGGATGTCATAATATCAGTGAAATGAATGACGATGACAAGTACAGTATGATGTCCTCCTTTAGATACAGCCAACACCTTGGACCAATATACATTTTATTGGTGTTGATAAATAAGATGTTTTGGGCCACTGACCTAGTCATGTAACTAAATTAACGTTTGTTTGGACAATGTTGGACATGGCAATGTATTCATTAGATATGCTTTATTATATATTTGAATTAATCAAATGAAAACAAAAATCTATATTGAGATATAAGTAACAATGATTCAACAATTCCTCACTATCTCTCATATTGTCTTCCCTTTTAACCTGTTCTTTAAAAGTCAGATTTCAGTAAATTAATTAATATAAAACCACTGAGTTTTATCGTTGAATTTGAATCATCTGCGCTGATTCAAAGCACTAATTTTGTTTTTACCTCAAATGTTTTCTACTTGACTTGATTTTTACATGTCTAATATTAAAGGTTTCTCTCTCCTCTCTTGCCTCTCTCTCTCTCTCTCAGGAACTGGAGCAGTATAAGCGGGATGCAGCCAAGTTATGGAAAGGACTGGAACTTGAGAGCTAACAGTCAAATGTACTTTATTATTGCTCACATTTACACTACATCCTATTGTACCGATTTATAGTAGCTGCATAAACACTTTATATTTATACTATTTTGTCATTTTGTTTCAGAGCTTTTTGTATCCCATAGCTGGCCATTCTTACAATGTATACAAAATGATATTCAAAATATTGTTGAACAAAACCAAACAATTTGTTGGTAGATTAAAATTGTTTTACAATCTACCTACAGATTTTTTTTTTTTTAATATACATGGACATTTAATGTTCTCTACAAAAATACAAATTTAACATTTGCCCTGTCTGCAGAGATCCTGGTTCAAACATCACAACATAAGCAGCTATACAGATATTATACTATATCATATCATATCATACATTCATGAATGGTTGTATGGGTTTACACTTTTAAAAAAAAGTATTTCCCAGACTGTGGCGTTTGGACTAAGATGACAGTGCTTTGTATTATGAACCATGAGTTACAGAAATGAAGTTAGTTTATCAATACACTTGATCTCATGGTTATCTCAATTATGCCCTGTAAAGGTAAGGGTTGAGTGCAAACCCACAAGACTTTCCTGATGGTTTTAGTGACGTGTGAGGTGGTCTCTGATCGTGTAGCTGAACACGCCCAGCAGAAGAAGGACAGGCAGGAAGGAGTAGAGAAGCAGAAAGTCTAGTGTGTATTGTGACAGAGTGCCGGGGTAGCCCTGGGGCCTATTACACGAAAGGAGAATTAAATAAGCCTGGATTTAAGTCAAATTCAGGTTTGACAAAGTCTGATCCGTACAGCCTGGTTTATTCCGTTCCATGAACGCCAAGCCAGGCTGAAAAGGAGCGACTTTGTCGAGCTAGACCTTGTCAAGCCAGGCTGTGTCGAGCCAGGATGGTAAAGCCAGGCTTCACGTATTCCTATAAAAGACCATGAAAGTCGATAGCAGAATCCTTGAACTTGACCAATCATGGAGCCCAAAACTGAAAAACGTTAATAAGAACAACATGCAAGTATAATCAATCAATCAATTCTTCAGCGGTGGTCTCTTCATGTTGTAGTTTAGTAATGAATGGCTCAAGCTGCTCTCAGAACCCCTTTTATGCCAGGGGCCTGTTCCTCAAAAGGTGAATTAAAAAAGCCTGGCCTTAAGCCAAATCCAGGCTTGACAAAGTCGGGTCCGAAAAGCCTCGTTTATTCCGTTCCTCAGACGCCAAGCCAGGCTGAAAAGGAGCAACTTTGTCGAGCTAGGCTATGTCAAGCCAGGCTGTGTCCAGCCAGGATAATGAAAGCAGCTCATGAAATCATACACGGAAGTAAAATGTATTTAAGCAAGAAAGGAAACGCGACCGCAATAAATAGATCCAGGGAGAAAGCATGGCAAAGTATTGCAAGCACACACTGTGTGTGTGTGTGTGTGTGTGTGTGTGTGTGTGTGTGTGTGTGTGTGTGTGTGTGTTTGTGTTTGAGACGGACGGGCAACGGGACGGACGGGGGACGGGGGGGGGGACGGGGGTTGACCGCGACAGGGGGCCGTGACGGGATGAGCGGGCGGGACGGGACGAGACACGCAATAAATAACCCCACATTTGCAAGACCACTTTGGTAGAGGTTTGTGTTGTGTAGTTACCTTGCCATCATGATGTAACTCCAAAGGTGGACAAGAAATAAAAAATAATTTCTCCATTGACTAGAAATTGATAATTTAAAATATGCTCCTCATTGACTTACAAAGAGGCTCCTTTAAACCCATAACTAATAATTTATATATATATATATATATATATATATATATATATATATATATATATATATATATATATATATATATATATATATATATATATATGATTAGTTACGGGTATATGTGTGTGTATGTATGTGTCAGACATTTTTTATAATATATTTAAAAAAAAGTCAAACTTCTAACAACAAGATGAACTATAGTGTTAACTATAACAGAGTGACAATTACATATCACATGAGTCATTGTGAAACAATTATGATTATGATTCATGGTCACACACTATTTCAGTAATTAATTTGATTATATCTGTATTTATTTCATTTTATTTGAATGCAGGGTCATTAAAATGAGTCCATATACAAACACATGTTTTGAATTAACTGTGGAAAAACTTGAAGAACAAGGCACTAGATTAAGTAAGCTTGGCTGTTAGCCTGCTCCTGACCAGGCTAACTTCACAGCTAAATTGCCATGGTAACTAAGCTAGGCTTGCTTCAATTCTCTTTTGAGGAATCGGATAAGGCTAAACTTAGCCAGGGTGAACTGGCTAAACTAATCTTCAAGATAATTCACCTTTTGAGGAACCGACTCAGCTCTAATCCTGGCTAAATTAAGCCAGGATAGGTGGAAAAGCCAGGCTTTAGCTCTAATTCACCTTTTGAGGAACAGGGTGAGTACAGGTGATGGCCCAGACCCCCACCCCTGGCACTCCTGGTACCCCATGAAGACAAAGGCCACATTTGCATCACTATATAGGCGAGGGTCGCTCTGCTGAATGGATACGGTGGTGATTAGCTGCCAGTGATTAGCTGCCAGACATCAAATTTCTCTTTTGGGTCTTGAGTCTTGGGACTCAAGACATCAAATTTCTCTTTTGGGTCTTGAGTCTTGGGACTCAAGACCCAAAAGAGAAATTTGATGTCTCCCCGGAATCATACGAGGAAGTAAAATGTATAATAAGCAAGAAAGGAAACACGGCCGCAATAAATGGATCCAGGGAGAAAGCGTGGCAAAGTTTTGCCGACAAATTAAATGCACAAGTCGTCCAAAAATATATACAATTTATATACAAGTCCATAAATATATAATTCAGTTAGGCTTAAACATGAGGAGTGTATAGTGAATATTGGAATTATCACCTACCTAATCTACAATGCGATAGCCTATTATGCATCCAACCAATATGTCTGAGTCTGTGCTCAGGCATGTGTCAAAAACAAAAACATCTCCATGATTTCAAGGCTTCATGGAGTGTGTAATTGATAGAAAATAAGTATTTTTTGGGTGAACTATTCTTTTAAGTGTCTTGTTCAGGGACACTTTGTTGAGGCCTGGGATCGAGCCTGTGATTTATGGTTTGCCAGGCAGGCTCTCTAACCATTCAGCTATGGCCACATGATCAGCAGAGATTCTAAGGCAGTTGTACTCTGTAACAGTAAAGGGGTTTCAGGGGAAACCAGCAAAATGAGGAATAATATAATAAAAGACTGTCTTGCTAATAAAACGTCATGTCTCTCATTTTTGGGCGGTGAAACCGCCCCTATATGTGAGGTTTGGACATTTGCACCCCCCAACCCTGCGCTGTGATTGGCCACCAGTGTACCCCCCTAACCCTGCACTGTGATTGGCCAATCACAGTCTATTCAGGACTGTGATTGGCTAGTGAAACATGACACATGTGCATAGCCCTATAAATAGGACTATGCACTTAAAAAAACACTTATGTTTTCTTTTAAGTGAACTTCCATCACTGTGATGATCACTGTGACCACACCGCCCACTTCACACTGGGTGTGATTTTTGTCTCCGCCGAAGGTGGAGAATATGTTTTCGCTTTGTGTGAGCAAACATTGTTAGCCAAGCTAACATTGGGCAAGCTCCACGTGACACGTGTCAATCTGTTGACACCAATGCCTCTGATTGGCTAGAGGGACGCGTGACGAAATAAAATTCTATAAATAGGTGTGTCACTTCAAAAAGCTTTTACTTTTTGAAGTGAGGTAAAACAGGATCAATCAGACTTGATTGGAACAGTACCTTCAGTAAGTCCAAGTCACCCGTCTGTGCGTGTGTGTTTCCCTCTGAGAACACCTAACATTGGTCAAGCAAAGGCGCAGAAGGCCAAAGCTAAGAAAGCATACTCATCTACAATTGTAACGTAGAAGAGGACTAGAGTTGAAATGATCCCACAACAAAGCCGAACTCTTAATACGTGTCAATATGTTGACATCAATGTCTCTGATTGGCTAGAGGGACGCATGACGAAATACAATCCTATAATAAAAAGGTGTGTCACTTCAAAAAGCCGTTTACGTTTTTGAAGCGAGGTAAGACAGGATCAATCAGTCTTGATTGGAACAGTATCTTCTAGTCCAAATCACCCGTCCGTGCGTGTGTGTGTCCCTTTGAGAACACCTGACATTGGTCAAGCAAAGGCGCAGAAGGCCAAAGCCTTTCGCTTTGTGTGAGCAAACATTGTTAGCCAAGCTAACATTGGGCAAGCTCCACGTGACACGTGTCAATTTGTTGACACCAATGCCTCTGATTGGCTAGAGGGACGCGTGACGAAATAAAATTCTATAAATAGGTGTGTCACTTCAAAAAGCCTCTACTTTTTGAAGTGAGGTAAAACAGGATCAATCAGACTTGATTGGAACAGTACCTTCAGTAAGTCCAAGTCACCCGTCTGTGCGTGTGTGTTTCCCTCTGAGAACACCTAACATTGGTCAAGCAAAGGCGCAGAAGGCCAAAGCTAAGAAAGCATACTCATCTACAATTGTAACGTAGAAGAGGACTAGAGTTGAAATGATCCCACAACAAGACCGAAATCTTAATACGTATTAATATGTTGACACCAATGCCTTTGATTGGCTAGAGGAATGCATGACGAAATACAATTCTATAAATAGGTGTGTCACTTCAAAAAAACGTTTACGTTTTTGAAGCGAGGTAAGACAGGATCAATCAGTCTTGATTGGAACAGTATCTTCTAGTCCAAATCACCCGTCCGTGCGTGTGTGTGTCCCTCTGAGAACACCTAACATTGGTCAAACAAAGGCGCAGAAGGCCAAAGCTGATCAAACACACCAATCAACTGCTGAAACTGTTCAAGACAATGAAGATGAAGAAGACAGACAAGTATTTGAACAAACCAGTCAATTATGACGACTCCCATATGATAGATTGCTTCAATGTAAACAAAGCATTGCTTCAATTAAACAGAGCTAAGAATCATAAAGAAAGAATGAAATTAATCAGAGACAAAAAATCGCTAAATGACAAAAGACGAAGACTAGCCATGAATGCTTACAATATGACACAGCAAAGATTGCTACAATCTCTGGAAGAAAAAGTAGAAGAGTCTGAAGAGAACATCGAAAGGAAAAAAAGGAACTGGTCAGAGTATTTAAATAATGAAAGACAACATCAACAAGCACATAACACGAGTAAGAAGAAACGATACAGATCACAAGAATTAGAAGTTAATGAAGCTGCTCTCGCATTCTTAAAGAAGATGTCCGAAAGTGGACCCAATTATGTCTGTGGTTCCTGTGAACGAATGCTCTACAGAGAATCAGTGGCAGAGTTTAAACCTGGAAATTATACAGGAACGATAGATATTGTAAGTCTCCTAGGCAAAAACCCAACTGCAATCAAGCAAAACAACACTTGGATGTGCCACACGTGTCATCGGGCCATTAAACTTGGGAAACTCCCTACACAGGCTTGGGCTAACAACTTATTACTCGACCCAATACCCCGAGAACTGCAGGACTTGCACCCGTTAGAAGAAAGGTTGATAAGTCAATGTATTGCCTTCATGAAACTTGTTGGCTTGCCAAGAGGCAGACAAAAGGCAATCCATGGTAATGCAGTCAATGTGCCATCTAACCTAGACACTATTATCAAATTATTGCCAAGACTTCCTGAAACTGCGGAGGTTGTTCCCTTAAAACTAAAACGAAAATTGGCTTACAAGGGACACTATATACATGAATATGTGCGGCCAAAAAAGGTGCTTGACGCCCTAAACTGGCTAAAGAAAAACAATCCTCTATACAACGACATTGACATCTGCAATGACTGGGAGGTCCGCTGGATCGAAGAAAATAGTGAATTGTGGGAAGCGATGACAACCATACCACAAGAACCTTACCCAAACAAGAATGAAACCACCTCTACAACTTCATCTATAACCTATATAGAACATTTATACAAGAAATTAGAAGATTATGTTAAGTACAATGAACTGACCATCCTTGATGTACCTAAAGATGGCAATTGTTTTTATCATGCTGTAGCAACCACCCTTGAGATAGCAGGTATACAAACTATCACAGGTGCTGACATGCGCACACAATTGGTTACCTTTCTAGAAAACCCAGTGATCCAGAAAGACTATATGCAATTTCTCGTATTGCCTAATGCTGAAGAATATCCAATTGATTCACCTGAGATCATATTCCAACAGCAGCAAGAAATGAAATTGATCATTGAAAAGATACGCAAAAACGATTGGGCCGACAACATTGCGATAAATGCTGTGGTAAACATGCTGAATATCAACATACTCATCTACAATAGCAACACAGAAAATGACTATAGAGTTGAATTGACCCCAAAACAAGGCAGAAGTCCTAATACTGTAACAATTGGCCACCTTGATCAAATACACTATGTAGCATTAGAGAAAATTGACATAGATCAAACACACCAATCAACTGCTGAAACTGTTCAAGACAATGAAGATGAAGAAGACAGACAAGCATTTGAACAAACCAGTCAATTACGAGGACTCCCATATGATACATTGCTTCAAGAAGAACATTTTTTAGATGCAGACACTACATATTCAGTCGCCCCTGCAGAACACCAAAACCCACGCGCATTCTATCTAGACGACAACTTTGAAGAATTGGCAAACCCATCAAAGTACCCTTATGGCCGTGGTGGTTTAAAAACAGAAAGAGAAAAAGATATCACACAGAGAAAATATTTTAAC
Organism: Gymnoscopelus braueri; assembly: GCF_963280865.1. Lineage (NCBI taxonomy): Eukaryota > Metazoa > Chordata > Actinopteri > Myctophiformes > Myctophidae > Gymnoscopelus > Gymnoscopelus braueri. Next base: position 28,196,810 of record NC_137619.1, read on the forward strand.
CAACGCCTTTTGCATTATGATGGCCGTTTTGCTAAAGACATAGACTATCTTCTGGCAGCTCAATACATGGTGGAAGCACAACAGGTCAAAGATCAAATTCAGATATCCCTACGACAAAGCCGCGGTCAGACATTCCAAAATCAAAGGGTTAATGCTGGCATATTCAAATCACAACAAAAAGTACAAACAATGTTGTTCACAGACGTAGCCTTCAAATCCCTAAAAAACACAAGAGGTTCACCAGCCTATTGGCAAAATGTGCTTTTAGACTTACTAGCAATAGTTAGACAATTAGGAATACCAACCTTTTTCGTAACGCTGAGTGCCGCAGACATGGGATGGCCAGAAGTTATTCAAAGTATTGCACGTCAGTATGGGAAGATCTTAACAGTAGATGATGTCAAAAACATGGGCTATGACGAAAAATGCAAATGGCTGCGCAGCAACCCAGTAACGGCTGCACGTCAATTTCACTATCGACTACAAGCATATTTCAAAGACTTCATTGGTGGCACGTCCAATCCACTTGGTGAGCTTGTAGATTTCTTCTTACGTATTGAATTTCAACAGAGGGGTTCGCCACATGCGCACGTATTATTGTGGATAAAGAATGCCCCAAAAGTTGGTGTGAGCACAAATGCTGAAGTTGTTGCCTTTATTGACAGACATATAACATGTGCAATCCCAGAAGACGATGGTGTACTCAAAGAATTAGTCCTATCATTACAAAAACACAAACATTCTACAACATGCAGAAAAAAAGGCTCCTGCAGATTCAACTTTCCACACCTTCCAAGTACTGAAACCTTAATAGCCACAGAACCGGACGAAGAAGACCAAAACACTACAGAAAAACTCCTTGAAGCAAGCCACACGTTTCTGAACAAAGTGGTTAGCTCCATGTCTAACAAGGACAATCCTGATGATATCTCATTGAAATATTTGCTGCAAGATGCATGTGTCAATGAACAGGATTACCAATGGGCACTATCAGTCATGAAGTCTGGCAAGAAGATCATACTAAAACGTCAGCCAGCAGAACGGTGGATAAATTATTACAATAAAAGAATCCTGGAAACCTGGCAAGCAAATATGGACATTCAATTTGTACTGGACGCATACTCCTGTGTTATGTATATAACCAGCTACATGTTAAAATCTGAAAGAGCTATGAGCTCTTGAAGAAAGTTGCTGATGAGAACAGAGGAGAGGATATCACCACGCAACTAAAAAAGGTTGGCTCTGCATTCCTAAACAACAGAGAAGTAAGTGCACAAGAAGCAGCGTACAGATTACTATCCCTACCATTGAAAAGGACAAGCAGAAAAGTGGTCTTTGTCAACACAGCACCTAGACACAAAAGAGTTTCGCTTGTTAAACCAGTGAGTATGTTGAAAGATATGGCTGACGATGATGAAAACATATTCTGCACCTCACTTCTCGACAGATATGAAGCACGCCCAAACTCCCTAGAAAGTATGTGTTTGGCAGAATTTGCTGCAACCTACGTCGCATTATACAAAGAAAAAACGTCTGATTCCATTGACCACATACCAAACAACTTTGACGAGGATGACGATCTGGAAAACAGTAACAATGACATCACCCTGAATAATCACCTTGGACAAATGCGAGCCCGCAAGCGTCAATGTATCATTCGTTTCCACAAGGAAAGATCTGAGGGAGAAGAAAAATATAGAAACATTCTAATGTTGTACTTACCTTGGCGCATAGAGGACACAGACCTGCTAGCAAATCACCCAACTTTCAAAGACCACTATCATCGTGTTCTGCAAACAATCCACCACAACGAAAAAAAGTTTAGTATAAATACAAACGAGCTTGACCAAGCAATAGAAGACCTTGAAAAAATGAGACCACCACAGCATGCATGGGATTTGCTTGCAGCCAACACTGAACATGAAATATCCATACAGGAAAATGAAGGCAATATCATAGAAAGAAACATACAAGAGGATGCAGACAGATCGAATCTTGATATCCAGCCCAATCAGCCACATGTCCGATCAGAACTTCATGCACGTTTTACTGCGGAGCAAGACAAAGGTATGATGACGCGAGAAGATTACTTAAGCATGATGAGATCACTGAATCAGAAACAGAGGGAAATGGTGACCTTTCATAGAAAATGGTGCAAAAAAACAATCATTGCACTTAAAAATCATCAATCACATCCAAGCTACCAAATCTTTCTGAGCGGACCAGGAGGAGTTGGTAAAAGTCATATCATTAAACTGATTCACTATGAAACCATGCACCTACTCCACCGACTGTCTCATCATTTTCAGCCAGACGAGCTTGTTGTACTTTTGACAGCATTCACCGGAACAGCGGCGTTTGCGATCGACGGCATTACACTTCATTCTGCCCTCAACTTACCACCTATGAATAAATCAAAAGGATACCAACCTCCAAAACAGGACGCATTAAATACATTGCGCTCACGGCTGGGGAAGCTAAAACTGCTAATCATTGACGAAGTTTCCATGGTGGGTGCAGATCTTCTACATCACATTCACAAACGCCTTCAAGACATCACAGGCATACACAGATCAGAGTCCCGTTTTGGCAATGTCAGTATCCTTGCAGTCGGTGACCTATACCAACTACCACCAGTCATGGCAAAACAAGTATTCGATACCCCTTCTGATGCCTATGTCAGACTACATGGTTCATTGTGGAAAGAAAACTTCCAACTATTTGAACTAACAGAAACGATGCGCCAGAAAGATGACCAACCCTTTGCAGAACTGCTTATGAGAGTTCGTACAAACACATGCTGTGCAGAAGACATTGAACTGTTACACACCAGAATCATCTCTAAAACAGATCCCTCATACCCAAGTGACGCATTGCATGTCTTCAAAACAAATGCAGCCACAGATTCACACAATGGTGAAAAGCTAATAAAGTTACCAACAACAATATCCAACATCACCGCAATTGATTCACAAAAAGATTGTAAAACAGAAATAGTTAATGTTACACTATCAAGCAACCCATCACAAACAGGAGGCTTAAGGAAAGTCGTTTCTGTAGCAGTTGGGGCCAGAGTCATGTTGACAACCAACATCAATGTATCTGACGGACTGTCCAATGGAGTATGCGGGACAGTTGTTCACATCCATCAAATAAACACAACAGTCGAAACCATCCTGGTCAACTTTGATAGTGATCGTGTAGGAAAAGCAGCCAAAACAGCCAGTCAGTACAAAGAACACTTTCCTGAAGCAGTACCCATTCAAAGGCACACTGCGCAATTCTACACAGGTACCAAAAACACTGTAGAAGCAATACGAGTACAATTCCCACTTACTCTGGCATGGGCATGCACAATTCATAAAGTCCAAGGAAGAATATTAGACAAGATCGTAGTCACCGTAGAGGAAAAGGGCATCTTTAACCCGGGTCAGGTCTATGTTGCACTCAGCAGAGTAACATCACTACAAGGACTGTACCTCCTCGACTTTCATGACAAACAAATCAAAACTCACCCTGCTGTACTCGAAGAAATGACTCGACTACGCAAGACACAACTACAAGTATCCCAACAGATCCGACTTGCTCCAAATGACTCCACCCTAACTATCGCCATGCTGAATATCAGATCATACTTGCAACATTTACCTGACCTCAAAAATGACCCAACACTGACAGAATTTCATGTATTATGTTTCGTGGAAACATTTCTAAAATCACGGCACAGCTTAGATGCAGATGACCTCATCCTACCAAACTCCACGTGCTTCAGAACTGACAGAGAAACAGAAAAAGGAGGCGGGATCATGACAATAGTATCAATCACCTTTTTCCAACACGATTACATAAGTCACTTAACAACGTGGAACACATAGCACTAACACTCTCCAAATGTGCAACTAGAATCAACCTGATTACATTATATAAACCACCGAAATCCAAGTCCTCAAGATTCATTGAGAATATTTGTGCATTCCTAGAATCACTGGAAAAAAATACCTTGACAGTAATTGTAGGTGACTTCAACTATAACCTCATCACTGACCCACAACACGATATTCTACACATCATGCTAAAGTATGGCTTTTATCAATTTGTCACTTCAGCAACTACAGATGATGGCTCACTCCTAGACCATGTTTATGTTAACAGACACCAGAAGGTCTTCACACATGTTCTAGACACCTATTATTCAGACCATGATTTTATAAATATAACATTGGATTTATCCTAACTAGATTTAATCCACCACAACTCACTGCTACACCATGTGTGTGTAAACAAATACGATATATATAGTCGATACAGTTTTAAGAGAAGTTCAAGAGAAGTTCAACCATTCAGATTACGCTCGGACATTGGCATGAATAAATAGGCATAGAAGTCTATTCATGACAGCACCATTATGTCATGAATACAAAGACGAATGCTATATATATTGTAAAACACAGAGCTTAAAATTATATGAATGACCAGAAGTATTGATTAATTCTATTTTATTATTCATTTTCCAATTAAGTAATTATTTTGCATCAAGCAATTACAGCTAGTAACTACATTGAGTTTCCCTTAGGATAGTTAAAAACTTCTTCTGAAAAACTTGAAAGTTATCAAAGACGAGGGACCGGTTTCACCTACAATTTCCATAATCGAACTAAGTTAAATGAATCTCAAGAAAGATCTCACCAAGAAAAGAAAAATTAAAGATGAAATTACATCGTTTAATGAAGTTAAAGACGAATTCTCTGAGACAAAATACGAAGATATCCAACTTCCGACTTTACCGGTGAGCCCCGAATTATCTCACAAAGAAGACATCGACCAGTTGAGAAATTCCTACAAAAAGGAATTGGATGACCATGCCCTTCAAATACGACTGCTAACCGAACAACTGACCGCTTCTAAGGATGAAAACGCCATCAGTAAATCTGAAATCCAGATGTTAAGATGCCAAATACACTCGCCAGGCTCTAAGAGTGCAAGAGTAGATGCAAGATTAAATAGTCCATTACAATTAACCAAGACCGAAATATGCGACAATAAAATTAGACCAGACAAATGCTCAATAACTCCTATTACGGAACTGAGATTATCGATGATATGGGAAATTCAAGGGATTGTACTTGATACATCTGAACTTCGAACATATAAGAGTGGACAGGGCCAATTGTTTAATTTTAACTTTAGCGATGAAAGCGGAACAATTCGAATTATAGCATTTGGCAAAGATGCAGAGGACTTCTCCTTAAAAGTGAAGGAACATAATGTATATCGTATTTCCAATGCAACGCTAAAGATTGCTAACTCGAAGTATCACACGGTAAATGTTTATGAAATTATTTTGAATAAGAACAGCAGGGTTCTACCATGTGACGGAATTATAATTAATCCTAAAATCCCATTTGAATTCATACCCATAAATGAACTACAACACAGGAAGGAGAAGACCTTTACCGATGTAATTGGAGTTTGTCTGAATATTGAAGAAGGAACAGAAATGATAGTTAAATCAGGCAAAACGTACAAGCGGAATATCAGTCTAATAGACCAGAGTTGTAAACAGATCACAGTGACGTTATGGGGTAAACAAGCAATGAACTTTATTGGCAGTTATGAATCCATTGTAGCGGTGAAGTCAGCTTATATCTCGTATTTTAACGAGATATCTTTATCTGTATCGTCCAACTCTATCATTATCGTCGACCCAAATATAAAAGAGGCATACTTGTTGAAGACATGGTATGACACCAGAAGTAAAGTCCTGGACATAGAGAATTTAACTAAAGCATCGTCTGATATATTTTTCAAAACGCGAACATTGAAAGAAATGAAATTTCCACAAGAAGAAAATATAAAATGGAGTAATTATTACAGCGTGGTGAGTACAATTCTTGACATTCAATCAGATGGCTGTTTTTATAAATCGTGTCCGAATTGTAACACAAAAATAACTGAAACACAGGATTTTTATTGTAAGAAATGCAAAGAGGTTAAAAACTATATTTATCGATTTCTTTTGAAGGTCTTAATTACTGATTATACAGACAAGCAGTGGGTCATCTGTTTCAATGACACAGCTGAAAGATTATTAGGTTACGACGCGGATTCTATGATACAAAGATCTGTCTGCATTCAAAGACATATTTCAGAAGTTAACGTCTACAACACACATTTTTTATAATAAAGTCGGACCGAACAATTACAATAATGAACAGACGACTGTTATTAAGATATTACCAGAAAACCATTCAGAAGATGCGTCATAGTATATATATATTTTTGTAATATAGTAATACATTTCTGACAATTAATATTATTGTCTGTTCTATTTTAAGGAATACGTAAATATTACGTAAATATATTAATCTTTTTTTAATCTCTTTTTTCATCTTATTTTATTTTTAACATTGGAAGACGAGTATTAGAACTTTTTGTTTAACTAAAAGATATATATTTTACCCTACTGCATCTCATTAGTTATTGCTATTATAATATAATTGATATATATCAGATGCGTCATAGTATATACATTTTTGTAAGAAATACATAAATAAATAATTTCTCTTTTTTTCATCCTATCTTTTTTTAAACATTTTTTTAAACATTTTTTTAAACATTTTTTTAAACATTTTTTTAAACATTTTTTTAAACATATTTTTAAACATATTTTTAAACATTAGAAGACAAAATATGATTTTTAAATCATTTTTTTTTAAATAAATATTTCTTTAACATACACCTTTTTATTTAACTACAGTATATATCTTTTACTCTACTGTATCTCATTAGTTATTGCTATGATAATATAATTGCTATAGTCTGCTGGCGGAGACTTGTGCTCCGAGGAGCACATTTTCTAGTTTACTATGTATTTGACATTACCTTTATATTATTTAATAAATTATTCATTTCAGATTCAATCATTCTGTCAAGGTGAGAGGTATTAACTTCAAACATCTATATTATCAGAAATGCTTGGTGGTGCAAGAGAAAAGCTGAGGTTCCTCAACGACGAGATTGTGGGTTTGAATCTTGGTCCCGGTGAATATTTATTTTTGGTCAAAGTAAAAAGTTCACATGACGTCCGTCGTCCAAGTCAGACGACGTCGATATGACGTTCCACTGTAACCATCAAAAAGACATCCATACAGTAACGCTGACACGCCGTTCATACGACGTCTATACGACGTCCAGGTCAGACCTCAGTAACGACCAAAAAAAAACAAAAACAACCAGACATCTTATACAACGCCGATACGCCGTGCCTACGACGTCTACACAACGTCCAGGTCAGACCTCAGTAAGTGGTCTCATGTTGCCACGACACTTGCTGGCTGAAAAAAATCTATGCATTGTTTTATGTCAAGGACCCCCGAATTAATGTATTTGGCCGTGGATGTGGACCCCCATACAAGATTTGTGTTTTTAAAATGTTTCTAAACTATTTAAATACAACACTGTTTGAGAAACTAGTTGAAAACTCAATAGCCACCAAATGTTTCCAAAGTGACAATAACAGCCACTGTACTTGATTACAAAAAACTAGTATAGTTCTGGTTGATTACAAATAGTAGCTATAGTTTTGGTCATAAAACTAAGAAATTAGTTAGTGGATGTATTTGGAGATTCAGTCAACCTGTCAAGGTGAGAGGTGTTAAATTCAAACATCTAAAGATTAGAAATGTCTGGTGGTGCAAGAGAAAAGCTGAGGTTTCATACCGAAAAGGTTATGGGTTTGAATCTTGGTCCCGGTGAATATTTATTTTTGGTCTTTGGTCATAATTATGTTTAACCGTGTGTAGGTCCCTGGTCAATGATCTGATTATATTACCATGATCAGCTGACAGCTGTTACCTGGCACAGCACAACACAATGTTGACAGATGGGGTTAATAATTGCCCACCGACATATTATCACAGACCTCTGTACTAACATACTTTCACACTAAATGGTCGTCTTATAGTGCTTTTGAAGTGTTGTAGCCATATATATCCCCTTATATAGGATTGGTGCCATTGTTGATGTCACTGGAACAAACCATTACATTTTGAGTATATTGTGGTGTTTATTTAGAATAGTAGTTTAAGAAGGCAGGAAGGGAAGTAGGTTTTCTCTGGGTACCACCAGCCCACGTGGGTGTGGAAGAGAATGTGATGGTGGATAGGGCAGCAAAAAAGGAATAGGAAGGAACCTGGAACCTTCGGTTTATAAACCCCTGACATTATTTATTGTGCCACGCTGGCATGGAAGATGCAAGTGAGAACGAAATACTTAACCTTGTAGAATTTGGATGGAGAGTGAATATGTGCCTAATGGTGGTCTTGAACCCCAAAACTTGTGCTTACAAACCAAGTAACAGTTCTGGACATCTTTCAAGGGTACAACCCACATACTCAGCTGTGCTGATAGTTACTGACACCGCGATACTGACATGTAAATGTTTAAAATATGTCAATTTCAGAATAGAATGACATAATAACTTTTCTGTATTTAAAAAACAGAAAATACAAGATCTAAAAGTATCTTGATACAAATTACATAACATTTTTCCTGTCCCAGCCAAATTACCCCAAAAAAGTATTTTGAAATACGTATTTCAAGTACCGGTACATATATTTAAAATACTGCCCATTTCTGATAAGAGGGATGCAGCCATGGAAGTCATGGAAAGGACTGGAACTCGAGAGCTAAAACTAAAATCTGCTTTATTGTTGCTGACATTTACACTACATCTTAATGTACAGAATTAGAGTAGCTGCATACACACTTTATTTATTCACTATTATGTCATTTGCAGAGCTTTTTGTATCCCATAGTAGGCAATTCTTATAACATATACAAAATATATTCAATATATTGATGAACATACAATATACAAAACAAGTAATTTGTTTACAGATTGTAAATTGTTCTCTAGAAAAATACATTATTTCACATTTGTGCTGTCTGTAATGTACAGAGATCCTGGTTTCAATTTTTTTTTTTTTAAACATAAACGGCTGTACAGATATTATGTATCACATACTCATCCCATTCTTACTGAAATTTGCACAAAATATTTACAGTACAAATTACGAAGTCAGTTTATCAATACACTTGATCTGATGAAAGTATCCCCTATAAAGGTAAGGGTTGAGTGCAAACATGCTCGTCAAGTAGAAGTTACAGTACTTTTTTTTGATGAAAAGTTCTAAGTCATTACTGTACATAGAGCCCTTCACAGGCTCTTTTAGGCCAGTAGACCAGTGGTTCTCAAACTTTTCAGGCCGCGAATTGGGGACCCTCAAAACAATCATATTTGAACACCATATTTGAACACAAGAGTTGAGGCATTACATTTAGTTTGACTCGGTTCCACAGATTGTGATAACAGCCGATCTACAAGCTCTCATCGCCCTGCGTTGCGAGCTTGTAGATCGGCTATTTTCAAAACGTTTGCGTCTTTCTTATATTATGTGACAATTTGGCCAATGTTTGACCAGTTTTTATAGTATAGTATGTTGATTACTGCTGATGCAGTAATGGTCTTTTTTCATTTCATTTATTATTTTTTTCTTTTTAGGTATTAAATTGTCACTTTACTGTCATCTGGAGACCCCCCTGGGGGTCCCGACCCACAGGTTGAGAACCACTGCAGTAGACGACAGACAGACTCTCCCGATGGTTTTAGTGACGTACAAGGTGGTCTCTGATCTTATAACTGACCACGCCCAGCAGAAGAAGGACAGGCAGGAAGGAGTAGAGAAGCAGAAAGTCTAGTGTGTATCGGTTAAGGGCACCGGGGTAGCCCTGGTCAATGATCTGATCACCATGGGTGATTTGACAGGCCGTTGGCAGTAGACTAGTGTCACCTGGCACAGGACAACAAAACATGGAGAGATTAGAAGTGTTAATAATTGCCCACCAACAATTAAAAACATTTTAATAACGTCGCCATTATAAATATAAATCAATAAAATGTCATTGCATTTGTTGTGTAAATCTCCGAGGTTAAAAGAGGGTTTAAAAATTAACAGCTGTGACCTCGTTTAGTTTGATGTGGTCATATACAGTTTCCACTGGAAGCAGGGCAAGTATATACGGCATAGCAGGGGTGTCAATTTTGTGGTGCCACAGATGGAAAACCCATTATTTTATTCACATTGAGATTTCTGAAAATATTTATATAAATTATTTTAAGCCTGGAACCAAGCCATCCAGGATTCTGTGTAAAACAAAAATGTAATATTTAATTATGTTATATACTATATTTAATAAATACCCTTTTTTGCATTTTTCAAATATCTTTTGACAGACACAGAATTAAAAAAATATGGTCATGATTCAGGAGCCTGGATGGCTTGGTTCCAGGCTTAAGACAATTAACATAAATATTTTTGGAAATCTCTATGGGGAAAATGAATGGACTTTCTATCTGTGGAGACAGAAAATGGCCACCACTTTCTATGCCCTATTGCAAAGGACGATCATGATAACCTACTGCATGTGAAGTTGAGACCATGAAACTCTGTGACAATGAGCAGCTCAGAGCTGTACTTCTGGAAGGTCAGATAACTGAGCAACTTGAAAACCTCTGGCATCTGCTGGGTACTCCTGTGGAGAAAAAAAAAAGAATGAGACAAATGTGTGCTATTGGTGGTGAATGTCTTGCATGTTAACTAAACCTTTGGAATGTCTTGAGCTACAACAGAAGCTGCAATAATGAACCAAAATGGCAAGCAAATATCTCAATAAAAAGTTAAAGCTGTAATGAGGATAACAAAAATAACAAAAGGACCCCGTGGTGTCTCACCTGAGGAAGCCAGAGCCCAGCATGATGCCAGCTATATTAAGTAGTGCCACTCCACTGTTGACCATGTTAGGGTTCTGGACTACCCCCAGTAACACCACAGTCAGCAGCTCACCTGGGTACAAGAAAAAAACACCAACTTTTGTCAATTTCGCAATTTGGTGATTTCATCTGATAATTGTAACAAATTGATTTGATAAAGTTCTTTCTATGTTGGTTTTTTGTTGTTTTTGATTTGCTGTACTCAAATAAGCCATACTAATAGGGCTACTCTAAAGAAGAGAAAATATGCTACAACTACTGACATGATACTGACATGATATTGAGATGATGCTAATGATACTGACATGATACTGACATGATACTGACCATGATACTGACATGATGATAATGACACTGACATGATACTGACCATGATACTGACATGATAATGGCCATGATACTGATCATGATACTATATGTCATAACAAATTGCCATATTATTAAATGGCAAACAGTTATATAATACAAAAAACAAAAAAGCCGCAATATCAAACAAGAGGAAAACATTTCGTTTTATGTAATCCAATAATGTTAAAAAAAAAAGGCATTCTAAAAATCTTATAAAATAAAAAAGTCATTCCATGCTATGTAATTCAAAAAGTCATATTTTGTGCCACCACAACTAATGCTAAATATTGGAGATAGCTTTGTAGTGCTACGTATCAAACATACTGTAGCTCAGCAGCTGATGTTAGTTGTATGCCGTTTACAGCCCCCTGCATGTCTGATGCCCTGGAAGTTTAGAGCCGCAAGTTATGCTTCTACCTTACAAAAAAAAGGAGAAATGGTGCTGCCATAGGTCAGGGGAGAAAAAAACGTGTTTATTCAATGCAATCAAGTGTCATTGTTTTGTCTCACCTATGATGTGAGGTACGAGGACAACGGCAGAGAAACAGAGGAAGCGTAAGGGGTCTGGGTGCATTCCCACCGTCCTGAGGAAGGGACATAGAGCAGGAGAAAAGACAGAAGGAGGAGAGTCAGGGAGGAGAACAGGTGGAGGGATGCACAGTTTGGTGGGGTCGAGGCAGCAGGCACTGAATATTTGAGCCATGCTAGAGTTCAGTGAAAGCAACTCAATGGGCAGCCCCATGCCCTCCGACCACACACACACACACACACACACACACACACACACACACACACACCTCCCCACACACACACACACACACACACACACACACACACACACACACACAGTCTCTCTACTCACCAGTAAAGGAAGGAGGTGAAGATGAACACACTGATAATGCTGAAAGGCAGTATGTGGAAGATGTACGCCAGGAATATCTGCCATTTACTGTACAAACCATCCTGACTCTCCTGGTCACTGATGGCCCGCAGTGCTGGGACTGTACTCACAAAACACAGACAGACAGACAGAGAAAACAGATCATATGAAGATAGTGAACATTTGCATGGGAGAGATGAGGAGTTTGGAGATTCCAAGTATGAGGACAAAAAATATTTGAAATGGCAAGTTGAAAGGGTCATCAATCACATAATCGCAACATCCCATGCTTGATTCTGGCTGAAGACTTGCCTGTCCTTCCAACTCATTGACCTCCATTTCCTGTCTCTCTGCTGTCATACATACTGTAAAACAAAACCTGCCTAAAAAATGCAATGAATAAATAAGAACTCTTTTGAAAATCCTTACTCATCTCACTGTGTACAGTATATAAATTGCTATCACATCAGGACTGTCAGGAAAGTCTGACTGGCAGCGGGGAAGACTGCACCTGGGGTGGGCGGGCTAGTTACCCTCCCCACAAGCCAAGTAAGGCTAACCCAAGCAAACTGCAAGTAAAGGAAAGAAAAGACAACCCAAAGGTCCTCCGAGAGGTGGGATGCAAGAAGGACCAACAAGGACAGACACAACGGAAACGATCGGAACGGACAAGACAAAGGAAAAGATTCTCAGGACATGCACTTGTGGATGGACAAGGGAAACAACCTTCAGAGGTTTGAGAATACACCAAGGGATCAACAAGTGTCCCAGGGATGATCAAATGCAACCTTGCACTGCCCAGGCAGGGAACAGAGCCAGGTTGAGCACCACAGCGCTATTGAGCCCACTGTTGCAGATGGTCAAAATACACCAGAACCCCCTGACACCAACTCCCTGGTGAACCCTCAAGCGGAAGAAAGGACCCAAACAACCGATGACAGAAGGAAGGAGAAAGAGCCAGGCAGGAAAAAGAACATCATGTGGCCGAAGGCAAATGACTCTGAGATCTGGAGTAAGTTGGACGATGACCTTGCACTCACTCTTAATTTTCGCTGCATAATTATACAACTGACTGGCAGCAACTGGGCAGGGGAATAGCTATGGGATGTGCCATCTCACCCATCCTCTTCACAGCCTCCTTTGAGGTCATCCTGATTGGAGCGCGGACAATGGTCAGAGGAGTGCACAATAGTGCAGGCCTACGATTGTCACCTCTTCGCTGCTTCATGGATGATGTCACAAGCCTACTGCAGACAACTGCATGTACAGCACGGCTCCTCAAGAGGTTTGAAGAGTTGCTGTCCTGGGCCAGGATGAGGATAAAATCTGCCAAGTCTCGCAGCCTATCAATCCGTAAGGGTAGACATATTGACTCAGTCTCTTTTCGAGTGGCAGGAGAGAGAATTCCAGTGCTTGCAGAACAACCACTCAGAAGCCTAGGCAGAGAATATATAGCCGATCTCACAGACAGGCACATGGCAGCTGCAGTCACAGACCAACTGAAAGAGGGTTGAAAGAGGGTTTAAAGAGGATTGACCAGAGCTACCTTCCTGGCAAATACAAAATCTGCTGCTATCAATTCACACTCTACCAGCGTGTGATGTGGCCACTAAAGAGGTGTGAAATAACATCAACAACAGTCACAAAACTGGATGCCAAGGCAAACAACTACATCCGTAAGTGGCTTGGACTTCCAAGATGCCTCTCTGATGCTTGGGCTGGGGAGAGCCACAGAAGCTGTGGTCAAAAGCATCCTTGAAAGAAAGGAAGAATCTGGTGGTCACAGAAGTTACAAGGATGGAGGAAGACAGGTTCTTTGCCAAGTCTATTGGCCAATGCCAGCAAGGCCAGTGGAAAAAGTGGGAGGGCTTCCTTCCAAGGTCAGTGAGATGGAGTGACCTGTGGAAGATGCCTCAGACAAGGTTAAGTTTTCTTATCAGAGATACTTATAACACCCTTCCAAGTCCAACAAACCTGGCACGACGGTATGGCTCCGAGGACATCTGTGGCCTTTGCGAAACAGCCAAGGGAAAAATCCGCCACACCCTGTGTGGCTGCCGGATGGCCTTGGCCCAGGGTCGTTACAGGTGGCATGACCAGGTACTAAGGAAGCTAGCAGAACACACAGAAAGCATGAGAGTCCTGGCCAATGAGAAGTCAAGATTCCAACAGAGGCAGCTGATTCAGTTTGTAACAGCAGGACAAGCCAAGAAAAACTGCCCAAAAGCGGACAGAACATCGGTCCTGGCTCCAGGCAAAGACTGGTCAATGAGAGCAGACCTTGACAAACAGTTACGCTTCCCCATTGACATCACCATCACCACACTGAGACCCGACATGGTCTTGTGGTCGACAACCGAGAAGCGAGTCATTAGTCGAGCTGACGGTCCCATGGGAGCAGAACATTCAGGAAGCGTACGAGAGGAAAAAGGCACGGTATGCTGATCTAGTGGCAGAATGCCAAGAGAAAGACTGGAGAGCAACAACCTATCCAGTGGAAGTTGGCTGCCGCTGTTGCGGTTGGCCTCTCAACCAACCGCTTCCTGAGGGACATTGGCTTCACGACAGTAAAGGTCAAGAAGGTCCTAAAGGATCTCTCGGAAGAAGCGGAAAAGGGAATTTTCTGGCTCTGGCTGCGAAGAAAAGACAGGAGTTGGGGGAAGCGAGATGCCACGTAGTGAAAAAAACTGATTATCGAAATCCAGCTGCAGGGAGCGGCACAACGCATCTCAAAGCGTCTCGTTGTGAGCTTGTAGATTGCATATGGTTGCTATTCACATATTAACAATTAACTCCCTTTTGCTCTATCATAATTACTTTTAATATTATTTGACTCTATGGGTATCGTTCCGTCTAGGCGGGATTCTGACTTAGAGGCGTTCAGTCATAAGCCCGCAGATGGTAGCGTTGCCCCAGTGGCTCCTCAGCCAAGCACATGCACCAAATGTCTGAACCTGCGGTTCCTCTCGTACTGAGCGGGATTACTATTACTATTATTATATATAAAGTAGGGCTTAAGCAAAATATAAGTAAACAAAATAGTAGTGCAGGTTTTTGCATCCCCACTATACTGCTGCTCCTGCAGAAAAGCCAATTACTGCACCTGTTTATCAGTTTCATTCTAGACTAGTGATATGATCACTGTAATCATTATCTGTGGCTGTTTGGGTGCCTATAGAGTGTTTAAATTGTCACCTTATAGGTTACGAGGGGTTACATGCCAACAACCACTATAGTTCAACTCATAAACTGCCTGAACTTTAACACACACACACACACACACACACACACACACACACACACACACACACACACACACACACACACACACACACACACACACACAAGACAGTGGGTAAAAGACATGCTGCCTGTGAGTAGGTACAGTTCTCTGGCCGTTGCTTGCCTCCAACTTGTGGAACACTAAACTACCTGTCAATAACTGTGTATAATCAAAGGGAAAATACATAAAACAATGAAAACATTATATTGTAAATAGGGTTTTTTGTTCTCTGGCTGTCTATAGTGGTTATATTTTCCTCCACTCACCACACACATGTGATTGACAAAGTCAATCACATGTGTGGCCTTTGTTTGATACTCCCTTTAGTTTTAAGTAATTAACCTAAATATCACATTTTGTTTAACGAGACAAAAGATAATCCTTTCACCCAGTGTCAAGCAAAACAAGATAAGAGAGCCACACACACACACACACACACACACACACACACACACACACACACACACACACACACACACACACACACACACACACACACATTTTTAAACATGCTGTTGAACACCAACTATCTACTATATAAAAATGACTCAAAATAAAAGGTTACATTCATACCTGGCTTACAAACAGCAAAAGTATCAAATCTACAATTTAGAGGTACTCTGTTACAAGTAAGAGCCCTGCATTCAAAATCTGTACAAAATGATTATCAAAATAAAGTAAAAGCAAAAGTACTCACTATGGATATTGTATATATCATGATATAGGGCATAGCAGTGGCGGCCATTTTCTGGTTCCACTTCAAAATAGTCAATGCATTTTTCCCATTGACATTTCCAAAAATATTTATATCAATTCATTTAAGCCTAGAATCAAGCCATCCAGGGTCCTGGTGAATCATGACCATTAAACATTTTTTTATTTTAATTTTATATTTAATTATATGATATATCTTACATATAATTTGAGTAAACTCTGTCGGTCTGTCTGTCTTGGGTGGTGTCTTGGGAGATCAAACTGCGCATGCGTCGCGTCCAATCCATGTGTCGTTGCCAGGTTTTGCGCGCGAAACAAGCAGCAAGGTCTATGAAAACAAGGCCAAACGAAACGAACCCTACAAGCAACAAGGTCTATGAAAAGAAGGCCAAACGCAGCGCTAGATCGTGCGCGATCAACAAGCAACCAGCTTCATGAAAAAACACAAAGCCGCGCACTGCGCATTTCTCTAACCAATTCACACCCACTTCACGCTTACAAAACCTGGACATGGCAACGTGGCTCATCGTTCTGTGATTGACAGAAAAAGTTGGCCAATCAGGTGGCGAGTTCGCAGCCTGAAAAAGACGAACGGCAGCCATTGTTGATGTGCGAGTCAGGGTACGAGTGCCTTGACTTCTTATTTTCGCTTACTAAACGCTCTCAAACTTCTTCTTTGACGCACGGAATTCACTTATAACATATCGTTTGGATAGAATTTAGTTGTTTCACTTCATATGTGTGGTCAATTAATCATGACAGAGCCTATTTTTTTAAAAAAAATCAGAGAACCGGCAGGGGCGACCAGTCACACGCATGTATCCCAATAAGTCAACCTATTTTGGGGATGGCGATCTCAAAAGTCCCTTGCGTCATGGCTGTCCCCCCCGCCCCACCCCCACCACACACACACACACACACACACACACGCACACGCACACGCACACGCACACACACAGGGAGAGAGAGGGAGGGTGGGAGAGAGAGAATAGACGGACAGACACAGACAGAGAGACAGAGAGGGAGAGAGAGGGAGAGGGAGGGAGGGAAAGACAAAATAAGCGAGCCCTCGCTTATTTTTGCGCGGACGTAATTTGTTTGTCATTGTGGTGAATGTTTGCTGCTGATGTTTGTTGTGTGAAGCTTAATGTCAGAGTGTTTGTGTTGGAGCGCCTCAGTGCGGCTGCTGCGTTCATGTGCAACATCTTGCATGCGTGGCTGTGTTCACAGTTTTCCTTCGCCATGTCTGTAGGTCACGGCCTGGAGACCCCAGGGAAATTTCTTCATGAAAAAAAAAACAGCCGATGGGGTCCGCGATGTTTCACGGGGGTCCGCGGTTTTTTTTGCGGTTCTGGGCGGATTGGGTTCGTTTTTTTTCGCGGTTCTGGGCGGATTGGGTCCGTTTAAAAAAAAAGTTTTTTTTTTTTTTTTTTTTTTTTTCGGTGGGTAGGGGCCCTGCGTAGTGTGCGTGTAGGGAGAAGCGGCCCTGTGTGTGTGTGTGTGTGTGTTTGTTTGTGCGCGCTCGCAACGGCTCGCGCGCGCGTGTGTGTGTTGGCAACGGCCGACGGGGAACGGCTCCGCCTGTTAGATCTTTATATGCGCGGGTGTTTGTGGGTGTTCTGTTCCTCCACGACGGGATGTGCGTGTACACACTACACCATTGGTTCTCAAAGTGGGGTCCGGGGACCCCCAGGGGTCCTTGAGGGAGTTCCAGGGGGTCCCCAGCTAAATGATAGATTAGGCACCAAATGGACCCTTATGGGTCTGTAACTCTGACAGTGTACAAATGGAACCAAATGGACTCTAACAGGTCCATTTGGTTCCATTTGTACACTCTCACAGTTAAATTAACATACATTTTACCATATAAACTGCGGTCCAAGGGATAGAAATGCCATTAAATGGGGGTCCGTAGCCCTAATGCATGTCAAACTGGGGGACCTTGAAATTAAAATGGTTGAGATTCACTGCTACAGCCGTAAACAAATCTTCTCTTATGGGGGTCCCTCGCATATCTTTTCAAATGGGGGTCCGCGGGCTAACAAGTGTCAATTTGGGGGTCCTTGCCATGAAAAAGTTTGAGAACCACTGCACTACACAGTACAAACTCACTTTCGATCCCTGATAAACTGTCTGTTCTCACCGCATAACCCAAACTGCACACTTTGGGTGCTCATATCCCCCTACGGGTATGGTCTAGTATAATGAATTGATATAAATATTTTTGGAAATGTCAATGGGAAAAATGCATTGACTATTTTGAAGAGGAACCAGAAAATGGCCGCCACTGCTATGCCCTATAGGACTATAATTATTGGTCATTAACCAGTTTAGCCCTATTTTATACTTTGGCTATACTCAAAAACATCTCATCTACAAGCTCACAATGCCACTCTATTTATGTGAGCATTTACCCTGTCGTTTGTTGATAGGGTTAATGCCACTTATTGCACTTTGTAAGTCGCTCTGGATAAGAGTGTCTGTCAAACTCCTAAATTGCCAATTGTAATTGTAGAAGGCCACTCACTGCATTAAGCATGCCTGTATTATATAGGGGGTTGAACTTACAGAGGGCCACTGCGTTGAGCATGCCTGTGTAGGGGGAGGCTCCCACCGACTGGTAAATTATACCAATGCGATCCTGCACGGCTCCCTTGGCGACGTCCAAGTCCAGACGCTGGACGAAAAAGGCGACGAAGAGGCCATAGATAAGGTTCTGGGACAGACGCATCAGAACACCCATCCTGTCCCGCGACAGGTTCTGCGCTGTCCGCCTGCACACAAAGCACACATACTGTACATCAAATTCATGAATAAATAAGGCCATGGGTATATATGTGATAAGTAACCTCCGGCTACAACAAATGACCAGGTAATAGTCTTGACAGTGGGATAAGTTTGGCATAAAATAAAGTCATATCAAAGCAGAAAAATTTTAAGTGATATCAAAGCAGAATCACAGTTCATATAGTTTTTGGGGGAAAGAACATGGGCATGGTTGCCTTGCCCTGTGCCATATAGCACCTGGCCTAACCCTGACCACTGACCTGAGGAGAACTCCCAGTTTGACCGCACCGCTGGGCGACTCTTTGCTCTTGAAGGGGATGGCCAGCTTGTCGACCCGCTGCAGGCTCTGCTCCATCTTTCCCAGCATGCACGAGTAGATGGCAGAGGCCTGATAGGACGAGGTGATTTCATGCATGCGGTTGAAAGTGGCGGCCTCTCTCTCGCTGTTACGTGTATCCACCGAGGTGAAGTCAACTGTCAGGCACACCAGAGAGACACAAACCAGTCAAAGGTCAGAGGTGAGATATAAAAACAAGAGGGACAGGTCAGGTACAGAAAATATTACTGACACTAAGACTTACTGCTCCCGATGAGGTCGGTACCTTGCATGGTTTCCTCTGCCATCGGTGTGGGAGTGTGTGTGTGTGTGTGTGTGTGTGTGTGTGTGTGTGTGTGTGTGTGTGTGTGTGTGTGTGTGTGTGTGTGTGTGTGTGTGTGTGTGTGTGTGTGTGTGTGTGTGTGAGAATGGCGGATGCATATTGAAAAGCGCCTCGGAAAAAGGCCATTTAAATGGGAGTTAACCATGGCCAGTAACACATTGTAGAGTTACATACCATAGATGTCAAAGGGGTTGCAGTACTCCGGACATTCATATCCACATTGGCTGAAAAAGTCCACCATCTCCCCAGGCTCCCCACAGAACACCAGCTCACCACGACTCATGATGGCTATCCGACTGAACACCTGGAACACACACACACACACACACACACACACACACACACACACACACACACACACACACACACACACACACACACACACACACACACACACACACACACATTAAGGTCATCAGCCCAAAGCCATCTGTCTTTTTGCTCTTTCTCTCCATTTGTTTCTCTCTACTCTTTTTCTACAAATAATATCTTTCTGTCCATTTCTGCCATTTGATAATTTTTTGGGATTGTTTTTAATCTCTGGGACCCCAATCTACACTGTAAAATCATTAGTGTTAACTCCCTGAACTACACGAGGGTCCATTGGGCTCCCAACTATCATCCATTGAGCCGGGGACCCCCTGGAACCCCCTCAAGGGCCCCTGCGGGTCCCCGGACCCCGCGTTGAGAACCAGGGCTGTCTAACCCACCCTAAAGAGCTCGGAGCGTGGTTGGTGGATGGTCACTATGACGATGCGGTCCCTCTTGGCCAGTTCTGCAAGCAGCACCACGATCTGATTGGCCGTCATGCTGTCTAGGCCTGTGGTCGGCTCGTCCAATAGGATCACCTCTGCAAAACATCATGGTAATGACACCATCACTGGGTGAGTCACAGTGGTGGAAAGTAACTAAGTACATTTACTCAAGTACTGTACTTAAGTACAAATTTGAGGATGTTTTACTTTATTGGAGTATTTCCATTTTCTATACTTGTACTTCTACTCCACTACATCTCAGAGGCAAATATTGTACTTTTACTCCACTACAATTATTTGAAAACTTTAGTTACAAGTTACTTTTCAGATATAAATGATATTATGAAACATACATTAACCACTTCAGCCCTATTTTATACGTAGGCTATTTGAAAATAATTTTCAAACATTTTAGTACTTTTACTTTTGGTACTTTAAGTACATTTTGATGCCAATACTTTTGTACTTTTAATCAAGTTAATTTAGAATTCTGGGCTTTTACTTGTAACAGAGTATTTCTATATTGCAGTATTGATACTTTTACTTAAGTAAAACATTTGAGTACTTTTTCCACCACTGGGTGAGTCAGCCACACATCCAGGGAATAGTGAGAGAGACAATAATGTTCATGTGTTCTTTTTTTTTTTCTCTTTCAACTTTTAAAAGGTTTAATGGACTTTTATTAAGTGGCATGAACAGGCCCCTCAAAGGGACAAAATTAATGTGTTAAGATAAGTACGTCCTTTTTTTGTTAATTACTCTAATTAGGACAATTAAAAGATTGCCTCTTTGCATTATGAAAGCAGAGTGGAATTAGCAGATGCATTAATTGTGAGATTAATTCATTTCCTGGTTGATTGGAGAGGCACTGAATGGGAACTTCTTATTACTGTGTGTGTGTGTGTGTGTGTGTGTGTGTGTGTGTGTGTGTCCAGTCTAATCCTGAATGAGGACTAAGGCCTTTGCACGTCCCTGGGGGACAGACCTGATAAACCACAACTGGGATGCGCGCGCACACGCACGCACGCATGTGCGTGCGTGTGCACACACACACACACACACACACACACACACACACACACACACACACACACACACACACACACACACACACACACACACACACACACACACACACACACACAGGTGGGTCTCTGCTTCAGAGTGGTGTGATAACCCGGTCTTTCATTACCTTCATCTATTCCTCCATCCCATGTGACTTCCTTCCATCCCTCTCTCTGCCATTCCTTGTCCAGTTCTTAATGAGTTCCTTTTCTCCAGTGTGGACTTTTAGAACTCTTTTGGGATAGACAGTCTTCTTATGGAGAACTTCTCTCCTCGGGATAACACACTACTTCTAATTTAGATAGGGCTAGATATTGTAGATTTAAAGTATATTCAGCTTGTTTAAATAATGTTAATATCTATAATAGATCATTATTTTAGACGAAGACCAGTGAGGAATACCAATATGGCATCACGGGGACTTCACAAATGATCATAATCAATCCGGAGTTTATTAAAGACAAGCAGGCAATGTGGCGCAAATCACTACATTATCATCTTGCCCAGTAGTGCAGGGGTTATTAACCCCGACAGCGTGTTCAGGTTGGGTTACCCAGTAACACACTAGCGTCATGTCCAGGGGGTGTACTTGTACATAATGCCTGAGGGATGCACTTGTGCATCAAGCTCCCTCACGCTGCAGAAACATGGCTCGGGAAGTGTTGGCTCCCAAGGCTACTCACTTACTTACCCAGCATTGACCGGATTATTGTATGGGTGAAATAGGCTCCCCCCCCCCTTTTCTTTTCCCTCACCCTCCCTCCTCTTCCTACCCCCCAAAATGTGTTGCTAGATGTAGAGAATAACTTTTATAGGGGAATGTTGTGGTACTGTACATATACTGACTTCGAGGTTAATCTAACCCAGTGCTACTCAACCTGCGTCCCGTGGGCCGCATGCGGCCCCAACGCAGCGTCTCTGCGGCCCCTCATGGTAAAAAAAAAATATATATATATATTATTTTTTTATTATTATTTTTTTTTCAACTATATGGGTTGCTTATTTTTTTTTCAAAAACAAACAGACAGATATACATACAGGTGTGTCAATTGTTACAGGTATAATGCATAGTTTTCTATGCATTTCGTTTTTGGTGGGGGGGGTTTGACCCCCAATTTTTTTACGCTGCACGGCTTTGCCGCGCGCCCAGGATAGGTGTCCCTTATTTCAATCTCTGGGAGTTGGCAACCCTAACCTTGCCATACCTTAGCTTTTGCTGTAACTGATGCCACTGGACATACACACAAAATAAACAGGTACAGTGAAAAGAATATGATGTCAAAATGTACATTTTCTTATAACAATAACAATGTGTAGTGTGTGTTACAAAATCGAAAAATCCAAAATATGACCGACATTTTTAGCTTGGACTTTTGGTATTTTGCTGAGTGGCCCCTGAGCCATCTTAAGTTGAGTAGCCCTGATCTAACCTGTACCTGTTTGTGGCATGATTTCAATTTGTGTTCAAATATCTCGTACATCTATATAATAAAACTCCTCAGCAACTCACTGGGGTCCTGAAGCAGCTGGCTGGCGATGGACACCCTCCGCCTCTCTCCTCCAGAGATCCCTGGGAAGATGCGGCCTCCGATGACACTGTGGGCCACGTGACTCAGACTCAGTTCTGCCATCACTGCTGACACCTGCAGGTCAAAGGTCAGTTATTGAGAGATAAACTACTAACTAAGTATGATGGCTGGCCTGGCAGCTACAGTAGATTATATTCAGCCGTATTATCGGTGATGGAGTAGAAGTAAAAGTAAAAGTATCAATACTACAATGTAGAAATAAAAGTCCAGTATTCCAATTCCAAATGGCCAAATCTCCCATTTCAAGTTTTCAAAATGAATGACAATATTTGGAAAATAGAATATCTACAAGCTCACAATGCGACACATTGTATCATGTGACATGATACTGACCATGATACTGACATGATACTGACATGATACTGAGATGATACTGACATGATACTGACATGGTACTGACCATGATACTGACCATGATACTGACATGATACTGACCATGATACTGACCATGATACTGAGATGATACTGACCATGATACTATGATACTGACGTGATACTGACCATGATACTGAGATGATACTGACCATGATACTATGATACTGACGTGATACTGACCATGATACTGAGATGATACTGACCATGATACTGACGTGATACTGACCATGATACTGACATGACACCGTCATGATACTGACCACGATACTGACCACGATACTGATCATGATACTGACCATAATGCTGACCATAATACTGACATGATACTGACCATAATACTGACATGATACTGACCACGATACTGACCTGATACTGCCATGATACTGACCATGATACTGACCACGATACTGACCTGATAATGCCATGATACTGACCATGATACTGACCATGATACTGACCTGATACTGCCATGATACTGACCATGATACTGCCATGATACCGACCATGATACTGACCATGATACTGACCATGATACCGACCATGTTACTGACCATGATGGCTTTAAACTATTGTGTTTGAAATATACGAGACCATTAGGGTTTTATGGGAGATGCTTCTGTATTTAATTATTATTAGCACGTATTCTATTTGCTAGTTTGGCCAAGAGGAAGACATGCTGGTCTGCGGTCACCTTCTTCTTGATGCCATTGGCCGAGTGTTTCCGCAGGGCGAGCTGAGCAATGTAGGTCAGAGTCTCCTCCACTGTCAGGTAGCTCAACAAGTTATCACTCTGCATGGGGAGAGAGAGGCAGAGAGAGAGAGAGAGAGAGAGAGAGAGAGAGAGAGAGAGAGAGAGAGAGAGAGAGAGAGAGAGAGAGAGAGAGAGAGAATCTGTTCATCTGGGCCAGTAAAGAGTTTCTTGCTTAATAAGGACACTTTGACATGATGCAGCAGCAGGTATCAAATCAGGAAACCTTCTCAATCAAAAGAAAGTAGAATCTATCTCAATCTACCACTATTCAATCTATCTTCCTCACTATTATTTCTTATATGCATGGGCTATTAGCTAAGGGGATTATGGATTTATGGTAAAGAGGGGAATGCAGTACAATATTCTATGCCCGTAGATATCAGCTCTGTGGTTACTCTAACTTTGATTGATTGATTGAATACTTTATAATCAGTTTGCAAAAAAAAAGCACAGGAAAGTACATTTCAATACAAGGTCTGCTGAGAGAATTTTAAACCCAAGAAAGCCTATGGCTTGTTTCCATTGAGGTCCTTTGTACTCAATTAACCAAAGTAATGTGTGATGAGTGTGATGAGTGCAAGTGTGCTCAACGTGAGACGGTAGCACATGAAAACTTTCTTTGTGTGACTCTCTCTAGTAGCTGTGCAGGGGTACTACAATAGTATCTGACTCACATTGGGTATAAGCTCTGCTTGGTGCTACATCCTTGAAGTAATCGCTGAGATTGTGCAACAGCAACCTATATATAATATCAAGTACGTTCCTCCGGCGTAGCGGAGCTATACGTGAACACACTCAAACAGAAACGCACACTTACGGAAATCTTGAACCTAATGAACTCGCTGCCTGCTTCAATTAACACGTGGTGCCTCGTGGTCCCATACGTCTCCTCCCAATGACTTCTATCAGCAGCCCATATCACCTCTATATCTGCAGCTTAGCAGAGGCAGTTAATGACAGGGCTTAGAGAGCAGAGGAGCCGGGGCGGCCGCTATCGGCTGGAACAGAGAGACCATTTGAAAGGGAAGCGAGGCTTGGTTTTAAAGCCCACGATTTTTAATTCAGGCTTTGGATACACATGAGCACCTCTCAATGAGAGATTAGGTGTATGAGGAGGCTATCAAGGTTCTCAAGTTAATTTCATACAGGGGCCAAGCCAACCTTTTCCCTAGTTTTTTTGCTGTGAGTGTATGTCTGTATACTATGTTCAGAGTCTCTCCTTTTGTATTTATGGTTATTGTTGTAACCGCAGGTAACCCTGGATACATATACTGTACATACGTATGTGCACGCAAGCATGCACGCACGCACACGCACACACACACACACACACACACACACCTGCAGTACATAGGAGAAACAGTCCTGGTACTGTTCTCTTTTCAGATTCCTGCCGTTAATGGAGATTTCTCCCAACAGTGTGCCAGAGTTTCCAATCCTCCCAGAGATTGCATCCAGAAGGGTAGTCTTCCCCGAGCCTATAACACATACACACACACACACGAATGTCAATAATCAAGTGTGTGCACGCACACATACACACACAATGATGTTTCATTTGTAATAACGCTGATTTGCAATAAAGCTGATTATGCCACGGGGCGCACACACACACACACAGACACACAGACACACACACACACACACACACACACACACACACACACACACACACACACACACACACACACACACACACACACACACACACACACACACACACACACACACACACAATTGGCAATTCAATGCTGTATTCATTGAACAAACAGTCGCGGGTGGAAGAACCACACACAGACACAACAGCATGGCACCTCCTCCTCATGCTCGTCACACGTTGCTGTGGGATGGCATTCCATTCGTTGCAGGTCAGCCAACGTAGTTCAGTAAACTGTGCATTTGTTAGCTGCCATTCAGGTGTCAATTGACCAACAAGAGAATATATACTCTATGGCTTTGGCAGGGCAATTTGGCAGATTTCACTTGGGACCCGCAGCCCCAGCAGTTCTCTGCCTCTAACATTACGTTAAATGTCTTCTGCAACCAAAGCAATTCCAAGGCACATATATTTCGAAATAACCCAAATATTCTAACATTTGAAAACAACGTGTTCAGTGGCCCTGAGCTTTAATGCCAGCAGAGTAATGTATGCCAACCTGAGTTGCCCAGGATGCCCATGATCTGCCCGCTGTCTACGTGGAAGGAAACATCGTTGAGGATCTGACGGGTCCAGCGTTTTCTGCACGAGGGCAAGTCCCACCACGGACCCACATGTTCACTGCACCACACACACACATATTCATGCACACGCACAGCGATCATTAACACAGCGACAAATTCTGCTAAATGAATCCTAATTTACTTCCTACACATATGCAATATGAGAGGGAATTGAAAAGGAGAAGTTGAACCAAACTCTCTGCCGGTTATAAGTTGGAATGCCAGCTTCTGCCTAAATCTGTTTGGCTTAATATCATCTAGTCATTTTAACAACATGTCTTTAATAACATCTGAATGAGGCTTCCTCTCTGTTTTGTTCACAAACTGTATATGTCATGTATACCCACATTTAGTGAGTCATTCATACCTGACTGTGTAGGAGACCTTATTGACGCTGAGGCAACAGGAGGGCTGCTGCCCCTCTCCACCGTTCTGTCTACACATGTCCAGCTTGTCCTCCGACCCAAACTTATAGGACTCTCTGGACCTCATCCCGCTCTCCGGTCCCGGGGCCTCCTCCATGGAATAGGATCTGTTCATGACTGCTCCGATCTGCTCATCCAAGTGACGTGGTGTATAGGCCACGGGTGCCTGCAAGGTTCTTGTGAAATCAAGCTAACGTCTTAGTCTAAAAACCAATCCAAACCACATATAGGGCTAAGGTTGGTAGTCTACGCAGAGCTCTCAAAGCCAAAAAAAATAGGCTACGTGTGTCCGATTTCCGTGACCGCAGTCCCTAAACGACTGACCGGAGGTGTCCTCTCTCAGATGCACACAAAGAGTGGTGGTTGCCTTATCTCAGAGACCTTTGGTCTGGCGTGGTAAAAAAAAAAAAAGACGTAGGCTGCAGTTAAACGACTAGATATCAGTGTCAAATCATTCTTTACACAGTAGCCTATAACCAAGGGCAGTGGAACTGACAGCACACACACAACAGTGAAGGACTGAGAATGTATCTGGACAGTTGGACGTTGTGCATACTATGGAGGCTGATTTGACTTGGTTAAGGGCACCGGAGCTACATGAGTGTGTGTGAACATTACAGTAAACTGTGCTGAAGCAAACTGGAGCACAGAGGAGTTCTTCAGCTGGACTGGAGACGAAGAGTGCAATAGAAGAATCAGAAGAGAGATAGCCTACAACAAAGTAAGAGTGAGAGATAGATCAGAGCACAAACAGGTGGTAATATTGGAGGACGGAGAGAAGAAAAAAGGGGGGAATTGACCCCTGACCCTACAAACTACAACCAACAACTTGCATCACCATGGACACAGAGTTAGACCCTAACCCCGGTCGCACTGACGGGTCAACACACAAGGTCAGTCTGCATTCTGCAAATATGGGAATCATTTAAATGTTAATGGCAGGACTTGAACTGGACACAACATGATATAAAGGTCTATTGCACCATGCATTGATTGATTGCATACTGTGTATACCGTAGTGGTGGCATTTACAGTAGAGTAGCTTTGAGTACATTATTTGTTCCATCTCTCCATGACAATTAATTTAAAGTCTTGCATGATTAATTATTCAAACACATCAGTGAAGTTTTACCTCTGCAACAACTAAAAGGAGGATTAGTCACCCTCCATACAGCATCCAACTGCTTGGCTCAAGGGCTTTGCATTCGCTAAATACAATTATTTTGTTGAAGTTTTATTTTTTCAATATTTTTCTTTTTAATATCTCAAATCTCATTGAGGTCCTTACTGTAAGTTGACTGTCAGGTAGAATGAAAAAGCAAGCATTTCTAACAGATTCAGGACTCCAGGCATGATGTCAATGGGTACAGGAGACCACAGATCTATCTAATGCCAGTAGCTGGAGACCACAGATCTAATGGCAGTAGCCAGAGGTCCTAGCCGGTTTAAACAGCTGCATCAGCACTAAAAGAACATATATTAAAAACATTTTGTTTAGCTTTATTTACATAGGATGGTTAGAGAACGGAAAATGAGGGCAGAAAGAGACAATGACATGAAACGCATAAATGTTTTACATACAGTACACTTACAATACATGGAGATTTGTTAAAAAGTAATCTCTGAGACAACAACATTCCCAGTAACTTTCTACAGGCTGCGGTGGCTAATCAAGCTACTTAGTGCACAGTCAAATCCTCAGTTTTAATTGATCAATTTGTAACTCTGAGAGTGTACAAATGTAACCAAAAAGGTCTTACAGGTCCATTAGGATACCTGGTTACATTTGTACACTCTCACAGTTAAATGAACACTCATGTTTTTCTGTGTATTTGTAAAAAGTAGTGGTTGTCAATGTAATAGTTGACCAATGACCAGTGCATCAAACACTTAGTAATGTCCCCGGTTTGATTTCAGCTGGGGACCTGAATGCATGTACACCCTACGATGCTTGTGAATATTAAAAGCAATCTGCAATCTTACACGCATCCAAATTCACTTCAATCCACACACACACAGTGAGGTATCATTCCAGTGCAAGTGAAGGTTCCTGCTCAGTGATAGTGGACTCATTTAAAAGTCATGGTCAAGATAAGGCGTAACCTATAATTGGAGACACAGCTGCCACCTCTAACCCATATCTTGTTATCTATTAGAACGTCAGCCTGTCTTAGATTTTATCTGTGCACTTATCTAGATGAGAGAATGACAAGAGTACATAACCATAACATTAGGCCGTGTTTCAAATGGACCCTGGACCCACAAAAGGACTCAGGGAGCAATTGTTTACACATACAAACGTGTAAACGCGCGCACGCACACACACACACACACACACACACACACACACACACACACACACACACACACACACACACACACACACACACACACACACACACACACACACACACACACACACACACACACACACACACACACACACACACACACACACACACACACACACACACACACACACACCTGACCATTCATATGGTATGGTGTATGATTATTGATTAATGACTATGGTGCTGACTATTTTAATGACTACAATATGATGTGTACAGCAGATAGCAAATGGCTGTTAAAGTTAAGGAGGACAATGTCCTTTAATGACTTCTACAACTAAGGCAATTCTGAGGCACATACACTGTAAAATCCTCAGTGTTTGATTTTAAGTAGTAAGTATTACAGGTCCATTTGGTTACATGTGTACACTCTGAGTTACAAATGGATAAATTAACAATTTTGCTGTGCAGAGATTCTCAGACGAGAATAATTACCATTCACATTCCACATTATGACATTATGACCCCCTTATAACCATACCCACATATATGGCCACATTAATAATGCAGGGATGTCAATATGTTTCTGTACAGTACATGGATCATTCTTGGCATGCCATCGAACCACCAAGAATCTCTGTAAAGCAAACTGGAGCAAAGAGCAGTTGTTGCGTATCAGGACTTTGATACTCAACAAAAATAAATGGCATGACTCTGTCACACATTAGAGGGGAAATATTTTGACCATCCTAAACAAATTACTCAAGTGTGTGTGTGTGTGTGTGTGTGTGTGTGTGTGTGTGTGTGTGTGTGTGTGTGTGTGTGTGTGTGTGTGTGTGTGTGTGTGTGGTACTCATTTACCTCTCTCTTTCTCTCTCTACCATGTCAGAGTCGCGATATAGAGTTGTTCTCATCATCAGAGGAAGACAGCAGTCTGTATTTCACCTACAGCGGTGGATGCAACGAGCTGGAGGTCAAAGACCTGCACTATGAGGTAACAACAGGACAGGGCTGTCTCTCTTGATTTATTTCTTGGCAAGAGAAACCCTCTCCGGAGAACAGCTAGCGCACTTAACCACATCAACCCTGATTGGATAAAATTTGTATCCCAACCTGGACATGCATTCCCTGTTTCCTAAAGAGCCGGAGAGAAAGGAAGACTCCTGTTACTGAACAAACACTCGATATCAATGAGTACTATCAGAATATAGAGATATTTAACACTTATTTTAACAATGAAATATCACTTACCCTACCTTTAATGTTAGGCATACCTGTGTTAGATGTAATGTTAGGGTAAGGATTAGGGTTAGATCGGTTATATGGAATGAATGAATGAAGACAAAGCAATGTGCCTGACAGTTCGGAAAACCTGTGCACGTGCGTGTTTGTGTGTCTCACTAGGTGGACACAGCAGCCCAGATCCCCTGGTATGAGAGGCTGTCAGAGTTTAAGATGCCCTGGGAGATGAAGGGAGACAAACAGACAGCCATCAACAGGCTCAATCTCCGAGTACACAGTGGACAGATGCTGGCCATCATAGGCAGCTCAGGTAACATAAAACATAGTGTATTGCGCAGACCAACACACACACACCAGATTGCCTGCCAGACTGTCTTCCAAGGTTTGTGAGCAGACGCTGACTAGTGTTAATTACCCGTCTAACCACCTAACCCCAGGCTGCGGCAAAACCTCTCTGCTGGACATCATAACGTGCCGTGATGAGAGTGGCGTGATCAAGTCGGGTCAGATTCTGATCAACGGGAAGCCCAGCACACCGCGTGTGGTCAGGAAGAACATCGCCCACGTGCGGCAGGATGACCGCCTGCTCCCACACCTCAGCGTCCGAGAGACCTTGGCCTTCGTAGCCAAGCTCAGGCTCCCGACACACTTCACCCAGGCTCAAAAGGACAAGAGGGTAAGACTATTACAGGATCCAAACAATATCCAGTATGTAGTAAAGGTTTGCCATGAGACTGCAAAACTAAATGGAGTGGAGATATTATCTCCATTGGACCTAGCTTTAGTTGTGTTTGTAAATTAATTCAAATAATTCTAAACTCTGCCTTGACATTTCTCTTTAAGCATTGCCATGCTTTCCAAAGAGCACAAGGTTCTAGCCAAGGTCAAGTTCTTCTTTCATTGTATGAACTTTCAAAATACTTTCTGCTTAGATGTATACAGGGTCCAACACACATACTTTATCAGTCCTGTACTGTATTTGAGTGACAAATAACACCAACTAGACAGATAGTTTAATGATGGCAATGTCTGTCCCTTAATCACTTTACAGTATATACCTTAATGCTGGTCCATCTGCACGTCCTGCAAGGATACCTAACCGCGTCTACCGTTTTCCCGTCGCAGGTTGATGATGTCATTGCCGAGCTGCGGCTGCGACAGTGCGCCAACACCAGGGTGGGGAATGAGTACGTGAGGGGCGTGTCTGGAGGAGAGAGGAGGAGAGTCAGCATAGCTGTCCAACTGCTCTGGAACCCTGGTGAGAGAGAGAGACAGACATATTTTTTAAAAGGAGTAGTTCACCAAAAAAATTACTTATTTTCAATCAATTACACATCCTATGAGGCCTTGAATTCAGTAGGAGACCGGAGACTCCACCAGTCATCAAATTATTGGCTTAGGAATGTGAACTACTCCTTTAATAACCACGCAGAATCACACACAATTACAGTACAAACAGACAGACATAAAGTCCCATACCTGTACTTGATGGTCTTCAACCTGATCCGCTATTGCCCCCAAGGCATCCTGATCCTAGACGAGCCCACGTCAGGCCTGGACAGCTTCACGGCCCACAACCTGGTGATCACACTGTCCCGCCTGGCGCGAGGGAACCGGCTGGTGCTGCTGTCGGTCCACCAGCCTCGCTCGGACATATTCCAGCTGTTCGACCTGGTGGTGCTGCTGTCCTCCGGCTCGGCCGTCTACTGCGGGCCTGCCCGGGACATGGTGCCCTACTTCACCGCCCTGGGACACCCCTGCCCCCGATACTGCAACCCTTCTGACTTCTACGGTGGGTGAAATGTGGAGCAGGGATGGCGAGAGAGAGGGAGAGGAGACTGACATGAAATTTGTTTTAGTACTGGTCCAGAGATATATTCAAACTCAAAGTGCAAAATTTGATTGCATTTGTACACTCAGAGTTAAATGAACTCTTACTAGAGAGTAACATAACATGCATAACATACATTGTGATGACAGATTGGACTAGACAATTATACACAGCTGACTAATAATGTGCCCTATCCCTTTACCTTTCAACCCTCTGTCTGTCTGTGTCTGTGTGTGTGTGTGTGTGTGTGTGTGTGTGTGTGTGTGTGTGTGTGTGTGTGTGTGTGTGTGTGTGTGTGTGTGTGTGTGTGTGCGCGTGCGTGCGTGCGTGCGTGTGTGTGTGTGCACATGCGTGCGTGTCCAGTGGATCTGATCAGTATAGATAGGCGCAGTCCAGAGAGGGAGAGGGAGTGTTTGGAGCGCGCGAGGATCCTGGCTGCGCAGTTCGTGGACAAGGTGCAGGATACAGATGACTATATGTGGAAGCCAGACGGATCCAGTGCAGCACTGACAGACACTGACAGGTAGCTGTAGTTCTCTCTCTCTCTGTGTGTGTGTGTGTGTGTGTGTGTGTGTGTGTGTGTGTGTGTGTGTGTGTGTGTGTGTGTGTGTGTGTGTGTGTGTGCGCGTGCGTCGTGCGTGCGTGCAGGCAGGCAGGCGTGCGTGTGCGCGTGCATGTGTGGATTCTTCTGTTAAAGGAGAGGTCCGCTCACGGTATAATACTCTCCCATGATTTAACAAACAACGTTTCGCCCAAGAAGCCCAGTCAACAAATCTGGTCAATTATCTGATTATGAATGATATTACTCCAATCTGTCCTCAGTCACTGGATAACAGTCATTGTAATAAAGCAGGGTCTGTGCAGTGGAATGAACACATTAAACTGTTGTTGCTGTGTGTTCCATGAGTCTGTCGTCTTCTCTTCCAGTGCTCAGCAGCTCAACAGAGAGAAGGGAGAGGAGGTGATCACTGTGTCCAAACAGAAGGACAGACTGCCTGGCAGACTGCACCAGTTCACCACGCTCATCAGGTGAAAGCAACACACACACACACACACACACACACACACACACACACACACACACACACACACACACACACACACACACCTCAACTTTCTCATCTCCCCCCAGGCGTAACATGTACAATGACTTCAGAGACCTGGTCACCCTATTGGTCCACGGCTTCGAGGCCCTCCTCATGTCGTTGCTGGTTGGCTTTCTCTACTACGGGGCGGGACAAGAGCGTCTGTCCATCCAGGACACAGTGGCTCTCCTCTACATGATCGGAGCTCTGACTCCATTCGCTGTGGTGCTGGACGTCATAGCCAAATGTGAGTGATTGACAGCTGTCAAACTATTAACCACTTAAGCCCTATTTTATACTTTGCCCTACGATGGTGTCGCATGACAGAAATAGCTGATCCACAAGCTCACAGCGCGTCGCCTCGCGATGTGTTTTGAGCTTGTAGATCTGTTTTATAAAAGTTTAAGTGCTAATGATCAGCCCTAGTGAAAATTGTATAGAATTGGCATGTCAGGAAAGATAGTTAGTCAAATGCAGAATGGCCTTACGTAGCAGCAAGTGAAATAATGAACTTGCCTAATAACATGAGATAAATAAAATGTTATGATGAAACCATTGTGTTTACAAACTGAATTAATGTCCCACCAAAAGCCAAGGACAAGTCTGGGTCACCTAATGTCAAATCCAAGTCAAATTATGAGCCAAATGGATTCTAACACATTTGTATACAATAAAATGTAACCAAAATGTAATGGTATTAATGGAACTTTTAGGTGTCATAGAACCGTTTTAATTTCCATAAATAACCTTTTTTTTTGATAGAGGTAGAGGTAGTTCTAGGTAGAACTAGTATGTGTCTGGAAATTCAAGAATATATAAAAAAAAGATTATCATCTGTTCTAAAATGATTTGGTGCCTGAAAAAGCATATAGAAATATCTTGTTCTTTCCAGATATAAATATGATGAGGCATTTCATAGTTGTAGATCCACTTTCATGTCATTTGTTACACTCCTTGGAGTCATAATGAATAATAGTTCTGCTGAGTGATACGAGTTGGTTGAGTGTCATATTGTTCAGAACCCGGGTCTACCGCGTGGAAAGCCAACATCTTAACCACTAGCCTAAAGGGGAATTCCCCCTTGGCCGGGGGGAGATATTAGGCTTTTGGTCATTAGACAGCGGCTCTGAGCCACTACTGCTACTCTTAGAGCCACTAATAGGGCAAAAAATAGAAAAGTTTGAGGGACGCTGCTGGCAGCACAGAAGGTAAAATGATCGATCTGTGAGCTACAATCTCAGCCTCTAACCAATTTCTTCACATTGTTCCAGGTCATTCAGAGAGGGCCATGCTGTACCATGAGCTGGAGGACGGCATGTACAATGTCACTTCCTACTTCTTCGCCAAGGTAAAACACTGTTTTAGCCTTAAGCAATTTTCAGACAGCAACCCCCCAAAATAATCATATTTGAACTGACCCCCCCCCCCCCCCGAACCCTGACAAGCACTTGGAATTGTGGCATGACATTTTTTTTTACTCGGTTACACAGATAAATATTGTCAAAATAGCAGATCTAGACAATAATTTGAAGATGGCGTGGCTGGTCAGTAGGACTGTTTTGATCTCCATAAATTCAAGGCTTCATGGGGTGTGTAACTGATAGACCCCTGGGGGTCCCGACCCACAGGTTGAGAACCACTGGGTTATTTGACTGAGTGACTGATAAATGTCAAGTAGGCAGAGGGGTTGGATGTGTGGAGCTTCTGGAGAATGTCTTGGAAGTATAAAATAAGCCGGACTTTCTCAAACTATGGGTCAGGACCCTAAGTGGGGTAACGAGAAGTTACCGGTGGGGTCGGACTTGGACAACTGAAAAAAATAAAAATGTATCTTTCCCATTAAGTTTTATTTGTTTTTGAAAAGCATAGCCTGTGATATCTGCAGACAGATATAGGCTACATACTGCAACTGTATGCTTATTTACAAAAGTGTACAGAAATGCTTTTCCTTAACTTTTAAACTACATTGATAAGACACAAAATCAGCAGGAATCACAGCTTTGTAAGTATATTTTCTAATAAATATTCATAAATTCCTATTTTTTTATCACGCTTTATTTCAACTTTGAAATAGCACTATAAAACAAGTGTGGGGTCGCCAAAGAATTTCCCCCATAAATTGGGGTCCTGGTATCGACCATATCAGGACCAGGTTTGAGGACCCCTGGTGTAAGCCATTCCTGAGAAGACAGTTCCCCTTTAATATCAGTAGGGGTCAGTCTTGCTCCATGTGGAAGAAACAATTATGTGAAAAATACTTGTCTGCTGTCCTGCAGTAGGCCTACTGATGTGGTTATGACGTGTGTGTGTGTGTGTGTGTGTGTGTGTGTGTGTGTGTGTGTGTGTGTGTGTGTGTGTGTGTGTGTGTGTGTGTGTGTGTGTGTGTGTGTGTGTGTACACGCATATGCATACAGTATGTACATGTTCATGTGATGTGTGTGACTTTATCTTTCTTTGCACACATAAGTATGTTCTCTCACAATCCATAGATCCTTGGGGAGTTACCGGAGCACTGTGCGTTCACCCTGGTCTACGGCCTGCCCATCTATTGGCTGGCTGGGCTCAATGAGGCTCCGGATCGCTTCCTGCTCAACTTCCTGCTGGTGTGGCTGATGGTGTACTGCAGCCGGTCCATGGCGCTGTTTGTGGCCGCCGCCCTGCCCACGCTGCAGACCTCGGCCTTCATGGGCAACGCCCTGTTCACCGTCTTCTACCTGACCGGAGGCTTCGTCATCAGCCTGGAGAACATGTGGTTAGGTGAGGGGACAGACAGACGACAGAGACAGACAGACTGTAGAACAGTGGTTCCCAAACATTTTAGCTCGAGACCCAAAAGAGAAATTTGATCTCGTCTCCCCGGGACACAAACTAGTGACTTCTTAAATTGTTTTAAACTTCTTAAACATTTGACATGTTTGTGATTATTTTTATTTTTTTTATCTTTTGAAATAATCATAAAAAACTAGGGGTATTTACTTGCGACCCACATATGGGTCCTGACCCACTGTTTGGGAAACAAACATTGTATTGTTTCTTTCTAACTAGTGTGGTATTTTTATAAGCTTGGGAACACATGGCTAGGAGAGGATAAAGAAATTGAGGATTTAAAGGAATAATTCAATGAAAATACTGTCATTATCTAGTACTCCTGTTCTAGCGGAAACGCAGATGAAGTATCTTTGTCCACATAACACAGAGCAGACTTCTCCTAAACAACTCAACTTCTTAAGAGTTCCAAAAAGGCAAAGAAATGGGAGCGGTATGTTCACGCCGCTGTCCTCAAGCCTAACTCTAAACTGTGGGAACAAAGGAAATATCCATTACTCACAGTTTGTGCTGCATAATCCAATCTGAAGCCATGATTCTCAACCTGTGGGCCGGGGACACTGGGCCGTGAGGATATTGCAAATGGGCCCCCATATAATTGGTAAAACACTAACAAAAACTGTAAAGCAATTTCAAAACTTAAAACTTTTAATAATTGTTTTCATTGTGATACCGATGAATAGGAACTTAAGGTAAATGTAATTTCCATTGATCCAAGCCACAACACAATTCATTTGCACTAAATAATGATGTAAATACAGGTATTTTACTCTCACTGTGCGATTGTCTGGTTTCAGAATCTTTTTCCTTTATTTATGTGCTGCACAAGCTGTCGAGAAATGTAATTGTAATTTTTGGACCGCCAAGAACTGGTCACCTTAGACTTGACTGGTTTTGGAGAAGTATGCAATGGGAGTTGTGCAGGCAACCTCCCTGTGTGTTACTGTTATGTATTGTGGACAAAGAAACTTTCAACTGGCATGAGGACGAGTGTGTGACAATGTGACAACTGTAATGACAGTATTGTCATGTTTGGGCAAACTGTTACTTTATATTTGTGGGCTGGTTTATATGTCATGCTAATCGTGTGTGTGTGTGTGTGTGTGTGTGTGTGTGTGTGTGTGTGTGTGTTGCACTTACCAGTGGCGTCATGGTTCTCCCATGCCTCCTTCATGCGTTGGGGGTTTGAGGGCATGTTGCAGGTGCAGTTCAGAGGACTGATGTACCCAGTCACCATTGGGAATTTCACCTTTGAGGTCGATGGCATCTATGTGAGTTAAAACTGAACACACACAATCACGTATAGGGCTACAACTCTATAAAATAAAAATACCTGCAACATATTTTTATTTTTTTTATCGGCTAAATCGATAGGTATGATTAACCACTTAAGTCGTATTGTTTTACTTGGTCTTAAAACTTCTTTTCTTAAATGATTTATTTACTAACTCTTGGGAAAAAAAAGTGATCAATTAGTTTGATTAACAGTTGCACTCCTAATCATGTCACATAAACACAGCTCTGTAGTTAAATAGGCCTACTCCTACACAACTTACATCAAACGCAAATCCATACTGATGATTTTGTGATGAACATCTTTCATACTAAAAGTCTTTCAGTTGACACAATGACATAAATCCACCCTATCATACAGTTATTTGAAGTAGTTTCTCTCTGTTTCTCTGCATATCTAGGTGGTGGAGGCCATGAAAATGAACCAGTATCCTCTGTACTGCAGCTTTCTGGTCATGTTGGCTGTGATTGTAGCCTTTATGGTGCTCTACTACCTGTCACTCAAATTCATCAAGCAGAAGTCCAGCCAGGACTGGTGAACACACAACTCGGAATGTGCAAATTGTACACCCTCAGAGTTACACACGGATAAATTAACACTGAAGATTTTACAATGTGCAAGAGTGTGAGTCGTTTCCATCAGGTTTCCATCAATGGTCTAATTTTGGTTTCAGATTCGACTGGTTTCGATAATCTGCCCATATTTTTCCACTTTTCATTGTAGTGGCTCAGCTAGTGTCTAAACTGTTATTTGAATACTTGACAATGCCATAACTAGTTGATTATTTAGAGAAAACAGTGACTGAATACATATATGTTTGTCTTATAGGCAGCATTTGTTTAAAATGTTTTGGAATTTTGATAGCAATAGTTGAACATT
The DNA here is from genome assembly GCF_963280865.1 of Gymnoscopelus braueri. Lineage (NCBI taxonomy): Eukaryota > Metazoa > Chordata > Actinopteri > Myctophiformes > Myctophidae > Gymnoscopelus > Gymnoscopelus braueri. The sequence continues at coordinate 28,234,940 of NC_137619.1, forward strand.
TTGTGGACAAGGACTTGCACAAATTCCAGGCATGCAATGTCGAGGGACCAATCTAGTTCTATTTAAAATCCATAAGAGTTTGACCCTCTGTAACTGGTCCAAAACTAGATCAAATTAGCAGAAGTACATATTGCCGTGCCACCGTCTGCCACTGGATGGCAGCAGAACACTTCAGAGTTGGTTTCTACATGTTTTCAATGATGTAATTTTTCATTCATTTGCTTTTTTCTGTCTTGGCAAATGATTAGAGTGCCACTTTAGCAGATATCCATCTGCAGCTTTTGCCTGTTCCATTTTCAATCTTTTTTTTTTCTACAGCTTAATCTTTTTTGTATATGTAAGGTTATTAAGCTTAACATGTGTGCCAGTATAGGCAATGCGGAGAAAAGCCAAAGAGAAATTTGTAGTAAGTCACACTCCGAAACGGAGCTTTGTTGTGTTCTCATAGATTGAAGATTATATAAACTGTGTTTTCTTTTTTGCACTGGTGCAAAAGCCTGATAAATGTATCGCCGACATGTTTTGGATCCATATTAGTAGAACAATAAATCAAGTTGCTCCACTTGAAGGTGTTTTTCTTCCTTAACGGTAGGATTCTCAAAGAATAGTCAGACAGTATGACTACTTTGGAATTAGCACTCACACACACACACACACAGCTTCAACCCTGCATCTAATCATGTCAAGAGAAATTAAGATGATTAGGAAAATTGATTGACAGCTGTTATGCCGTTATTAAACTAGCAAATTGCGTGGATATCAGGATCCACATAGAAATGGTGTGGCTCCAATGTAGATTTCGGACTTCATGTGACCAGCTGTGACATCAATGACATCAATGTCATCTATGACACTTGGAATTGTAGGCATTACATTTAGTTTGACTCGGTTCCACAGATAAATAGTGAAAATAGCCGATCTTTCTTATATTATTTGACAATTTGGCTAATGTTTGACCAGTTTTTTTTATAGTTTGTTGATTACTTTTGATGCCGTAATGGCCTTTATTCAAAAAAAGATTTAAGGTATTAAAACGGGTCTTAAAAGTCCTTAAGTCAATTTACTGTCATCTGGCGACCCCCCCAAAATCATGGGGGGACCCACAGGTTGAGAACCACTGATCTATGACATCATTTATCTATGACATAGCTATGATGTACGACTCCAAATTTCACACTGTAATCCAAGGTCATCAACTTGCAGCACAATGTCAAGATCATCTATATAAAGTTCAAGTTTGTCTGTGGGGTTGTTTGTCTGTGTGCCCAGATTATGGACAAATAAGGACATGCCCGACATCAGCGAAAATCACAGCTGTAAGAGTAACACAGGATCTGGCATTTTTTAGGTAAATCAAATTATGATGTTCTTTTGAAAGTGCAATCCTCGATAAAGAGAGCAGTTGACCAATGACAAGTTGAAACACACTCAAACACAAACCCACACACCTTTTGAGCAACGAGAAAACAGGACGCCATGTTGATTCCTAGCTTTATTTATTAGCATAAATACTTCTGTACATAATCATCTTCATTTTCAGCGGTGCAGCGGACAAACTTTAACATAACGACAGCATGAACACAGTATTTCACAATTTATTTTACCCCAACTCAAAGAACTTGTAAAAAACTAAATTAAGGACAAAGAATGGAGGGATGGAGGGAAGAGGTGAGGCTGGGAGAACGAGTCTACTCCTCTGCTGCTGCTTGGGCTTTTCCCTCCTTCAGCTTTTCTGCGTAGAACTTAAAGGACTCCTGGAAGCATAGACAAAAGAGAGAGGAGATAAAGAGCAAATTAGCATCAAACAGGAACAAACTATTCCCAACGACTTGTATGGGGAACAAAAGCCATTGTTTCATAGGCAGAGTGTGTGTTTTGTTTTTCGTTTGTGCATTTGTATTTGCGTGTGTGTGTGTGTGTGTGTGTGTGAAATACTTTCCAAAAAGTAAGCAACTGCCGAGGCCCCTCTGGGCTCAGCTAAATAGTCTCCACTTACCATGGTGAGGTTGTTTCCTTTCATCTTGAAATTCCCATTAATATACAAATAAGGGATTTGTAAGCAGGCTCGCTACACACACGCACACATACGTCCATACAACTCACTGTTCTTTCCGTTCCTCACTCTGGCTTCTGCTAATTAATCACCGTTTTGATCCAAAGAGTTGTGTTCTTTTACTCTGAGGTGTGGGTTTAGGGCAGGTGGGGGTGTGAATGCTTTTCACAGATTACAGTTGTTCCCCACGTCGTACAGTCCCTTAATAACGCAAGGATTTAATGTCAATAAGTAGCTGTGTTCGTCGTACAAAGAGGACGAGAGTGATTGTGTGAGAGAAGGATTGATTGACTGAGAAAGAGAGGGGCTGGAGGGGGCTCAACACCTTTCTTATCTCCTCTCTCCTGAGACACTTTGTCCTGGAAGCCACTATGACAAACGGAGGGAACGAGAGGAGGAGGAAAGGAGAGAGGGGGTGATGGACAGGCAGAGTATTGACCCCGAGTTTGGTTTGTGGAAAACTTTTTCCAGATACAATCGCAAACTTTAGTGGGGCACCTCTATATTTTGAGTATATTCACGTAATGTTCTGGCACAGTCTGTCTTGTAGACAGGAAAAAGCTACACATCACCACTACAAAAGATACAGACCATAAAAAGCAAGTCTCACGGCCATCTCTATTTAATACCAGTAGCCAGCAGAGGCGGATCACCATTTTATGGTCGGTTTTAAGGTGGTACAAGAGGTTGTCGAGAGAGAGGGAGAGAGATGAGAAGAGGTGAGGAAAGGTGACTGCAATGTGCACGTCTCCCATTCCCCAAGGACATTCTCCTGTGCTTATAAAACCTGGCCTCACTTTACCTCTCCGACTGTGAATAATACAGAGGCAGTGAGAGTGTGTGTGGGGCGTGCGTGTGTGCTGTGCATGTGTGCACGCACACAAGTCATCCACTAATAACAGCCTTGCATGGACTTAACAAAATGTGCAATGCACTTGAAAACTCTACAGCAATAGGAGCTACACATAGATGGAGTCTATTGCTGTGACACTCTCTCACTTACACAATCCATGTACAGGCACAGCTTCACACACACACACACACACACACACGTTAGGACTTGCTGGTATGTGTGTTTTTTTCCACTGCTGCTGTTGTTGCTTTATTCAGATTCAGAGTGTGTAGAGCTGGGTTTCGGCTAGGCATTTTCTGTGACCGACAACATTATATTATTCCGGCCAGGTGTTAAATTAATCGGCCAAAATTTAATACACGTTGTATGCGTGTTTAGATAGTACGTGCGTGTGCACCGCCACCACCTAACTGATTGCTACACCTGTGTAGCGCAGCGCTTCTTTCACGTACTGATGCACTGCCCTCTGCGGTGTTTTTGTCCATAGTTTCATAAAGCATCATTTATCTACTTGTATTGATCATGCAGGGGTATTGTTTGCCAAAAATAACGAGTGATATGTCTACAAGCTACACCGCATAGTGTGCTGTAACATTATAGAGAATACACCAACTAGACTGAGCAATGCTTCAGGCTAAGCATCTCAACCTCGTTCAACTAAAGGTTGAAATAAATTATTTAAGCATGGCCAGTTGATTGTGTAGGTAGGCTAGTAACGTACATAATAAGCTTTCTTTTTGCTACGGTCATGTTAACGGCTTCATGATGCCAACAAAGTCACTTGCCTGTGTTCTTCCATCACTCCAAAACGCTCTTTCCAAGTCATTGACCGAGAGAGTCACTGTGCTTGTGCAGATAAGATAGCCGACCTCTTCACACTTCCTTGATCTTTCCCTGTAAAGTAAAGTAATGTTTTTCCCCCCATTGTCGCGCCTGATTTGCCTCTTTGTCTCCACTGGATTGGCACCATTGAATTGTCACCCAGGTGTTAAATGACACCATTTCACACCTGGCAAATGCCCCCCTTTCTCCATGACAAGGCTTGGACTTTCCACTGAAGTACCAATGGCAGGCCCTTTGAAATTGTCAGATGTCTTATCTGTACAGTAGGTAATTATATCCACGTCGGTCCCAAAGTCAGAGGCTTTTACAGATTGTAGCAACTCGCTCATTGCAATGAATTGATGAATGGTGTCATTTTGTACAACCTTTGATACTAGACAATACTGTAGAGTAGACTATATGACCAGTAGTCTACAGTATATATCGGAAGATGAGGGCTTGGTCGGTATATGATGGCATGTGCTGATGTATTGGCAAATGAGCATTATTGGCCACTAAAATAACCTTAAAGTCACTAGCTTTTCATTCTTTACCTTTCAGGATCCTAATCCTGCCAAGGGGCTATTCTTGGCATTGGCCCCATGTCAGTGTGGTTTGAGGGCTGCAAGGTTCACAGTTTGAGATTGGGAGTTGTACCAGAGAAACCATTCTCACAACACTCACCATTTTGAACAAGGCACTTACACCACTTAACATTTGCTAAAAAAAAATGTAGCGTGTCTCCCTGTACGAGTGTGTTTGTGTGTGTGTGTGTGTGTGTGTGTGTGTGTGTGTGTGACTCACAGGGGGCTCTGTGTAGGGGACGGCCTCCCCGGCGTTGCGGTAGAGCACGGCCAACCGTTTTAGTGACAGGTCGTCCAAATGCACGCCTTCCTTCACCATCAGTTCATGAAGATCTTTGGCTGATGCCAGGTCGTTATCCTGAGCTGAGAGACGCCAGAAAAAGACACAAAGACAGACCGTCAGCAAATCAGGAAATCTAACAGGAACTATTTCATATTTTGTGTTCATTTATTTCTTGTGTGCATGTAATGTGTATTTCAGGATCCGCATGGGAAGAGTGCGTCTCCAGTTGTGGATCTCAGACTTCATGTGGCAAGCCTGTGAGTCAATGACATATCTATGACATACGACTCCAAATTTGGAAACGGTTTCAGCCCCATACATATTTCAAAAAGTGTTATTTCATATTTGTATTTCAGGATCATTCAAACAGTCAGACAGTATAGTGAGACCCTTATCTAGTGGTTGTTTTTACTCAAGGAAGGGACTAGGTCCCCTATTTAAGGGAGAACTGTGATATCTGTCTATGCATACTGTGTTTGTGCATTCATGCGTAATTGCGTATGAAAGAAGTATCTGTCGGAGACTGTGTGTGTGGGTGTGTGTGCGCGCGCGCGCGCCACATTGTAGCTTCATGAAGGAAAGTTTGTTGTGCGATTTCGCAGCCAGATTGCTCACTTGCTGGCAGTCAGGGTGGGATGTAACTCCACAGCAAATGGTGGATGTTTTCTCATGTTTAGCTGTGATTAAAATGTTCTTCTCTTCTGGAACAGTAACACCTAAATATTTTTAACTTTTGTGTGTTCCCGTCTGAACCACGGCTCTACATAAAGAATAAATCACATAAACCCTCTATTACCTAGTAAACTTGACCAGAGTCGGCTCTGTACTTGATCTCCACTTTTTTCCTTCTACAACAAATCTCAGAAAATAGCCAATCTACAAGCTCACAAGGCGAATGTTCCCCCAAAATAGGATTGCTAGGGTGGTTAAATTGTTGCGTTAATTGATATAGCAAGGCAACAGCAATGTGAGGTCAAACAGAGTAAAGCACAAGTGTGTAGTTTGTAAAGAGTGAGAGATAAAGATGAGATGGGGGGGAAAACTAAAGAACAAAAGCAGACGTAACAAAAAAACAGAAGAGGGGAACGGTACAGAGGAGAACAGAGCATTGCTAATCTAGCCGTGGCCCTGGGCTGACCGGCCGGTTAGCTAATACTAATTAAATAGTCATGTTCACTTTCTGTACAGAGGAGGGAAGGAAGGAGTTGGTGAACACCAGCGAGGATGAGGAAACAGAGTAGACGGAGGTGAATGAGGAGAAAGAAGACAATAGAAGCATTGGGAGATGAGAGGAGGAGGAGGTAGGCTGAAGGACAGGAAGCGAGGGACATAAAGGGGAGAGAGGTGAAGAACAGAGTGGCGGAGCGTGTTGCGATTAGCACGCTAGGCTAGCCAGGACGGCCAACTCATTAGAGGACATGTGTTCTTTTAACCCTGAATGCCTGTCTGTTCGGCTGCAAAGACACAGACACACACACACACACACACTTGCTCTGATGCATTTTTAATCCTGTCGCTAATGACAAGTTAGCCACAGGCCAGCGAGCCGATCACTGCACCACTTTGTCTACTGCACAAGATCTCGCCCGGCCTCTTGAGTGTGTGTGTGTGTGTGTGTTTCTTACCATAACATTTCATCATGTATGTGTATTGGACGTCCTTCTCTGCGAAATCTGGAATCAGGGTCATAAGGCTCTTGACCTTGCCCACCTGCATGCCATATACAGCAAAACACACACACACACACACACACACACACAGACATACAAAGGAAAATAAATACATAGACAGTTTAGACAAGTCTGTGTGTGTGTGTGTGTGTGTGTGTGTGTGTGTGTGTGTGTGTGTGTGTGTGTGTGTGTGTGTGTGTGTGTGTGTTCGTGCATATATGACACAATGCACGTCAGTGGAGCTCAAAGAATAGGCAGTATGTCGTAGAACCACGTTAAAGGGAAGCTCAGAGAAAGTTGCATTTCTTGTAGAAAGAGCTCAAAATGTTAGGAAGGGGATGGCAGATCACTGAATTATGAACTATCACACAATAATCCTCATGACGATATAATGAAAAGCAATTCAAAATGTGAGAAACACATGTAAAGATGTTCGAAGGGAGGTACTTTACAACAGTATTAGGCTGGTGTCATGCACATGTTGAAGATGTATTCATGTACTGTATGTAGAAGAAATCAAATGTCTTACCTGTCCAGGTTTCTGGGACAGTCGACTTAGGTACGACAATAGCACAGCCTTCTGTTCAGCCACTGCGTTACAGCGCTATGGCAGACGGGGGGACAAAAGACATGACACTGTCACAATGAGGCCTGACATTGATCAAATGGGTTATTTTTTAAAGCAAAGAACCCTCCAACCTCTTTGTCAATGACATATATAAACACACAAGCTCACTCATAAGCTCTCCCTCGCTCTCTCTCTCACACGAGCAAGCCCATGCACACACACATCCAGGTCATAGGTTAATTACTGACTTAATAAGTGGGTCAGAAACACAACTCCTGGTTTCTTTAGGAATTATAATACATATAATTAATATACAGCACCACTCACTTCAAAAAGCATAATTATCTACACTTAGTCGCATAAAGGGCCACCAATCTAGCACTTAGTTGAAATCTAAATATACCCCAAGCTTTTCATTGGGTGATTTTGGCCTGTACCACTTCCTGCCATTACCCAATTAACTCAAACCAGGAAGTGAGAGATAATGATAGCAAGTGATAAGTTGGAGAGAGAGCGAGAAGAGAGGGAGAGTGAGAAATAGTTGGAAAGAGAGAAAAACACAGAGAGACAGACGAGTTACAAGCTTAGTATTTGACTTAAATGCCAACATAGAATGGAGCAATTTTCTCTGCACTTAGTCCACATAATGTACAGTATAGTCAAATACGATAATTCACAGATCTGTGTGCCTTTCCTGCTAGACATTTTAACTCAGATCTGCCTGGCTACGCAGCACACGTTTCAAGTGCGCGTACGTGTGTGTTGCATGAAAGTTGCAGTGTGCTATGCCAGTGAGTGGGTGAGAACGGAGAGAGGCCGTGTGTGTTTCTTTTTCTCTGGGCTGAGATGCAATGAGGTCATATTACTAGCCAGTCGTGAACTGACGCGTTTCACTCCTTCTCCTTGCAGAATTAAAAGGGGCTTGCTAGGCTTTTAGCCGTCTCACTCACACACGCACGCACACACACCAAGCTCCGCTCTCGACATAGTCACTCAGCGGCAGAATGGCTTTGGTACAATCAGGCAGATTAGACTAAAACTATGCGACTTCACTCAACCCCCCTCGCTCTTACATCCACCCCCCCCCCCCCGATCTCTCTCCTCTCTTTCTCTCTGCTAGACCGAACACTCCAAAAAGGCCAGGCCGGGTAGGGGCTACCTTCTCCGCTACACACACACGCACACACACCACTACATAAGAGCTACATCCTTTCCCCAAAGGCACAGAGTATCCGCCTTCCCGCTTTTTACTATTCTATGTTTTCTGGTCACATTTCAGTGGCTGAATGGCTCTCGCACTCATTCCACCCTCCCACTGGACAGGTTGCCTGTCATTATCATCATCTGTGTAGCTAGTTAGATAGAAGCTTTTCAGAGTTCCTTTTTGCCCGCTTCATTTATAATGGGACAGAAATAAGGAGCCGGGTTGTCACCCGCAGTGACCTGGACTAGTGGTTTTGGGGGTGGGGGAGTAAGGTGGCGGACCATGGCGAGTTACAAACCGGAACCTACCGGTCCAGGCTGGTCGGCACCGGTTTATCCTGAACAACAACGTGTGCAAAGTCATTTGAGGACCGTTTCTATTTAACTTCACTTGAAACAATTTATGTGTAACATAAGAACGCCGAGAACTTTCAAAGCACGTCAGACCAATTACGTACTGTATGATTCATTTCATCTTCACGTTGAGAAACATTTTGTTTCATTTTCTTGTACTGCACACGTTTCTCTTCCATTACCAACAGATATGATCTACAGATGTGAAAAGAGCAGACTACAGTACAGCCTGGAAAAAAAACATGGAGTCTATCGGTTGGCATTTAATTAATTAGTGATGAAGATGAGAGCAGGGCCAAGTCATGTATACATGTTCATTAGCATGCATGCTAGTCAGACAGGCCTGTTTAATGATTGAGACCTACTGTATAATGACTCTGGAGGTCAGGGAGGGAGCAGGAACATCACAGCAAATGTCTTGTCTACAGTATGTGACCTCCAGGTAAACACATGAACCCTAGCGTCCCTATTCTGGGCATGTCATAATAATAGGCAAACATTTGGCAAAAATAGCAGATCGGCAAGCTCGTTGTGAGCTTGTAGATCGGCTATTTTCACCAAAGACATTCGGTGTAGGGGGGAAAAGGAGGGGACCAACTATAGACCTCATGGAGGACATTGGTCAACTAAGTATATAGGGTTTAAGTTTAAGTGGTTAACACTTGCCATTTAATTTTTTTTATTTTTTTTGTACCGGTATTTGACAATACTTCTCTTTCTTTCCCCATCTTCATAAAGAGAGATAACACAGAAAGTGAGAACAGCGTCTTGTGACCTACTAAACACGGGTGCATTTAGTTCCTTTTGAAATAGTGATGAATGGTGGTCAGCAACAGCAGTTAAGTAACATATCCACGCTCATTAGCATGCACGCCAGTCAGAAACACCGCTAAATGATTGATAGACGGAGCGAGCGACTATAAACCAGGAGATTACTGGTGGACGGCTTGAGGTGGACCGAAGGCAAGCCATCTCTCTCTCCTCCGTCTGTCCTCGCCTGGTTTCCCCCCACTCTCTCTGATGCCTTCCACTCATCTATCTTGTGTTCTGTTTCCTGTCTGACTCATCTAAGCTGGTACATATTCACATCCCCAGAGCCGAACGCAGAGTCATGGAGCTGCACTTGATGAAGCGTGATCACATAAGTAAAGTGGCAGCAGGCCAATTTCACACAGCCTACCCAGTGTGGTGTGGTGGGATGGAGGGAAGTTTCCCCCTCCGCTTTTACTATGAATGAGAGGGATATGCATCTGGATAAATAAGTCAACTAGAGGAATGCTAGATGGATGTTGCTATACACACACAGACGTTTTTTTCCCAGTGCTTTTCAGAGGCTTATCTTGCCGTTGCATCTGAATGTTAATTGAACTCTGACAGTGTACAAATCTCCGAGTTATCAATGGATGAATTAACAGAAGCATCAGAAAGCTAAACACTTTCTGTGTGATGAGAACAAACCTTTGTGGTCTCTCTGTTTTCTGAGAGGGAAACTTGGCCACCAGCACTCCATTATCACTTTGGAATGCAGTAATGCATGCAGGTACACTATATCCCAGATAAAGTGGGGATTGTTTATAGGTTTTTTTCCAACAATCTTTCCCTAGTAACGGTTATTGAGTAAATGGCACGACTTGTAATTCTGAAACTACAGTTCTGCAGTTTCTGGAACCGTGAGCTGGTTTTAGTTATCAATTCATTCAGAGGCTTCCAGCTATAGAGGATTAACATACACAAGCCCACCCCCAACACACATACACACCAACTTGAGGCATATAGACGGACAGTATGGACACACACTTACCGCTAGCATGAACTTTGCATCCTCTACTTTGTCGATCTCTAGTAGCTCCAGGAAGAGGTCTGTGGCTGGCCTGTAGCAGGCGAAGTGATTGGCTAGGCGCTCTGCCATAGCACTCACTGTAACACACACACAGATTAATAACTATCATTAGTTTTATGATACACGTGATGATATAGTTGAATCTAAGGCTGTTAAATACTGTATATCATTTTCACCAACATGATATTTATAATTTATAACACGGCTTGGTTGAATGCTTGATTCTGATTGGTCAATCACTGAATTCATCGGTCTGTTATTTTTGATTAATGACCGCTGAACTCAATAATAGACTGCTGTCTAATCAAAGACTCACGCACCTGGCTCATATCAATCTGATTTTTGCAGCCATGTAAACAAACACACATTGTCATTTACAGCTAAACAGTACACTCAAGAATGTTTTTGAAAACATTTGAAGCTAGAAATAGACAATGCAGCAACCGAATATTGATTATATTTAATCAACACTTCTCGTTGTTTTCCGGGCCGATCGTGCTGCACTGGATGCACCTGCCATAAATTAATGGACTATTTTCATTACTGTAAGCAATGAAATCCTTTTCAAATCAATGAAATCCTTTTCAAAGCGAGCAAGCAGGTCATTTTAACAAATAAACCCCTTCAGGGTGATAAAGACTGCTTCCGCTTCGCATCAGGGTCTAATCACTGGCTTTATTCCTCAATAATGACCTGCTCCCCATTGATTATCTCTTGCATGTATGATAAAACTCAACTGGCTAAACAGTGAAAGGGATTGATGTTTCATGATTAATACTGTGATCACTCTTAAAAGGACCATTATGGCGGCATGCTTATATAAGACATGTTTTTCTTTGTCTTTCATTCATTTCAGTATGGTATGAAAATGAAATCGCATAGACTTGAAACTTGCTTGAGATACTGTAGGTAATCCAACACACAAAATATGAGTATGAATAGGTTACTTTATCATTGAGTTTTTTTTTTTCTAAATTTTTATCCCGCGATTTTTGTAACCCATTTTTTTTTCACCCGGTGCCAATTTCCTAAGTGATCCTGGGCACTACACCAGCCCTACACCAGTATTACACCTGTCACCCCACAGTAGGGAGGCCAGGGCCGAGCTCATGCTTCCTTCAGGCATGAGAGCCAACTGACCTTCTTGTCACCTGACAGGGGGGAGTTTTCCCTGGTTGGACGTAGCGCGTGGAAGGAACACGTTATTCCAACCAGTTCCCTTCCCCTCCATCAGGCGCCCCGGCTGTCATGGGGGAGGCGGTATAGTGACCAGGATTACTACATGTTTTTGTGAGGGTATTAACTACCCTAGGAGACACGGGGAGAACATGCAAACTCCACACAGAGTAGGCCCTTTCGCCAACCCCACCTAGGGTATGGGCGCTGATGACGCGGAGGAGAAGACACGCCCCCAGTGCCCACAGCGTCCCCGGCGGGAATCGAACCCAGGACCTTCTAGCTGTGAGGCGACAGCGCTACCGACTGCGCCACCGTGCCCCTCATTATCATTGAGTTTTAATGCATTTTAAAGCGCAGATTAATTTGAATTTGGAAACAGTCCCCGGAGAAAAGGCCATATTACAAAATAAATGATAGGTCTATGACTTATTAAAAAAGCATTTCTAATCTTCCAGGTTTCATGACTACAAACTGTAACACTGGTTTGTCTATCATTGTTTAATATCCGGTGTCGGTCTGTCTTACGTTTGTCCATGGCCTTGTCGTTGTTCTCCTCCAGGACCTTTCTGAAGACGAAGGACATGCTGGGGAATAAGCTCCCTGGCTCTGTGTACAGTGCCTCCAAAATCTCTATAGCAGAATCAACGTCACCACTGGAAAAAATAAAAAAAATTACAGTTATTTGATATAAAAAAAATAACTACTCACCAACTGAATACCCAAGAGACATGCAAAGGAAACGTGCATTCGTCAGATATTTCATATACAATATAATACATCATTCCTTATGTTTCAATGACATTCAGTATTAAATAAGGTTCAGCTACCAAGACTCAAATTCTTTGCTTTCACAGGGACAAATGTGGTGGTCTATGAAAACCGGTAGGGTCGGCTATTTTCGACACCGTTGTGCAGCTAAGTATGAATCGGGTTATAGGACAACGCACCTTGTGGACAATGTCTTAAGCCGCCTGTCAGCTTACACTAAATAGCCGATCTAGGCTTAATGTTTCCTTTATAACCCCTCTCCACTCATGCAACAGTCTAAAGCGCACCCCCCATACACACACACACACACACCAACACACCGCACAATGCTTTTCTGCTGACGCTGCCACAACCAAACAGGACCTGGGCGGAAAATCTCTGCAAACCTCAAACAACTCAATCTGGCAACCCGGCTTAGCTAATAACACTTAACACTCCTCTTCCTCTTCTCCCCCTCTCCCCACCTCCTCCTCCTCCTATGCCACCAGCCGTTATGAATATTTAACGAATAGTGTAAGTGTATGTGTGTCTATGTGCGTCTGTGTTGGGGACGTATCCAGCTGATTGTTGCGACTGGGGACGTCTGAATAATTCAGCGAGGGTGGGAGGGAGGCTCTAAATGTGGCGCTCAGTTTTCCGGTGGCCCTGCTTGTGTTTTTTTTCCGCCCCGGCTCTTAAGCAGTCAGCTCGACTCAGGCGCGCCGGGGACGCACGTGTCACAGCTGCTCAGGGCTACCGCTCCCAGAGGTTAGGGTTCAAGATGACAAGCGCTCATTTCCCCGCCCGACCCGCCGGTGGCCAATCGGGCGTGAGGCCGTCCTCCCTTTATTTTATTTTATTTCTCAGTCTCTATTTTCTGCTGTCCGTTTTGAGTCTATGTCGGGTAGTGCTGATCGGGGCTAATGTAGGGCGATGAAAGTTTGATGTGCTGCCCGCTTTAAAAATGTGTTCGCTTGCTTTTTAAGACGATGAAGGCGATGCAGAGGATTGGCGGCAGAGAAGAGAGCATTTTGCCATTTGTTGTTTTAACACATTAAGGAGAGAATTTATGAATAATCCTATTAAGCTTGTGTTAGCCATTTTCATTTGCCTTCAGCATAATGCAGTAGTGTGTCACGATGGTCTTGCTCACAAACGCGTCGCCTGGTAATGTGTTATACGGACTGTTGGGTTTCAGCTTAAGTGCGGTGTCTGTCTGTGATTTTCTATATGGACCGTGTCCGTAATACAGAGCTGTACAATCCTTTATACTTCAAAATGTAGTTTTGACACGGTAACAAAGCTCTTGCAAAACAGCACCAATAAGTGAGCACCTAAATTACATACAAATTATTGTAAATTGTAAATTTTACTAATTAGAAATGAGATGAGTGGATCGTCTACCAACCTTATAGTCATCATATCCATGAATAGTCTCCAGTTTGTATTGTATTTTCAGATTTTCCCTCAACAGGCACCTGAACAACCTGTAGGAGTCTCAACAGGGATCACCCTCGCCTGCCGACTTCCCACAAGCGAGCACAGCCAATTATGTATACTAGTCCATGACCCGGTCGACGCATCCGTGGGGGGATATGCGCACATGATCTGGCAACCCGGGAGCCATTCATCCCATAGCTCGCGGGGCCACCCCCCCCCCCCCCCAAAAAAAAAACGGGCTTCGCAGTTCCGGGTACATGGTAATGGTCAATGGCTGTGTGCAATTTCAGATCAATAGCTTCAGCCACTGAGGAGAACCGGGCAGAACAATTTGGGTCTCACCGGAGGTTTGTGGAATTATAGGAGGATTGGAGCACCCAGCCAAGCTGGATGCACGGCGGAGGATTCAAACCTGTAGTCTCCGTGGTGGTGGGCAGGAACTTTTCCTCTATGATACCCGGACGACCCCTTTCCTCTGCCTTTCAAACTGCTGTGAGTAAGTGACTACATAAAAAACCCACTTGGGGACATTATAAATGATAAATTAACTAGATTATACCCAATCTATCTGCCTATTGGTCCTCACGACCACTCCCTCCCTGTCTGCAAATGGATATACTTAAAACTACCTGCAATTATACGCTGGCAAAACAGAGATCCTAGTCATTGGTCCTGCTAGACTCAGAACTTTATTTGATACTCAAAACCTACATATCCTACTTATCTTGCACTTGCAGTACTATGAGCACCTGTCAGTGGTCTTGTTAGTATAATGTGATCTAGGACTGACGGTCCTGCAGTTCACCTTCACACTCTGTGTCCTCAACTGATCTGCATTAGGCAGCACCATGTTTTATGGCAATTGCCTTACAGACTTTATTGACCCTTTGATATCCCACATTGTGATGTATTTATTTATGACTATATATTAAGTTATGATTGCCTTGCCTGTTTGGGGTCTAAGGACATGGGGCAATTCTGCTTCTTTTGTTCAATGTGGGCCTGTAAAACCCTGAGACTGTGATTAAGAGCTACAGTATACAAATAAACTTGACTTGAATCAAAAGTAGGTTTACTCTTACCAGATCGAAGTTATCAGATTTGTAGAACACAATGAGTAGCTTTGTCTCATGAAATGTGGTCCACAAATACAATTTAGTTTTTGTTTAGTTTTTTATATAACAATCAGCAATGAGTCAAGTAGGGGGAAAGGGACTGTCTAGTCTAGTTAGACATACTACTGTCATCTCCACAATCACAGAGTTTGGTCTTCAGAACACAACAGAGAGATACTGTACTTCCACAATCTAGGTCTACTATAATATTGGGTGGTGCCTGAGAATTTCCCCAACCATCTAAAAGATAACAAAGGGCAATACATCTCAAATGTAACCACACTATGATATTTTCTTGTTTATTTTAACCCATTGATACCTGGAACTGTGTCATTTTTAGATTTGAGCTAAAAAGCATATTTTACACTTTAGGCTATTCAAAAATAGCAGATATACAAGCTCATAGCGCGGCACCGAGTGCCGCGCTACGAGCTTGCATATCTGCTATTTTTGAAAAATCATGAAAATGTGTGCAAATCTTTGAACATAATATATTTTTAAAGCGAACATTTTTAACTCAAATCTTTGCTTCTGGGGGTCCCTGGAACAAAATATTTTGATGGGGGTCCGCGGCCAAATACATATAATTTTGGGGGTCCTTGACATGAAAAAGATTGAGCACCACTGATATAGAAACATAGGTTTTTCAGAAAACTGTTGGGATTTAGGAGACATGTAGAATCGGCTTCAGGTATCAATGGGTTAAAGTATAAAGTAGTTAAATATGTGTTATTTGTCACATCTGCCCTGTGCAACTTTTGTTTACGAAGCCTAAAAGCCAAACAGAAATGTAATCTTTATTGATGATGTTCCAATAATGTTCAACGTTAGAAAGGCAATTAAATCGTTAATCGCAATTTATTTGAGTGACAATTAATCGTCAAGTAAAATGTCACAATGGTGACGGCCGTTAGTGGTCTTACCTCCTGATGTGTGCGAGGGCCAGGTTGTTGGGGAACAGCATACTGGTCACAGCGAGGGGAGAGCCCAGGGCTTTGGTCAGGGAGTCCACCTCCTGGACGCCGGCTACATCACCTTCAGCACCCAGGGCCTGGACCAGGCGGGTGATGGCGATCGGCATGGGCACCTGGATCGCCTGCAGCATGGTCTTGAGTGTTGCAAGGGCGTCTGGAGGAGAGGGAGAGGTTTAGGTCAGTGGTTCCCCAAAGATTTTAGCTCGAGACCCAAAAAGAGAAATTTGATGCGTCTCCCCCGTGACCGAAACTGCTGAAAACAGCTGATCTACATGCTCACAA
The DNA here is from genome assembly GCF_963280865.1 of Gymnoscopelus braueri. NCBI lineage: Eukaryota > Metazoa > Chordata > Actinopteri > Myctophiformes > Myctophidae > Gymnoscopelus > Gymnoscopelus braueri. The sequence goes on from NC_137619.1 coordinate 28,250,907, forward strand.
CAATGCACCGTGTTTCACTAGTCCTTAAAACCTTTCTTATCTTATTAATGGACTTTTATTTAATATATACATTTCTTTTTTGTAAAAAAACAAGTAATTAACAAGTAAACAAGGTAATTAAAAACAAGATGTAGGAAACCAATTGTTTGCTAGCATTGTTTCCCAAACACTGGGTAAATATTCCCTTTATTTTTGGTTTCATACATTTGGTTTTTAATCATTATTTAAAAAAAAACAAGACCACTGACAGGTGCTCATAGTACTGCAAGTGCAAGATAAGTAGGATATGTAGGTTTTGAGTATCAAATAAAGTTCTGAGTCTAGCAGGACCAATGACTAGGATCTCTGTTTTGCCAGCGTATAATTGCAGGTAGTTTTAAGTATATCCATTTGCAGACAGGGAGGGAGTGGTCGTGAGGACCAATAGGCAGATAGATTTTTTTTTTCCAATAATTTCCAAAGAAAATTCTCAAGTTGTCATGAATTAAAAACAAGCTCACAAGCCACGAGCTTGTAGATCTGCTATTTTCTGTATTTTTTGGTAAAAAAATGTAAACCCACCCCCCCAAAAAATATATATATCATCAAATCATCCAAATCAAAAAAAAAAAATAATATTAGTTCAATTAACTGTTGTTGGTGTGTGTGTGTGTGTGTGTGTGTGTGTGTGTGTGTGTGTGTGTGTGTGTGTGTGTGTTTTGCATATACAGTACAGTATAATTGAGTTTATTACCTTTCCCTTGGCCTTTCTTGCTGAGTGTGACAATGAGCAAGCTGTTGGCCTTGTCATTGAGCTGAAAACCTGAGACACGAGTCTCAGCCCTGAGGGAGGGAGGAAGAGAAAGAGATGTTGTTTGGGCAGTGGTGGAAGAAGTACTCACATGTTTTACTTAAGTAAAAGTATCTATACTGCAATGTAGATATACTCTGTTACAAGTAGAAGTTCCATATTCAAAATGTACTGGAGTAAAAGTACATGGGTATCGGCATCAAAATATACTTACATTATAACAGTAAAAGTACTCATTGTGCAGAATGTCCCATTTCACAAGTTCAAAATGTATAAAAGATCTTTTGAAAATAGCCTAACTGTAAGCTCACAAAAATGTAGATATGCCGAAATATATATAAGGCGGAGTGGTTAAAACTTCTGAATGACTCAATCATTTCATCAAGTCTAATTCAAGTCTAAATAAACTGCAACTGCACATGGTGGACAATCTTGTTACGGATGTAAGCTTTGCCAAAAGACAGTGTTGATTAAGCTCATATGCTAAGATCAAACGGAGGTACTGAACATGTTGTCGTCTGCAATGGAAAACTAATAGTAGAGTCCACCACCTGTGTAATGAACTCAAGTCATTTTCAATTATACCATCACGTATTGTACTGGTTTACAAAAGTGATATTAACACATCCACCGCCAGAGGTTAATCTCATAATGTACTCACCAGTGCCAAGGTGTTTTTTTGTTTTTTTCATGTCGCCATAGATCTTGTTAAAATCCTTAAGATTGAGCCGTGAACGGTCTGTTTACATCCGCGAGATCTCCCTGTATCTCCCAGTGAAGATCGCGTGTCAAACGGGGCATCCATGTTTGAGTTAGAGCGGATTACGTTAAACAGTGAAATGCGAGGAGAAAAAACTACAGGAAGAGAATTGAGTTTCAGTTTCGTCTGTAGAATGGGAGCGGGCGTGATCGTCGAAACCGGATCCCAAATAATTCTATTTCCTGTCATCAAACCGGAAACGGAAGTGGATCAAAAAAATTCCGAAAGTGCACCCGGACCGCGCATGCGCGAAAAGACCGCAGCCCGTAGGACTACGGGCTCGGCGCTTAACACATTTACCGCCGGGCCCGTAGTTCTACGGGCCGTTAAATCCAACGGTTAAGCGCCAATCCCGTAGCCTACGGGCTGTGGTGCTTTTTCCTTTTTTTCGAATTTTTTTTTTTTTTTAATTTTCTAGGGGGACCATTTTCAGTGTAACACCACCCGATCGGACCGGAAGTGCGATCACGTTTTTTGTTTCCCGTCTGTCTCCATTCTAAGTCGTACACATAAACCCCTGTAAAAGCTGTACAGGACATGTAGTTTTTCATCCTCGCATTTCCCATGTTAACTTAAACGATCAGAACTCAAACATGGCGGCTCCGTTTGACACGCGGTCTCGACGAGTAGACACCAGGACATGTGCCCGTTGTTTACAAACAGTGGATCGGGCAATCTAAAGGATTTTAACGGGGCCTATGGCGACCTGAAAAAAACAAAAAACAACAATAAAACCTTGGCACTGGTGAGTACATTATGAGATTAGCCCTTGGCGGTGGATGTGTTAACCGTTGGATTTAACGGCCCGTAGAACTACGGGCCCGGCGGTAAAGGTGTTAAAGCACAGTTCAATCATCTTTAAGGAGCGTGTTCACTGTTCAGATCTTATCCCCTACCAAGCTCTTTATTGCAATGAAAAAGTAGACCGTTAGGCTGCTTTCTGGTAGTATGTCACAGTCATTAGAATCACTACCCATACCAATGAAAAGAATTAAAGCGTTTGCCAACACTTTATCCTAAAGTCAAGCACATTCTTTTCACAAAAGTAGCAAAATGCTATGTCAGGATACTGTACACCACAGAGGCTGAGGCAACATTAGTGCCAGGACAGACTGAATATATTTTTTGAGCTGCTGCTGTACCAAGATATTTATGTGAAGATCTCTGTTGTGCATTTAGGTTTAATAACCCGCCACGCCCTCGTCCACTAAAACGGTAGTTGTATTTAGAATAAAAATCACACCCAGTGTGAAGTGGGCGGTGTGGTCACAGTGGTCATCACAGTGATGGAAGTTCACTTAAAGAAAAGTAATATTGTGGACCAACCATTGTACACCCCTAACTTAAAAAAAAAAACATAAATGTGTTTTTTTTAAGTGCATAGTCCTATTTGGCCCGATTGGCCAATCACGGTGCAGGGTTAGGGGGGTACACTGGTGGCCAATCACAGCGCAGGGTTGGGGGGTGCAATCGAATGTTGATGTCCAAACCTCACATATAGGGGCGGTTTCACCGCCCAAAAATCACACCCAGTGTGAAGTGGGCGGTGTGGTCATCACAGTGATGGAAGTTCACTTTAAAAAAAAGTCTTTTTTTTTTAAAGTGCATAGTCCTATTTATAGGTTATCAATTTCATCATGTGTCTCGCTAGCCAATCACAGTGCTGAATAGAGTCAGCCAATAGAGTCAGCCAATCACAGTACAGCTAGGGGTGTACTAATGCTAGGGGTGTACTAATTATGAGCCAATCACAGTACAGCGAAGGGTGTACTAATGAGGTGTCCCAACCCCACTTATAGGGGCGGCAACACCGCCCAAAGATATATGCAGAGAGATGGGATAAACAGATGAGAGGAAATAGAAAGGGATGGGGAAAGGACAAACGAAAGGAGAAAATCTAGTTGAGCCTCTTATTGAAATCAAAGCTTGAATCGTTTTTGAAGTGTGTGTTGTGTGTGTTGTTGTGTCCTGTCCCTGTATATGTCTGTTTTATCAGGGACAGACGAGGTGAATGCTGTGGTGCTGAAGCCTAAGGAGCATTCTCCTCATCACTTCTTCCTTCTACCCTTCTCTTCCCTTTCACCTCAATCACGCAGTCCTCTTTTTTTTCTTTCCTTTCTAATACAGTCCTGCCCCTACCACGGATTAAGCCTTCCGCTCAATTGAGCATCAGGGCTGTCGCCAATCCTTATCGCCGCAGTGTCTCTGGGGCTGAGTAGCAGCCGCTGGCCACGGTAATACAGTCGCCAACGGATTCCAGTGGAGACTTTAGCAGTGAGGGTTTAAGTTTTCAGTTTCAGAGAAAAATCCGTTGGAAGCCTCACTTCTCCACACTCATCGCTACTCTTTTTCTCTTTGGCCCCACAAGTGTACCTTCAATGGTCTCAACTCAATCACCTTCCCTGTGCTCTCTCTCATCATCATCATCATCATCGATCTCTGCAAATCTCTTAATCTTGGCATCACCTGCTGCTCAATTCTGTACCGATTACCCCAAAATACACAATTAATGTTTAAATCTTCTTCATTAACCTCATGCGTCTTCACTCACGCATGAGGTTGGTCTTCCTCCCCATCTCATCCTCCCTTCTTCGTTCACCTCCCTCATGCCTCTCCTCTCATTCAGGAAAGAAATTAACTAAGCTTCTTTTCAGATAGGAGACAATAAAAAGTCAAGGGGTGTGTGTGTGTGTGTGTGTGTGTGTGGGGGGGGGGGGGGTCAGTGGAACATGGAGTGAAAATCAATACGATAGATTTGCAAATTGTACGAGAGCACGCTCTGCAAAGGACTGCCAGGGGAGAGATGGAAAGAAGAGGCAGGGATGAGTAGAAAGTGGAGGCAAAGGAGATAATTGAAAAAGAAAGAGAGACAGACATACAGAAACGGAGAGAAAGGGGATTACCTAAAAAGATCAGGGGTTTCTCACTAAGCTCAGATCTTTAATTCCTCTGTCTGTCCATTTGTCCATCGGCTAAAGCCCTGATATGTCCCGCGGTAGCAACACAACACACACGATACATTACTAATCAGCGGAAGATTGACTTTTTTGCACAAAGTCATCCGCTTCTCGGAAAACCAAAATTAATCTGTGTGTGTGTGTGTAGGGGCTTAGTGAGGACTGCTGTTCACATCCAGGGGACGGTCAGGGGCCGTTTGGGTCAACACACAATCAGTGTGTAATCCTCATTGAGGAGCTGCAAGTCTTAGCCTGAAGTGAGCCATCATCGGAAACAGAGGGGAAAGCAGGGGAAAGTAGTTACGAAGGTCTATGCTGTTATGTTTAGAAGCATGGTCACTGAAGAAAAGAATGCACAGGATGCCTAAAAATTTAAATCCTTATTTACTAATTGTAATTGTTGTGTTCTGTAAATTGTTTGAAATGTTTGTGTTGGCTCTTGATGCAGCAATCGCTGGAACCTCTGAAATATTTTTTTTTAATAATATGCATCCAAGCAATAGATCGTTGACATCTTTTTTATTTTCTATGACAAATGTTGGGCACATAAATATTTTATTTGGGGTTTGGCACTATTGTAATTGATTTTGCATGAAGAATAAGGCATTCTAATAACATATACACAAAGTTTGAGGTATACAAGTTTGCTCCCAAGCAGATGTGAAATTCAGCGTACTGTATGTCTGTCAAAATCCATGCACAAAAATAATTCAATGAATCATACTCATGGAAAAGTTGCGGATATGCGCATAAATACAAATTATGTGCAGACCCGAGCTTAGTGAATGAGGCCCATTATTTCTATATTGTTGGGATGCTGTTGGGATTAATAATCTGAAATGAAGAAAAGATAGAGAGCAGTACTGCCGAGTGCTTTTGTGTAGAGGCATACAGTATTCATGTGCAGATGCAATGATATCAGAGGCCTTGGGATGATGTAAAGAAATTCGGATAAAATAGGGTATGGGTTTTGGAGAATAATCGTAATATTTTCATGTCATATCAAATAGGAGTGACTCAACCCACGAAGATAAAAATGTATCTTATTTATGTAGTTTTAGTCCAGGGAACCCGAAACTTTAAGTTATGCTATTAACAATGACAGACCAATCTATCCTATATAATTTATATTCAAATTGGCTAATGGGAGGACCGGCCGGGCGGCGGGGGGACCAAGTCATTACGCTCATGTCACTATGACTCAGCCATAACCATATAAGGAGTTCCCAATGCAGCTACGCCCAAATATGGAGTTGTCTAACCTCAATGTGTCGTCATGGCATCAGGCGCAAACAAATCAGTGAGCTCCATATACAGGTATGGGCACAAAAGGGGGCATGCCATGTATGGGCATTCTGTATACTGATGTCATCAGGGATCTCTATATATGGGCATAAAAGGGACAAGGACGGACAGATACCGAGATATCCATATATGGGCATATCGGTCGGATCAGCGGTGCAACGTAGGTGTGAGGGCTGCGTAGCAGACCGAACTCTTGATGTGAGGGCTCTCTAGATGTGAGGGCTGAGTAGCGGCCTGAACTCTAGATGTGAGGGCTGCATAGTGGCCGGAACCTCTAGTAACATAAAAGTTCAATCCCTTTATTCTATTCTACTGATGACACCAAAGACACTGAAGCCATGCCTGTTCCCTCATTGGATTCCACACTGGCTAACACCGTAAATTATTTATCCATTTGTAACTGTGAGAGTGAACAAATGTAACCAATTTGGTTAAATGTGTGGATTTGAATGTGCATTGTCAGTAAAATCACTGACAAGTGGTATTGGCGCTGAAAGAATAAAGGTACTGGTTGGCATCATAGCAATGAGGTTAAGAGCACAGAGCTCAGGTGCTGCTGAGTCACTCACATGTCTTTCACCTGCATGGCATCCTCCAGACTCCCCTCAGCCAATAGCGTGCGGATCAGAACATCATAAGCGGCAGGACTCACAGACACCCCTTTCTTTTCAGAGTCTTTCAGCAATCCATAAGCCTCTGTAGAAAAAGTTAAGTACTTTTTTAAATGCAAGTAAAAATAAGATTTTCTTTGTATAAAATGACAAAATTAGATTGGAAAGACACTCAAAAAGAGCAATAATGATGAAATTAAACTAGGACCTATTTCCTACCTAATTCAGTTTAAAAGGTACAAGAATTCAGTGGAATTATGTAGTTGGATACGTTCCAAATATTTCTAAAATATATATTCAAATAAGAGCAGGGGAAAAAAGCTATTGTGTTAAGGTATTTGGCAAGTAAAATTACACCTAAGACAGTTCAAATATTTTCAATGCATTACAACTCTACCATCATAATGATTTCTTGACCCATTCATAATGACTCAATAATACTTTAAAGGCCAACGGATTAAGGGACTACTTTAAATACGAGTCCATATCTAAACAACAATATCAGTTTCTTATTTCACGTACTTATATGGAAAATAAATGACTTAAAATGAGAAGTTTTGGAAAGGTTATCCTACTAGTAGCAGAAAGGTACTAAACAGTGATGACATAACGAGTGGAGGAAGCTGCTAGATGTGCAGTATTCCAAGTAAAATATTGGCCTATAAATGAACATCGTAAATGTCTAGCATTCAAAACCAGATATATTTACTGTAAAGGTTGATGACAAGAGTATCCTTCTATATGTTTATAGGGAGTTTAGGTGAGGTTACCAGGGTGGATATTCTTCTACTCATAACATCACAAAACTACTCAACTAAATGTTGGGGTGAGGTTGATTTAACTGTTCAGACACACTTTCCCAACATTTATTGGTAGCAATAAATTGTTTATTTATCGTTTATGAAAAAGGCTAAATTATAACATAAGTGCAGTTTTTTCCACATTATTTTAATATTATCCAGCCTTTAATGATTCCCCTACTCACCTTTGGGCTTCTTCTTCTTACACAGGGTCACCATACGTGATGAGTAGTCTATTTCTCTGGCGGGGGCAGCCATTCTACTACTGGGGGCTTCCGTCACCTCCTGGACGTTCTCCTGGACCATCTCCTTGACGTTCTCCTGGACCTTCTCCTTGACCTTCTCCTTGACCTTCTCCTTGGTGGAGACGTCTTCATACCAAGTCTGTTGAACACACACACAAAACTCCGTCTATTATTGTTTTAATTTAAGATTTTACAAGTACACCACATTGTTGTGTGTGTGTGTGTGTGTGTGTGTGTGTGTGTGTGTGTGTGTGTGTGTGTGTGTGTGTGTGTGAGACACTACAATAACGCTGGAGCGGGCATGGCTCCCTGATGCTCGGTCACCCATGTAGCTACAAGGGGAGGGGGGTTAAGCTGTACTGGCTGGGGGCAAATTAGGACTGGCACCCCAGGGGCAGAGGAGTGCGTGTGTGTGTGTGTGTGTGTGTGTGTCGGAGTGGGGGTGACAACGCCATGGCCCCAGGAGTCACTGAGTTCATTGCCCCAGGCAACAGTCATCACTTCCTTTCCCATCATGCTTCAGGCTATGAGAACACACACAAACACTCTCGAAGCAACGATGGTGCAAAACCAATGCAGAGAAAGTAACAACTAGGGCTGCAACTATTGATTATACTCTTAGCAATTATTCTATAGATTTTTTGGATTAATTGATAGAAGCGCTTAAAAAAAAAAATTTAAATCAACTAATTTTTATAATCGTGACAACGTATAAATTAGGCTTAAGCACTTAAACCATATATTGATCGGGGTCCCCCAGGGCTCTCTACTGGGTCCACTAGTATTGCCCTCTACAACAAATTTCTTGGCTGAAAATAGGTGATGAAAGCTCACAACGCATTGCATTACAACACATTGTGAGCTTTTAGATCTACCATTTTGAATGTTTGCCCCAGAACAGGGATGCTAGAGGCAGCCATATGGTGGCATTTAACTACAGGACAAATTAGTCTGGCATTACAGATCCCTGTATAATTCCTCTCACCAGCCTGCCCATCTGACTGACTACACATTAGATCAGAGCAAGTGTTGCCAGATTTTGCGAGAGAAATAAGCAATCAGGTCTAAAAAAGAACAAGCCCAAAAAAAGTGACTATAGGCCACATGAGTACTTTAAACCTATATGGATCGCATATTTGAAATAGCCGATCTACAAGCTCACAATGCGCTGAGATGCAACTCGTTGAGCTTGTAGATCTGCCATTCCCTCCCCCCCAAATCACATTTTGAATATTTTTTTTAAATAACGCATAAGCTCCCGACCCACAGGTTGAGAACCACTGCAAGGTATTTTCTTTTTTACCTAAATGGGTAGCCTCCGACCACATGTTCTCTACCAGGCTACGTACATGTTTTAAAATGATCTATTTTTTCTTTTCTTTTTTACCTCAGGCTCCTCGAAGGGCACCTCCTGACCGTTGCTCTTCAGAATGTCAGCCAGTAGGCGCAGGGTCCTCTCCCTGGGAATCACATTTTCTTCCTGCATCTTGGTCCAAACCGCCTCTGCTTTACGGAAATCGTTTTTCACCTCTGACATTGACAGGAAAAACAGGAGCAGCAGTGAGGAAAAACAAAGTGTTCCCATCACTTGTAACTGTGCTGAACTCTTTTTGCATAATGTAAATACCTTTGACCACCCTGCTGCTGCATGCATGTTCTGTATACTGGTTAATAATTTGTGTTGTTTTATATTTAATGCTGTGTAAAGTCTGATTTATACTTGGGAGTCCCTTGATGAAAATAGACGATGTTTCAAGCTACAACACGTTGTGTGCTTGTAGAACCCGACCAAGAACTCGATCAACTCTGTTGTGCGACAAATCCAGTTCAACTTGTCTAAGGATACCAAGAAAGACCCCTTCATGTGTGGGATGGCAGCTGATGTGCACTGAGCCGGTGTGTGTAATGCATCAGTTACAAATCAAGCCTTGACCCAACAGCCTTGTGAGTGGCTTTTGAGCTCCGTACAACTACCACTGTATGTACTTGTGGTTGAACAGTCTCAATCTATTGCACATGTGGACCAGTGCACCACACACACACACACACAGGGACTCCAACCATGTGCTTCCTGCTGAGAGAGAGCAATCAGCACTCTAATCTGCTCAACTGTGTGAGACCCTTGGCTACGCTGTAATTTAGGAAACACGTTAACTAGTGTGTATTGACGGTGTGTGTGTGTGTGTGTGTGTGTGTGTGTGTGTGTGTGTGTGTGTGTGTGTGTGTGTGTGTGTGTGTGTGTGTGTGTGTGTGGGATGAGGAAAAAAATGGGCTGACAATCAGCTTCAACACTCCAATCATTGGGGTAACCCTCTTTACTGCAATCACACCATGTTTGCTGCACTGGCTGACTCCATTCACTCTCACTTACGTACTGCACACACACACTCACACAGAATTCTGTTGTCACATGGGATGCTTAGTTTCTTATAATTAAGTAGAGACTTGTACCGTGCCTTTTTTTCTTCTTCCTATTTTTGTTGTTCACACAAATCAAATATTTTATGGTCATGAATCATCTCATAGTTATTTGGTTTGGTTCCAGGCTTAAAACTCTTTATCTAAGGACTTTCTTAATCGTGTATGGAATAAATAAATGGGAAATTCAATTCAGGAGAGCAGAGCTGTTCAATAAGTAGCTGGTCGCTGTTTTGGTCTATTGGGAGAAGACCTGGCCCGTCCATCAGAGACTGATGGACAAACCAAAGACGGAAAGAAGGGAAGCTTGGTCCTTACTGCATAGACGGAGGATGTAGTGGTACATCTCGTCACGGTCACACTCAAACAGCTTGGCTGTCACGTCCACCATGTTCTCTAAGGGCTCCATCTGTACACAAACAATATGGGTTACAGTTGTATTCATTTCTTCTTCTTCTTTTTTTATAACTTTTTATTTCATTTTACAGGAGAAAAATAACTGGTACAGGCACAAACAAAAAAAAACACATCGATTGATATTCGAAACCAATACAAAATGTATGCCCGTTAGCTGTCACTGGCTAAGGCACAAATTCAACCTATCCAACACATAAACATGTATTGTTTTCTTATGGTTGCACTGGTAAATCTTTACCTCCACCTCTTTACCATCTTTACCTCGTTCCTTTAAATGCGAGTGTTAATTTAACTCTGAGAGAGCAGGAAAGTAACCAAATGTACCTGTTAAGGGTAAAATGGATAAATGAACACTTTGACTGTATACAGTACACATGTTTGTATACAGTATGTGTTACCTGGCTGTTGGAAATGCATTTCTCTGCATACCACTGCAGGCGCCCAGGCCTGGCCCTCAGCCCGGGAGTCTAAGAAAAGACAGAAAAATATATATCACTATAATCATGTATATATTGTACTACTGTTCTGAATGGCATTTGGCGGTGAAATGTCCATGTGTGTGTGGGTGTTAACCCATTAAAACCTGGAAAGCATCCGTGGCATTTTAAATGGCTATTCAAATAATGCATCAGGTATTATGCGTTATCTACTGTAGCATTGCATTGGTATTAGTCCAGTAAGACACCGCGCTGTGTTGTCAATAACTTAAGCTTTAACTTTCAGTTCAGTTTGGTGGACAGAATGGACGTATATTCAGATAAGTAAAAATATGTATGGACTAGGCATGTGCTTATGGGGCATATGCATGATAAAAGGCATGTGAATACTTGGGGTAGGTACTAGATGAATGGGAGTGGAGTGAAAGAGGCTTAAAATGGTCTATGGTTTATCAAATAGACACGCTATGATTAGGGCAGCTTAATGGTTGTTTTTTTGACACGAAGGTCCTTTGTTTAGACTGGGCTGGTTTAGTATGGAACAATATAAGGCTTATGTTCCCATTAACCCTTTTGCCTTTTATCCCATGGCTGGGATAAAAGGCAATTGTAATTATCCTTGTAATTATGCCATTTTAATATAAGACAATACATACAATGTTGTTGTACCCCATGACCTTTTTCTGGTAGGGGATTTAAATTGCCGGCATAGAACCGATCAAATCATAGCTATGGAGATGCAAAGCACTCATTGTGTCATTGACAAAAATGAAAAAAAAATCCATCACATAGTGGACATCATCTGCTTTCCCATCTAGAAATCAAATAGTATAAACTGTCGCAACTATATATGAGTTAAACCGGAGAAAATCTTTACACTTAAATATCGCAATTTCATTTTTCATGATAATGAATCGATTCTCAAACATGTATGAAATCAGATTACACACGGTTACAGAATGTGGCAGTTTTCAAATTCATAGTTTAACGTATTACACTTCCATCAAGATTCTTGCAAATATCCAACCCTAATGAAAAGTCCTGCTAAAGGAGTTTGTTTGCATGACCTTAATACTAGTAATACTACTGAATATTGTATTGGGAGACTTAAGGAATTATGTACAGTATGTGGTTAGATTGAGCGTGTAGTCAGACAAATAATATAGACATACTGTAGATTGATCCTCATGCTTGTGGAGCTAAGATTTAGCTTGATATGGGGGTAGTAGGTGGGGAGGGCAACTGGTAGGGATAGTGCCTATTAAAGTAGAGTAAGAATAAAGTGATTATTGTCAGGGAATGGCAGAGATTTCATCTGCCACCAGGGTATCCCCCCGTTTTGTTACAATCTGAATAAGATTAGAAATGAGAATCGCTATCCCTCCAGTAATCTGGCTCTGAGACGGAGAGAGAGAGAGAGAGAGATCGATCTCGCAGGAAGTTAATCTGAACTGCGGGATCATGGGCGCTCAATCCCTGACGGCCTCTTTGATGTGCTCATGTCACACCATGAGGCAGATGGCAACCATCAGCATTCATTTCCTCCATTGCTCTTTCGATATCCTCTCCTCTCTCACCCCTCTCTCTGCCTCGTTCATCCCGAAAACCTTCTCCTGCTCTCTCTGCCCGTCTTTCACTTTCACTTCCTCTCTCACACACACCTCCCTTATCCCGGGTCCCTCCATCTTTCCATCCACCCCAGCCTATGGCATTATGTTCTTACCCCGCCAGCCAAAGGGACAAAATTAAAATGTGTTGCTCTCTCTGGGTCTGTCTAATCTGCTTAGGGAATAAGGCCTGGTGTTTGGGCTCCGTCTTTTTCCCTCTGATTCCCCTACTTGGCAAAAAAATCTGCCAGGCTCAAAGAGGACCTGGAAAGTCTACACAGCTAAATCCTGAGTGATCATTTAAGTCTTAAGAGGGTAAAAATGAACCCTTCAGAGTTAAACTAATACTCAGGATGTTGCAGTGTAGTTGCCACACACACACACACACACACACACACACACACAGGCCTATAAGCCCCTCGAGGCAAATCTTCCCTATCAGAGCAGAAAAGAAAATCCATGGGACTAAGGCACACGCACACACGTGCACGCGTCCTGCACATGGGTGCACATGCATAAAACACAGCCGTACAGATAAACCACCAAACAGACACACAAACACTTCCAGAACAGAGAAATGGTGAGATGGACAACTAGGTCAGATTATAAAGAAAATACATACAGTACCATGTACATACAGTACACGGCACGCCATTCATTGTACTGCGTACTACGAGAGTACATGCTTAACATCTTCACATCTGTCATGTATCTTCACATCTGTCGCATAATAAAATAAATCAAAACCGATATTTAGAACCAGTAACCACTAACGTAATCTTGCGCATGTATGTTAATCGAATAATTGAGAAGCAGATTTTTGGGGGGAATAATTTGTTTTTAATTTCTTATACATCAACGAATCGGCACAAAGTAATTCTAATTGACTTTTTATAATTGACTTAAGTAGTACAGGAATTGCAAAAACAGCCGACCTACAAGGCATCGCATCACGAAGCGTTGTGAGCTCGTAGATCTGCTTTTTCACTATTATTTTTTACTATCATTCATGAATCTTAATCGAGGCAAAAGTTTGAAATAATGGTGATACTGAAGTTTCATCGCCCCAGCCCTATCTCACATACACTAACTGGTCAAATAGACTTAGGCATATTACAAAAGGACAAACCTTAACCTCTTCTTCCCACCTACACTTGGATTAGAGGCGATTGCCTCTCCATCTCAATTTCTAATGTTCTAATTCATCTAATCACCTTCCTGCTAAGTGGACATACACACACACCCTCTCTCTATAACACATAAAAGACTTAATGGCATACCACTCTTTGGCAATACTACCTAACCTTGACCATTACACCCACATACAGTACGTACACACACACACACACACAATAAGCCCAGACCACCTCACAATCCCCTATCTAACTATGGGCATTTAGTGCGAAATTGGCCACCTCTCTCAATTATTACATTTAATTACCTGCGATTAATCCACTGCCAATTATACCAAACATAGCCTAAAGTGAGACACCACTCTGTGGGAGCACTTGACACTGTCGGGGGGGGGAGGAGGTGTGAGTGAGACGGGTAGATGTATCAAATGTGGTTACACTGCCCTAAAGCTACTCCTCTAGCCTCTGTGCAAGTGTAGTTAATGACACAGGTCAGCAGTAGACCACAATTGCTCACTAACCTAGGTCAAGTTTACCTCCGTCTTTGTGGGTTAACCACTTGATCCCTATACTTTGTCGTACAATGAATAGTGAACATAGCAGATCTTTAACAAGCTTTTTTGAAAGATATTTGTTTTCATATATATTTAAGTGAAAAATAAAGTAACACTTTAGTGTATATCCAATACCGATATATAATAATTTAAAGTAACACTTTATTTTAGACCATTTCCCCCTTTTTTTTAGAATGTACAGTATCTATATACAGTAGGACTTTGTGAATGGTCTAGACACCCTTTTTTTTTATGTCTCGAAAGACTTAACCCTAATAAACCAGTACTTCTATAATATAAAGACAGAAGAGAAACCATGTAAAGGTGGACTGGCTTGAAGTCCCGATACCGAAATTACGATATATATTTGTATATTTCCTGTATATGTTTTTGTGCAAAAACAACCTGAGAAGAGGTTGTGCCTAAGCCTAAAGTAGATAAGTGTAGGAATGAGGAGCTACATTCTCCCAGTAGAAACTAATATAACACCCAGAATTTGAACCCGGGTCTCCCACATGGGACATCAAACATCTACTTCTCATCCAAAGGGAATTCACCCTTGACCAGGGGAGACATTGGGCTTATGATCTGGCAGGGCTTCTCCATTACACTAGCATGACACGAGAAGCTGCAAACAGCCATAGGTTTTCATAGAGGTTCCATGTGTGAGTTTTTCATATTTTATTGAATGAACTTATTCTATTGGTGTATAATAGCACCTCGTTCCGACAGTACACTTACCCATGCCCTATTTTCAGGAAGAAATTAGCTTGGTTCAAAAGTTAAGGGAAAATGTGAATGTGGCCTGAATGCTGAGTAGCCAGAAAACAAATTATCAAACATATTCATCTGTAGCCCAAAAAGGAAAACCTGATACCCACTCAAAATTTGATAGTTAGATAAACTACTGCAGTTTCATCATCTGATGAAACATTTTGTGTACAGTACTATAACATTTGTTGCTAATCCTTTCATGGTCAATTTTTTTTTGCTATTAAAATCTGTTGCGGCAACAGTCACATGCTTTTCCCCCCACTTGCGTTCACTTGAATTTTCCTTTAAACTAAGGTCCATCACACTCCCAGTGTGGATAAACTTTCACACTAACAACACAAATAGATGTGGGATATGGCTAAGCGTTTGTCTGTCCAGTCTCTAGTACATAATTCTATTGACATCAAGGACACTGGGTACATATTTTCAATCTATCCACAGGGCTATTGACGGCTCTAATCTCACACAGCATAGAGCTGGCACATAGCCTAGTCTCTCTGCTATAAGTGGGATAGCGGCCATACTATCTAGCATGAGTAGGATGAACAGCTCTGATAGCAACATGTCAATATTTAAGAGGGTTTTGTCAATCCTCAAGAGGTTTAAATCCTTCTTTTAATAGTACCCTAGGACATGAGAGAGAAAGATAGAGAAAGAGTGAAAGAGAGGGAGTTGTATTTTTGATCAATGTTTTTCAGACAATCAAATGGCCTTGTTTCCCCGTCGTTGATGACCAGCTCATCCCACCACCCGTTTATCCGTCAATCTCTCATCCTTTCATCCATCCATGGCCTGGCTGACCCCCACCACACACACACACACCGCTGCCTTGGCTGTCCCCATCACCATCACTCTCTGTCTCTCACACAAACATTTGTACTATTAATTCCCCTATCCCTTAATATTTGTGTGTGTGTGTGTGTGTGTTTACCTCTATGATCTTGCGGGCCTCGCGGTACCGGCCTGTCTGCATGAAGGCAAAGAAGAGGTCATACAGCATGGTCATCTCTCCTCGCTCCTCACTCACAAAGTCCATGGCTAAACAGAGACAGAGACAGAGAGAAAGAGAGAGGTCCTAAGAAATAAACAGGTAATAATACATGGATGAGACACACACACACACACAAACACATTCTATTCTTTTCCCATTGATTGTCATAGTCTGCAAAATTTCAGAGACCTCAAAGCAGGCTTAGGGCTGCTTAGCGCCACACACACAAAAATGTGTGGGTGTGCACACACACGCACACGCACACACACTCGAAAGTCTAAGCCCTCCAGGAAACTTGCTAAAGCACTCTGCTCAGCAGTTTGGCTGTACAATGCTATCTCAGTCAAACAGCCTCAAAACAGGTGAGAAGCTGTGAGACACACGCGTACGTGTGCGTGCACAGACGAGGTCAAAGCAAACATCCGATACAAATAGAATCGCCTTCACTCTCCCTCTTATTGTTAGTCCAAGCTGAGAACAAGGTTGTGTTTTTAGCCCTGAAGGCTTCACGTATGGTTAGCAATGGCTGGCAGGTAACCTCCATCACATCATTAAGACCAGCTTTGGCTGAAGGTGGCGTCTGTCTGTGTGTGCGTGTATAGCAGAAGTGACTGTCAACCCCATTAAGGAGTATCTGGCTATGTCTTTACAGGTGTGCAAGCCCCTTCCTTCTATTATAAAAAGGTAAGAACATGACAGGCTGACCTTATAGTGCATACTGATGTAGCTGCAGCCTTATAGTGCATAATTATGTAGCTGCAGGTAATACAATTTATAATGGGTGTGTTAGATTTAGGTGAGCCAATGTGCAAGTATTGTTGTCGACTACTGTCAATACTTTCACATTGGCACACTAAATCTAACACACATCAAGGGTTGGATTGGGGGTAAGTCCCTGCGACATACTAGCGTCCAGGGGGGGGGGTACTTGTACATAAAAGTTGCCTCACGCTACAGAGAGTCTTGACCTATGGGCCACTTGGCTCAGCAAGGCTACTTACTTACTTATTTACTGGTAAAAAAAAAAAAAGGTAAACAGTTCTCAACTTTGCCCTCAACATGTTCTGTTGAAGTGTCCAGTAAGTGACAAGGGATTGACCGTAATAATTAACTAACAAAACATGCTGTAAAATCCTCTGTATAAAAAAAAAGAACTCAGTAGTACAAAGTACACATTTCAAATGGACCCGGAAGGGTTTATTTGGTTACATTTGTACATTCTCTGTTACAAATGGGTAAATTAACAATGAGATTTCACTGTGTGGGTATGATTAAAACTGAGACAAATGTAATGGTAGTTTGTAGTCTGCATTCTATCAGGAACCCAACAGGCATGGTGTTTGTATGGCCGAATATGAGAAGCGTGGGTGAATGTGTTAGTCCATGAGCCAGAGCCCCAAAATTGAGCAAAAAATATCGAAAGAGTGGGCAAAACCAAACCTATATTAAATTGTTCATAGGGTCAATACGAGTAAATAAATATATGATAACCTCTCCACAGGAGCAGCTTTTTCATGGTTATCACACATTTTGTTATTTTCCCCATACGTACATGACAGGTGAAAAAATGACAAAATTTAAAAAAGAGTTATCATAATGAAACTTCCTGAGTTGATTACTTACATGAAGACAATGATTTATCGTATTACAAGTTTTCTGAAATTGTATATTTAAATATGCAAATTAGGCATTTAGTCCATGAGCCAGAGCCCCAAAATTGAGCAGATATTGAATATTCCCTCGTTAAAAACCTTTGAATCCAACATCTTAACAAAATGAAATAAGTATGTTGACTCTGGCTTTGTCCAATGTTGATTCTGGAAAGTTATGCAAATTTTGGCATATTTTCCTATGCCTAATTTGCATATTTAAATATACAATTTCAGAAAACTTGTAATACGATAAATCATTGTCTTCATGTAAGTAATCAACTCAGGAAGTTTCATTATGATAACTCTTTTTTAAATTTTGTCATTTTTTCACCTGTCATGTACGTATGGGGAAAATAACAAAATGTGTGATAACCATGAAAAAGCTGCTCCTGTGGAAAGGTTATCATATATTTATTTACTCGTATTGACCCTATGAACAATTTAATATAGGTTTGGTTTTGCCCACTCTTTCGATAATTTTTGCTCAATTTTGGGGCTCTGGCTCATGGACTATGTGGGTGAATAAGCGTGCACAACAACAACACATGCTCAAGTACTATTCAAAACTTATGGTGCACGTCACCACTCTCTCATTTCAGAAGAGGGGTTAATTAAATAGAATAATTCATTTCAGTGCATGAGCCAATAGTTTACCAGCTTGGACTGCTTCATAAATACTAATGTCCTGTTTTATGTGGCCGACACTGCGGCGGAGGGGGGCAGTGAGAGGAAGATAAGAGAAATGGAGGACGGGGAGGAGAAGGGGAGGAGGTGGAGAGGTGCTCAGCGGTGAGGTTTCGACCTCCCACACACTCCAGAGCCACTCGCCCTCTGAGGCACGTCAAACTTAACCCTTCCACCGCTGGGGCCGTCGCCGTGATAGGAGCCGTTCAAAACGCGATCGTCTGTCGTGCTTCAGCGTGCGACCTCTCGGCCCGTACCTCTCACACTCTCTGCCTCTCTTATGCGCTCTTCACGGCAAAAGTCTTGGTGTTAATTTATCCATTTGCAACTCTGAAGAGTGTACAAATGTAACCTAATAGATGCGTACGGGTCCACAGAGCAGCATGGCCTCTAGGGGCCACTAATAGGGCGTATTTCTTTATTGTAATAGTAGGAAATCTGAGAGAGAGACAGGCTAGAGGAGACAGAAAGCTGAGGTTAAATTGATTACAAAATGGTTGAATCAAGGGCCCGGCATTGGCCTTTGAAATTGAGTCTATATAGGAAGTGACAGTTCATATGAATGGCCTGTAGTTTCGCTGTTTTACCCCTGCTGGTGTCAGAAAGATTTTTTCTCAATGCAAGCGGATGGGTTTTTTAGACTTGATTTTCTTACCTTAATAAACATTTTCATAAATACTATATGCTTCCAGTCGCTAGTTTAAAGTCTTCTTTCAATCATCATGATATGCGTTTTGGTAAATTATGGTCCCATTTATTTTAAAATTGACGATAAAGTAGGGTATGCTCTAGGAGGGGCGGGATGATTTGATTGACAAACTACACTCATTCCCCGCCCCCGCTCTTGATGACAAGCTACCCAACCAATAGCATTCATTTCCGGTTGCATTAGCTATGACACGTATGACGCGATATAGAAAGATGGCGGATTTGAAATTCCTGAACTACGGTCTGTAGAAACCAATGGCGTCGCTTTGTTCATTCTTTTTTATTGTCTATGGGTTGAATAGATAGACAGCCTTACTTTTCTGCAGCAGATCAGTGTCTCCTTTTTCCACCATGGCTACGATGATGTCATGGATACGAGGCATCTGCTTGTACATCTTGTGGATCTCCATGGCTGCTTCTAGAGCGCCGGACATGTCGTTACTGCAGACAAACACACACGGACAGAAAGAGAGAGAGGGAGGGAGTGAGTTGGGCGTCAGTCAGATATGTCCAATTATCACTGCATGGCAGTGGTTCTCAACCAGTGGTCCGGGGACCACCAGTGGTCCTTGAGGGAGTTCCAGGTGGTCCGCAGCTAAATGATGGAGTCGGTAACCAAATGGACCCTTATAGATCTTTAACTCTTGAGAGCGTAAAATGAAAATTAAGAGTTAAATCATTGTTAAACATCTGCAATACATCTGCAATACTAAAACTCATTCAGTGCCATACTTATTTCTGGTTAAAAAAAAGTGCTTAGGAGCCGAGAGCCGAGAGCCTTTTTCAGTAAGAAGTTAAACAAGAAGTGAATGGAGCAGCAAATCTTCAAATCATGATATCTTGGGTTCTGAACATTTTAAATATAAAAAAAAAGTTTTAATTTTTTAATTTTTTATGACGTCGGTGACGTCATTGGCGCCCTGGGCTTATGAAAAACGTGACGTCGGCGACGTCACTGGCACTGAATGAGTTAATTAAAGAATTGTTATTTTGATCAACGTGGGCCTGTCATCTCTCCTGTGGTACCACATCAATACAGCATGGAATTGTGGACAAAATCTCATCCAACGACAATAAAATATTCTAAGTCTTGTGTCTGAGAGGCTAAAATCTCATCAAATGGTGGTCCGTGGCTCAAATGCCGAATTGATAATGGACCTTGATGTGAAAAGGGTTGAGAACCACTACTGTAATGGGGATTGTGAGGGCAGTGAACAGACGACGGCATGTCACGGATGGTTGACCTTGAGACTTCCTATCTAAGCACTCTGACCTCTCAACAATACAGGACTTTCACATCACGACGACAGCACTACTGTGGCAGATCTGACCTCTGACCTCAATATTCCCCACACACACACACCTGTCCGCCAGGGGCTAATGGGGGGGGGGGGGGGTGGCTTTTATAGTTGGAGAAAGATAATAGACAAAATGTCTCGTCTGATCTCTACCCTCTGTCGCCTCGCCCTCTTGACCTCCACTCTTCCTCTATCCTCCTCTAGTTCATTATTTTCCCGTTTCAGAAGCTCGGCCCCCTTTGCTCTCCTCCTGCAATCCTCTCTTCTTTTTTTGCCTCTGCTCATCCCCTCTCTCTTTGGCTCTCTTTAACTCTTCACCCTCTTTTCCGTGTGTGGTGTGATGTGATGTCACCCCCACCCCCACCCCCCAATTCCCTGCAATGACCTCAGCCCCCCCAACTAAACTATTAAGCAGGAATATGGCAACATAATTAGAGCCCCCCTCAACTCGTCCTCAAATCTCACTCCATCCCATCAAATCTCACTCCATCCCATCTCTCATTCTCTCTCCATGCCCCGTGGATGAACAAACAAAGAGCAGGCGGGGAGGATGAGAGCAATAAAGACATGGAGTGTGTGTGTGTGAGAGAAAAAAAAAAAGAGGGGTGCGGAGAGAGAAAAAAAGTTGGGATGGAGAGAGAGACCACTTGAAATCCCCCCCCCCCCCCCCCTCTATTGTGACGGCGCTGCCATCAATCTGCTGATTGGGTGATTACCATGTCAATCACACAGAGGTCAAAGCAGAGTGGGCACTGGTAGGGGGGAAGCAGACCAACAAAGAGATGGAGAGAGAGAGGAGAGAGAGAGAGAAAGAGAATGAGAGTCACATTCACTCAGATATAATATCTTGCGTTTTCTCTCCTCATCAATTAACCCATTCAATCCGGGAACGCATCTGTGTCATTTTAGATTTCTTTGCCAGTTCAAATACCCAATAGCAGATATACAAGCTCATACTTGTAGATCTGCACAGATTTGCACAAATATATTTGTGCAAATCTTTGAATATATATATTTTTTTAAGCGAACATTTGTAACTCAAATATTTGCTTCTGGGGGTCCCCTGGAACAAAACATTTTGAGATGGGGGGTCCACGGCCAAATACATATCTAAAAATGTTTTCTAAATCCTAACAGTATGTTGCTATATCAGTGGTGCTCCAACTTTTCCATGGTCAAGGACCACCCAAAATGATATGCATTTGGCCCGCGGACCTCAAAATATGTTGTTCCAGGGACCCCCAGGGGCACAGATCTTAAATTTTTTTTTTGTATATCTGCTATTTTTGAATAGCCAAATAAATCTTAAAATGACACAGATGCGTTCCCGGTCTTAATGGATTAAGACTGCTGGACGAGAGCAATACGCCTGCTGCCCTTGTCCCATAAAAACCAACACTTCCAAAGGGGAGTGGGAGGGTGACCTTGGCTTGGCCGGAACGCGGGAGGAGGAGAGGAGAAGTACAGTGGGAGGGAAGAGGGAAAGAGAGATGGACGGATGAAGTGATTGGGGGTGGAAGGTAAAGGGCCTCCCGCTAATTGAAATGAAGAGGGACAACATTATTCAGCGGCGGCAGTCGAGAGGCTGTTCAACTGCTCAACACTCTGATTGAACGACAAGAGATCAGAGAGAGAGAGAGAGAGAGAGAGAGAGAGAGAGAGAGAGAGAAAAAGAGAGGAATGATAAAGGAAGAGAGAATCAGAGGGAGAGACGGAGAGAAATGGCTATGCATTTTTGTTCCAAGGAAAGAAAATAGCCATGCATTCGGTTCCAAAAATGTAATGTGGACGAGAGGAATCGTGCATGGGATTTCAGTATTTCATTTGGCTAAATTGCACAAGCGCCTCAAGTGTTGTGTGAAACTGATTCCCACAAACACACACACACACACACACTACTGTGACTGAGACGCCTGGCAGTGCTAGACGAGTGTTAACACTTGCTTATGTTCTGTCCATCGCGTTTCAACCGTCTCTTCTCCTCTGTCCATGCACTTCAACTACACCTCCTTCCAATCCCTCCTTCCTAATGAGACATCTTTTTAAGAACTCCCCCGTCACTTCTGGCGAAAAAGAAGGTTCTAGCGGTGCAATTACCTCCCCCCCACCCAAAAAAAGCTAGACGAGGATGTTGAAGGATGGATAATTTCCCCTAGGTACAATTTAACTGTCACTTTGCGTTGCCATTTACTGCAGCATGCGTGCCTGTTAATGTCCCCAACTTTGCATGTCAGCCACTTTCCAGCCAATTAAGCCCTGAAAAAAGAAAGCTATAACGAGCGCCTTTGCATGGCACGAAAAAAAAACCCTGAAGGATTAGACAAGGAAGCTCATTTTGCCTCTCTCCCGATCTTTTGTTCCAAATACGTCGGCAGACCTGTTATCAAGCCACTGTCCTCACGCGACGGGTGGGAGACTGTGGCGCGCGTATGTGTCTAAACGCAAGTGCCTGTGTGATCATGACACCACTAGCCTGCTGTTTCAGGTTGAAAGAATGACAGCATCAAATCAACGTGTGTACATGAACACACATATACATACGGACAAAGCCCTCTGCTGTGCCTGTAGGAGTATGTGTACACAACAAGTGCACAACTGGATCTCTCGCTCAATTCCTCACTCATTTTAACCGTGCAACTACCAGTGTTCTCGCCAACTCACTCCTCTTGCCTGCTTTTATGTTGTCTGCCGTGTCGTACACCAAAAATAGCCAATCTAGAAGCTCACAATGCGCCGCAGCACGATGTGTTGTGAGCTTGTAGATCGCTGAGCTGCAATTTCTTTTGCAGGTCTGCTATTTCATTAAGTATAAATCAGGATAACCCCTCGGCCATGGTTCCCTCTTCTCTTGCACTCTGTGCCCCCTGACTTTCCTCTCTTTTCTATCTCTCCATCCTTCCGCCTACCCGTTCAATTGATCTCCTCTGTAAGCGGTCAAACAAACAGATTCTTTTGTTCGAGTCTCCTCCCTCTCGTCTTGGGCCCTGAATAATCTCACTGCAAAGAATGGGATGAAAGTGTGAGTGAATCGAGTATTCTCATCTGTCTGGGACACTTGTATTGTTGAGACGTATTGTACATCTCCTCCACAACGCTCTCATCATCATCTGCCAGCTTTCCCCTTTGTCAGAGTCATTAGTGTCTGGTGTCGCTAATCACTCCTATAGAGATAACGGCGCAGCGAACTGGCTAGCTGTGAGGCTAGCATAGCGATGTTAGGCCGCACTATGCCGAACGGAAGGGTTCGGAGGATAAGCGGGGAGGGAGGCAGCACGCATGACGGGCTGTCAGGAGCTAATCTGCCAGAGAAGTGTTCATTAAGTCATTAGCACTGACATGGCGATGAGACAGCCGCCACCGGGAGTGACACGCGCCTTTGTCCTCTTCCCTTCCTTTGCTTCCCTCCAGTCTTCCCGATCCTCCTTCCCCACTCCCCGCCCGTCCGTCAGCCAAGCTGTGTTGGAGGACAGACTGAATGAACGGGTGGTGAAAGAGAAGACAGAAGGTGAGGCGACTAAACCTTGGTCTGGGACAGTGGTCGTGGCCCAACTTATTTGAGGATAGGGCAACAATATTGAATAACAATAATATTATTAGCTATTATTAATTTGTTTTAATATTAGTTTCCATAATAATTTAGCGACTTAAGCCCCTTCTTATGCTTTGTTGTACAACTGTGTCGTGAGAAAATAGTCAATCTACAAGCTCCTTAATTTCCCCTCGGGGATGGATAAAGTAGCTACCTACCTAATTTAGTCATTTTGACATGCCCAAAATAGGGCCCCCAGGTTTAAAGTGGCTATTAACAGACATGCTCAATCTAATTGGTGTGCCAAAGTGTGCATAGCAGTTTGCAGGACAGGTAGATGCAATATGTATTACAACAGAGCAATAAATTAACTCTGCTCATGAAATTATTGAGACTATAAAATATAACTTTTTGCACAAATTGTACAGCAATCTATACCAAGGTGCACTGAAACTGTGGTGGTGGCCCAACACCTCACTGAGAAGGTTTATGTTGGCTTTTCCCTAATTTGTCACCAGTCTATAAGATGTGTGTAAGTGCGTGTGTGCGTGTGTGTGAGTGTCTGTGTGTGACTGTGAGTGTGAGTGAGTGTGAGTGTGAGTGTGTGTGTGTGGCTGCTGTTGATAACCCAGGAGTAAATTAGCCTGCTAATCTCACCAAGGCAGCGATTAGCGAGTGAACCTGCTAGCTCTGTTTGTGCCAGAGACCTGACTGCTGCAAAACAAACAGCAGCAGGGGTGCTCTGGTGTGTGTGTGTGTGTGTGTGTACAAGCAAGCTTCACGTGCAAAGGTGTGGACTTGGCTTCCCTCTCCCACAACATGTACAGGGGAGGGAAAACAGTGTGTGTGTGTGTGTGTGTGTGTGTGTGTGTGTGTGTGTGTGTGTGTGTGTGTGTGTGTGTGTGTGTGTATGTGGGGGTGTGTGTGAGACATGTGTCTGTGTAGGGGCTGTAACAACACACCACACGGCTGTGGCAAATCCAGCAATTAGTGCTCTGTGCATAATTAACATGCTAATGAGTTGATCTACTTAAAGCCGTTCTGACAAATAGAACAAACACACACACACAGCTGAGCAGACGAGGAGGGGCGGGGCAGTTCCAGTGATCTAGGGGCCGATGCTCTGGAGTTCATTTGCATATTGGCGTTTTAGCAAGGCAGCATCGATGGCCATTTCTGACCGTGCAAGTGCAAACACACACGATGCATGGTGTACTTGTATGGGCAGAAAGGGGTGGGGGGGGTGCAGCTGGCAGATCCTCCAACAAATAAACAAAGGCTGGCTGGAACGCAACCATCTGACACACACAGACACACACACACACACACACCAAACACAAGGGGCAATTTCCACATCCGCTCCCTGTCTGAATTACTGACCCAGAATCCAACCCCAGCAATGATCATGGGGGAGATGAGTGAATCACACCGACACATACACACACGCGCGCACAGCTGGCAAATGAAGAGGCATTTTGAAAATGAAATGTATTTTTGTTTGGGGAACTTTTTACAACTTTATAGAGCACAACACAATGGATAGCTTAAAGTGTGTATATGATTTAACGTCTTTGTGTGTGCATGTGTCCTTTATGTTATGCGTAACACATTTAACGCATGCGATCAATAAAAAAATGGATCACACATTTCTGAGCGCAATTAATTGCCTCCGTCTCTTTCAGGCTCTCTAAGCACCTGCTGATCCTTTTGGGCTTTCTTACTTCCCATAGTTTTGTAAACTAATGGAGTAAAGGCAGGCCGGGGAAATGCTGTCTGGATGGGGAAGAAAAGGGGGATTGTTTAATGAACACATTCAATTAAATCCTTCCTGGCAGCTCTTCGGACTAAACAGACGTTACCTGCAATCTTTGTGATAGCGACTTTAAATATCACTTATTTTGTTTAACTCCATATAATGTATTTCCCCCCCATGTAACTTACCCCTAACCCACAAGAAATTGATATGAAGCCAACAGCGATCAATCGCAGAAATGTCAAGATGAATCGAGCATCGGTTGTTTGACAATTGCAGCGTGTATGGGAGGTGTTATATACGTGTGTGAAATCAAATGTGTGCGTACTTCTGCAGGTAAGCGGAGATGAGCGGTGAGCAGAGGTTGGCGCTGGGCCTGGTCAGTCCCAGTGTGAACACTGTGTCCTGGAGACGTCGGATGGCCTGGATGTCACCCTTGAGCCCCAAACTGTTGAGCAAGTGGAAGAGTGTGATGATGTGGTTCTCTTTCAACATCACGTCCTTCTCTTTCATCTCCTTCAGCATGTCCACTGCCTCTGTGATGGAGAAAGAAGAGAAAGGGAAGGAGAGTGGGGGGGGGCAGATGGAGAGAGAGACAATTTTAAAAACACAGAGAGACAGAGATGATGGGAACTGTAACTGCAACGTTGATGACGAGATCTTTGTCTGGGGAATAACGTGATAGCGACAAGGAGGGACGGAAGTGAGAGAGGCAGAAAAAACTAAACGAAAAGAGAGTCTTGTTGAACAGAGAAAAATCCCATTCAGGAGAGTAAGAACGGACGACAGACAGTGGATGAGAGAGACAGGGAAAGGGGAGAGACGGAGAGAGGCATGCAGGTCTGGCTGGGAGAGAACAGGGTGTGTGAATATGATAAAAGACCCCTTTAGCTAATTCCATGTGGGGAAAACAAACCCATATTAAAACAGCATTTTGTGCACAGCGGGGATGCAAATCCAGCCCCGTATAATGCCAACTTGCCACTAATTGCTACTTGCAGCTTTCTAAACGAGACTACAATTACCGGACCCCTACAATGGAGGCTGGCTTTTTGCTATGGCCGTGCTGAAAGAGCTCGGGGGGATTAAATTATAGGTGTGCGGTGAGGAGCGCCCGCCATGGCCCCCGTGAGACCCCGGCAAGCGGGCTGGGGGGTGGATTGGATCGGTCGAGCCTGGCCGGTAATGGAGGTTTTTTGCTGAGCCCCCATGCCCATCTGGCCAATGGTAGGATAAACGCTGAACACTGTGTGTGTGTGTGTGTGTGTGTGTGTGTGTGTGTGTGTGTGTGTGTGTGTGTGTGTGTGTGTGTGTGTGTGTGTGTGTGTGTGTGTGTGTGTGTGTGTGTGTGTGTGTGTGTGTGTGTGTGTGTGTGTGTGTGTGTGTGTGTGCGTGCGTGCGTGCGTGCGTGCGTGCGTGCGTGCGTGCGTGCGTGCGTGCGTGCGTGCGTGCGTGCGTGCGTGCGTGCGTGCGTGCGTGCGTGCGTGCGTGCGTGCGTGCGCGTGACTGAATGCAGCTGCCGCGTATCAAGCCCAGGTTATTAAGATGTGTTTACTCTCCGTTTCGATGGCAGCTAATGGGCTGACAGCGATATCGCCGCTCTCCACCACAGATACTAATCAACAACAGAAAGGCTGAAGAGAGATGCAGAGAACACAGACGGATATCCAGTGGTGGACAATAACGAAATACATTTACTTGCATACTGTTCTTAAAGGTTTCATGACATTCAGTTTTACAACACATTAAAAGTCCTTCAAACGTGTATAAAAAGTTTTAACAAAAAATTCCACTCTAGTGAGCCATTGCAGGTGTTTTTATCTCACATTTCTAAAGCCTTTTCAACTGCAATGAAAACAGAAATCTTTGCCTGCGGGTGTCGCTGTTGAGGGATTTTGCCTGTCAATCATCACCTCTGCTCCGCCCCCTCCCCAAAGGAAAGGATAGGGGAGGGGAGGGGCAAGGAGGAGAGTGGGCGGGATTAATGGCCTGTGACTTCACTATCCAAGGGCCAATCTCAGATTACTTTTCAGCCTAATTATTCAGAAAACCCCAGACCACAGAAAATCCACTGAATGTTCAAAGTTCAGTTTTTTGGGGTGTAATTGAGGTCATAAAACCCCCCAAAAAACATAAAAAATAAAAAAAAGTGAAAATGAATGTCATAGAACCTTTAAGTACCGAGTAGTTCTATTTTTGGATACTTATAACTCACTCCACTAGACAAATATTGTACTCCACTACATTTACAGTATATGAAGGGGAAAAGTACATTATGAATTAACCACTTAAGCCCCATTTCAAACATAGTGAAAATAGTAGACCTACAACTCACAACGTGTCACGGTCACAGTTTAGTAATACTACAGTCGTTGAGCCTCAGAGTTACTCTCGAATGGACCACAACACACAAGGACTGGGAGGCAAGGCCACCGGTGAGTGCTTTGGCATTCATGTCTTTCTCTCTCTTTCTGTCGGCGGGTTAACCCGACGGGGGCTAAAGGCCGTCACAGAATTAATGAGGCAGGCGAGGAGAGGTGGGCAGATGACGTGATGGATGGAGACAGGGAGAGATTTGAGGGGGGAGTTGGTGAAAGGGGCAGAATTGCAAAGAAACAAAAAGAGGGTTGGCAGCTTCCTCACCTTGACAAAGACTACCTCCTTCCTGTATTTAAAAAAGTTTTTGTATGTCAATAAATTGATTTTACTTGAAGGTCACACACCGAAAGCTTGCAGTAAACTCTGTGTGCTTCTGCCGTTCTCTCTCTTTTACACAGTGTTTCTTCAGCTCCAGCAGCTCATCTTACGTTTTTTAGTCAACGGATGAGTGGTGAACTTACTTTCTAATTACTCTGGAGGTTAAAGGTCAGGGTGAAAACAATCTAAAATGGCATCAGGCACATGGCCTGAAAGTAGCCTTGATGGACTGGCGTTATGAGTAAAGAGGGATCTCTCGCTGACTAAGATTCTCCAACTACATCTCACTCTCTTTATCCACCCATCCACACCTCCCTCCAGTATCAGACTGGGACCACTGGCTTGGAGTTGATCTGGCCAAATGGAGCTACAATACCATCCGTCAAAGCCACCTCCCCCCCCCCCCTTGTTTGGACTCTCTCCGTCTCGCAGTTTAGCCAGTATGCATGTCCATCAGCTCATCCAACCATCGCAGTCAGCCAACAGAGCCAGACAAGACACACATGCACAAACGCATGCATGCAAGCACGCACACATGCGGATGGGCAAGCAGGCCACATAAACAAACATCACAC
Source organism: Gymnoscopelus braueri (assembly GCF_963280865.1). NCBI lineage: Eukaryota > Metazoa > Chordata > Actinopteri > Myctophiformes > Myctophidae > Gymnoscopelus > Gymnoscopelus braueri. The sequence continues at coordinate 28,279,602 of NC_137619.1, forward strand.
AGCCCATTGGTTCATCTAATGTTCCACAGATTGACTGCTAGCCAAGCTACCCCCCACCACCACCACACAAGTTTTTTTTACCAAAGGGGATGGTCGGATAACAGAGGGAGAGGACGATAGACGATAAAGAGCATTTGGAGTAGAAGCATGCAAAATGATGTGGATGTCAACCCTGAAATTGAACTTAAGTGGGCAACCTGCTCAGCTGCAATAACTGGAAGCCCCGTCCTCCCCCTAAAAAAGTTAAATCAGACCCATCTGCAATTAAATAAAATATCAGGAGAGGAAACTTGGACTAACGTAGAAAAGGATAAAGTTGCCTGGAGACTGGAGAGGTTGATAAAGAAGGGAAAGTAAGAGAGTGAGAGGTGGGAGGGGATGTGAGGGGGGGGAAAAACAAAGCAAGAAAAAAAAAGCCATTCGAGAGAGAAATAAAGAAAGAGGGAGAGCGAGAGGGATGCCAAGAGGCATGGTCTTCAAGCAAGCCTGGAGTAGCGATGGTGGTGGAAGCCGAGGCGGACTAACGTCTGGGCGGGGGCAGGCTAACGTCAGGGTTAGCCATGTGTGCTAATGTGGATGACAAGTCCCCCCCATATCCACACTCTGGCTAATGGCCAATGCACCACCGTCGCCTATACACACACAGCCCAACACACACAGCCCAACACACACACACATATACTAACCACCATCTCCGCCAAATGCCATTTGCTTGAATTCACATGCAAATTGTGTGTGTGCGCGTGTGTATAATGTTCAAGCACTTTGGCGGACATGATCTGCCATTAGCATCGGGGCGGATTTCAGTAATTCTGGAAAAATACACACAGTCCTGTAATTTTCTCCTCTCTCATTTCTCACTGACGCGGATGAGTGTATCGTGCGGGGGAGGTTTAGGGTGGACGACAAAGAGTGACACGCTTCCAGAAGAGAGGGGAGAGAGAGAGAGATGGTGAGAGGAGAGGAAGGGTGAGGTAAGGAGAGGAGCGACGAGGGAAACATTTAGCGTGTCATTGTGTGCACAAAGCCAAGCGGCAGCATTGATAGTAATTTGGTCTTCAATGGGCTGAAGGAAACCCACCGTGGCATTCTTATAATTGCCTGCTAATGTGGATGGATGGAGAACAAGACAGAGAAAGAGAGAGTTTGTTTGAGTGAGTGAGTGAGTGAGTGGCGTACTTATGCGAGTATGGTACATTGTAAATGGTCTATTTATAAAGCGCACAACTTTGAGGCCTTTAAGTTAAAACTTGTGGCCAGACCTACAGTCAGAGCAAAAACATGGAAGGTACATAATAAAATCCTCAGTGTTCATTTAACTCTGAAGGTTTACAAATGTATTGTTAACAATGGGGGATTTTTCTGTGTAGTGGTCTAACTAGCCTAGGAACCAATAAACTAATCCAGGGTATACAGTCAGATAGGTGTTCACTTACCATCCATTCTGTCATTCTTAGTCAGAAGCTGGACCAAGGCAAGGTATTTATTGGCATCCAGCGCCACCGAAGAATCCTTCCGACTCCTGAAAAGAAATATGGAGAGGAAAAGAGAGGGGGGAAAAAAGTATAATATTTTTTTAATATTCGGTTTTTATCCTAAAAACTATTATTCGAATATTCGATTATTCTGACCCATCCCTAATGCCAATTAGTTCCATCCCACAGACATTTGTGTTGTAACTTGTCACTGCTGTTGAGGACCTAGAGCCTTCGTCCTACTCCTCCCGCCCAACACTCCCCACTGACACCGACATCCTGCAGGGATACATTATCACCCTCCCTGTCCGGTTTCCTTTTTTTTTGCCAGTCAACAGAGTGGACTGGACCCTGCATTAATGTCTCCCCTAATATTACTCATGTTAATCTTTAATGGCTTGCTACCACCCACAACACCACTCTGTGTGTGCGCGTCTGTGCGTATATGCATGTAAATATGATTTTACGTGCATGTGTGAGTACAATACAGTACAGTATGTGTATGGGATGCCAAACTGAATAAGCTGGTGAGGAAGACTAGTTCAATAGTTGGAGTTGAACTGGTGAGTCTGGAGGTGGTTGCGGAGGAGGAGGATGAGGAGGAAGCTGGGTGCTACAGTGTCTTGGTAAAGCTCTCTCGTCCCCTCTATGAGGAGCTAGCGAGGACGAGGTCATACCAGAAAGTGACTTGGACAGTCGTTTGTGACAGCAGACACACGGACTATTAGGATGTACTTTACTGAACTTTGACAGATGCCTGATAACAATAACTGTCGAGAGACTGTACTTATATACACACAGACTGTTTGTGTACATACAGTACATTCATCTAAATAGTGTAGGACTGTCGACAGACTGTATATAGTATATATGTATACAGTAGATACGTAAATATATTAATTCTCATTCACTGTTAAAGTGTTGATAGATTGTACAGATACAGTTTGTTTATTCATATATTCAGTGTTGGCAGACTGTTATATAGACATGCATATCATTGCATCATTCGCGCTGAGGAAGGCCGTTGGCCGAAACGTCCGTGTGTGATCTGCTGCTGGGGCTACAAAATAAGAAAGATCCTAAAAAGGACCAAATGAGTGCTGCTGATCTTTTCGAAGACATGCATTTCCACCGTATATTAATTGTCGAGACTCTAAAAATATTTACTCGCATTCATTGGTGATAGGTGTATAGCGATAACTGTACAGTATATTCATTCACATAAGTCTTTGAGACGCATCATATTGCATTTGTGACTACATCGAATACAGCGATATCTACTCACATGACATTGATTCCCTTCCCCCCTAATAGCGCTTACTAGGGTGTGACGTCACTGTAGTTAAAAGATTTCACTGTACATGGAAAGACTGGACATTATGTTCAGTCATTCAGTCTCATTCAGAGATACAGCTCAGTATCTTATTTTATGTTTATTTTAATGTTTATTCCACAATTCTCGTTGCTGCCATTACACTTTAATTACTCTCCGGGGATCAATAAAGGTTTCTCTTATCTAATCATATCTTATCGAAATGGGTTTTGTCTGTGCGCATTCATGTAGGTGTGTGTGTGTGTGTGTGTGTGTGTGTGTGTGGGCGGGGGGGGTGCTCACAGCTCTGTCTTTAGGTTCATGGCCTCTTCCAAATTGTCGTGGCGACAGCAAAGGTTGATGAGGGCGGCGTATCCACCAGCATAACCGCCAGCACCAATCTCGTCGTAATATTGCCGTTTCAGCTCCAGGGCACGTTCTAGTTTCTGATTGGATGAAACCACAAGTACAGCAAGTCAAATTCTGACTGGACCCAACACAAAGATGTCAGGTTCTGTAAAGAGTCCTGACATTGTTGACAAAGAGATATTAAAGGGCCATACCGGTGTGTCTGAGATGTTTATCTCAATGACAATGACTTACAGTAAACTTTACATAACCGACCATTTTCAAAAACATACCATAGTTTGTATTTAGCTTTCAGGGAAGCCATTGGATTCCATTTCAGTATGGTATGAAAATCAACTTGCAAAGACTTGAAACTTGCTTGAGATAGGTAATCCAACACAGTAAGACAGCTTAATTCTTTGTCAATGTTGCATCATATATACACATATATACATTTGATGACCGGCGGCGACTCAAGGAATCTCCATTAAGTCTCCTTCCGGAGACACCGCCGGTCATCAAATTATTGGATCAGGAATGCAACAAAAACTAAAGAATGTCCATGAATTCAAGGCTTCATGGGGTGTGTAATTGATAGAAAATAATGTTTTGGGTGAACCATCCCTTTAACCCCCGCAATGATTTAGCCAACACTGACTCAAATATTCAGTGCAAGTCAAGTAAAGTTTTAATGACTATGGAAAAAGTGTAAACAAATGCCATATTTAAAGGCCAGTCCACACCAATGCAAATCCTTGCAACATGTAACTAATTGCAACTACTTGAAAACATTATCCCCAATGGCAGTTGCAAGGAGTTGCATTGGTGCGGTCTGGTCTTTAAAGATAAAGTAATTAATGAAGAATGGTCTATCTACAGTACACAGTATCTTTGTGTGTATATACAGTATGTGGTACGATACATGGCCAAAGCTGGGAATAGACATTTGCTGAATGGTCGTTCAAAGAAAGAACTTACATCCTCAGCGCAGAGAAACAGTATGAGTTGTTTGAGAACAGCTCCTAGAGGTTTGTCCTGCTCTTTCAGGTCTGCCAGGTTCTTCTCCAGCATCGACAGCTTGCCCTCAACACCCTGAACAAAACACAGACATGTGTCATCCAAGAACACACTGAGACGGATGCATGCACATGTGTATATACTGTACAAAAAATAAACAAAAAAACATAGCAAGACTCACAGTGACTCTGGGAAAGGAACGAGCTCCTGCGTCGTTAGGGTCCACCAGAATAAGCACATCCTGAAGTACAAACACATGATGCTTAAGAATATTTGATGAAATCAAAACAGGCCTGGTATCAAACCGCTACATGTAATCACTAGGACTGTGTATAAAGTACTTCATGCAATAGGGTGTGTGACTTGTGCGTTGAGTACCTTCACGAGCTCTGAGGAATGGGCCGAGGCCAGGATGTTCCTGATGCCTCTGTAGACGTTGTATGGGATGACAATGTTCTGGAGAGAAGAGAGTAGATGAGTGTGCGTGTCTGTGTCTGTGTCTGTGTCTGTGTGTGTGTGTGTGTGTGTGTGTGTGTGTGTGTGTGTGTGCGCCATACCGAAGCGGGACAGTTATGAAATGAACTAGACACACTGTATGAGTGTATATGTCTGCAAATCCATCTCATAGTCTATGTGCCTCACCTGTGCCCATGACAGAGAATGAGAGGGTGTATCCATGTTTGCTTGTCAACCTATTGACTACATTTGTGCCTATGTGAGTGGGTGTGTGCGAAGTTCCATCCATCAATGTGTAGATTTTGCTATTTTTTGTGTGTGTGTGTGTACATACGTGTGCCTTCAGCTTGTGGAAGTATTGCCTGAGTTTCTCTTCCTGCTCCTGTAAAACCGCCTCCCCCATGGAATCGATCAGGTAGTAGAGAAAGTAGGCTACAGCCTCTGGAGACACAAACACACAGAGCAATTGTCTCGGGAATGCGTTTCTTTTGTTGCTGCGTCAGTCACCAAATCCATTTATGCATTTACACAATTTGTATTTTCTGAAACCTCTGCAGTATGAGTGACTGTGTGTGTGTGTGTGTGTGTGTGTGTGTGTGTGTGTGTGTGTGTGGGTGTGTGTGTGTGTGCATTCTGCTGACAAAAGCTTCTTTTGCAATGCGAGTGGATATATGCCACGGCTGGCAGTGACAGCCACGCACACACACCAACACAGCCCACACAGGCTAACGGGATGTGACACATATAACCACCTCATCGCTCCCACCAGCGCACACACCAGTAGCGGCATGGCTGGCCATGGAAGTGCGCGCACACGCTCTGCGACTCGTACACTGATACAGAGCGACACAGACACTCCCACATACACACACTTTAGCTGTTCAGTGCTGCCTCAGCAGACAGGCTCTATATCCTCTGACAGAGAGAGCAGGTCTCACACTCAGGAACGCACACAAACACACAGATCTAACAGACACACACACACACACAGGGCTAAAACAAGGCAGACACGCAAGCTTCATGACGGCAAAAGAGGTGGTCAGCAGTCTACCGCTACTGACACTTTGTGTGTGTGTGTGTGTGTGTGTTAGGGGTGTGCCGATACACTAATTTCACGAAACGATACGATATTGGGCTCACAACTTCGATACGATTTCGATACGCACTTTTTTATTATGAAAATATATGAGGGAGAAAAAAAGCAAATGCAAACAAATAATTCCGTTTTTGCATTATTCAGACATGCAAACTTGTAGCTTTTCAGCTACAATAGCCGTTTTGAATCCAAATAGGGCAATAGTGTGACACCTGACCCGAAAAAAAAAAAACATGTTGTCACCCTTTTCACCTCGGGGCTGTTTGCATGCCTGATTATTATTATTGTAAAAAAAAAATCAAAACCATATTTTTTTCTCCCAAAACGATACATATCGTCACGAAAACGTATCGCGATATATCGCGGGACGATATATCGGCACACCCCTAGTGTGTGTGTGTGTGTGTGTGTGTGTATAAATGCTTTCTTACCAATAGGAGTGGAGTTCTCCCTGCAGAAGCGTGGATCGTTGTAGAGGAACTCCGTGATCTGAAACACATTATTATTATTTTAATTTTAGACACAGATTAGAGTCGCTAGACATAAATGCACAGATATAAACTGTGCATGTATGCATCCATCCATCCGTTTATGACATGCTTCTGAGATACGACACACTCATAATCATAAATCAATCTGTAGGACACACAGACAGAAATATAGAACTGTCAGCTACTGTATTTACTCAACAGGCAGAGTAGAGCTTCAAATACACTGCAAATGTGTTCATTTAACACGGTGTACCAGTATTAGGCCTTGTAAAGATGTATGTGCCTGACTGATGGTGTTCATCATATATTTTAGATTCTTGCCACATGTGATTGTAACAGTTTCAAAAAACACATGGCTACTGATTTGCTCAGCACAACTCTTCAATAAACCTAAAAATAAGACATTAACTTTTGTTACATATGTATCCATATGTGACCAAATTAGCATTTTAAACATTATGTTTTACTTTAACTCCCCGAGAACTGTGTTAAGTAAGGATGTGTCAGAAATATATTCTTGCAAACCTGGCAACCTGTTACTTTATTTTGTTATGTAATATAAAATAGATAGTATATATATTATCTGGGGATTTATTTTCTTGTGAATCAAGTTTTAATTTTCATTCATTTCATAATAAATGCAAGTGATGAAAAAAAGAAAGAAAAAAACATCTAGACAACATGGACAGCGTTCTCTTACCTTCACCATGTCATCCACATTGTCCGACCTGCAGGGGGCAGTAGAGGACAAGATATTAGTCACACACACACACACACACACACACATATATATATGTATGATCAAGCTGGTGACTGGTCACTCATTTTCAAACAAGAAAAAAAACATGTTTTTTTCACCATATGAAAATGCAGTTTGAGTCAAATGAATGCAAATAATTGGGTGCTTATTGCATAACAATAAATATGCTCCCCATGGTAGTTGAAATTAATATATTTAATGCCTTGAAAATGTACTTGTATTTTTTCATAAATCAATGGCCTATTTTATAGGAGCTTGTAGAACTGCTATTTTCCTTATTTTTTGAAAATCTTTGAAACTATATGACGACATGGCAATAATAGGGACACTAGGTTGGAAGTGGGTAAGTCTGTCAGTGAGTGGGTTTTATACATTATTTAACAAATGAAAAGTATAACAAGAGCTTGAGACTAAATAATAACTACATTGTATCCACTGGAACACAGGGTTTTTTTCTCCATAGATTTTGGACATGCAAGGTTTCCAGACGATATGCAATATAGACTGGAGACATGAAAGGTTAGTGACAAAGTGCCATGTCTCTACACATCACCATGATGGAACCGCACACTACACTGGCCTATAGAAACACAGATAGATGCACTCTGGTGTGCACAAGACACCATACAAGACTAGAAAAGCTCAAAAGACAGGATCCACAAGTACAGGTTCACCCAGACACCCACACAGCAACTAAATGATGACATAGTGTGACATTTGTGGCATTGTCAGCTAGTTGTCGGGGGGACATGAGGGAGGCAGGGATGAGAATGGTGTGGAGAGGAGGAGAAGAGGTCTTTAATGATTAAATTATCCCCTGACCTCGTCTTTGACAGGGGCAGGTCCCCCATCACACCGACATGTGCATGTGCACACGCACGCACACACAGACACACACACACACACACACACACACACACACACCTAGTGACAACCACTCCCTCCCCCAAGTGACAAGCCCAATTATGACCCCGTTATCCAAGCTAACACGGACAGAACTGTGTGTGAGTGTGTACGAGTGTGTGCACATGCATGTGTACGTGCCTGCATGATAGAAAAGCTTGACTTTTCAACCAGCAGACAGATTTTCATGAAATCGAGCAAAGCACACACACACACACACGGACAAAAAAAAGAATACTCATTTTAAAAACTGAGCTATACCAAAAGAATAATACATTGATGTATTGCTGTGTGGGTTTGCTGTATGCCTGTATGTCTGCTTACACCAGATTAACTGAACAGCAAAGAAAACTGAAGGTCTGTGTCGAGTCCTTCACACATTCAGTACGATTGAAGGACCCTGTTCTTCAAACATAACAGAGGAAGCAAGCGCTCTCAAGTGAAGCCACACAGAAAATTTGTACAATTGAGATATTCCAGTGTCGACTTCTATATGAAGTGTTTCCCCTGAACGGAGATGTTCAACAAAGAACAAATACAATATGTAGTATGGGAGGCATATTACAGTATGTTAGCCATGATGTCATAACTTAAGCCATCTTGAGTCGTTTTCCCACAATCCAACTAGCCATCATTTCACTCCAACTCCAATTATTATTCCATTTATGATTTGATACATGCTAATAAGCCTAATTATTCACCAAAGATTCTGAGTTGTTTTACACAAAATTCCAAGTATTCGAATGGAAATCTGATTGTATGAATTAACTACGATGCTGCGCTTGCGTGTGTGTGCGAGTGCGTGCGTGCGTGCGTGCGTGTGTGTGTGTGTGTGAATATTCATACACTAAACAAAAAACGGAGGTCAGGCCTTACCCCAAAGCGAACACCATTTGACTGTATGTGTATGTGGCGTTAAACTGTAAATATTCATAAACGTGCCCTCAGCAAAAGCCCAGAGGTCAGGTCCCCATATAAGGGTAACACTGTGTGTGTGTGTGTGTGTGTGTGTGTGTGTGTGTGTGTGTGTGTGTGTGTGTGTGTGTGAGATCAGTATGGCTCTGGGTGTGGTGGGGCTGTGGCGGGCATCTGCTAATTTGCATATCTCCCACGGTGCTTTGGGCCGAGTGCTGAGGGATGAAGGCCTCCATATGCATGAGGTATTGGTCTGTTCACGCGTGTGCATGCCTGTGTCTGTATCTGAGGGGGTGTGTGTATTTGTGTGCACGTGTGTGGGAAGAAGAGCGTGTCTTTCCCTGCAGCTGGCAGTGCACACTGTAGATGGTGTGATATGTTGCACATGTCATCTAAATAACATATGCCGTGATGACCTCCACAAGGCCAGGGGCCCTCCCTTAAACACCCGTCACAAATTATGAGGGCGAACACGAAGAAACGTGGAATGTTAAATGATAAAGAAAACACACAGGCGGGCGACAGGACAAACGGACTCACTTTTTGAATCCAGTGATGAGACTGCCTCGCCAACCAATGAGGTCCATCTCAGGGAATGAGGGATCCGACACTGGACAAAGAGAGAGTACGGAGTGAGAAGGAACAACATACATTGTACACAACAGCTAAATCTAATAACTTTATTTGCCAAACAAATAAAGTTATCTTTATAGTGAAATAAAATAAAGTAGCATGTACGATAATAAAAAATCTAAAATATATTTAAGTGCCTTTAAAAACAAGCAGAATGTTTGCCCAAGAGGTGGCAGCATGGCGCTACAGGAAAGGCCATCGGTCAGCAAAGCCAGTGGGGATTCATCATCTGGGGAGTATGAAGGTGCAAAGCCCACCCCATAGAAATCCAGCCAGTAGTTTTACACTAAACTGTTGGATGGATCAACGGACCGGCCAACCAACATCTGCACCTTTATAGCCTTGTTGCTAGCAGGGCGAAGAAACAAAGAGACTTGGGGAGTGAGGGAATATACTGTAGTTGAGACTAAAGCGAGAAAAAGACAGAGGCATCCATTATTTAGCATCCTTCTCCATCCTGTCGCTCTGTCCATTCAGCGGCATTGCTGCATCTCGTTATACAGTACATTCACACAGACTAATGTCTTGAAAGGCCTGATGAGCGCTGAGGAGAGGGTGGGTGGGAGGCTCTGTGTGTTGACACTGGTTCAATTAGCCCGCAGGCGAACCAGCGGCGATTATGGTGAGTGTCTTAAGATGCACTGGAGCTATTTTGGAAAGTGTGTGTGTGTGTGCGCGCGCGCGCGTGCGTGCGTGCGTGCGTGCGTGTGCGTGCGCTTACATTTGGTGTAGAGTGCTGCTAGGTCACTAGCAGCGACCTTGCGAATCTCTGAAGAATGAAAGCCTTCTAAGTCCACAGAGTAGCCCATCTCCTGAACACAGAAACACCTGCATGTTAGGACGACTGTTGGACAGGACACAAGAATACCTGGTGTCTCTTTACACACACGCTCACCTGCAGGGTCTGGCGTGCAGCGTCGTTGTCGGGGAAGACTGGGATGATGTAGTTGTTGAACGTCTCCACATCAGCGGCCACACCCAGCTCCTGCATGCCTTTCAACACCTCCAACACACCTGCAACGCACACATGGACATGCTCTCAGACACAACAAGCATTACAGACCATTAAACACATGGTGAATCTCTTAAATATGCCCCTTTAGAAGAGGCATACTGTAGATTAATACAAAAAAAAATGTAAAAACGCAATGGAAGAATAGGTTAGGAGGATAAGCAATCATCAGTGGAAAATGACTAGTTCCGCCACATGGAGAGAATTCAGCTGGAAAAATTTAAGTATTCGAATCAGTCTGACTGGAGATCATGTGCAGAGGTAATGCGAACCATTTTCATATTTTCTGGGGTTGCCCTTCTGTGGCTCCATTTTGGAGATGTATCCACAGTGTCCTGGAAGCAGTTTTTTGAGTTGAAATTCATTTAGAAGAACTTGAATGTACAAAGCAGGATAAATATCAATTAAGGGTATTTATTACTAGTAGCATCCAAAAAGGCATAAACTAAAAAAATGCTTAAGAAATGTACAGACTATAAATGAGTGGATTGATTTTATCTATAATAGTGTGTGAGTAGAGAGACAGATACTATATCTCCCACTATGTATGTTTGTTTATGTATGTAATGTGTCAGTCTTTTTCTTTATCCGTGTTTGATTGTTTTGTTGTAGTGTCCGTGGACACATTAAGAAAAATTAAATAAATGTTAAAACTCAAACCCGTCTGCTGACAGCTTTAAATCTTGACCATAATTGCCACAACCAACCAGAGATGCTCTTTGCCCATTGCTTCTTGTCTCGCTCTACAAAACATTGTCCTATCTAGATAAATAACTCATCTCATCTGTAAAATGTATTTAAAAAATGGAAAACGTATATTTCAAGGGGTTAGTGTTTTGTTGATAAGCCAATAAACCAATTTAGGTAAACTTGTGTTCAGACTGCTAGGGTTCCTGGCAGCTTTTTCTTTCCTGTATTTGTTATATTGGAAACAAATAGCTGTAGAAATGTGTCCAGAAATGGCAACTGTTGCAATCATTTGACAGACATTAACATTTCCCCCACATACACAATCTCATATTCAGGCCTGGAGCTGTGGAAGCAGTGCTTTAATCTGGGTCCAAGAAATAAACCAACACGTACAGTCTCTCACCCGAAGAGTTGGGCACAGATTCATAAACTCGGTCTCAGAATACTAATGGCTGCTCCTCACAGCCCTGGGCTGGACTGGTGGATACATGCACTCACATTCATTCAGTCACTCTCTTCGCTCTCACAGCCTGAAGTGGACTCTTGCCCCATCACCCTGCTCTCTAGCAAAGCCCTGCGGTCCTGCCCCAGGAAAATGGGCCAAAACAGCCACATGCATATGGAATAGCAACTCACACTCAATATGCCCTGAAATGCTCGTGTGTGTGTGCATGCACGTGTGCATATTGAGGAGCCACTTTGCATATGCTTGAGAGTTTGCCCATAGAAGACATGGGCCTAAATTAATGTGGGTGTGCGTTTGTGTGTGTGTGTGTGTGTGTGTGTGTGTGTGTGCCGCACACTCCATTTGAATGTTGTCAAATTGGGGACATGATTGGTGTCCCCAATTGAATTTCACAAAAGTTTAATCGGGTTAGGAGATATGGAACGGCTGTCAATGCAATGTCCCCAAAAGCTTGCAAAACATGTGTGTGCGTGTGTGTATACGCATGCTCAAATGCATACGTATCCATATTTAGTGTGTTGCTATGTGTATGTGATGACATAAATATCAAGGCATCCATATGCTATATATGACCGCTGAGAACCGACCAATACACCTTGTTCCCATGCAGACCTCAGCAAACTACTGCTAAGTGCTTCCCAGGGTCAGTGCACCTCGGTGTGTGTGTGTGTGTGTGTGTGTGTGTGTGTGTGTGTGTGTGTGTGTGTGTGTGTGTGGTGTTTACTCTCCACTCTGAGGTTCTGAGACACACACACACAGGCTCTGTATTTCTGTGTCCTCTTGGGAGGCGTGTGTTCACCTGGCAGTCTCTCTCTTTAGCTGAATAAAAGATGAGGCCAGTGCTTTTATCCGCCATTAAAACCCACGGCCGGGGGCTCCATTACCCCAGGTAGGGCTACCTGAACCACTCTGGCCCGTTCATCTAGCCATCCCGCCATCCATCCAGATCACTCATTCATTCATCCCCTCTCACTATCCCGTCTTCCGCCCACTTTCAAGAAAAAGTAAACGGGCGATCTGCCCCTCTCTTCTCAATGGAGGACGCATCCGTAGTTCCGTCTGCTCTGTCCATTCTTGCCAGTCTCATCCCTGTCAGCTGCCGTGTTTTTATGAAAGGGAGAGAGGGAGCACCTGTTTTCCTGCTGAATAATCCATGATGCATTTGGTGGTGAGCCAGACGGATACAGAACAAGTGAATGGGGAAGCGGACGTAAAAAAGCCCCGTTATACTTTGTTGAGTGCCAGTGCTGCGCACCGAAAATAGCTGATCTACAAGCCCACAACATGTCTCGCAACCACACCTTGTGAACCTGTAGATCAACTATTTTCGGTGCGCGACACCGGAACGAATCCAAGTATAAATGTATATGTGGCCATTCCGTCTCTCCTGCCTCACGTGAGATTTCTCAATCATCAGCACTTTTTGGTCGACCAAGAAGCCTGTGTGTGTTTAGAGTGCGTCAGAGAGCTTTTTAAAAGGCATGCATGCTTATTCGATGATTGCTAAGAGGAGGTACATGAAGCCGAGCGTCTATTCCGCGCATTCACGTCTGGCTGTTTGAATGACCGTTTTAGAAGAGCACCTTGCATTTGCAGATGGGGAAAAAGCGCTTTTTAGTGCTTTTTGACACAACCCCAAAGGGTGGCGCCAGAGGAAAGGCCATGGAGTCACCAAAACAGTAGGGTTCATCTTTCAGAAGCATGACTGTACAGCAAATTCCATGACAATCCAGCCAGTAGTTTCCAAGACCAAAATGTTGAATGGAAGGACTGACCAGCCATCCTTAAAGAGCCCCACCACTACTGGGGCTGAAACAACTTTTTCCCATGAGGGCAGCAGTACGGTCAGCAGTATGCCCCGCGGGGCGCTGCGCAGCCAGTGAATAATCCAAGCACCACCGAAGAAGAGTACACCCAGAAATCACGTGATCACAACAAAAAAAAGCTAGGCACCTTTCATGTAAAAGGATTTATACAAGTAAATTTTTCTTGGCTTTCTGTTGTTTTTCTACTGTTTTTCAGAAAACAAGCCACATTCCAACGGCCATAGCTCTGGAATGGAGGATCGCGACCGGCTGTCTAAATAATTGGGGGAAAAAGGAGGAAAACAAGAAATGATGACTGACAGTCATATTATACCAGCTGCATGCTGTATTTTGCATTTGAGGGAGGGGGGGGGGGGGTAACAGCAGGCAGATGAAAGTTCGAGCAGGGGGACCTACAGACAAAAAAAAGAAATACAAAAAAAAATACCCAGGGGGTCCCTGGACCCCCCCCCTTAGGGGTCCCTGGAGACCTTCGGAAGACCTACAGAAAAAACCCAGGGGGTCCCTGGACCCCTTGGGGGGGGGGGGGGGGGTAACAGCAGGCAGCGCAAATTTCGAGCAGGGGGACCTACAGACAAAAAAAAAAAAAATACCCAGGGGGTCCCTGCCCCCCCCCCCCCCCCCCCCCCTTAGGGGTCCTTGGGGGTCCTACAGACCCTTAGGGGTCCTCAAAGCGTTCAGTCTGTGTGTGTGTGTGTGTGTGTGTGTGTGTGTGTGTGGCTTAAAGACCAACTCGATGCAAATTTCGATCTCGATGCAAATGAGGCAGCAGGGTCTCCTCATTGGCTTAACTTCGATCGCGATGCAAATGAGGCAGCAGGGTGGGTCTCCCCATTGGCTTAAAGACCATCTATGACTCTGAGGTATGGCTGTGTATAGACCAGCGGCTTTGCAGCAGCTGGTAAAAATACATTGCACTTGGCATGCTCCAGGCAAGCTACAGCATTGGCCTACATGACTTGTCCTATGATGAAGCCTGATATACCACGTAGACCTGCACTATGTGGGCAGTGAGTAAAGGGCTTGGTATACTTTGTTATAGCATATCTGCATGGCAGTGGTCACAAGATATGATCATCAGATTCATGTCTGCAGGTTAACTGTCAAACAAGAGTAGAGGTGGAGGAGAGGATGAGGATGTGGAGTGAACCATTACCTGTCATCTTCTTCCATCTTTGGACATGAGTACCTGTCATATCTCCTCTTCTCTCTCCCCCCCTTCCTCTCTCCTACGTCAGTTTCTTGGTCTGTCTCCTAAAGTAAACCTTGGTAGCGATGAGACATGTTGTGTTGTTTGAAAATATAATTTCCAAGCAGCATTCCTCTTCACAGAAGGTAGGTTAAAGAGGTTTTGATCTGCATCAAGTGCGCTCTTTTCTATCTGTCCCATTTTCTTTTTCCTAGCTCATTTATTCCGCCCTTTCACCCTCTCTAATCAGGGTGACACCCTTGCTCTCGTCCCGGCAATTAACATGACCCAGGCTAGCGCATAGTTAATGGAAGACTGCATGACCCACCGCTGCCACGGTGCTGTGGCCATTAAAACAGATGAAGGGAGGGCTGCACTAAACAAAAGAGTGGACGGGTTGAGGAGGAGGGCACACAAAAAAAATAGTGATGGGGTTTTGGAGTGGGGCAGACCAGACATGAAGGCCTTTGCATCTCTCCTGTCACGCGGAATTTCAAACCCAAGACCTGACAACACTGCCGCCCCCCCCCCCCTTCATATGTTTTCCCCAAGTCTCCTGGCTTCCTCCTTTCCTTCGACTGTGTCAGAAGCAATAAAGGCACGTTACGTCGAGAGGACTGACAAGCACTGGCTTTGCTGGCGGCAGGTGGAAGCGTGGCCTAGCATATGCTTCCGCTAAACCCGCCAAATCCACACCTCATCAAAATGCAAACACCCCCCACCACCACTTCCCTACTGTTACTCGGCTCCAGCTTCTGCCTGCTAGTGACACCTGTGGACAAAAAGTGACACAACGCTTAATATTTCATGGGCTGTGCACACTGGTGCGCGTAATCCAAAGTGAATTCCCTCAGAGCTCTCGCATTTACATGAAATCAAGTCACTCCGCATCAGTCACGTCACCTGCACACACACACACTTTCTACAGCCAATGAGAGAAAGGACAAGAAGTGGCTGTATCATTCATGAGGGCTAAAGCCAACATGCTTGGGAGCGAGTGAGTGCATGTGAGCAAAAGAGAAATTTCCCGTCATCCCCTTATCCTTCCTTCTTGCTTTAGTTCCGCTAAGTGCCATGACAACTAAATGGATGTTTCGGCTCATCGTGTTTGCATGGATTTCAGAGCGCGTGGTTGGTTAAAGGGTGAGAACCAGCACTGTGTGTGTGTGTTGTGTGTGTGTGTGTGTGTGTTGCAACTGGGCTCCTGGCACTGAGGCGTCTCCACTCAAAGCAGGGAATCTGCACATACGATACAAGTCGATCCCGACTCCTAGTACCATGCCAGATCAAATGCTGTCAATTAGCTGACAGTGGGAAAAATACATAACTTATTAATGGCTGGCCAACAAAAATGAACCCCAAAGAGACAGTGAGAGCTCAGCATAAATAAGACGTTTTAAGAGCCGGCTTGTGACTGAGCACGTTTGACAGCGAGCGCCGGGCAAGACATTGTGGATTCTGACAGGAGTGTCGGGTCTCACAACGCCGCTTAACTGTCACCGAGATGATTTCCCCCCAAAGCTCATCAAATACTAAACACGGATTTAAAGGTAAAGCAAGGGGAGGGGTGGGACTAGAGCCCACAGATTTGATCCAGAACTTGGGGACAGGCAGGCACTGGAGCAAAATGACCTTTGACCCTTTCGCCTCTAGTCTGTGCATGCGTAGGGGTAGGTGCGCGTGCACGCCCTGGTATGCGACATGCCTTGGGCTACTGAACCTCCCTAGTGTCCCTAGGGGAACCCTAGGCTTCTGCCATGAAGCAAAGACATCAAGTCAACACCAAGTCAATGCACTCACGCACACACAAACAAACGCGCGCACACACACACACACACACACACAGTGCCCCTTTATCGACTAGTCAAACTCAATGTGAAGTTGTCATAATTCATTTATGTCAAAAACTTTTCTCAATTCTTGTGGTGTAATAAATTCTGTCTTTCCTACGCTGTTTCGCTTTCAGCTTCCTACCGTCTGTCTCTCCTACACCACAACATAGTGTACTGCCCACTCTCCTTATAGGATTAATGTTTTAGAGCACAACTTTGAACTATGGAAACTTTTCCAGTCTGAGGGCGAGACTAGATACATGATTGATCACCGAGAACATATCCTAGGAGACAGTAGCTAGAGGGCTAAAATTAACTAGCATTTGGAGATGGGGTGAGTCAGTGTCATTTGGGGGCAGGCTTAATCTGTCCAGAGAATGGCTGACATCACCTGATAAGTAAAAATCTCTTCTAAACTTTACAATCCAACGCTCTAGAGACAGAGAGTGTGTGTGTGTGTGTGTGTGTGTGTGTGTGTGTGTGTGTGTGTGTGTGTGTGCGCGCGCGCGCTAGGGGTGTGCCGATACACTAATTACACTAATTTCACGATACGATACACTATATTGGGCTCACGATATCGATACCATATTTGGCATTTATTTTTAATGAAAATATATGGGGGGGAAAAAAAGCTTATGAAAATATATTGGGGGGGAAAAGCTAATGCAAGCAAATACTTCTGTTTTTGCATTATTATAAAAACTAAAAAAAAACTAAAAAAAATAAAATGATATTTCCCCCCCCCCCAAAACGATACATATCGTCACAAAAACGTATCGCGATATATATAGCGGGACGATATATCGGCAAACCCCTAGTGTGCGCACTTCTGTTTGTGTCATTATGCCTTCTAACTTTCAGGCAGGGATCAGGCTTCTTTGCCCTTGACTGCCCTGAATTTGTGTAATCCCTCCCAGAGGGGTCACTCATTCATATTTGAGGAGAATTCTCTTCTAAAAGCCCTTTCTGTGGCAGAGGCCTGATGAAGTCATTACCCTCAAAGACCGTAAAAATAAAAGCATGTACAATTTAGGCATTTAGCAGACGCACGTAACCAGAGTGACTTACAATAAGCAAATGCAGAGAGACAGTGTAGTGCCTCAGTAAACTAGGATCACGAGTAAACTAAGAAGCTAGCATCAGCCTAAACCAGGAGTCTTCAACAGGGAGTCCGGGACCCCTAGGGGGTCCTCAGAGTTACTACAGGGGGTCTGCCAAATCTTTGTGTGATGGGGAACATTAGCCGAAAATCTACAAGCTCTTGCATCGGCTATTTTCTGAGATTTGGCGTAGAGGGATAAAAGAGCAGACCAAGTACAGAGCCAATGGTCAAGCTGACTAAATATTTACGGTTTGAAAGGTTAACTATCTGAAAATAGTAATACTATCTATGAAATAGTTTAATCTGCACCAAAATTGTATACAATATGTATGGGGTCCCTGCTTCATTTGTCTCTCAGCTTGGGGGTCCTTGGGCTGAAAAATGTTTAAGACCCCTGGTCTAAACAATATTCTATAAAAATAATTTGAACATATAGGATATAGGATACCACCAGGTAGCCTGGTAAACCATCCCCCTTCCGGAAATATCATTTGATTTCAGGAATGAGTCTGGCCTGAGAGCTTGTCTGGGCGTTTCCGGAATCCACAAAATGGACTAGCCAATCAGCGTCCTCGCTCATTGTTCTGTGATTGACAGCGCACGTTGGCCAATCAGGTGGAAGCCGAGTGAAGCAGAGTGGAGCTGAGTGAAAACGAACAGCGGGCATTAAAATTTTCACAGCTGTATTTAAAAACTTTTTAAACACTCTCAAACTTGGGGCAAGCACACACCTAATGTGCTTGCCCGAGTTCAGTTCGGGGCTCTCCCCAGGCTGGCAGAGGGAGAGTAACGCCCAGGATTACAGCTTAGCCTTAGGCAATTGGCACTGGGTGAAAAAAATGGGTTATAAAAATCGTTGGATTACAATTTTTGGGGGAAAAAAGCACACAACTACCTAATATTGTGTCCAGAAAAAAAAAAATGTTTCACATTGCAGAGCACAAGCAGATAGTAGGCGAGGCTGCATGAGGTATCATAGCACCCAGGCGTGCATGTGTGTGTGTGTATTTACCTGCAGTGCTGCGGTCCTTCACATGCTGCACAAGCAGGGGCCAAAAGTAGTGAGGCCTTAAGGGTAGACCCTGCTGCTTCACTGCCTTCATCAGTTCATAGGAAAACTCTGAAAATAAATCATAATCAGTTCAGTAGTGTTTGGTGCAATGGTGGCAACTTCACTGGTTAACTCTATTGGTCAAGCTAAACAGCAGACATTTTCCCAGTTACAGTAAGTGGCATGACCTGTCCAAACCCCTTTCTGTTCCAGATCTTGAAAGCCCCCCCCCCCCCATTCTGAAATTCCTTCCAGCTTTTCATGACCATGAGGAATTTGTATAGTGATGGCAGGGCAATCTGTACAGGAATAGTGTCAGTCTATATGTGTGTCTGTCTGTGCGAGTGAGTGAGTGAGTACTTTTTATGATGTGCGAGTGACTGAATGAAGTGTGTATACCTGTCTTCTTGGCCTCCAGAGCACATGACAGAGCGAAGAGCAGTGGTGATGCATGCAGATTGGCATCCTGGAGTTCTTCACAGTAACGCACAATCTTCTCCACAGGCTGAGGTCCACATGCACAAACACACATTCAAAATTGCTTTAAAATCATGTCCATTCATATAGGCATACAACGTGATCAACAGTGTGTAATACCGTTTTACTGCCAAAGTTACCGTTCACATGTAATTTTTGGTGTTTCCATGTTGTCTTACTTTTGCCTTTCATTAAAACAGCTGTGGAACTAAAAATATATATTCTGAATAGACAATTCACATGTATTATTTGTTAACAAATGTACAGTATTTGTATTTCAAAACAGATACAAAAAACAAATTCTAGGCTTCATCAAAATGTTTTCGGTTTGTCTGAAAAAGGAACAGAAATCTTAATATTCTCTGATAATATGAATGAGCGGTCTCGCTATGCGGAACGCTCACAGCGTTATGCTCAGAGCTGCCGTGTTGCATTGTGTGTGTGTGTGTGTGTGTGTGTGTGTGTGCGTGCGTGTACCTTCTCCATGTTGACACAGTGTCTGAGGAAGAAGTTGCCCAGGTTGGGGCTGTCAGAGTTCTGGTTGTCAGCCTGCAAGGTGGGGAATGTCTTGAGGATTTTGAAGGCTGTGTCCTCCTGGCCCTGCGTGATCAGGCTCAAACACAGGTTCATAGCATCTACAGAAACAAGAGGACATTTCCTTAAGCCACATCCATACACATACAGCACGCACATACCCGTTTCCCTTTTGTCTTTGTTTGATTAGCCTTTTATCGAACCAGGAATTGTGACTGAAAGGAGAACATTCTGCTTTACATTATTCCATCAGACAAGCCTTGCTCAAGGGCACCTCAATGGTAGTTGCTGAGGCATTTGAGAGCATTTCTCATTCACCCTCCCCCATTCCTGATTTTCTTTATGCTGTCCAGAGTTTCAAACCCATAGCATCCCATTCACACGCCTACCTTTCTCTTGCCTTTAGACTACATGCACCCACAAGGCTATGGCTACCCTCTGCCTGTGAGCACCTCTGCACACTTGCATGCTAAATCGCATAACATTTTGTTTTGACTTGGTCCGAAAATAGCAGATCTACAAGCGCACAATGCGAGGTGTTGTGAGCTTGTAGATCGGCTATTTTCAAAGTTTTTGCCTCTTTCTTATATTATTGTTTTGTTAGTACAGTTTGTTGATTACTTTTAATGCAGTAATGCTTTGTTTCCTTTTTTTTTGTCCTAAAAATGTCTTTAAAGTCCTTAAATTGTCACTTTACTGTCACCTGGGGAACCCTCCAAAATCATGTGGGGACCCCCCTGGGGGTCCTGACCCACAGGTTGAGAACCACTGAACTAGGGTACCAGGTAAACATCAATTGATGGTGTTTCTTTTGAGTGTGATGTCTTTTACCCTGTTGTATCTACAGTGCATTTCTTGCCCTGTGGCTGTATCTTAACTGCTGCGCTGCCTTTGACGACTGAACGTCCCTGGCGGGATCAATAAAGGTCTTATCTTATCCTAGTCTCCGTCTAAACATGCACCACATGCTAGCATACGGTACAGTACTTAGCATTTGTGGACAAGCAAACCCTATATATCTATTTAAATGACATGCATAGCAACTTATGTGAACGAGTATGTATCGAAATAGTCTATAGACATCAAGAAGTGAAGGAATGAGGAGAGGGAGAGGTGGAGTTTGAAAAGGTGAGTTTTCAGATTGCAGCGTAAAATGAGGAGCGAGTCTGAGGAGAGGATTTGTGTGCGTGAGTGTGAGTGTGAGTGTGTGCGTGTACCTGGTACATAACCCCTTTCATGCCTCATGCGCTCCACCAGCTCTGGGATGTGCTGCTCGTGTCCAGCCATGGCCAGAGCAAAGATCACCTGCATAAGGTCCCTGTCCATCAGACTGCTGTCTGCACCCTCCACCGTCTCCATTGTCTGACAAAGAGAGAGAGAATTAAAGACAGAGGCACACAGAGAAAGAAAGGGGAGGATTGAGAGGCAAGGGGGAGTGGAAGTAAGAGATTTACTTTAACAAAAGGCACAATACATATACAGTAGACATCGACAAGTCAGCTGTGAACTGTCCACATACGTACTGTAACTGAACACTGACTGAACAGATACACACCTTTTTAATATTTTCCATATCTCCCTTGTCAGCGTATGCAGTGAGCAGTGCCACATAAGTGTCTGGACCAGGTTCGATACCCGCTCCACGCATCACAGGAAGGATGTTCACAGCACTTTCCATGTCACTGCACAAAACACACAAACACTTTAATAAAATCATCCCAACATAAAATAATGTGGTATGCGAGATTGGCGCCATTGACAGTTTCAAATATTTGTAATTAAAGATCACTGACCCCGCTTTGGCGTGGCCCGTTAACAGGGAGTTGAACACAGCTTCAGTGATTGGCAGATCTTTGCTCTTCATGAAACCTAGGATGGTGCTGTAGGCAAAAAAAAATAGTTCAGGAAATATGCTGTCAAATGCTGCTCTGTTAATGTCTCAATCAAGTGCATAATCATTCATGAGCGTCAGTCTCACTACACAGTCCATTCTTGTCTGTGGTAATGCCAGTTACACAAACTGTTATCTTACCTGGCACCCTCGATGTCTCCAGTTTGGCAGAATGCTGCGATAAGTCTCTGGTAGGTCACCTGGGTAGTTCAAATAGAAGTAGCTAGTAATGAAATATTACATAATCAAAATAATGCAATTTTAAACATAATTCATTGCTTTAAAGTTATTATTTACAAATTATTCACACACATAATCATGTATCATTATGTCTACTGACTGACTTCCCATGTGTTGATATTGTAATGACGATGATCGCTCTCGTCTTCATGTTTTTATGTATGCAATTCATTTTGTTTTGTTTCTGTGTTATGTCAAATCTGTGTATTATGTGTTGCATACATTGCTGCTGGGTCGCAAGACACATTTCAGTGTGAGCTGATAATAAAGCAATATCGTATGGTATCGTAATGATGACGTGCATGGTGTAGTTGTATTGTATGGATGATGTACAGACCCAAAACAATGACATGTCGTACTACATATGCTCCTAAATTGCCATTTCAATTAATTAATTAATATTAATCTGAAAAGGTTGTATTCTGAAAAGGGTGTAAGAAAAACTAAATCAGCTCAGAATTTGTTAACATTGACCTACAACAGGTAACATAATTAGCTACCTTACTTCTTCAATACATCATTTACCATTGTATTGTTAGTCGTTTATGGCCACGTAAAAATGCAATACAGTTGGTAGCAGCATTATATTAAGTGACATTCTTGTACTTCAAACTTCCTCAACAGTGTGGATGACAAAATAAGAATATATAGGATAGAAAGGTAAAATAGTAGTAGTAATAAAACAAAATAAAAATGAAACTGATTGCTATGCCGGTCTTTTTTGTCTTGTATTGTCTGCAATAATTTGTTTACATTTGTGTTTTTCTCTGCACCAGGACTCTCAAGAAAAATGTTTTTCAGTTCACTGTAGACTTTCATATTAAATGAACAAAACAAAACAAAAAAAAGTATTCAAAAGAAAGCCGTGAGTAGCCTGCAATACATACTCTGTTGGGTGTAACATTAGCAGCTTCCATCTTGGCCAGGAACTCAGTGGGGGAGAACTTGAACTCATTCTGCAGGTAAACCTTCAGCAAGGCGTTGTAGTGGCTGGCATCATATGATGCACCTAGACAAAGAGATGGGAAAATGCTAATACAGTACACCGTAACATCCTCAGTGATAACGGAACCAGGAAAACTGTACTCTTCGGAATTCCATCTATTTGTTTAATTTCAACACTATTAGGGAGTTAAATTAACACTACAAAATTTACTGTGTGGTAATAACAATAGGAAACCAAGCCATGGCGAGGGGCCGACTGCCTAAAATAGTCTCCATGTAGATGAAAATATGATTTTCTGTACTTTATGCCCAAGTGATCCCTGAGCAAAATAGTTCCTTCATTACATTGTGATGCAGTGCATTCAAATTAACTCAGAATATTGGAGAGCGACTGATTTATTTCACTATAACAGTTTAACATGAACACCTTCCCCAGGTCTACCATAATGTGACACAGCAATGTAAATAACAGGACGATTAAAGAAGGGTGGGTGTTAGAGATGCGCGGATGGGTTTTTTTGTCACCCAAACGTCCTATGGTGTGTTCTCATACCCAACTCCTGTAGCTTGTCCCAGATGCGGTGTGCGAGCTCTGTGCGCTCAGCCAAGGGCATCTCTGGCAGCAGAGAGCCACAGCTACGCAACAGCAGGAGAGCCTGGTTACCACTAGGATAGCCTATACCAAGACAGACAGGAAGATAAAAAAGATAGGAAGAAAGAATATAGATATGAGGAACGAAAGAAATAAGGGGAGGAAGGATGGGGAGAGAGAAATATAAGTTTGGAAGAATTTGAATTAATTTAAATAAGTAAACAAGAGAAATCAAACGACATCCTGAATTATTATTTTTTGTTGCACCTGTCCAAGACAACTGCCTTTTTCACTGTAGAATAAATGTGTTTCTGTACAGTTACATCAGGGATCCTGCCTGATACTGTTTTTGGGTTAGTTGATGCTCAGGCAACATGGGTATTTTAAGTTTAATTAAAATGATGTCTTAAAGCAGGGGAGGCATTGCAGGTGGTCCCTGGCCAAAGTGGCCATGCATTCAGAATTAAAAAATAATAATTATTATCATTATAATTTTTTTGGCTTTTAATAAGTTTCAGGAGTTCTCACTGTATGGTGTGTGTGATATGAAATGTGGGCTTTCCATAATCATAGTAATCCTTAATCATATTCCATCACATTCAAGGGCTTTTGCTGAGAAAAGAGACAGACCCCAGTCAAATTAGAGCACTGCATAGGGCAGGTGTGTTTGTCTGTGTCCAGCTGACACTCGTTGACGCTCGTTAATGTTATAGGCATAAAAGCAATTATGCTTCTGCACTGTCAAATAGGCCAACGTCTAATCTAAGATTAGCGGGACTGGGACTCAAGCACGGACCCCACATGCAGTTCTGTCAGGTTCACCTCTAGACTGTGGAACCATTGGCGCACATGTCTGTATGTCAGAAACTGAACAATGTGGGCTATTAGCATTTTTTTTTTTTATTGTGTGGTGTTGTATTCTTGTGATATGGATCTTCCTAGGTCTGAAATAAAGATTGAATTCACCATTGAGTCACAGGACTCACTTCATTGAAAACAAACAAAACCACTGTATTTTTTTAGATATTATGTTGATATTATAGCCATTTTATTTGATTAGATATGTGATGTTCCTGACAATTAGTTGACTTTAGGTGAAAAAGCCCGCATATATCGGTATCGGTTGATATCGGTATCGGAAATTAGGAGTTGGACAATATCGGAATATCGGATATCGGGGGAAAAAGTGGGGTGGGTCTATGATGGACCCACCACGCAAAATAGTGGTGGTCCCCAGGTTGATATTAGTCAGGATGGTGGTCCCTGGGTCAAAATCAGTTGAAAACCCCTGTCTTAAAAGGCATAAATATGGGACATTTTCCCAGCCAAGAGGCCATACATATTCCTCTTGGCCTAGAACTTAATCTTGACAGATTGCACCTCTTCTGTCCTCTCAGCTTTTTAAAGAAATAATGGTAAACAACGTTCTGCACTCTGTCCTGCCCAGCCTTTAAAAGATAACTTTCCACTAAACAGTAGCGTCCCGGGTGTCTGTCTCCCTACTGTCCCTCCGGTCCTGTTGCCTGACCTACCTGTCCTGCAAATGTCGTGGAAGATGCGGAGCAACTGGGTCTTGGTGATGCGTCCCGTCCTCCTCACAGAGCTGTCCAACTTGGCCAGGGCCCAATCGAATGTCTGTGCCTGCTTGGAACGCACGCCCAGGCTGGCGTCGTCCCTCTGCTCTGTAGCCACAGCGTAGCCTCGCATGGTCCCTGACGCACAGGGCCACACTTGCCTGACAGCATAAGGCATGATGGAGAGGCGGTGGATTCAGGGAAAGAGGAGGAAGAGAAAGCCATGAGGGATGTAATAACAACAATTATTATTTAGTCCCAACGACGCTCCTTTTGGTTATTTTTTCGTCACTGTACATTCGCAAGTTACGTGAAATGTGTCCTCTGCATTTACCCAGTCTAACTTTTAGGAGCAGTGGATGCCATTAATGCAGTGCTCTGGGAGAAATTAGGGGTTAAACGTCTACACTGGGCAGACTGCTGGCAAATCGTGGACCTCTAGTCTAGTACCCACTCAGCTATGGCTGCCCACGGATGTAAGAGATAATGTAATGCCAGAAATGACAGAGGTAGAATAAATTACATTACATCAACAATAAAAGTTTTATCAGTTAATACACACAAAGTGTCCACCTGAGCACTGAGCAGTACAAAATGATGTCCTGTAGTATATTGCACCCACAACCACTGAATGACGACAAGCATCACTGTCCCTAAATGACCTTCTTGCTTATTTACCAAGAGCCGTGACCTTGACCATATACAAGTCACTATATTGCTCCTGGGTGCCAGCCAGAATAAACTGTAGCCAAGTCATTAAAACATGAGCCATGGGATCAGTAGACAGACTAGCTGCATGGAGAGCTTAGGCCTGTTTGCTAGTGGCTGGCTAACCTAGAGGCAGAGATTATTGTACACACAGGGCTAACGTTATACACATCACATGAGTGACAGTTACCCATGCTGTTAAAAAGTAAAATAGTGGTACGTTTTATAAGAAATAAAAAGCCATTAATTGTTTCATGGCTTTGAATTAAAAAAAAACAAGTCTAGGTTACACAACCCTGACCAAGTTGCCTTATGTAAAAAAAGGGGAGGCCATATTTGTTATTTATATACACGTTTGAATGACACAATGAATATACATCTCTTCACGACACACTTCATTAATAAATAATCTTATTGTTGTCTGCACAGCACGTGCTGAACGGTTAACTGTCATTCATTGACCCTCAATGACATCCCCTGAATGTTATGTGATCCACGCAGCATGGACCACAGCTAGCAGGGCTGTCCTGTGTGAATACCTGGGCGCATGTTCCACACCGGAGGCGACCTGTCTGCTGCACGGCCCGGTGGTTCTGCCGCCGACGGCCCCGCCGTACAGCCGGCTGAGCGGCGGTCCATTCCGCTTGGTGCCGGTGATCTGAAGCAGCCCCGAAGGAGAGAATTTGAGGAGCCGGGCTGATCTCAAGAGCGCCGCCATGTTTGATTTCGTCGCAGCAGCACTATGGAAGGGCATCCGTACCACGTGACCACTCGCTCAAAGACTACATGACGAGACCACTGTGCTTGATGAGTAACAGGATAGGTGGGCACCAAGGACGAGTGGGCACCACGGTGATAAATTTGCTATTTTTTCCAAAATGTAAAACAATTAAATACTTGGATTTTTTTTTTAAAGTAAAGTATACATGGTTAGAACATGCTTAAACATTCAACAATTAAAGTCTAATATTTCTACAATTGCTACAAATCCTGTATATCCAGTATTTTTGAGGCATAAACAAGACGTTGAAGGATAAAATTATGTCTGATATTGATGTACCATGCATGTTCATATCATGTACATTTAACATTACTTAAGACCATTTTTTCAAATATTTTATTCTTTAACATTTTGGACAAAAAAAAATGTACGTCCTTAGTGCCCACCTATCCTGCATCCTGTCAAGTGTATGAGCTAGTTTATAGGTTAAATGTTGCTGTGCCTATTCTGCTGTTCATCTCTGTGAATGTGCGCACGCACACACACACACACACACACACACACACACACACACACATATATATATATATGTATTTTTGTATTCATGTGTTGCATTGAGAAATCACAAAAAATATCTTCCAATTTTTCTTTTATTACAATATTAACTGTTAAATAAAAATACATATATATAAACATGCTGTGTTTAACAATCTGACACAGAAATGCCTTTTTGATTCATGTGTTGCATTGAGAAATCACAAAAAATATATTACCATTTTCTTTTATTACAATATTACTTTATTGTCTCAATTCTTCTATCAACACACTATTCCCCATCCTCTTTCCTTTCTTCCAGCTCTCCTCGACTGATCTCTTCTCTTTCTCCAACGTAATCCTCTTACTGCTCCATTTACTGTGCTCGTTCCACAACCCAATGGCCAGTCTACGTAATTCACAGGCGTTGTCAGACACCCAGGCCTGAAAGAATTCACACTTTTTCCCTGCCAGGAAGAGCTGCTGTCTCTTTTCTCTTTCCTCAGCTCCTTTAGGCAAAGCTGCTCTGGCCCTGGAAAGAGCTGAGCGGAGCTGACTCAGGGCTGATAAGCAGTATCCAACAGAGTCTGTCTTGCTCCTACCGGTCATGATGTGAGCTACTGCTTCCACTGCCCTGGCTGGTGCGTCAGGGTCCTCCTTGTCAAAGTAACCGCCAGTCAAGACGGCTGCCTCTCCGCACTCTAGGGCCTCTTGAAGGAAGCTGAACACCCTACTTGAGCTCAAGGCTTCAGACACGGCCAGAACCATGTCACAGAACTCCAAAGTCAGTGAGTCAATGTCACCGTTGTAAAGGTGCAGGGTGAAGGCGTAGCCAAAGAGTGCATTGACCAAACCGTAGCATAAGAGAGGAGATGGACTGGCTGTCAAGGAACTCAACTTTGGAATTTTAACGGAAATTGGAGGGACACTGGGCGAGACTGAATTTGTTGCCATGACCTTGTTCACGTCCTGTTTGTTTTGTCCTTTGGTCTCTCTCAACCTTTTGCCCGAATCAGCCTGATTATGAGCCATTTCTGGCGGTATCTTAACTTGTTTACCAGTAAGAGTGTTAACAAGGCTAGCGCTTCCCCCTTCTCCTGCCTCTGCCTCCAGTTGTCTCTCCTCTTCCGCCTCCAGGACCTTCACCAGTGCCTCAGCTCCCTCGTCATGCACTTCCCACCACGGCCTCCAGAGGGGAACCAGCCCACCCAGAGCCCCACCTTTGAGCAGGTTCACAAACCCCTCTTTCTCCTTACCGTTCAGGAGTCCCCAGAGTGACTCCTCCGAAAGCATATCGAGATCTAGCCCTGAGAGTCTATCAGCCAAGTCTGTCTCCTCTTCCCCACCTTCAAATGCATCAGCGTCTCCCTCTCCCTCACCGGTGGTAGCCAGCAGCTCCCCGTCTCCACCCTCCTCTCCATCAAGCTCTTTAAGTTTTCTCAAAATACCCTCCACCTCTGTTGCACTCCCTTCCCCAGACTGTTGAAGCTCAGCTAGCCGGGATAGAAGCTCCAAAATCTGGGCTCTCTTTTTCACTTCTCCATCCCCCTCCTCATCGCTATCTGAGTCAAAGCCCGCCTCTCTTAAAATACTTTCCATCCCTCCCTCCAGGCTGTCTGCCTTTCGCCTGAGACCCAGAAGGACATCCTGCATCTTCCTCCTGCCCTCAGCCTCCGTCTGCCCCATGTCTTTCAGTTCCTGTACAACCGATTCCTTGTAGAACTCCTCGGAGCAAACAGAATGATCCGGACTCCGATAACACGCCAAGCCACAGTAAGGCACATTACACCGAGGACAGGTATAACAGGAGGCTTTAGACTGGCACAGTCCACAGACCAGGGTCTGTCTGTGGTCCTTTCCATCGTCTGGTGTCTGGGCCGGTGTGAGGAATTCCTCCTGGTCGGCGGTTCCTCTGGAGGGCAGCACAATTCCATCTGTGGTCACACTTTGGGGTTCGGTTTCATCCCATTCACTGCAGAGGTAATCGCCTTTTGGGGCAATGTCTGTTAAAAGACGCCTCACAGATAGAGGGATTCCCTGTCTGCGTATTGGATTCATGGTGGTAGAAATGGGCCCAGTCAGGCACGACGTTAGAGCAGAACGGGGTAGCAGATGTGAAGCTTCAAGTTTAAGACCAACCTAAACAAAGAATATAAGAAAGAATGCTGTGACCAGTGGCGAAAAGTAACTAAGGAACTTTACTTTACTTAAGTATTTCCATACTTTATACTTATAGTCCACTACAACTCAGAGGCAAATATTGCACTTTAAAATACAAATATGCATTACAATTATTTGACAACTTTAGGTACTAGTTAGTACTTTGTAGATTCAAATGATTATTAAAAAAACATACTTTAATTGATACATTTATGATGTATTATAATAGGTTAAGCTACCCAGCAGCACATGCAGTAATTAAAATCAGCCCCACCCCAACATTACTTTAAGTGATGAACATGTTAACATTCTAATTACAATCTATACCATTGTGAAATGGGCCATTCAGAATGAACCATTTCACAATCCCATTTGGCATGATAAGTTTTACGTCTGGTATTGTAAGTACATTGTGATGCCAATGCTTTAGAACTTTTACTCAGGACTTCTACTTGTAACAGAGTATTTGGACATTGTGGTATTGCTACTGTCAATGGTGTAAAGTAAGTACATTTACAAAGTACATTTACTCAAGTACTGTTCTTAAGTACAATTTTGAGGTGTTTTTACTTTACTGGAGTATTTCCAATTTTCAGTACTTTTGCTCTACTTCTAATACTTTAGTTACTTTGCAGATAACCACTTCAGCCCTTTATACATTTCAGCCATTTGAAAATAGCCGATCTACAAGCTCACAATGCGTCGCTATGCGACACATTGTGAGCTTGTAGATCTGCTATTTTCAATAGATTTTTATACATTTTAAAAGTTGTGAAATGTGATATTCTGTAGAATGAGTACTTTCTATTTTTGGTACTTTAAGTACATTTTGATTACCAATACTTTTGTACTTTTACTCAAGTAAATTTAGAATTCCAGACTTAACAGAGTATTTCTACATTGCAGTATTAATACTTTTACTCAAGTAAAAATTTGTAGTACTTTTTCCACCACTGGCTACTGTAGTGTAAGTAAATAATCTGAATAGTTCTTCCACCACATACACGCTATGAGCTGAGCTCCGTTAGTCTTAGATGAGACTAGCTGTCTTGTATCTGTGTACATAAACAAGCGTTAGATGTACCTTTAAACCCACCACGACGGCGCCGATAGTAGTTTGTAATAGCGATTTAGCACGATGTATGTAACATGTATTTCTTCAGCCAAGTTGTTCTGCGTACATCACAAAACATGGAGCATCAGGAACGTGCCTGGTTTGTTTTGCCGTAAAGTGGTACGTCGCTGTTGTGTTGTCGCTGTCTGATGACGTCTCGCTCGCTGTCGTGAAAATCTATATTTTCTCACATGAAGAGAAAATATAATAAAGTATATTAGAGAAAATATATGAAATAATGGTATGTTTTACATCATTTTTCCTTATCAGCAAACATAGGTAACCAAATTGAAAATTATAGTAATGACAACATTGCACAGAGCTATCAACCAGTTTTGTATTCTACTTTTTGCATAACTACACTATTCAACTACACACAATTAAATAGTACTTTTATTGTCTCCGCCAGGCCGAAAGGCATGGCGAGAGAGTATGTTTTCGCCCCTGTCCGTCCGTCCGTCCTGTCTGTGTGTGAACAGCTAATCTCGTTGGCCCGGTCGCTCCGAAACTGTGCACACACTCCCTGGATGCCAATTCAGAACCTCTGCCCCAATTTTTTCACATGAGCCTGTTATAGCGCCACCAGGAGGCCGATTTGTGCAAAACCCTTTTTTTTTAACATTACTCCGACAGATTTTATCCAAACGTCATGCAAATCGGTACACAGTATCTCTATAGTCATGTGATCAACACAAATCTGTCCGATTTCCCATATTCCATCCTCATTGCCTATGGTTGGCTTCCAAAGTTTGCAGGATTGGTCCGTTTGAACAAAAAGCCTCAAACTATGCACGCAGCTTGCGATTTCCGTGAATTTTCACACGCACATTCCCACTAGGCCGAGGAAGAAATGCCACCCTTTTCACATTGGCCTGTTATAGCGCCACCAGCAGGTCTAATTTAGCAAAACACATTTTTGGAACAAAATGCCTCAAATCATGAATGCAGTGTCTAATTGCCGTGAAAGACCTAAGAATAAATGCCACCCTTTTCACATTGGCCTATTATAGCGCCACCAGGAGGCCACAATAACGTACCTGACCTGGCGGAGACCTGTGCTCAGAGGAGCACTTTTTCTAGTTTCTACTGATATAACCCTGCAAAATCATTGGACATGCTGGCATTTTAATGTTATTGGAAAAAATCTTTACTTGAATTCAAAATTGTGATCCACGCTACTGACCTCCAGATACGGTTATACATTTGTTCAGTATGTAATCATGAAGATATATTCTATTATGCCTATGGTGAAGCGAGAGGGAGCCAAAGCTCCAAGTGGGACTGTCTGGACTGTTGAGGTGCTGGAGTTGGTCTTGGAGAGGTCATTGTCCTGCAATAATTGAGTCAGACGTGACGTCCCTCAGAGAAGGAGAAGAGAGGGAGTCATGTAAGACCAGATACAATGACATGAAATGAAGTGTATTGAAGGTCAAATGGATGAGACATCTATTCAAACATTCTCATTAAAGTTGAGAGAGACCATAATGGCATAGCACACAGGGACTGGTATTTTAGACAAAACAAGGTGGAGAAGAGCAATCAAAGGCATTTCATGCAACAGCTGAAATCAAATGAATAATGTGCCTGACAGACCGCAGCACTCAATCTGTCAGGAACAGGAAAGGGCGTAACAGGAATCTGATTTCATGACCTCAAAGCCTTGTGAATAAAACTGTGCAGTGATATGAGGTCAGAAAACAAATGGTGAGGTCAAGGCCTTCTCTCAAAAGGCATGTCAAGCAAATGGTTATGCAATGTAAAATCCTCAGTCTTCATTTAACTCTGAGAGCCCAGAATAACCCCAAAAATGTGTGCAAATGTATACGAAATGGACCATTTGGTTACATTTGTGCACTCTTGAGATATATATATATATATATATATATATATATATATATATATATATATATATATATATATATATATATAGGCACCCATTGCCCAGCATTGAGAACTTTCACCGGAAGACATGCATTCACTAGTATCCCTCAAAAAATGCAGTTCGCTGGGCTCATTTAAAACAGCCCTGAAAATTCACCTTTCAGGATGCCAAAAAAGGAGGTAGTACCTTTTTTCCCGTTAGACAGACGACCAATGGTAAATGCACCATTTACCATTTCTATTGCTCTCTCCCCATGTGTACATTTATGAGTATGTCCATATCCATTTGTGTCATTTTCTGCCTGTTTTGTGCAGCTCCATGTGTGGTTCTGTATCTCCTGCAGGGCTGTTTGGCCAGAAGGTGATTGGCCCCTCCAGGAGGTCAAGCAGGGTAAAGGTCATACGGGTGGGGGGCTGTCAGACGAAGGCCTCACCCCTCACTGGGTCATGGGCTGGTCTCATGTTGTGCACCATGGGGACTATGGGGAGGGCATGCCAAGGTTGACGTGTGCCATGCTGTCCTGACTCTGGCTGGTATGTGCCAGCGGTCCTGGGCGGCATGCTGTCTTCCAGAGTCTTTCTTTTCCTTCCTATACCCTGTAACATACTAGATCCTAACCTATCTAAATAAGATGCTGTATCCACATACAACACAACCACTGCAGATATATGTATAAT
The DNA here is from genome assembly GCF_963280865.1 of Gymnoscopelus braueri. Classification (NCBI taxonomy): domain Eukaryota; kingdom Metazoa; phylum Chordata; class Actinopteri; order Myctophiformes; family Myctophidae; genus Gymnoscopelus; species Gymnoscopelus braueri. Next base: position 28,312,225 of record NC_137619.1, read on the forward strand.
ATGCTATTCCCACCACTGTAGTTTTTTTTTTACACCACATTAAGTTGGTTTAAAGCTACAATCCAAGACTTTATTTGTCAGAAATGTAAAACAGCACGTGGTAAGACATTAAAGCTAAAAGGTAGTGATGTAGGACACTTATCAGCTTGTGGGCTCATGCATTACATAGGGCAATGTGTGTATGAGCAGTAAACTTTAATACACTGTATATCAGCAGCTGAATTGATGGTTTAGCCAAAACAGCCTTTTTTTGTAATATATTAAAACATTTTTAATGTAATTCTCATTGTGCCTGAATTTAGATTAAGACTGTTCATTTACCGACAATATCTGAGTTGATGTTACCATTGAGCTGCTATGTTGGTTGTGGGGACACAACCAACATATACAGACAAACCTTGTTCTAAAAATATAACATGCATAACCCACAATGGATCCAAAAATGACCAGAGCAGTGAATTCACATCACAAGCTTTTACTGAAATAAATTACCTCCAGGCCTGTCAATGAGAAACTCCACGGTCAAACGTGGACAGCAGCTTCTAAAGTGACGTTTTTATCTACTTGTTTACAAACTGGCAAGAACAAGCATGCGCTTTGTTCCTTTTGTTCAAAATGATTTTCACCCCAGGCTAATTTATACAGTGTTGCTCAATAAATCAAGTGACATTAATTGAAAGGAGCGTGCAACAAAGAACAAATTAGCCTATTTTCAGCCACAACAATGATGTTCCTGATTAGATAGTGAAGATATAGTGTTGTTCTTGTGCAAAGGAAAATCTGAGGTGAGGTCGTGAGGAGGTTTGATTCCTGCCTTGTCACTGGACATGTCTGTCTGTGTGTCACCTCGTTTACCAGCCTTTTTGTTTCATAATTACATGAAGTCTGTGTGAGACCTGGTCTGGAGCTGTACTGGAAGCGACTTTGGGCTTGTTCTTCTGTAAAGTTACTTGTACATATTGGTAGTTGTCAAGGACCCCCTCAAATTAATGTATTTGTCCACGGATTATTTTTTAAATAGACGATCTACAAGCTAACAACGCGGTGTGATGCGTTGTGAGCTTGTAGATCTGCTATTTTCAAATAGTCGACGCATATACCGGTAGGTTTAAAGTGCTCATAGCCTAGTTGCTTCTTTTTGGCTTGTTTTCATAGACCAAGCTGCTTATTTTCTGTCACAGAATCTGGCAACACTGAGAAAGGCCCTTACCTTGGCGCACATACTGTAGGCCTACTGTACTGTAAGAGAGGAAGCACTTACTCTATTTCAGTCCAATTCTGGTGTGTGTGTGTGTGTGTGTGTGTGTGTGTGTGTGTGTGCGTGCGTGCGTGCGTGCGTGCGTGCGTGCGTGCGTGCGTGCGTGCGTGCGTGCGTGCGTGCGTGCGTGCGTGCGTGCGTGTGTGTAGGAGGAGAAAGACAGGGAAGAGTGGCAACTGAAATTGAACATGGCAACAACAATCTCTCTCTTTCCCTTCCAGTCATCATCCACCCTAGTTTTTCCTGAATGAACTGGTGGGAATGCATCAATGCAAGCCATAATCAATAATTCATTAGCAGGATCTATTATTTACCCATACAGTATATTCACTTCTGTACAAAAAAAAAAATTCTCATTCCTGATTCTCTCTCTCTTTCTCTCTCTCTCTCCATATCCTCTTCATCTCCCAACGGATAACCGTTGCAGGGTCACTCAATCCATATAAACAAATCCCTTTTCCTGTTTGTCTGTATAATGCGTCTGTATTACCACCCGTCCAGGATCCAACTGCCCAGTCCAGGTCTGTACAGGAAAACATAAAACATAATTAGCCAAAATGTCCAGGAAGGAGTATTTTCGAGTATTGCTTAACTACATGAACTCTAGCATCTCTATTCTGGGCAGGCTAGACGAACATTTAGTGAAAATTGCAGATCTACAAGCTCACAATGCATCACGTTATGCAACACACTGTGAGCATGTAGATCTTTGAGTTAACTCTCTCTCTCTCTCTCTCTCTCTCTCTCTCTCTCTCTCTCTCTCTCTGTCTCTTTCACTTGCTCTTCCATCTCTCTGGGCAGGTATCTCCACCAAGCAAGACATGGTCTCTTTTTCTCTACCTCCCTCTACCTCTCCCCCCCCCCCCCTCTCTCTCTCTCTCTCTCTCTATCTCTCTCTCTCTCTCTCTCATTCTCCATCACACCATTCCCACAGGAGGCAAGCTTGAGGCTGTATCACACGTCTCTCACCAACACCACTATCCTCTTTCCCCTCTCCTCTCTAACCCTCACCCCCTTCATTTGGCCGCGAGAGAGAGAGAAAATAAGAAAGAAAAAAAAAAGGAAGAAAGACAGGAAGAAAGACAGACAGACAGACAGACAGACAGACAGACAGACAGACAGACAGACAGACAGACAGACAGACAGACAGACAGACAGACAGACAGACAGACAGACAGACAGACAGACAGACAGACAGACAGACAGAGTGCACCGAAGTCCCAAAGGACTGTATGTCTGCCTGAATCAGGAAGTGAGAATATGATGACAGGAGAGAAAGAGACAGGTATGTGCCCTGTGTGTGTGTGTGTGTGTGTGTGTGTGTGTGTGTGTGTGTGTGTGGTGTGTGTGTGTGTGTGTGTGTGTGTGTGTGTGTGTGTGTGTGTGTGTGTGTGTGTGTGTGTGTGTGTGTGTGTGTGTGTGTGTGTGTGTGTGTGTGTGTGTGTGTGTGTGTGTGTGTGTGTGTGTGTGTGACGCTGGGGATACCATGGTGTGATATGCATATCACACCAGAGTTGTCTCCCTAGACATTTGATGGAGCATACTGTTCGTGAAATTGTTAACATGTAACATATCACCTTTAAAAAAAGTGCCATTGTTTCAGCCTACATACATGCTCACACGCACAAACATGTATACACACACACACACACACACACACACACACACACACACACACACACACACACACACACACACACACACACACACACACACACACACACACACACACACACACACACACACACACACACACACACACACACACACACACACAGCTTCTTCTATTGAGTAGCTTACAGTCAGGGCACAGGGTCTATAAACAGTATGTTAATGTATCCATTTGTAACTTAGAGAGTGTACAAATGGACCCGTGGTTGCATTCATTTATAAAATCAATTTGAGTTCAATTAACACTTTGATTGTGTACATATAGACTTTTCACCTCACACACAATAGAGGCCACTGAACAAGAGTGTGAATTTAAAACCTGAATCACTGTTTGTAGTTCACTATCCACATCACTTCTCTCATAGCACTGTCCAGGGTTTGGCCTTGTCTCCTCCTGTTTATCACTTTCTACCTATCTAGCTACCCTTTGCATCTATCATTGTACAGTATCTTAACTCAGTCTCGTGAGATGTGAGTCACTGCAAATTACCTTCATATGCGTCGTGCAGAAACATCCACCCACACAAGACAATCACGCATACAAAACAGACACATTCAAGGAGATTTTTTACATCATTATATCCATAGTAGAAAAGCCTTTCATGCTCCAGCGCCTATACGGATTCCCTCCCCAACACTCTGTTTCACATATCTGACTCTCTGCCATGTCGGCTATCTCATGCACTGTGTGTGTGCGTGCTTGTTGGCATCGGTGTGGCAAGGACTTAACAAAGCATGATGCACTCTGTGTGAGCGTGGGTATGTGTGTGTCATGTGTGCGCGTGTTTGTGTGAGTTGTCAGTGCGTCTATCCATCTATAGATGTTGTTCCGTCCGTTTCTTTGAGCCATTTTCACCAGGCAGAGTTGAAAAAGTCTCACCCGCTGAATCTTGTTAAACTGCTCTTTCAGGAGGACGTAGTTAATTATTCTATCGGGTACACTGCTGCAAACTGAGAGACCTCCTTCTCTGAAAGCTATGAAGCAGAGGCTGAGATGTGGATTCGGGAGAGATGACAGGGGGTCATCCCTATGTTCCCTGGGTTCTATGTTTCCATTGCAACCCTAGGCTGGCAAGTTTAGTCAGAGTCTATGCGTACGGTTGATGAGCTGGTCAGAGTGGGGACACACATTGAGAGAGGCTATAGTCTCATACTGGTCACAAGCTAAAAGAACAGAGCAGCAGAATAAGACCGTTGTGGGCTCAGCACCTTACATGGGGGGGAAGAAAACGCCTAGGAAATCACAGCTGGCTGAAGTACAAGGCAAACCTAGAGAACCTATAATACTACCTATGCTCCTGAAGTTGTACCACTGTTGTGGGTCTTCTGGATACCAGATCTGTGAGGGACTAAAAGACATGCCATAATGATTTGTTTATGTTGGCTGATTGCAAGATCAACAGTGCCATTTCCAGAAGAGGCGAACTTGAATACCCTCCTCTCAAGCACCAGAGCTTGAAACTTCATTGATTGTTTACAGGGTGCCCCTTGGAGTACCTCCTCCCAGCACTGGACGTTTCCACACCAGCAGTCTACGGGAGGATGTAGAAAGACAAGACTGTGACCCAGGTCCATGAGAACACTTGAAGTGAATTGCATACAGAATGTCACTATACTAGAGAAACAGGAATATACTGCAGGAGCGATTAAAGACATGTTGAGCAAAGATATCATCAGTCCGTCTACTTCATCATAAGCTGCACCTGTGGTCCTGGTGAAGAAGACATGTGGAAAGCAATACTATTAGAGGACTGCTGACTATTTATTTTGGGAGATTTAATTAAGTTGAACCTGCTGAGAAACGGCCTTTCATTTGATTATGTCGATTATATTAAAATCATGTCATTATTATTTGTTTTGAGCACATTAAACCAACCTAATAGTTTATGCCTGTCAAGCCTGTTTAAAAAAAGAATTTATTCTGATCTGAATGTGGAATGGTTATACGCAGTATAATCTCTCAAGAACAGATTCAGAGCTGCGCTACTGAATCTGTCGGCAGCCCCGTTCAGAACTTGTGAGCGTTGGCGTACAAGTGGGCGTGCCTTCAGATCAGGAAGCAGGCCGCGCTTTACCCAATCAAATGTAGTGGGCGGGATTTACATCTGTGCGTTCGCTTCCCACTGGGAACAAACCCAAACTCATTTAACAATAGCGCCCTCGGAGCCGACAAAACCACGGAAAGTTAGTAAAATTTTTACTTGTTCTTTCATCATAGAAACAAGTGGGCTTATAAACAAAACGATCCATGTTCTTTGGGAGAAATGGTGTTAGTGTTCCGTGGAGAAATATTGTTGGTGGGAATGAAAACATAGGCGCACCACCGGAAGTGGAGGACTGAGGGCAGAGACCAAACGTCGGTTTCCAGTCATCGTTGGTTTATTTAATCACTCCCCCAAAAGTCAAATACAAAAGTGAAAAAGGCTTTTCCTTTTTATTTGACGATGGGTTCCCAGATTGTACGCAGTAAGTACCGTTACAATGGATGGAGGTGCAGGTGTCATTTTGTGTGTAGACACGTGTTACTAGTGTGTTGGTGTTGGCAGTAAAAGTGTTAGTGGTAAAAGGTTGTGTGTGACTGTGTTTGACAGTGCTGCGGTCCTGGCTGTGATGTTGACAACTCATCACCTCTGCTTTGGATAAAGGCCCACAGTGAACATGCTCCATGCACAGCATGTGTGTGTGTGTGTGTGTGTGTGTGTGTGTGTGTGTGTGTGTGTGTGTGTGTGTGTGTGTGTGTGTGTGTGTGTGTGTGTGTGTGTGTGTGTGTGTGTGTGTGTGTGTGCGTGCGTGCGTGCGTGCGTGCGTGCGTGCGTGCGTGCGTGCGTGCGTGCGTGCGTGCGTGCGTGCGTGCGTGCGTGCGAGCGCGCGCACACGTGCACACATACTGTACTTGTGTGTTTGTGTAGATCACATCTTAAAATGGCTAGTTTTAAAAAAAAGTTTAAAACGAAATGGTTTCATGCGTGCCATCTCATATCATTAAAGACGTTTTTGAGGCCACAAGGTTTCACATATACTGACTGGAGTGTTCCTGTAGTGCCCTCTGAGCCAAACGGTTGTTTTTTAATGATCCTGCAGTGTTTTGCAACTGGTCACTGTCACTGAATCATCTGTTCTGGGCAGCCTACTGATCATTCTCACCAAGTTATTTGGGTGATCAAGTTATTTGGGTAAATCAGACATTGATCTTGACTGTGAGATTGACCATTGACCTTTTCTAGTTCTACCCAACAGTTAGTTATGTATTTGGATACTTTCAAATTTCATGAAAATGATCTTGCTGAACAAACCACAGGACCAATGTAATACCCTGCACGGTAAAAATAAAAGTAAATACATGTTTTCAGCACAAAATGTGACCTAACTGTGAACTCCTGCCATCTAGCTCCATCCCCCTTCCTAGCTCTTTTATATGTTTTTTCTTAGAACAAGGCCAATTTTCATGAATCCATATTTCATATTTATTCCCCCTCAGTGTGGCAAATTCCATCTTTTGCGAGTCCATTGTATACTTGTTGATTATATGCCTACCGCCCAGCTGTCCAGCATCACTTTAGTCAAATCGGATCAAATCTATTTTCCACAAATTGTCAGTGCGCCAGCTCGGTGGGACTGAGTGAACAGAGAAGGACAGTGAGACACTATAAACACACAAGCGTGTAGAGATGAATAACATCACACAGATGTCAACAACACACGTGTCATCATCGGGGGATGCACACAACCTCTCAACCGTGAGATCCAATTGCAACTCAGGACAGGATCAACAAAATAATACATAGCGGAGTTATGGAAGAAAGAAATCCTACTTCTGAAATCTAGTTCAGCTCAGAACACAAATATAGACCCACTCTATAGACTCCCCTCTTCCCTTGTCTTAACCTGTCAGCAGTCAGATAGTGTTTGTACGCATTTGTGTAGTACGTATGTGTGTGTGTGTGTGTGTGCGTGTGTGTGTGTGTGTGTGTGTGTCTGTGTGTGTGTGTGTGTGTGTGTGTGTGTGTGTGTGTGTGTGTGTGTGTGTGTGTGTGTGTGTGTGTGTGTGTGTGTGTGTGTGCGTGTGCGTGTGTGCGTGCGTGCGTGCGCGTGTGTGTGTACATTCACATATGTGCATGCACGATGTGTGAAGTCTCTCCCTCCTTTTTGATTTGTGTCGGTTTTGGAATGTCAGTCGTGTCTTGTCACATCACAGAGCAGCGAAGGGAAAGCCGCATGCCATCGCGCTCCGATGAAGATGCTGGGACAACAGAGGACTCCCCCCACACCCCCTAACCTCCCAGCTCCCCACCCCAAGTCTCTCTGGCACTTATCAGTTAAGGTTGACATACTCCCATCGGGGTTTGAGTGTGTGTGTGTGTGTGTGTGTGTGTGTGTGTGTGTGTGTGTGTGTGTGTGTGTGTGTGTGTGTGTGTGTGTGTGTGTGTGTGTGTGTCGGGGGTTGCTCTGTGAAAAGCATGGCCCCGGGCAATGCTTAAAGAGGGTAGAGGATGGGAGAAAATGAGGCATTTCAAGAGCTGATGAAGACAGAAAGGAAGCAGCTTTGTTTCAGAGGCGAAGATGACATAGACTTCTCCCGTCATGGCAGCTCATTACAGCTGTGTGATACGACGGGGTTCCATGTCTGTTTTCCTGATCTGGTTAAAGCAGTGACATGCTCGTTGTCCCTGCAATGGCAGATGTCTGTCTGTCTGTCTGTCTGTCTGTCTGTCTGTCTGTCTGTCTGTCTGTCTGTCTGTCTGTCTGTCTGTCTGTCTGTCTGTCTGTCTGTCTGTCTGTCTGTCTGTCTGTCTGTCTGTCTGTCTGTCTGTCTGTCTGGCTGGCTGTCTGGCTAGCTGTCTGTCTGTCTGTCTAAATCCCAATCTATCTCTATCTCTTGGACCTTCAAGTTCAAGAGAGTGCAGGTTTGCAAGTGCAAGTTTGCTAACAAAAGAAATAATTTACTCCCTTCTCCCTGTTTCTGCCCTTACTTGATATTTCATTGTGACCTTTGCCTGCCTGCCTGCTTGCCATCCGTCCGTCCATCCATCTGTCAGTCCTTTGACATATTGTCGACCCCTGTATCTGTCTCCTGTCTACCCTCAAGTCATTGTCTCTTTCCCTCTCTACTTGCATCTATCCATCCATCCCTCCATCCCTCTATCATCCATCCCTGGGCCTGTGTGTGTGTGTGTGTGTGTGTGTGTGTGTGTGTGTGTGTGTGTGTGTGTGTGTGTGTGTGTGTGTGTGTGTGTGTGTGTGTGTGTGTGTGTGTGTGTGTGTGTGTGTGTGTGTGTGGGTGTGGGTGTAGGAAGCTGTCACGCTGCCTCAGGATCATATGCTGGCTGTCAGCCACATTGTAAAGGAACTGACCTGTAACCCCCTACACACACACACACTCTCTCTCTCTCTCTCTCTCTCTCTCTCTCTCTCTCTCTCTCTCTCTCTCTCTCTCTCTCTCTCTCTCTCTCTCTCTCTCTCTCTCCACACCATGTGAAAACAGACTCAAAGTCTTTATTTGTATATTCTCTTAACATGAATGACTTTTCTAACTGAACTGCTGTTTGAACTACAGCTCTAACTACTCTTGGCAAGTCATCTTAATTACTACATACACATATTACATGAAAGGTTATTATTTCAACTTTCTTTCCTTCTTCCTCTCTTTTCTTTGTTTCTTTGTTCCTTTCTTTGTTCCTTTCTTTCTTTCTTTCTTTGTTTCTTTGTACATGTGAACAAGTAACCAACATTAAGTTGCCAAGAAGGGATACAAGGAGGTGTAGTCTGAAGAGGTGAGTTTTTAGACTGCGGTGGAAGATAGGGAGTGAGTCTGCAGTCCTGGCTGCAAGGGGAGTTTATTCTACAGCTTGGGAGTCAGGAGGGAGAAGAGTCTAGGATGGGTGGAGCGTTGAGGGTGTTTTAGGGAAGGTTTTTGAACAGCCTTCCACTTAGATCTAAGCAGGATCATGTCCTGGGTGCCCTTGGTTGCCTTGTAGGCCATCACCAGTGATTTGTACTGGGTGCAGGCATGAAACAGAAGCCAGTGAAGGGAACACAAAAGGGGCGAGGTTGTTGCCAGTAAGAAGGGAGTTGTAATGTGTGTGACAAATGTTGCAAAAGAAACTACAAAACTGATTTGAATTAAGTGTGTGTGTGTGTGTGTGTGTGTGTGTGTGTGTGTGTGTGTGTGTGTGTGTGTGTGTGTGTGTGTGTGTGTGTGTGCGTGCGTGCGTGCGTGCGTGCGTGCGTGCGTGCGTGCGTGCGTGCGTGCGTGCGTGCGTGCGTGCGTGCGTGCGTGTGTGTGTGTGTTTTGACTACATGTGTTTGTGGAGGTCCTGTGAGATGTAAGGGCTGCTTGGGCTGCAGACCAGCTGTCATTTCAGGTTAGCACCATGAGAGAGGTGGCTGTAGAGGAGGAAGAGGAGGAAGAGGAGGAGAGGGGTAGAGGAAGATAGGGGTGGAGGGATGAATTAGTGAAGAGGCTAGCAGACTGGACTCATGTTAAATGTAGAAAGGCTAACAGATATCAGACAGCTGCTGAGCTTAACCTGACGTGTGTGTGTGTGTGTGTGTGTGTGTGTGTGTGTGTGTGTGTGTGTGTGTGTGTGTGTGTGTGTGTGTGTGTGTGTGTGTGTGTGTGTGTGTGTGTGTGAGAGAGAGAAGAGAGCCACACAGAAGACCTGCTCTATGTCCCACAGAGCTCCCAATTAGCACACACCACTAGAGCAAGAAACACATGCACGTGCCCACGTGTGCGCACGTGTGCCCACGTGTACACACACACACACACACACACACACACACACACACACACACACACACACACACACACACACACACACACACACACACACACACACACACACACAGAAGACCCTGGAGAGAGGCCTCAAACCTGCCTGTCAGCTGATGTTAGATCACAGTGCACTGCGCCTGCACCACAACACACACAAACACCCCCATGTACACACACACACGCACGCACGCACGCACGCACGCACGCACGCACGCACGCACGCACGCACGCACACACACACACACACACACACACACACACACACACACACACACACACACACACACACACACACACATACATTGATTAAAATTAATAATAAAATTGCAATGACTGAAATCACATGAGTTGAGAGGAAGATGTAAACATTAACGAAAATGCATATAATCAACCATTGCTCATGCATGAACCAATTCCTCAATGTCAACAAGTGTGATCAAGATGTTTGTGTCTTCATTTCCGTGGCACAGAGATTTAATAGTTAGGAGAGCAGCTGGTACACAGATTTCCTAGATGTATCCCAGATCTTTCCGTATAAATGAATAGAATCCAAAACCAACACGCACGCATGCACTCCTGTTGCCTTCCCTGTTTTGTCCTTGTGCATATTTTAATGACATCATCAATAATGGACAAGGACCCTTTTGGAGACACCATAGTCTCACACACACACACACACACACACACACACACACACACACACACACACACACACACACACACACACACACACACAATATGGCTCAGACTGCCTGAGAGTGAAACTTTAATTAACTGTTTCTAGTTCGTTAGCGAACCCATTAGTGGACCATTCGTTTGTGTGCACTGTCTGTGGACCATCTACCCTGCATGGCATCTTGAACTCCTGCACTACAAGCTTTAACATAGTTTTTATACCAAAAGACTGGTTGCCAGTACCAAACAGTAGGTCAAAGGTAGGTCAAACAGAGTCAACATGCTCATCATTTAAGCCACTCAATTTCTTGAAAACATCGTCTTCATCAGTTTACCAGCTGAGATTATTATTATAACCACATTACTTTAGTAATGGAAGTCCAAGAAACCTTGCCTATTTGGAGTCATACGTCATAGTAACATGTCATAGACATCGGATGTAATAGAATCTATCAATCATCTACAGTATGACATAGATGACTGACATCACAGGCTAGTCCGAGATCCACGGTGGCGGCACACCGTTTTCATGTGGATACTGAGATCGAAATATTTTCCTTAAATACAGGGGTCATTCCACAGCTTAGGAGCCAGAATAGAGAATTGGAGCATTTGACCATGGGATGCCATATGGAAGGGATGACAGACAGACAGACAGACAGACAGACAGACAGACAACCTTTGGACATGAACTTGATCATATCCTGCAGATAGGGGGTGCCATGCTGACTGGTGGACTTGGTTGCCTTGTAGGTCATCAGTAGTGTTTTGAATAGGCGTGTTTTGAACTGTATTCCAATGGTGGCATACCCGTTTCCTGTTCCAGTTCATATTCCGATTCCATTTCATTGACTCTGCAACACATTTGGGTAACACATGCAGGGTATACAGATTTGGACCGGAAACACAAGACTTGTCCGTGGCAAGACTTGTCCATGTCCGCGGCAAATCTTCTATTTAAAAAATAAGAATATTAAAGCCATTATACAGTGGCTGACTTGCCAGTCTCCAGATTTTCTTCAGAATAGGTAGGACACCAGGATTTAATTAATGCAGAAATACCAGTGGTATACAGGTATACTTCTATACTTTACTTGAGTTTATAGCCTACTCATCACAACTTTCACTTTTACTTCAATACATTTAAAACAAGGCTTATTTTATTTTATTCTACTACATTATCATTGGACACCTCTTTACTAAAATCAAATCAGAATATAATTGCAAGTCACTCATCATCATGATATTGAATTATCCACACTGTTCATATTCACAACAGGCACTCTTATCAAGATGCCTGCTGTCCATTGTTGTATGCTGGTGTATAAAATAGGTTTAAGGTGGTTAAACATATTTTGATGCTATTAAGCAATTAGAAAGTAGACAAAAGTGCAGAGATGGCCATGGAAATAATAACAATAATACACTTGACTTTTAAAGCCATTTTGGAAAATGGGTAACAAATTGCTCCATCTACACCTTCCCTCTCAGCTTTCCTACTTACTATCTTAATAAA
>NC_137619.1:28329119-28331619 GCF_963280865.1 Gymnoscopelus braueri
TGTCAGACTTTTCGGATTCTATTCTGATTGACTGCAATTGGTTTTCAAAGTTTGCTGAAGGGGCAGTGTTTTTCATGAAGTACACGGCTGGACCCATCGGCAGCCAGGAAACTTTGCACGCTAACTCCTAGTAGGCCAACTAAGGAAGAATCTCCACCCAATTTCTTTTCAAATCGGCCAGTGATTTTTGCTAAACAAATTTTTTGTTACTACTCCTACAGATTTTGTCCAAACCTCACGCAAATCGGTATACATTATCTCTGTAGGCCTACAGTCATGAGATCAAGAAGTTTCTGTCACATTTCTCATATTCCATTCCGATTGGCTATGATTGGCTTCCAAAGTTTCTGGGGGTGGCCGTTTTTCACAAAATGCCATGAATGTCATGAATGCAGCGCCCAATTTCTTAAAAGGAAGAACCTCCATCCCTAACTTTTAAAATCTCCTCATGGTGGACAGAACAGCCCACCTCATGTTTTGGCCTATAACTCTTGAACTGTAGGTCATACAATCAACATCTTTTCCCCCTGAATTCCTTGGATCATGATGCAATTTATAGGCCCTGTCTGTGAAACATTTTCTGCCATAGTGCGTTTTTCTTCAAAACACACTTGTCCCAGTAGGTGTGCAAAAGGACCTTTCTCTACAAAATATGTATAAACATACCATGTTATTGTGCATTCAATACTAAGTAGTACTGAGTAGGTTGGCCGTGCCACTGCCATTTATAAACATACCTTATTAACTGAGAACCAATGTCAATACGATCAACAGTCTGTCAATTGCATGATAATCACATGCCTATTAATGCCACTGCCATGCATAAACATATATGTTATCTTGAAAACAATACTGAGCTATTAAAATAAAATTATTAAAATGTTTTTATTTTTAACAAACATGTGGAAGGGAGAATGCATCCTCATATCAAGCCTATATCTGTGGATGGCACATACATACTCCTATTTAGAGAGATGTCTGACCCTGATGAGTGGCACACAACTTATCTAACCTTGGGCGGATGGAGGTTGTCAGGCAGAGGGTCAAATCAGCCTCAGGCTGCAGTCTTGAGTCTTGACCTGTCTAGGCCAGTCCGGTGCGCAGACAGAGAGCTTGTGTGACTGAATGTGTGCATTTCTGAATGAAGGATAACATCTTCTGCTGCAATTTATCTGTTCGATACAATATGGTGGATTCATGTTATTCTTTAAAGACAAATTGACATTTTTGGAAAATATGAAAAAAATGTTTTTTAGTTTTTGAAAACAAAAATATTGTTTCATCAAACAACAATTGTACTGGTACACAGTGTACTGGTGGGTGGTGTCAAATTGATCATGGTCAATTGGTCACAGTCATAGCCTACATGTTGTTGTTAGCACACATAATAGTAGGGGGTACTAAGTGAAAAATCGTTACGCGGCGGATAAAAGCATGAAATTTGATACAGATGTCCCTTGGGTCATCCTAAAACATCCTAGAAGGGGTGCCCAAAAAAATCTTAAACAGGAAGTGAGTTATGGACAAAATCCAAAATGGCCACCTAAACTGTTGACCGTTGACTCAAAAGACACCAAAATAATCTCCAAAAAGCATACAATGTGGCACACATGTCCTTTGGGTCATCCTAAGACATCCTAGAAGGGGAGCCCAAAAAAATCTGAAACAGGAAGTGAGTTATTGACCAAATTGAAAATGGCCGCCTAGTGTTGTCGATTGACTCAAAAGACAACTAAAGAATCTCCAAAAAGTATAAAATGTGTCACACATGTCCCTTGGGTCATCCTAAGACATCCTAGAAGGGGTGCCCAAAAAAGTCTTCAACAGGAAGTGAGTTATTGACTAAATTGAAAATGGCCGCCTACAGTGTTGGCGATTGACTCAAAAAGCCTATAGAATCTCCCAAAAGTATACAATTTGGCACATATGTCCCTTGGGTCATCCTAACACATCCTAGAAGGGGTGCCAAAAATAATCTGAAACAGGAAGTGAGTTATTGACTAAATTGAAAATGGCCGCCTACAGTGTTGAAAGATGATGCAAGATACCTACAGAATCTCATAAAAGCATGAAATGTGGTACAAATGTCCCTTGGGTGATCTGAACGCATCCTACAAGGGGTGCCCAAAAAGGTTTTAAACAGGAAGTGACCGCCTAAAAGCAGTTGACACAAAAGAAAACATAAGGGGACGTCATAAAAGTGTATAATTTGGTACGTACATTGAGTGCTTCTTAATATATCCTAGAAGGGGTTATTTATTTGTTTGCTTGTTTATTAAACTTTTTAGGAAGGGACCATGTTGAAGAAATTCTAAATGGCTGTTTAAACAGTTGACCATGGCAGTCTGCATATTATGCAGACTCAATACGACAGGTTATGCAGTGCATAACTTGCCGTATTTTGTAGTCTACCTTCTGTTTTCATTTCTACATCACTTATTTATTTTACTTTCTGCATAATTTTTTTATTGTACTCTTTGAATCTTCTTTATTTATCTAA
>NC_137619.1:28336619-28446619 GCF_963280865.1 Gymnoscopelus braueri
TGGCATTTGTTCTGCAACTTCCGCAACGTGCAAAGTTTGACCGCAATCGGGCGCTGCGTTCATGATTTGCGGCATTTTGTTCAAAACGAGCCACTACTGCAAACTTTAGATGTGAATCTTAGCCTTTCAGGATGGAATATGAAAAATCAAACAGATTCACCTTGATCACATGACTATAGAGATGATGTATACCGATTTGCGTGAATTTTGGATGAAATCGGAAGTAGTAATATAAAGAAATTTGTTTTACATAAGTCGGCCTCCTGGTGGCGCTATAAAATGGAAATGTGAAAAATGCAGTGCAAAGGTTTTTCCTTGACCTCTAGGGAGTGCGCATACAGAGTTTTACACAGATCGGTGCAGTTATAGGTAAAAACATGAATCGGCCTGTTATAGCACCACCATGAGGGCGATTAAAAAAATTTCAAGTGGCATTTCTCCCTCTGCATAGTGGGAATGTGCGTGCAAAGTTTCACGGAAATTGCATGCTGTGTTCACGATTTGAGGCATTTTGTTCAAAACGGAGCATTCCTTTAAACTTTGGAAGCCATTTTTAGCCAATCAGGATGGAGTATAAACAATCGGAAAGACTTATTTCGTTTAATGACTATAGAGATACTGTGTACCAATTTGCATGATGTTTGGACAAAATCTGTAGGAGTACTGTCAAAAAATGTGTTTTGCAAAAAGCGGCCTCCTGGTGGCGCTATAACAGGCCCATGTGAAAATTTTGGGGCAGAGGTTCTGAATTGGCATCCAGGGAGTGTGTGTGCACAGTTTCACTGCGATCAAGCCAGCGGTGCGGGAGATTAGCTGTTCACAGACGGACACACGGACGGACGGACGGACGGACGGACACACACACACACACACGGACGGACGGACAGGGGGCAAAACATACTCTCGCCATGCCTTTCGGCCTGGCGGAGACAATAAAGGTAAATAAATAATAAATCATTTGTGTTATTTACACAGACAGCAAGTCAAGACCAATTTCTTCTTTACAAAACACTACATAATAATACACAAAAGCATTAATTGTTTGTTATTCCTGGGCGAGGGGCCGAGGAGGTGCGGCACCTGGGGGCAGGGGTGTGGCTGCTCCCAGACCCATAGAGAGAGAGTGTTACGACACGCTTTGATCTCGCCGCAAAGCGGGCCGTTATGGGCTGTAGTTCCAAACATTGGTACTTCCTCATTGAGATAGAACAAGCATTTCCGCATTCCATTCTTACAATGTGAGTCAACGCTGGTGTCGTCACTCTCATATTAGTTCACGCTGGCCGCTCCCTCAGCACCCCTACTTCCCACGGCTATGCTTGTAATAAAGTAGTTCCCAATTCCAATCAACCCCCTGGGATGCTTCATCCTGGCTAACATAGTGAGCTACAGCGCAGCCTGGTAAGGTAGATAATATCAATGTAGTAGTGCTTATTCTATATTAAATGCATTCCCAACTTGCATCGTTCCAGACTTGCGTGTTGCCCGAGTAGTCCCAGTCTAGTTTACGCTGTGCACCGACTGGTATAACTGGTCATACACACAGACAGTCAGGTGTGGTAGCTTACCGTTCAGGTCGTGGCAGGAAGGGACAGAGTTTAATTTGGTTGAACTTTGAGCAGCACGGCAGACAGTGGAAACCTGGCGGAATGCCACTGAGTTCACTGTCACCTCGCGTAACAAGTCTGACAAGCAGCAAACCTCTCCATTGAAGTTAATGGTAGTTGCTGACATTGTTTTGGCTCTGAATGTGTTGACCTCTGTTGTCAGCTCAAAGGCATCAAAACAACGGCTCCCCATTCCATGTCTGTGCCTTTTAGGGCAAGAATTCAATTAAGTTGGTTTCACCATGAAATAAACAGTGGTTAAGCATTAACATAAGTCAATCTATTCCACTGGTCTCTCTTTTAGCTGTCAACCTTCCCCTGGGCACCCACAATGACTTCCACCATTCACCATTTCTCCAACGCTCACGGCTGCAAAATAGGATGCCTATCTTGAATGGGTCACACTTTTCAAAGTTCAGTGGTCCATGTCCATCTAACACCAGTAGGCTACTGTAAACTCATATCTGGAAGCCATGAAACACCATTATGCTTATCCAAAAAAATATGTTTAAACAAGTCACATGGCATACTAAAGAACACTCCCAGGTAGAAAAGACAACACTGGCCCAACATACACACACACACGCACGCACGCACGCGCACGCACGCACGCACGCACGCACGCAGGCACACACGCGCACACACACACACACACACACACACACACACACACACACACACACACACACACACACACACACTTATTGGCATTGTTTACAATATTTTGAAGGCAGGTCTCATTGACTTTCATACAGACCAATCACATCTCCCCTTGGAACTGGCATGTGACGAATCATCGAAGAGAACCAGAGGACCGCGTCCCTCCCCCCAAACTGGATGTCGAGAACAGCGTTGCCATGTCCGCTTATTATAAGCGATTTTGGACCTTTTTTGTAAAGTTGCTTGTAAATATTGGTGGTAGCGGGTTGCGTATTTGGGCTTGTTTCCTAATGTTTTTTGAACCAGTGGTTCTCAAACATTTTCATTGGCAAGCACCCCCGGATGTATTTGTCCACAGACACCTGTGACACACACCCCCCATCTGAAAATATTTTGCGCTAGGGATTTGTGTTGTAAAAATGTTCCAAAATCACCACTTTTTCCCCCAAGAATATTCCCCCCCCCCCTTTTTTTTAAACTCGCTTCTTTTGGACTTGTTTTAATAGACTGCTGGTTGCTTATTTCTCTCGCAGAATCTGGCAACGCTGGTCGAGAAAGAACGTCATCTGCTTTCATACATACATTTTAGCCTTAGCAACAACTAGCTAACAGGTTACCTGTTATCGCGACGTATTCTTTCCTTTTAAATTAGCCACCCGCATGTCTTACTCTCGTTCACATCGACCATGCCAGACATGTATGTATTAAAATCCTCAACCCACCGCAGAGACATGCTGAAGAAGGTAGAATTGATCGCGTGAAATCAATGCTGGCTGCTAGCTTCATCAATGCTAGCAAACAGAGCAGAGGGGGGTGAAAAAAACATTAGCCATCTAAACACGCTACAGCTATAAGACAAGCTCTCCATCCATCACTGTAGACGCTGAGGACACACAGACAGCACTGGCACGTCCCATCTCAGTGCTATTAAAGAAGTAAGTAACGTTTTTTTAAACTGTTGGGAGAAGAAGCAGTGGTGGAAAAACAAGTACTCCATTTTTTTTACTCGAGTAAAAGTATCAATTATACTGCAATGTAGAAATACTCTTGTTACAAGTCAAAGTCTGGAATTCAAAGTTTACTTACAAGTATAAAGGTATCGGTATCAAAATGTACTTAATACCAAAAGTAGAAAGTACTCATTTTGTTGCATCGCGACTTGTTGTGAGCTTGTAGATCTGCTATTTTCAAACATTTTAGTACTTTCACTTTTGGTACTTTTTAAGTATATTTTGATGCTAATACTTTTGTACTATTACTCAAGTAACATTTTGAACACAGGCCTTTTACTTGTAACAGAGTATTTTTATATCGTGTTATTGATACTTATACTTAAGTTAAATATCTGAGTACTTCTTCCGCCACTGGCACACCTCATTTTGAACTCTTATCATTGGGATAGTGACGTGACGGAGAATGGCATGTCGTTGTTGTCGTGTCAACTCGTTGTGTTGCTTCTCAGCTGTCATGGTTGGTTTGACACATCTCGCTGCACAGACACAGACACACACTTTGATAGCACAGGTGTTGATTTCTTAATGAACAGTATTTACAGGTGTGACTCGCATCATGGTGACACAATTCACTGTAGGAGTGCTGCCAGGAGACATCATAGCACATACTGTAGGCCATAGGGTCAACAAGTTCTGTCTTTTTGACAGCAGCTCATAATGTTATGGGAGAGATTATATAGAATTACCACTTGGTTAATCTCTGTGGTTCCTTTTGCTCTTTAGACCTGTTAAACACAAGTGGGCTACAGGAGTTGACATGTTTTATTGGAATGTCGTCCTTTTATTGGGTTGTGTGTGTCTGTGTGGTCAGAGGGTCGGATGGGCTTTGAGTCCAGAAATGGCACCATCATTGGTGGCATATTTATGTTGGCACCTCAGTGTGAAATCCTGCCCCGGTCGTGCTGTTACAGTTTAGTGTGTGTACTGTGGGCACTGTCCCTAGACTTCAGCTATGCAACTTCAGATATCCAGCTTTAGAAACTTGGATATGATGACTGGGAAGTGTAAGGATATTGTACATGAACAATCTAATGTCTTTTATATTTTGTGTGATCTGTATTACTTATGTTTTCAGAGTAGTTTAGAATATTGAGTTTGGTATTGGGGAAATGAAGCACCTTATCTATGGTTTTAGCCAGGATAAAAGCGCATATCTGGATTACTGTGTGCATGTCAACACATTTATTGTGGCTCAACAATACACTATTTTCATAACTTCCTCTGAGGGTTTTATTCACACACACACACACACACACACACACACACACACACACACACACACACACACACACACACACACACACACACACACACACACACTTGAATGTCCTGCATGACCTGTGCTCTCCTGTTACAAATGCAGATTTTTTTGTCATACAATAACATACCATTCATCTCCCTGTTTCTTTCACTCAACTCTGAGCTCTGGGAGTAAAGTTGAAGGCAGGCCAATTTTTTTCATGGGAGAGAGAATAGGGGCACACAAAATCCCACTGTCTCCCACTGTCTTACTGAGAATCTTTTCATGGCCCAGTATTATTACACTACTGCGTCGGTTCTCTTTGGGACGGGTCAGATCGGCTCCAATCTGGCCGTGCTGAAGAGCTTGCAGACGGCGCTACACTGGAGCCGTCTTAAACTGTCTGCACAGAGCACTCATGCCAGGAAACTGCCGCTTAGTTGATACAGGCTTCAATGTCTGTATAAAGATGATGAGTCATCAAAGATGAGGTATAAGTTATCCCTGCTGTGATCGACCGGTTGTCCTTGTACAAAAAGCTTTTACCGTCCCATGAGGTCCTCCTACCACAGATGTTACAGTAACCGGCGCTGCCGCTGACTGCTACATACTATGTACTACAGGCCAGCAAATCTTGGAAGCTCTTGTTCAGGTTTCCCAGTTATGCCAGGGCTTTGGTAGAAACCATAATATTGACGTTTGAAATTGTTGCGGTTTGTTACTGGTGGTTGGTTCTGAATTGAATGTAACTGTTGACTTATTATTTCCGCCAGGCCGGACAGCCGAAGGCCTGAGACTATGTTTTCACCCCTGTCTGTCCATCCGCGTGTGTCCCTCCATTTGTCTGAGTGCACATTCTTTCTGCTCTGTCTGGAGTCATGTGATCAAGTCAAGATGTATCAGATTTTTTATATTCCATTCCGATTGACTTCCAACGTTGGCGGGCCCTGGGAAGGCAACACAGCATTTTTTTCCCAGCGTGAAGAACTCAATATCAAACAAGCTTATCGCAAAAAATCTTGCTCGACTGACATTTAACTCGTGATTGGGGATTATTTCTCCTAGTCTCTGACTCTGACTTCACTGTATGGGTATTGTTTTTTCTTTTTTTGTGGAAACCCTATCAACCCGATCAATTCTTGGACCTTGAACCAGCATAAAATTGACCTAAGTTCAGATGGCAAGCTTATGTTCTATCCTATTCCAGTAACTGTGTCTTGATTGAGGCCCCTCACAGGCCCTGACTGGCCAATGGGACTTAAGCCAGTCTTTATCAGGATGTGAATCAGAAACATTTTATTGCTAAGTACGGGATACATAAAAATAATTTGCTTTGGCTCATGGTGCCTTGACAACTCGACATAAAACACTTAAGTCATGGCGACAGACAAGGTACTTGGCCATACAGTATAGGAGTCACAGTAGGGTGTTGGACGTTACAGAGCATACATTTAGAGAGTGGACAGGGATAGACAGTGGACATACAGTACAGTGCATGTGTGGTACTGTATGCAATGCAGTTATGAGTTTAGTGAGTACACACTTAAATCTAAAGTAGTTCACAGTCAGACAGGCACAAAAGGGCAACATTATTGTTGCCCTAATATTCAGTTGGGAGTCTGGGACTCATCTACTGGTCATTCCTGTTTTGATAACAGAGACAATCCCTTGGTACTGTATTAATACCACTAATAGCCTACTGCTCATTATTGTAAAATCCTAGTCTTATCATCATGACATGTTGCATGCATCATCTCCCACAACTATGTTACATTGCTACAAACACAGTAGCCTGGCATTGCCAGACTACGTGATCATTCTGGCAATGCCAGGCAACAAACACAGTCCCGTCATTGCTATTACAAACAAGCTATTTGAATAGACACCTGTCGTTGGCCTACCAAGTGATGTAATGGAATACAAGCAGGAGGTTATCATTTGATAACACAGAGCAGTAGCACGTTGCTAACTGAGAGCCAGAGAGGGGCTTGTATGTGTGTGTGTGTGTAAGTGAAAGGGGTCATTGCTGTGTTCAGTCTGCGGTGTACGTTTGACAAGCTAATCTGGCCCTGCGTGGATCCCATCAGCAGCTGACCGCTAAATCAAATTAGCTTGTTAAAGCTAGCCTCCCGGTCCCAAAGCCTGAGGCTTGCAATCGCTCCAGCTCCACTAGCTAGCCTATTTGCCACTTACTCACACCCCACAAATGCAATTAGTCATACCCTCAGTATGCAGGATTTTTGTGTACGTGTCTCAGAGAGAGCAGATGAGCAAATGGCAACTGGTTCCGGTATTTTTCACACACACACACACACACACACACACACACACACACACACACACACACACACACACACACACACACACACACAGAGAGATGGCTTATACAGCTTAGTGCTAACATCAACATCACTATATGATGCAAGTGTGAAGTTTGTGTGTGTCTACTCTACTGATCTTTTATTTGAGGGATGGATCCAACATAAAACACCAGCCAGTCCGGGAGACAGAATGAGTGTTTGTTTGTGTTTTGCATAGGCAGTAGGGTAAGTGATTCGGATGGCTGATATTTCCCAGGCCTTTGAGGTCTCACCAGTGTTAAGGTGTCTGTTTGTTGTTATGCTCATAGAAGCTTTGCATCAAAAGAATGCAAAGATGGAATCAGGCAGCAGGTGTACAGTATGTGTGTGTTCCTGTGCGGAGTGCGCTTGTTTCAGAGGGGCAGGTGTCAATGCCAGGGTCACTGTTGTGCGATCGCTATAATCCAGGGAATCACAAGCTTGTTTTTAAAGTAAGGATGCATAACAGGGCTTATAGGGCATAGCAGTGGCGGCCATTTTGCGGTTCCACAGATAGAAACCCCATAGAGATTTCAGAAAATATTTATATAAATTATTCTAAGCCTGGAACCAAGCCACCCAGGCTCCTGGTGAATCATGATCAAAAACATTAGATTCTGTGTCAAAAAAATATTATTGGCTTAAAATAATTAATATAAATATTTTCGGAAATCTCTATGGGAAAAAATAATGGGCTTTCGATTTGTGGAACTGCAAAATGGCTGCCATTGTTATGCCCTATAGACATGAGATTTTATTTATTTCAGTTGACGCATTTAGAGCTGAACATAATTATTTTGTCCCTCATCGTGTTTGCCGTTTCTGCAAGTGAGACCACAATATTGCTAATTGAACGACGTATGACAGCAGATAGGAGGATCCCCTCAGTGATCAATAAATCTCTCTGATCAATAATCTATTTGATAGCAGGCCGGCATTAGTGTGTCCTGGATTCCAGCATCATCAAAGTGAGCAAATTCAGCTTTATTCGCCCATTATTTGGTCCTGTGACATTAGACTTTGTTCTACACGTTTTACATGCACAATGCACCAGATCTACAAGCTGTCAAGGTGTTGCGATGTGAAGCGTTGTAAGCTTGTTGTACTACGGGGTCCTTTCATCGCGGGGAAGTTGGTTTCACTTTGGACATTCACACCTGAGATGCACACAAATCAAGGCTGTACACACCCTTTCATGACTCTGATGTTGGTATTTTTCTTAGGAGCACACACTCTAAAATATAGTAGAAATTTAAGAAAAGCTTTGTGAATGGGACCCATTCTCTCTCTCACTCTCCTACCAGGCAACATTGTTTCTGTTTTTAATTTGGTTTATTTTGTACACTTAAACCTTATACTAAACTTTCACACATCTATACACTCATTACCTTACCTCTACTGAATGAACACGTCACCTTGTACATGATGTTTATAGCTGCTTATTAGTTCAATTACTTTAATTTATCCTTTGTGTGTGGTCTGTCTTGAATTGGCACCAGTTCATGACTAGGTAGGCCTGTCACAATTATTACATAATCGCCTAATCACAATTATTTGAGATGATCGCAATTATTTTACATAAATTATGCAAAATAATTAATCGTCATTATCGTTTAAAAATGTTTGAAAATGTTAATACATTTTCAAACATTTTCCAGAAATAGCAGAAATAGTTGATCTACAAGCTTACAACACGTCACAAAGTGACACGCTGTAAGCTTGTAGATCAGCTATTTCTGCTATTTTGAAATGTATTAAATATGTCAGTAATTTCTTTGTATATTTTAAGTTATTTGTCATATCTGCCCTGTGCAAATTTTGATCATGATGCTTAAAAGGCAGTACTCAATGTTCAATGCCAAAAAAACACAATTAAATCGTTAATCGCAATTATTTGTGTGACGATTAATCGTCATCTTAAATTTGTAATCGTGACAGCCCTATTCATGACGAAATAGGGGCTTGTCCGGGATTTGAATCGGCAACAGAGCCAACGTTGATCTCTGTCAGCTTCAACCGCCCGCATTCTGCTGGAAGACACTAGAAGGTTGTGACTGGGGCAAGTGCTGACGCTAGCTGCAAAAACTGTGCATTCATCCAATTCATCCACTACTACAGTGGAGTAAATAACTGTTAATGGACAACTAGCTGAGGGCTCCTTGCACTGCAGTCAGTAGTGAGGTGGTTGCCAACCCGTAACGTTAACAAGCGTTTAGTTTACTTTAGATTTGTGGCACAGATCGGAACAAGAGAACGGGGGTTTGGTTCACCATAACCCGAACAACAATAACTGCAGAGGAGCAGACAAGAAGTGAAGGACAACACGGCCAAGGGAGAGATTATCACACCGAAAAAAGATGGGGGTGTGTTGTACACTATGTGGGCTGGCAATCATGATTTGTGGCCATAAAAAAATCGGTGGTACACAATAAGATTGCAAGGGGGTAACTGTGGGGGGTGTCATTTACAGTAAAGATTTACCATGCACAAGGTTAGAGAAATGACGGTAATCTTAATTAATGGCTTTAAAATGGATGTAGGAAAACTATATAACTATAATATGGTCATGCTTCTTTATGGTGGGTCCAGCCGCCAGCGTAATCTAATATGAGAGTGACGACACTAGCGTTGACTCCCATTGTAAGAATGGAATGCGGAAATGGAATGTGGAAATGCTCGTTGTAAGAATGGAATGCGGAAATGTAATGTGGAAATGCTCGTTTCTATCTCAATGAGGAAGTTCCAATGTTTGCAACTATAGCCCATAGCGGCCCGCTTTGCGGCGAGATAAAGCGTGTCGTAACTCTCTCTCTCTATGGGTCAGGGTGGGTCGTGGTAGAAGTTCGCTTTTGAGTTGGGCAAAGGCCAAGTAATAAAGTATGGGATGTTGGTGTAGCCACGATGAAAGTGGCAGAGCTGAGTCAACTTATCTGTAAGACTGAGTATGCTGCTGCTTGTGCATCTGCTGGCAGTCCACCCAAGATGCATCGCAATGCCACACTCGTGTTCCAGGTAGAGCTGTTTGAGTTGAGAGGGGAAGATATTACTTACTTAGGGTTAGAAAGATAAGAGGAGGAGGCATTTTGTAATGAACTGGCTCTAATTCATGACAAAAGTGGGATACCACACACAAAAAGTAATTTATTTAACTAATAAGCAACTATGCATAATGTAGAAGGTGATGTGTTCAGTCAGTAGAGTCGATAGTGTGTGTATATGGATGTGTGAAAGTGTAGTGCAGGGGTCTTCAACCTTTTCAGGCCAGGGACCCCCAAACTGATGTGGAGATGGAGCAGGGACCCCCTACCTCGTAGGGTAGGGGGGGCTACTACATATATTGTATATTTATGTATACAATTGTGTTTTATATTGCCTGCTCCTATACGCACCTGCCCCAGTAGGTGTGCAAAACAAAAAAATATCTACAAAATATGTATAAACTTACCATGTTATTGTGCATTGTGCCTCCATTTATCTGTTTGCTATGGATTCATGTTATGTTTAAAGACAATTTGACATTTTGAAGGAAAAAAAAGAAAAAAAAAAGTTTTTTTTTTCAAACAAAAATATTGTTTAATCAAACAGCAATTTCGCGGACCCCCTGCAGTACCACCACGGACCCCCTAGGGGTCGCGGACCCCCTGTTGAAGACCTCTGGTTTAGTGTAACTGTGTAAGGTGTAAATGTACTAAATAAATCAAAGCGACGAAAACCAAACAAATGCTTTCGCCTGGGAGACGGATAGAATTACTCTGGGCAGACTGCTTAAATAGGCTCCAAGGCCCAAGAGTTCAAAATTATACATTTTTGAACTTGAGTGAACGCTTTGTAATAAATATTTTCAAATAGCCTACCTCTCATAACATAATGTAAGATTGTCGTGAATCCTTAGCGTCAGTGTGCCATTCTTTATCCATCTCTGTAGTTATCCACATCGATATCCATTTGGAGATCGGAGGGTCACATAATGGCACAGCATTGGCATGCATTTATATAATATAATAACCTAACTGAGTGTAGGCATGTGAATATTATATTGATTTGTCAATATTTCACAGATCTGGACATTTCTCGTTTCAATGTTTCGTTGAGCAGAGAGCTTTTGTTCCAGCCGCGTCTTCTGACATTATATCGCATGCTTTTACTTGGTTTTGTCGCTAGGAAATTGAGCTGACCCAAATATTTTGAAGCTTTGTTCGATGGCACGATATATATACACACACACACACACACACACACACACACACACATACATACATACATATATATATATATATATATATATATATATATATATATATATATATATATATATATATATATATATATATATATATATATATACACACATACATACACATATATACACACACATATATATGTTACAGGTAAATTGGCATTCCAGGTAAATTGGAAAATAAGCGCTTGTTTTCACCGCCCCCAGGCAATTCTGTAGAACCAACGCTAGAGGGCAATGCAAGCCAGACATGAGTCCCACGCACGCATGCACACGCGCACAAACGAGCACGCACACACGCATGTGCGCACACACACACACACACACACACACACAGCCTTATTCCATGCAGTTGAAGCACAAGGGGGCGAGCCTGAGGAGGCGGGGCTGGCGGGCTATGTTAGTGCAGTGAGTGGAAGTTGGGGCAAACCATAGAGGGGCAAACGCAGTCCCCACAACATCATTTACGATTCTGTGGCTGTGCCTATCGGTACATAACTCGGACGGCGCTTAGTCGACTAGCAGACCATCGGCCGGTCGTCGCGGGCACTCGCGCCTTGGCCTCAAGGTCTGCTGAGTCGGCGCGCCTCCGTCATGGTCCAAAACTATACTTTATCGGCGAAAAAAAGTAGTCCGCGGTTGTTTGAAAAAGTAATGTCCCAAGCGGGAGTCAAACCCAGACTCCCAGTGATAGTGGATGGGGGAGTCCAATGATTATCGAAGTGCGCCACTGAGGCCGGTATGTATGTATGTATATCCATGTTGTCGTCGTCGTTCTCGCATCGCAGCCCCGCCCAAGCCTAAAAACAAGCGCTCCACTTCCAATTTCCCTGGAATGCCCATTTACCTGTGACATATACACACACACACACACACACACACACACACACACACACACACACACACACACACACAAGGCTGGATGAGACAAAGTTGTACTTCAATAAGAAAGTCTTGTTAAAAACTCGACCTGTCACTTATTATAGCCTGAACTCTTATCATTCTTCTGATGGCCGGAGCTCATTAAAAACATTTACAACTGTCATAGTGCAGTTTTCACATCCCTGCATAGGCTAACCGGCCATTAACTTGTTTGTAATGAGCGTTTATTGCCATTTTCTGACATTCTGCACAAGTCGGAGAGCAATTTTCCAATGTTAAGAGCCATTATATGTAGTGTCATTACATAGCCAATTAACATGAGCTAGATGTCGGTTTACCACTCCCTTGGAAGAGGCTGATATTGCTATTCATTTAGCTAATGCAGTCAGGGACAGATCATTCTATGCATCATTTCCATTGCGCCACAGTTTGTTAATGCTCTTAGCAGTCTGTTACCTCTGGCCAAAGAAGCTTTTAAGGTTGCTATCCAATCTCTCTGAGCATGAGAAAGGCAATAGAGCTATTTCTGGAGTATGATGCGTTATGATCACTATTTTGGTTGAATTATTAGTTTAGGCTCAGCAAGTGAACAGTAACAGAAAAGACTTATGAAAACCCTAGGCTAGTTATGAAAGATTAAAGATATTCTCTCAACACTTCAACATCCAAGATTTATAAATTGATATATTTTTGTGACTGGTGCATCAAATACTGAATCACAGCACCTCAAGGACAGCATTTGTGGAGTATTGGAGACATGGTACCATGACACACTGAAACATGTAATCCAAAAAGGATAAACTTTCTCAGAGGACACTTTTTCACTGTACCATAGGACATGAAACGCATGTCTCAAAAACAGCAAAAATATCTACAAGCTCACAATGTGTCTCAGCGTGACGCCTTGACGTGCACAAAATGGGGACATGAGGTTGAAAGTGGTTAATCTCACTATAGTTACACCAGCTAGAATGTTATTCGATGAGAGAATGTACTGTGTAAGAAATAGTATTCAGGCCATAGGTTTCTCTCTCCCCTCTGACCGTAGGTTTCTCTCTCCCCACCGACAGTTGTATAATTCTGTACTTAATCTAATCTAACAACTAAGATCTTCTCTTATGGGGGTCCCTGGCACTACATATTTTCAAATGGGGGGGGGGGGGGGGGTCCGCAGCTTAATAGGTATCAATTTGTAGATCCTCTTGACATGAAAATGTCCAAGAACCACTGGCCTAATCCCATGGAAGTACCATGTGTCTCTCAGTCAGCCAAGCATTCTTGATTCTGTTTGTTTTATAGTGTTGGCTCACAAAAATGTATTTAACGTCAGGAAAGCAAACAAAATAACCAAACAGTTTAAGCAAGGGTACTTGTTTGTTCTTGGACACAAGGTAAGAGTAGATTTAGGAGAGTCACAGTGTATTATTAACCTATACTGTTAGTGTGTTACGCCTAAATTTTTTTTTTGTCAAATAGGACTTATTGGAGAATCATGAGCACAAAATGAAAGGTAATACAGAGTAGGAATCTCCAGGTTTTCAAATGTATGCAGAACATACAAATAATGTAAAACCACAAATGAAACGGACAGAACAAAAAACAACACTTGTAATAAAAAGAACAACACTGACAATAAGGAGGAAAGGGAACAAAGAGAAACAATTCCCACCCACCCTACCCCACCTAAACTATCTCACCTGATAATTAGGAAAATAAAGAGAATGCAGACCAGGACATTAGGGGGACATCAGAAGGATACATTTATTGTTTTTGCTGGTCAAACTTTATGTAAGGCGATGACCTGTTACTTGTCATCATTGTATTGTTCTTATAACAGTTATGATTATGCTTGTTCATTGATGCAGTGTTGCTGAGTCTGTGCTACCTTTACTAATGTGATTTCATGTTTGTTTTTTATGTTGCACTCTATGCTGCAAAACCAATTGCCCTTCGGGGACAAATAAAGTGAAATTGCTCAACAGTCAGTGTGAATCTATTGTCAGTGGAAGTCTGTATTTCCCTCACTCTCTCTGTCTTCCTCTATACTTTAGGTAGTGGTGGACTCTGTAGGTCAGAGCTATGGGGGCCTTCCTGGACAAGCCCAAGACGGAGAAGCACAACACGCGCGGTGAGGGCAACGGGCTGCGCTATGGTCTGAGCTCCATGCAGGGCTGGCGGGTGGAGATGGAGGATGCTCACACAGCCGCGGTGGGACTCCCCGCCCCGGGCCTGGCCGACTGGTCCTTCTTCGGCGTCTACGATGGCCACGCCGGCTCCAAGGTGGCCAACTACTGCTCAAAGCACCTCCTGGAGCATATGATCAGCGCCAGCTTGGCGGGGGTGGGGACGCAGGGCGCCCAGTCTGGCACAGATGGCTCCGCGGGGGACTCTCCGACCCTGGACCAGGCCAAAGTGGAGGCGGTGAAGGCTGGCATCCGGGCTGGCTTCCTGCGCATTGACGAACACATGAGGAGCTTCTCTGACCTGAGGAACGGTATGGACCGCAGCGGCTCCACGGCTGTGGGCGTGCTACTCTCCCCCGACCACATGTTCTTCATAAATTGCGGTGACTCGCGCGCCGTCCTTTGCCGCAACTCAGCGGTCTGCTTCTCCACGCAGGACCACAAGCCGTGCAACCCAAAAGAGAAGGAGCGTATCCAGAACGCCGGCGGGTCGGTCATGATCCAGCGGGTGAATGGCTCGCTGGCCGTCTCCAGGGCCTTGGGGGACTTCGACTACAAGTGCGTGGATGGCAAGGGCCCCACGGAGCAGCTTGTGAGCCCTGAGCCGGAGGTTGAGATGGTGGTGCGGTCCCCGGAGCACGATCAGTTTATGGTGCTGGCGTGCGACGGGATCTGGGACGTCATGTCCAACGAGGAGCTGTGCGAGTTCGTCAGGGCCAGGCTGGAGGTGTCCAACGACCTGGAGAGGGTCTGCGATGAGGTGGTGGACACATGCCTGCACAAGGTGCGTGTTTGTACGAGAGTGGATGTGCTCATGTCTGTGTTATAGCATATGCATTTTATGGACTGTTATAGACTTATAGTCTATATCTTTTTTTTATTAAAAAATTTGATGTTCAGTGTGCCCTTTGACTGACTGTGGCTTAATACACTTTAAAGAGGCAATCTGAAACAGTTAGTTTGGTAAAACATATATATGAAAGAATTCACACAGCACAGACCACTCTTTCTTTTCTTTTCTTTTCTTATTTTCACAAACGTTCAGCGCACACAGATTAACTCTCTCCCCCTCCCCCCTCTCTCCCATCCTTCTCTGCCTTCCCTCCCTCCCTCCTAGGGGAGTCGGGATAACATGAGTGTTGTGTTAGTGTGTTTTCCCGGCGCTCCCAAAGTGTCGGAGGAAGCAGTGAGGAGAGACGCGGAGCTCAACAAATACATTGAGACACGAGTGGAAGGTGAGATGAAAACCCCCCCCACTAATCAATGCAGCCTATAATGTCTGCAAGACAGATGCTCTTAATATCGTGACGATTAATATTACATTTGAACTGGATGAATTGCAGGTGTCTGACAACATTTAGTACACAGAAAACAGTTAGTGATAGCATATCTTTTGTTTTCGGGGACAAATGCTCAGAGATAATTGGATGTAAAGCTCCTTTCGCCATTGGCATTAGGAGTAGTAGGATGATCAGGAAGGAGGTGCATCTTGCAAAATATAAAAAGTCAAGTAAAAAAGTAGCCGGCCAGACATGATCTAATTTATGGTGTTCCGGCTGGCTGCCGGCGCTTGTGGAATAAACTGAATTGTTAGCACTAAAAATGTTTTTGTTTTATTAATTTATAAATAAATATAAATAATAAAATCAAAAGATCAAAATACATAGATTTGTCAATGCTTACTGAAGGGTCAGCCAGAACTGAGACAGAATTATGATGTGGTGCTGACCTGCTTTGCCCTTCAAGCAAGCATTCCATCTCTTGATTCCTTCTGCTCTCCTCCCCTCTCCGTGTCATGTATTTCATTCCGTCCTTCTCTCTGGATGACTGAACAAAGTCTTCAGTCTCAGTCAGTTACAGTGGGCTCTCTTCCCTGGTTACAGGTAGTGAGTCAACAACACCCTAGGGACTGGGGAGCTTCAATTATTTCAGCACAGGGCCACATTTTGACATTCTTTTTTGCTCTGGGACATTTTTTGTTTATGCACTTGCTTGATTTGGGACTGTACGTTTAGAAACCAGGGCTTAGAGTTGAGAGGAAAGGTAAGTGCAGGCCCTTTCATTGTTTGGGTCAGAATAAAGACATGGACAATGTGGATGGATGACTTCAAACTCTAGTCAGAGACGATGAATGTTGCGCCAGTTTCAAGTGTGTGAAAGCCATAACAGATTGCGGTAAGGTGTATAATGGAGTGTGAATGTTTAAGCTAAGGCTTTTGGCTAATGTTTGGGTGAAGTAGTGTGAATGATTGGCCCCAGGGAGCTGTCTGCTCCTGCCAGATGGAGAGACGGAGGGAAAGAAAACGAGAGAAAGAGAGAAAGAGGAATGCTCTGGCTGAACATTTAACTGGCCTTGTGCCACTCTCCCAACTATTAGACTGCAGGCCTCTCTCTCTCTCTTTCTAATTCTCATTTTGACAAGTTCACTTGTACAGCTTCCATCTCCCCTTCCTACTCTTCGTCTTTCGTCAATGACATTTTTCCTTTCCTCTCTGTGCAAGCCCCCCCTCTCTCTGTGTTTCCACATTGCTGAATTGCTGACCTGTCTGTCTCACCATGTTGTAGAGATCCTGTCTCGGGCAGGGGAGGACGGCGTGGCCGATCTGGTGACTGTACTGAGGAGCTTAACCACTGAAACGATCCCCAACCTGCCACCAGGGGGTGGCCTAGCCAGCAAGTAAGGTCCACTGTCCACCACACCCACATACAATTCATGTATAATTGCGGGCGATGCAGGATTACGACGAGACGGCTGTGCGATGCATCACTGTAGTGCAAGCTGTGACCAGTACATTGTCTGCCGTTTGAAATTGTACGTATGTAGTCCTTCAGATGCGTGCAGTCATTAATTGTCGTTTAAAAGACTGCCAAGGACGCAATATTGCGTCATCTCAAATCCAACACTTCACTGCAAAAGACGCAATATTGCGCCATGTTGCGTCAATATTGCCTAAAAAAACATGTTTTTAGTGATGATTAGGGGTGTGCCGATATATCGTCCAGCAATATATCGCGATACGTTTTCGTGATGATATGTATCGTTTTGGAAAAAATATATATCGTTTTGAATTATTATTATTTATTTTTTTACAATAATAATAATCAGGCATGCAAACAGCCCCGAGGTGAAAAGGGTGACAACTTGTTGTTTTTTTCGGGTCAGGTGTCACACTATTGCCCTATTTGGATTCAAAACGGCTATTGTAGCTGAAAAGCTACAAGTTTGCATTTCTGAATCATGCAAAAACTGAATTATTTGTTTGCATTGGCTTTTTTTCTCCCCCATATATTTTCATAATAAAAAAGTGCGTATCGTATCGAAGTTGTGAGCCCAATATCGTATCGTTTCGTGAAATTAGCGTATCGGCACACCCCTAGTGATTATGCTAGAGGACGCTCTTTGCCAACCTATGAATGATGCCTTGACTTCCAGAGATGGATAGAACCGGAAATGACGTTCTCACAGATTGCGTTTTTTGGTGAAAACAAGCTATATACAACTGGCAATGAATGTGTTAATGTTGAGTATATACCGGTAGTTAAAAGGACAGGTAAGAGTTCTGGTCAGATAGCAGAACAGATGAAAACAGATTTTACAGAGAGGTGGAAGCTTAATACAATCTCATATCAGCGCTGCCATTGAGAATGCTGGGGAGTGGTTTTAACCAGCGTTTTGATCATTCAGGCATTCAACTGCAAATATTGCAGCTACATATAAAAAAATAAGTGTTTTCCCCAACCAAGCCAGGTGGCACATGACTGCCATTTTTCTTTTTTTTTTATGAATTACTTCCACCTGGCACTGTTTACATACTTTATCTCCTCTTTCAATCCGTCATAAGTAGCCATGGCCTTTTAGATCAGCGGTTCTCAACATGGAGGTTCCGACCCCTAGAGCGGTCACCAAATAATTTGGAGGGGTCACCAGATGCTTTATACCACATATATGTTAACGTTATTCATTCAAATAAGTTCCAGATTGCAGCTTTCATATCTCCCTTGCTGCAAATCTTGGCGAGAATATCCATGACCATGAAATAACAAGACTTATAAGGTCAATATTGAAACAAATGTATAAAATATAAAAACATACAGTATGCCTACTGTATATAAAAGATTTTCATTTTGAATGTTTTCCTAAATGTTTATGTAAGATTTGATTACAAGCAACACATTTACCTTCATTTAGTGGATATGACCTGACTCAGGGACCATAACTCTTCATAACTATGTGCATGTACATGTGTGTGTTTTCCCCCTTCAGACGCACTGTTATTGAAGCAGTATTTCACCGCCTGAACCCACACAGGGAGGAGGATGGGGTGAGTAATCCATGCACTACACAGAGGATCATCTCTATGCAACTTTGACTGTTTAAGTACGCTGCACATCCAGCCCCCCCCCCCCTTAAATCTCTATACCTTGGTTACAAAGCATCTGTTTGAATTAATACTTTTTGCCTGTTGGAGAACGTAGTAGGGTTTGCACAGTGTATTCGTTTTTTGATTTAAAAACTCAGTATGAACTTGCACAATATATGCAATGTTGTAATGTCTGTATTGAATGACCACACCAATGGTTTGGCATGTTTCGTCCATTAAAGGAGAGACCCGCCCATTTTAAGTGTTATCTTTGATGTGTCGCTAATCACTCACCATCATTGAAAGGGACGTTGAGTTATTCCAGAGAGTTCCCTGTCGTTCAGTCTGGCGACCCCCTCCGTGGCATTATGGGAGCCTGTGTAAGAGTGAAAATCGTCTATTATAACCGATGCAAAGTTCGTTTTTTCTCTACTACTGCTCATCGTGGAGTCTCATGATACTCAAACATGCACTGAAAGTTGCGCACGAGCTATCGTTCGTGCAGAACGAGATCACACTGGTTGCTTGTTTCTTCCACAGACGCCAGGTTCTGTGAGAGACTCTCTGGAATAACTCAACGTCCCTTTCAATGATGGTGAGTGATTAGCGACACATCAAAGATGACACTTAAAATGGGCGGATCTCTCCTTTAACTATGACTCGCGGTACTCTTGACATTACTGCCGTCTATTTTCCAAAGCATACTGTGGTTTCTTTGATTTTCGAGGAAGCCATTGGATTCAATATGTGATCAATTAATCTGCAGAGAGTGTAACCCAATACGCTACATATAATTGAACGGTTATTTTTAGTTTAATGCATTGTGTAGTCCCCAGAGAAAAGACTGATTCTCAAACAAAATTCCAAAAATCCATAACTCAATGATTGCACAATTATGTTTGGCCACTATTGCATTCATAATGCTGTAATAACAAAACATAAACAATGGAAAGTCTAAAAATAAAGCCATTGATGGGAAATTGGTTTATGCACAGTACATGGCCGAAGCTGTGAATAGACAATGATGTGTATGGATGCTAATATAGCTCTTTAACCACTAAACCCTACTTCAAGTCGAATAGCGAAAATAACAGATCTAACAAGCTCACATCCCCGTCACGATGCCACCCATTGTGAGCCTTGTTGATCTGCTATTTTCACCGAATGTTTGCTTATTGTCACCTATTATGACATGCCCAGAATATGGATGCTAGGGTTCATGAGGATAGAACAGTATCACACGTCATGCAAATGGAATGATCCAATACAAATGCAATGATCCAATAAGACAGATGATTTCTGAAAAGGGGAAGTGCATTACACAACTGATGTATAAAATGTACAAGACAAAGTAGATATTTTTTCAGTAATGGCAAGTACTTCAGAATACTGCCCTTTAGTATTAATATCCAACATGTTTTATATATTTTCCATATTGTCAGGCAGATAAAACTTTGGTTCTCTCAGACTGTCGGACTTGGTTTGGTTTCACAGTCACGCACTGTAGGGTTGAGAGGATCCCAGGGTCCTCTTCTTCAGTGCCTTCTCACTGTTTGCATGGAGCTTGCTGTACTTTTTCCCTGGAAGCATTCTTCCATGGTGTCTTTTTATTTTATTTTAGCATGGAGGAGGGAGGGAGGGAGGGAGCCAATACCTTTTGTTAGTGTTGACTGGGCCCAGAGAGACCCTACAAGATTAGCCAGTCGTCAGTAACTATGATGACCTTTGGTGCTGTAATTTTCTGTTGTGTACAACAGGGGCATGTTATTAGTGTGCATGTACATGTGAGCATGCACACTTATTGGTGCGATTGACAGATTATAAAAGGATCTATGCAGGTGTACCTTTCTCTGTACTAAAGGTACACTATGACTCCAGTATATTGCGGCAATGGCTCAGGAGGTAGAGCGGCCATCTTGGAATCGTAAGGTTCCCGGTTTCGATCCCTTGTTCCTTCTAGCTGTGTGTCGAAGTGTAACCCGTAACTGCTCCCGATGAGCAGGTTGGTGGTGCCTTACGTGGTTTTCTACGTGGTGTTCTTCGCCTGTGTTTGAATGCGTGGGCACATTTAAAATATTGGTGAAAAGCGCTATATAAATGCACCATTCACCTTTTATTTTTCTATGTGCACTGCACAGGAGATAGGCTGTTACTATTTGTCCTGGCTGTTTGTGTGTGCACGTGCGTGCAGGTTTGTGAACGAGGGCTCGTCTTCTCTTGTGTTTTCTTGGTTTAGCTATGAGAGTACAAAGCTGTTTAGCTACTTGGTTTGTGTCTTTCTCTAACACACACGTGCACACATACAAATCTTCACCACTGTTTTAGTAGCATTAAAGGACGACTTCACCTATTTTCAATCTATCTTCATATAATTGGTCCTCACTATGCTCATGATAATATGGTAAAACTTTTGTCAATTTGGTCTGTGTTAGTTCAGAAACCCACCTACCAGTGACATCATCGATGGAGCATCCAAGCTAATATAAACTGCAGGCTTTCTATTCCTGGAAAGTTAGCATGCTATAATGGAAGCCATTGTTCTCACGAAAAAACTAAAAACTTTCCAAACGATGATGTCACTGGTAGGCAGGTTTCCTAACTGTAGACAGACCTCCTCTGAGACACAGAGTGAGTAGAAAAAAGTTGTACCATTTTTATCATGGGCAATGGTTAGGACCAATTATATGAAGATAGGTTGAAAATGGGTGAAATCGTCCTTTAAATACAGTTAACGATGCTCTCTTTGCTGTTAAAATATCACTTAACGTTTAACATTAGTCCTCTTTATCCGTAAAACTAATGCAAATGCCCATTGCTCCAAAAATACACACTTCCAGTTTATATAGTCTACAGCTGCTTTTATCAGGATGAAACAGTCATAAAGTACAAATACATCTAACGTATATCCATGTAATAGCAAAGCTATGTCTACGTGAAACTTGATGTTTTATTTAACCAAATAGTCACAACTCACAAGCGTTATTAGAGTCTGGTTTCCAAATATAGACATAAACAAGGGTAATAGATATACCAACACATATAAACAATACTATAGTTTTGATGATTCAGCACCATGAACAGGGCCGGCAGTCACAGTGTGTGTATTTTTGGAGCAATGGCAGTTTGTTTTCGGCATAACCGGAATAATGGGCTTTTGTTTTTTTTTATATTTTCTTTAAACTTTTGGGCAGTAGGTAGTCCCCATATAACGAGGAAAACGAGCTAATAATGCAAGCAGGTTATTATTCAGTTAACTGAAGCATTTAAAAAATAGGGTTAGATTCAAAACACTGGGATAAGGGTTGCACATGCACATCCTCACCAACACTGGGATAAGGGTTGTGTAGCCGTGTCTAACTGTGTGTTCACCCTCTGATTAACGCAGCCCTCCTGTTTCATTTGGTAAGTGACTCCATATATAACTGTCACCCTCCTCTTTCCTGACCCTCAAGTACACATTTTCAGATGGACACATTATACACATGGAAACATACACAGGCATGTCAGTGACCACCTACTGTGCATATTCCCCCTCCTTCCCCCGTCATCAGTCTTTACTCTGTGCTCAGAACTACTCTATAGCATGTGGAGATCCATTTCGAGTTAAAGGGCGTGTGTGAGAGAGAGAGAGAGAGAGAGTGTTCTCTTGTTTGTCTCTTTATGACTTGATACATGCACAATCTTACACATACGCACGCATGCACCACTGTGTCTCGCTCCCACCCTTTCCACGATTGCACGCACTGTATGACTCCCTGCAAAGAGAGAGAAAAAAAAAGAATACTATGTAACAGCTGTGGGATTTATGTTGTTTGTCCTCTGAGGTTTGAGAGTGTTCCTGGCTTCACCCTACTCTTGCTCCCGCTTTCTTAACTTATTTCATCTGTGTCAGCTCTAGGAAAACCTGGCCTTGCAGTCTTAAGTTGGGACAAAAACGACAAAACAAGAGTTTAAAGGGGAACGAAAACCTAGACCAATGTTGATTGTTTGCTGCCCTATAAAGGTTATGAACTATTTTAGTCTAAAAGCTGTCTTTTTTTTGTTGACTGCTGACCGTTTTCATTGCTTGAGCAGCATTAGCACATTGGTTTTTATCCTCTACAGGGCAACAAATGAACAAGGGTCTAGGGTTTGTTTCCCTTTAAAGAATGTCCTTTCTGGGGTTAATGACGATGTATCGGTTTCTCTCCCCTCTCTCTCTCTTCCCTGTTACCCAACCCTGCTCTTTCTCTTCTCTGTATCTCTCCTGCAGAATGGAGCGGAGGAGTTGGAGGACCCCTGGTAGCTGTCCAGCACAAGAACAAAACCCAGGACCACACAAGATCACATCCCTATTCACTCTTTGATTTCTTTTGTTGTTTCTTCCGTTGTAATTTTCTAATTTCTTTTTTCTGCTGTGCTGAGAGATCAATCGGAGCGGAAGTGCCAGTTTTAAAAACGAAACAAAACACATCCGACCCAGAGGATCCCAAACAGGATTGTTTATTTTCTTTTTCTGAAACAGAACATGGTGGGGTGGGACGGACAACTACAAACGGTATGTGTGTGGAAATAGAATCGCATTTATACACAAGAGAAACAAAGGCACACGTGTTTTTATTCCATGGATTTTTTGCTCTCTTTGTGGTGGCTTGTTTCATTGACATTGTCAAATGACAGGAGACACAGGAGCGGCCCTGGTTTTGATGCTGGTGGACACATTGACTCTTTGACCCTCTATGGTGCCTTCCTCACAACTGAGAGAGGAGAGACAGCCAGCCAGTCAGCCAGCCAGGGACGCCTGTGAGACACTGAATAGACGGAAGTGGCTTGCTGGCTGCATTTTCGGCATTGTACCGTAAGGAGTGCTGAAGTGGGACAAGTGACAAATGTCAATTGCACCTGCCCTGGCAGCCATCCATTCCATCGGCCACAAAAGCCAGACTGCCTCCGAGTTACCCTGGTCACCAGCAAGGCCATATAAGGCCTCGTCCACTTCAGCATGGGGCATTAGCTGGTAACTTTTCACCGTAGGCCACAAACATGACCACAGTCTTCGTCAGATCGTGCAGGGCCCTGGCTCGGCTCCCGCAGCCTCACTGGACTCGACCAAAGCCTGGTGTTAAGTCTGAACCGTTCTCTCTTAAACGGGCAGCATACTTCAAAAGAAGTCAAACTTTTTCAGCTGTGGACAAAGTTGTTTTATACTCGATGTGATTTGGCTTTGAGCGCTGAGCGTTCCATTAGTTAAGACCCCGCCCGTCCACTATGGAATATGAATTTCTCACCAATCACACACGATGTTCGCATTGGTGGCATCTGCAGTAGCTTTGGCTAGTTAGGAAATCTTGGAGATGCATGAAGTGCAAATAACTTTGGCAAGGCAACGTGTCTGTTTGCTTTCTTCACAAATTGTCATTTAGTTCTTAACGACCATGCTGAGTTTCTGCAAGAAGTATGTTGCCTGCTTTACACACAGAACCCCAGATAAAAGCCCTAAGCCCAAGAGGAGAGCACTGTATCTGAGAGTCCCAGAGTTGAGTCAGACTGGCTGTGGCTATCACTAAGTCCCCATCTGCCACTAGGCTGGATCCGACACATAACTGACCAAAGCCAAGCAATGGTTGGGTTTGGCTGCATAGAGGCGTTTCGTGAAGAAGAGTTTTCAAACCAATGTGTGGCTGCTTTTTCTCGCACCTTTCTGCTCCACCTTCTCTCCTGCTCTCTCTTCTACTAACTTATGAACACCTTCCTATTTCTATCGCTTTCTCTCTCGACTCTTTAACTTTCTACAGAATAAGAGACAAAAATGTCATTTGCGTCGGCAGATGTTGCCAGTCATAAGCTTTTCAGCCTGCTGTTCAATTTAGAAGATAGAAAATATATAAATATAAATTCCATATATAAATATATATATATATAGATATATTTTGATTTGTTTATTTTTCACTTTTATTCTGCACCATGCTATTTCTTGTGGCCTGGTTGTGTGTGGGGAGGAAGGGTGAATACAGTGTGAAAGAGAGAGAGAGAGTGCGAATACATGTATGATACAGACACCATACACAGACAAATTTGCGTTCAAAGGATTGAATCCAAACCTTTCCTGCTCTCTCTTCCCTTTTCTCTTTTCCTTGAACGAGCGCACACACACACACACACACACAAACATTCTAATTACCGCCTGCCTTTTGTGACTAACAAAAAATTCCTGCGGTGGGATCTTGTTTTTGTTTATCTTTTCCAGACGCAAATCGATTGCTCAGAAATATTGTATGATTTACTTATTTGTTTTCACCTTCCAATTTTTATTATTATAATTTGTTTTAATGCTGTTATGTACTGTTGCCACCATGCTGTCTCAGAGAGGTGTGAAACGATGAAATGTCACTGAACTACAGTTTGGGAGAGATGCGTGGAAGGGGGATTGTTTTGTTATGTACATCAGTCTGCAAAGAAACTGTTTTCACACTGTCAAATGTAAACTTTTGTCTCTTTTCGACTACAAGAACTAAGCCAAACGCATTGTGCCATGTGACTGTGTATTTCGCAGGTTGTTTCCATTCACTTTGCCTCGGTTTCAGATACATGTAAGAACCTAATTTGGGCCCTCCTCAGGAGGTGGTACTAAAAGAACTTCTGCTTTCAAAATGTTTTGCAAATAGCAGATCTACAAGCTCAAGCTCGTAGATCGTCTATTTGCAGGACTTTGACGGGTTCTGGAAAGTTTCATGTTACGGAAGGTTACACTTCGCAGTCCAAAAGAGCCTTTTGTTTCCATTCATCCACATGAAATAACAGCGACTTAGGAAACGCAACTCGTTCATGAAGCTTCTGCTTTTCAGCAATTTTGGAAACATAAATATGTGCATATAGGTGGAAATACACGCGCATATATTATGTGCGTAATAACATTTTCAGCAGACACATTTACGGTAGATGATATACACAAAGTACACTTGTATTTCATGTCACTCCATGGCAAATGTGCCCATGCTTTCTGAACCAGCAGTATTGGAAGAGGATAGGCCTAATGGAGCTTCCTGGCTTGGTAATGTCCTTGTGGTACACAAACCCTTGGTGCCATACGACAAAGGTACTTGAATGTGTAGTTATTTTGTTATTGTGGTTGTGTTGTTTTATTGGGACTATGTTTCTTATTTTTAGGGGGGGGGGGGGGGCATGTTTTCTGATTGAGGAAAAAATATGTTTATGTAAAGTGGGGGTTGTGTTGGGTGGGGTAAATATTCCGCAGGCATGTTCAGCGTGGGTAAATGCACAACATGAAGTAGAATTGACTTGTAGATGGGTATAAAAAATGCTCAAATCAAAGCCAGAGGGATACACACATACATTGGACTTGAAGGTGCTCTAAGTGATATTTGTTTGTTTTTTTAGGAGCATTTAACCAATTTTCAACCTTATCTTCATATAATTGGTCCTCACTAATGCTCATTGTAAGATGGCACAATTTACATCTTCACTCTGTCTCATTCTTGGGCTTTGGGACAGTTTAGAAACCTGCCTACCAATGACATCATTGATGGGGATTCCAAGCTGAAAGCCAGAATGCTGAAATTTAAGTTCTTGTTCTTGCATTCATAAAGAATTACATTTAATAGCTTGTAATTTATTACCAAACTTGCCTCCGGATGTCAGTGGTCGGCAGGTTTCAGAACTGTTCACATCCCTCCTCTGAGACACGGAGTGAGTGCACAAAAATTGTGCAAGCTTCTATTGAGCATTACTGAGGATCAATTGTATGAAGATGGGTTGAAAATTGGTGAAGTGGTTCTTTAAATCTCAGGGGTGCCGATAGCCTAGTGGTTAAGGTGTGTACCACACACTGACAGCGAGTCCTTGGTTCGATTTTTGGTCCGGGTGGGCCTTTGCTTCATGTCACTCGACCCCACTCTCTACCTGGTTCTTGTCTCTACACTGTAACAATCAATAAAGGCAAGAAAGCCTGAAAAAATTACTTAAAAAGTTCAGTTGTATATCTTGTATGAGTTCTCTCCTAATTTGAGATGATATTGGTATCCCCATCTGAAAATATATTTTCTCTTAACTAAAGAGCTGGAAAGACTGGGAGACCCGAACACTCTTTAACAATGATTACTGTCAGAACGTATAGCTATTTAACACACAAAAATCACTTACAGTACCTTAATTCTGTGGCAGTACATTTTTCTATTAAGAATTTTGCAGTGGGCTTTGTTTCCTTGAAGACAAAACAAAATTAACAAAGCTGACATCAGCCAGACAGGTAATGGTGAAAAGCAGGGTACTGAACTCATTTGCTATTGGCTGGATTTGTTGCCAGAGTAACCGATAATGATGTCACCTGGCATCGCATTCAGTCAATAGCAGATGGCCACTTCAGTACCCTTCTTTTCACCACTATTATGCCAGGCTTCACACAGATGTGGGTTTGGTTACTCTTTAAAACATTCATCCAAGAGTTTTGTCATAAAATGACTCAGTTTCTCCTGTGCTTTTTCAACTTTTTTAACATTGTGCAAGGTTTCATCCTCCTGAACACTGTTCTCGGTTTTTAGATGTTTAAGCTATAACAAATGGAGGGAAGGAAGCAAGGGAGACACTTTTTCCCCTCTCAATGTAAATCACCTATTATCCACATTCCACACTATAACCCCATTGAATGGACTGGATACACTGCTGTGCCACTTGCTATCATCCATCATTAAATGATGAAAGGAGCTCTCAGCTCCCTCTTTTTTTCGGGAATAGAATCTACTTGATCCTTGTTTTTGATGGTGGAATAAAATGTGAGCCACAGGAAAGGTTTTGTAAAGATGACTTCCCCTTGATCAGCCTTCTTTTTAAGGAGTATTTCGAAATTGAGTGATACCTGATTTTTTTTATTTATTATTTCCCCAAGATGTAAAGCAAATTTTCCAAAGCAGTTTGTTTCCTAACTAGCAATGTTTAATGTTTTAGCTGACTTTGAATCACCGTAAAGACACTGAGACAGTGCATGGAAACTATAGTTTCATGTTTTGTTCCATAAAAGGAATTACAGGAGAGAAATTGGACATGTAGGCTACTAGCTGGGGCTTGCTGGGTGAAAATGACTCTTGGTGCACTTAAGCCACTCCTGTCTATTTATCTGCTCATGCTATCTGCAAGTATTGATTGACTGATAACAGAATGATTTTAACATTTATTGAGATTTATTTATTCAAATGCTTTTTGCCGTTCCGAGTATGAAAATTAGTTTTGAGGACCGATTGAGATTACGATGACATTTACACTTGTAGACCCCCCCCCCCCCCCTCCACATTAACCTTTAAGTGTGCTAAAGGTCAGTTTTGGGGGGGGGTCATTGGAAGATGGT
Source organism: Gymnoscopelus braueri (assembly GCF_963280865.1). NCBI lineage: Eukaryota > Metazoa > Chordata > Actinopteri > Myctophiformes > Myctophidae > Gymnoscopelus > Gymnoscopelus braueri. Next base: position 28,364,479 of record NC_137619.1, read on the forward strand.
GCAGTTGCCCAGGGTTTTTTCCATCCCCCTCCCTTTTTTTTGCTACTGCTACTTTCCCAGTATGATATTGTGATGTTTCAGAACATACAGTGAACATAATCTTCAATAAAAAATGGATTTAAGTTTAACTGTTCTTATATGGTTTATTTCTTCCTATGCCATCTCATGTCTTTGACAAGTATTTGGTGTTCCTTGTGTTTTGTACTCTATGTACGTATGCCTTTTTTTTATAATGATTTATTTATTGACAATGTACACATATCATTATCACATTTCTTTTTTCTTTTTTTGTAAACGAGACATAATAAAAAAGACAAAGAACTAGAAAAAGTGCTCCTCGGAGCACAGGTCTCCGCCAGGTCAGGTACGTTATTGTGGCCTCCTGGTGGCGCTATAATAGGCCAATGTGAAAAGGGTGCCATTTATTCTTAGGTCTTTCAAGGCAATCAGACACTGCATTCATGATTTGAGGCATTTTGTTCCAAAAATGTGTTTTGCTAAATTAGACCTGCTGGTGGCGCTATAACAGGCCAATGTGAAAAGTGTGGCATTTCTTCCTCGGCCTATTGGGAATGTGCGTGTGAAAATTCACGGAAATTGCAAGCTGCGTGCATAGTTTGAGGCTTTTTGTTCAAAACGGACCAATCCTGCAAACTTTGGAAGCCAACCATAGGCAATAAGGATGGAATATGGGAAATCGGACATATTTGTGTTGATCACATGACTATAGAGATACTGTGTACCGATTTGCATGACGTTTGGATAAAATCTGTAGGAGTAATGTAAAAAAAAAGGGTTTTGCACAAATCGACCTCTTGGTGGCGCTATAACAGGCCCATGTGAAAAAAATGGGGCAGAGGTTCTGAATTGGCATCCAGGGAGTGTGTGTGCACAGTTTCGGAGCGACCGGGCCAACGGTGCCAGAGATTAGCTGCTAACACACAGACAGGACACACGGACGGACGGACAGGGGCGAAAACATACTCTCTCGCCATGCCTTTCGGCCTGGCGGAGACAATAAAGGAAAAGACACAATACACAAAAACACAACAGAAAGAAGACAAAATACGTATGCCTTTTTGAGATTTGTCACCTATTTCAGTGCAGGCTCACTACAATAATTTCCTCCTCCAGCACACTGTTTATTTTTCATTATTTGTTTATGCCACATATGTATGAGCCTTCAAAGGTTATGTGGTGTATGCCAGATAGATCAGCTACACTACACAGTATTCCAGCTAAGAGCGCAACCAGATTAATCTCTAACCATTCCTTTACAACTCTCCAGTTTCCCACATTCCTCAGTTGCACTATACTCGCGCGCGTGTGTGTGTGTGTGTGTGTGTGTGTGTGTGTGTGTGTGTGTGTGTGTGTGTGTGTGTGTGTGTGTGTGTGTGTGTGTGTGTGTGTGTGTGTGTGTGTGTGTGTGTGTGTGTGTGTGTGTGTGTGTGTGTGTGTGTGTGTGTGTGTGTGTGGGAGGGAGAGAGAGCAACGGCGAGACGGGGATTGGTGAGAGAGTTGCACTGTGACCCTGTGAGTTACTGAGAGTGAGGACTCTTGCCACACAGTCTCAGTATTGAAGTTACCGCAGAGAGAGACCACACATCCGACACGCTTTTATTCCTGTTTTATTTTCTGAATTAGTTCATTGGTCATGAGTCTCCCAAAGGGACCCAATGGCACCAGCAACAGTGTGGAGCTGGAAGAGTGCATCCAAAACCCGGGCTTTCGGGAGGATGGCAACGCCTCAGTGACGGAGATACCCACCACCACTGGCGGAGACAAGCGGGACTCTGCCGGCGTTGACGTTTGCTCAGACAGCGCAGAGTACACACAGGTCAAGCCGTACGCAGGGATGCCCAAGGAGGTCCTGCTGCTGTACTCCAGCCAGGCCCGGTACCAGGTGCCCCGAGAGATCCTATTCTGGCTGACGGTCCTCTGCACTCTTGTGCTAGTGGCGCTGACGATAACCGTGATCGCCTTGTCTCCTCGGTGTCTGAGCTGGTGGCAGGCGTCCCCGATCTACCAGGTCTACCCCCGGTCCTTCAGGGACACTACCGGCGATGGCATCGGAGACCTGCAAGGTAAGAAGTTGAGATGGAGTGTTAATTTAACCCATATAGTGTAGGCTTACAGCTGGAAACAAACTATTTGTAACTACACATTTGAGTAAAAAACACACATGATTTCTAACATTTAAGGATTATGAGATGATTTAGGTGTTATCCTTTTAACCTATTTTAATGTCATTAAATAAACAGTTAATTTTATTTTATTGTGCTGTTTTTTATTCTGAAATGGGATCTCCCAGGGTCTGAAATACGGATAGAATTGAATTAAATATGTTTTTTAACATTAGTTTACCCAACACATGAAGGACGTTTTGGACATTGTGACTGTAACACTCACTGTTGCTGTTATGAGAATGACAAGCTTGACTGATAGGTTCATAGGTTGACACTAAATGTTTTTATGGCTCTTGTTTTATACTCCAGCTACTCACTTTTATAGGATGGCTGCAGTGTCAATATTGTTCAACCCAAGTTCCACAGGCGTTCCATAGTAAATTAAGATTCAGCCGTACTCAGGACTTTATATTTACAAAGTAGCCTAAATAGGACGACTAAATCAAAATCTAGGTATGGATACTTTTCTCAACAAGAACTGCTGTTGGTTGGTTTGACAAGGGAGAAGCAACAATAGGTATCATTATGCAGAGCTGGGAAAATCTTGAGAAAAGAAAAGACTCATGTTGAATAATACCCCTGTTGTAGGGGAAAAAAATCATAGGTATCATTTTACAATTTCTATTGCTTTTAATGGTTTCTTTCTAATTGCTAATGCTTTAATGTTTCCAGCGGGGACAGTAGAAGGAAGGAATTCCCTCATGTTTGATGATGCAGAGTTAACAAACAGCTTATATATTATAATACACGTGGCAATGCAAAACCAAAAAGCATAAAATGCAGGCTGGACTGAATGGTTTTATGGCACTTTACACTTCATTCACTTTTATAGAGTGGCCTCAGGGGCAATAAACCAGCAACAACAGCAGGGACAACAGATTTATGACCATGTTATTTCCAGCTATTATTTTTTCAACTAGATTCACTGAAGGAAATGAAATGCAGGACTCGTTTCTAATGGTGCTACTGATTGTTGCATCAACTAGGCCTACATCAGTATTCAAGGTCTTCTCTTCATGGCCTGTTCTATCTGTTTTATCATTAACTTCATGGTTTGTTTAATATGCAGGTATTAAGGAGAAGCTGGACCACTTTGAGTACCTCAACATCAAGTCAATTTGGATCAGCCCCGTCTACAAGTCTCCCATGAAGGACTTTGGCTATGATGTGGAGGACTTCAGGGACATCGACCCCCACTTTGGAACCATGCAGGACTTTGAGGAGCTCCTTGCTGAAATTCACAACAAAGGTGCATCTTTGAGGTGACGTGTCTATGGCTTTGGGGATGCGTGGTGGGATGGTAATTTTGGGGCATAACCACACATTATTATTGCAAATACATTAACTACACAGGAATTTGTATTTATTTATTTACTATATCAGTACTTTTTGTGCATACATTTCCAAGAGGCAAATTCTATTCTGTACTTTATTATTCAAAAAGAAGATTTTTTGGGTGAAAATAATTTGTTTTCGATCTACAGATCGCGACGCGTTGTGAGCTTGTAGATCACCTCTATAAGTGTGTAGACCGGCTATTTTCACTATTAAACAGGGCTTGTTTGGTTAATTCATAATTTATTTTGTAAGTTTGGATCCCAGCATGACACCAAATTCCTCTTTTGGGTCTCGAGTAAAAACAAATTGGTTGGGAACCAATGATATATCCTACTGTAACCTCACTCAGGCTTGAAGCTGATCATGGACTTCATCCCTAACCACACCAGCGACAAACACCACTGGTTCAACCAGAGCCAGGCTGGAGTCGAGCACTACAAGGACTACTATGTTTGGACCGACTGCAACGATACCAACCACAAGCCTAACAACTGGGTTGGTATACAATTCACCATGCTGGCTCTATCTCTCTGTCTGCATCATGTACTGTAGGACCATTATGCCCATACATGGAGATCTCTGTATCTGTCAGTCCTTGTCCCTTTTATGCCCATATATGGAGATAACTGATGTCATCAGTATATGCCTATATATGGGCATACCCCCTTTTGTGTCCATATATGGAGCTGACTGTTTGCACCTGATGCTATGACAACACACTCCATATTTGGGCATAGCTTCATTGGGAAATCTGTTATGTATCAAGCTCAGCCCACCATATATCATGTCTTTCAACTCACACTCCACACTTTAATGTCCTCTCTTCTTCTCCCCACAGGTTAGTGTGTTTGGGAACTCGTCATGGACCTATGATGAAGCTAGAGGACAGTGCTACCTGCACCAGTTCCTCAAAGAGCAACCAGACCTCAACTTCAGAGACCCAAATGTCCGCAAAGAGATGATTGTAAGTTTACACACACACACACACACACACACACACACACACACACACACACACACACACACACACACACACACACACACACACACACACACACACACACACACACGCCTGGGATCAAGGTTCACACGAACACCTCTCTTAGTTTCTGTCTCATACTTTCTGTCTGTCTGTCTGTCTGTCTGTATGTCTCGCTCTTCACTCCCTTTCTCAGTGCTACAGTATCTGTGTCTCTCTGCCATTCTCTTTCTTTCTGTCTTGCAGCCACACATACACACCATCCTGCTATCTCTCTCAATGTGTGTGTGTGTGCGTGCGTGCGCGCGCGCATGTGTTACATAACCTTAACTGTTATCTTAACCTTAATTGGAGACACCTATTCTATCCCCAATTAGACATTCTCTTCCCAATCAACTGGTTTGATATCCAAACATTTTAATCAGTCAAGGATCTAGGTTCTTTCTCACACAGGCTATCATGGGTCATCAAAAGAAGGCAGAAGTCTACAAAGAAATATTTCAGCATTCTTGTATGTGTGATTCTGAAAGTGTTTTCTCAGGACCTCATTAACTTCTGGATGGGAAAAGGTGTGGATGGCTTCCGCATGGATGCGGTCCAACACCTCCTGGAGGCCAAACACCTGAGGGATGAGCCGCTGGTCAACCCAAACGAAACGGCAGTGAGTCTCACCTCTTAACACATCATGGCTGACAGTCTCACGACTTTCTCACAGTTTTTTTACTTCTTTTTTTTTTCAAGCCTTTTCCTTTTGCTAGTGTTGCAATGATGTGGTCGAGGGATCTGGTCAAAATACCGCTGCACCCCTGTGGGGGTATTCTTACTTTTCTAACCAATGGATGCTGTACATAAAATTTAACCCACAGCAAGTGAAGAAGCCTCAGTGGGAACTTTCGGTCACTTATGCAGAATTCATAATAAAATTCAATAGCGATTTCTACCGCTATGTTATTCCGCTAAATGGGTGTGTTCAAAATGCCTGAAACACACACGAAGTTGACATTGATCTTTTGTGGGTACACCTGGTCCACGCCTATTACAGATCACAGCGAGCTGGTTGGCTGCCACTCTGTCTCACCGCCCCCAGCGGCAGCGGCCAAGTTGAACTTTTCTAAATTTTGCCGCACTGCCTTTTGCTGGCTCTGCCTCCTGCCACAAGGCAGCGATCGCTCCTCTCCATACGTTGAACCTCGCCACTTTCTCAGAATGCGGAAAGCTGTATACCGCTGCTGGAGTCTGACCAACTCAGACATAATTGGCAGTGTTCTGGACCTGCCAGGGTGCATCATTCTACAATGTGATATATAATCCCCTGTCCCCAGCTTCATAGAACTAACACTTTTGGAAAAGACAGTCACGAATTGATATAGAACAAGAGTTTAAAAATGCTCTCAAGTCTCAGGTCTTATGGATGTTGTTGTCGTTTTTGTTTTTACTGGTACAGCAGCTATTTGGAAGTAGAACCTTCTACATTAGCAGGTAGAAAAGTACGATGTTAACTTTCAACAAGTGCCGCTGATTATTATCTCAGGCTGGGGATGATTTTACTGCCCTCCTTGAAAACCTCCTGTTCATGCTGCTCATAGTGCTGCTCCGTGCAGAACTGAACTCCTCGAAAGTTATTTCTCACAGTGAGGAGATTAGTAGAGGCATATTTCAGTGGATTAACAAGTCAGTGGGATTTAATGACCGCTGCAGAATTACACACTGAGACGGAGTGGCCAGTCTGGTTGCTGTCAACTGAATGATTTACTCAGTCCTTATCTGTCTCTTTCCCTTTGCAGCCTTTAACCTGGTTTGCAGTTATTCTTCCTTTGTTTCTGTCTTATTGTCCATGACCTCTCAATGGCTCTGACAATGAAGTCAGGGACTTATGGGACTTTAATGTATGCATATATACTGTATTGACAGATATTCCATAACTTTGCTGATAAAATTAGCACATGACTTGACATTTTAGCATACTTTTTGAATAGTACATTTCACATTTATATTAAACTATTGTAACTGTTCAGAATCCCAGTGTTTAAAATGCTTGTTCAAGGCCTGATTGAGTATTTTTTAAAGCTATATGATACTTAATATATAAAAACAAGAGTCTAAAAGCTCGAGATCATGCTGGGTGGTGCTGGGTGGTGCGTAAAGGCCAAGGCTTACCAAAATCCGCAGGGTTCACCCTGAAACCTGCCTATATTGTGAGATATCTTGTGTGTAAAATTGACGTTTTGGCCAGAGGGTGGCACTGGAGGTAAGGTCATGGGGTCATTAGTTAGAGTTCATCCTTCAGGGAGCATGAATGCACTCATGAAGTTTCATGGTACTCTGCCCATTATATATTGACATAACTTGTGTTTAAGTGGAAGTTGGCCTAAGGCTGGTGCTAGAGGAACAAAAGTTAACAAAATCTGAAGAGTTCATCCTTGCTGAGTGTGTTAAGTTTCATACCAATCACCCCATTAGATTTTGAGTTTTGTGAGTAATTTTACATTTTTACACTATACTAAGAACAACGCTGACGAAGACCGATCAGGTCGAAATGTGTCCGTTGCTTTTCTGGGTGAGGCAAATAAATCAATGAAAGGACATTTATTTAGTGCTGGCTGTTTTCTTAGTCTCATTATACTGTTGAGCCGTGCACCTTGAGACATTTAGTTAATTTCGGAGTGTTGCGGGCATTCTGTTTTCTTATAATTTAATTAGACATTTTGGCCGTAAGGGTACAGTGCTACAGAAAAACGCCATTTGGTCTGCTAAATCAGGAGGGGCCATGAAGGTGCATGGCTAATTCCGTGACAATCCAGCCAGTAGTTTTAGAGATACTGTATGTTGTTTGGGAACCTACCGACAGTGGGGCTAACAATAGATACATTTCATGTTTAGAACAAATCTTTCTGCCCAGTATTAGATCAATACATTCATAAAACATTAGAACTTCTACCATGACTTCACCCACATTATTTCACTGTGACAAATGGTTACTCTTCTTAACTAGAACCTTGGTAGCAACATTGTTAAAGCCGCAACTCTGTCTAGAAGCCTATAACATTGGTTCTCAAAGTGGGGTCCGGGGACCCCCAGGGGTCATAGTAGGGGGTCCCCAGCAAAATGTGTTAATATAGCATCACAATAATTTTAACCTTTTATACTTTGGCTATTCAAAACTAGCCTGAGCTTCTAGATCTGCTATTTTTGAAAAATCGTGAACATTTGTGCAAACCTTTGAATATATATATTTTTAAGCGAACATTTGTAACTAAAATCTTTGCTTCTGAGGGGTCCCTGGAACAAAATATTTGAGATGGGGGGTCTGCGGCCAAATACATATCATTTTTGGGGTCCTTGAGATGAGAACCACTGGCCTATAACATCAGAGTGGGACCTCTTGTCTACACCACCAAATACCTACTGTATAGCTGTCACATAACTATGCCTAGTGTAACCGAATCATGTTATATTCCTTACTAACTCTCTAAAGGATACGTGGTGGGATCTCCACCATGACTACACCACCAGCCAGCTGGGTCTACATGACTTGCTGAGGGAGTGGAGGGCAGAAATGGACATCTACAGCCGGGAGCCTGGCAGACATAGGTATGGGAGTGTAACTAAGAGTATAGAATATGAACGTTCAATGGCGCTCAGGTGGCGCAGGGGTAAAGTTCCTGTTCACCACTGTGGAGAGTAGGGATTTGAATCCTCCGCAGTGCCTCCGGCTTGGATGAGCGTCCATACAAAAGATTGTGGGAGTGAAGCTGGGTGGGGAGGGCAATCTTTGTCAATGCACCAGCAACTCCTAATGATGATTCCGTAGGATTATCTGCTGAGTTAGATTGTATAGAGTGAAAGTGTAATTATATTTTCTGATAATTCTTCATATTTCTGCATTTTTCACACATTCAGTGTATAGTATACCCAGCTCATATCCTTGTATATAATAACTCTCTACTGTGCATTTGCTGTAGTAATGCAAAGTTCTAATTACCAAATTTCAATAAAGTTTTATAAAACATAAAGAGGTCTTGTGCACAAATGTAAAGCTATGTGCAGGTGGACCACTAAGAAAAGTTATGTCACAGAGAAAAAAGACCGAACAGATGTTGAATGAGTGCATCACACACCAACAAATCAAAACTTTACACTTAAAGGGATATTTCACTTTCAAAAAAACTTTTGGTGATTTTATCATCTACTCAAGCCTTTGTGAGCCCCCAGACAGTTTTTAAGTTGCTCGATTCAGTATTTATATATTTGATATTCATTTTATCAGACACGCCCCCTTCCTATACAAACCCATTGTAACTTCAAACTCCATTTTAACCATGTTAGATTTATCAAAAACACCTGTCCTTGGTTCTGGTGACTCACCATGCCCTCCTAATGCGTGAGGGGGCCGTATTTTTCAGAGATTTTTTTGCATTTTTTTATTTTTATTTTTGTATTGTATTTAATTTTTTTCATTTTCCCCAAAAAATATATAAAATAAAAGAAAAAAGTAATTGAAAAAACACGGCCCCCTCGCGTATTAGGGGGGCGGTATGAGTCACCAGAACCAAGGACGGGTGTTTTTGATGAATCTAACATGTTAAAAATGGAGTTTGAAGTTACAATGGGTTTGTATAGGAAGGGGGCGTGTCTGATAAAATGAATATCAAATATCTAAATATTAAATCAAATAACTTAAAAACTGTCTGCGGGGCTCACAAAAGCCTGAGTAGACGATAAAATCACCAAAAGTTTTTTTGAAAGTGAAATATCCCTTTAACTTGGACCTAACAGAATGTTACTTGAGCTATGTGTTTATGACTAATAAACACATGACTAATATTATCGTACCCTGTGACATTGTCTTTCCCCTACCAGATTCATGGTGACCGAGTCATATGATTACCAGGAGGTTGAGAATACCATGATGTATTATGGCACTCCACAGGTTAAAGAGAGTGACTTTCCTTTTAACTTCTACTTGATGGACCTGCCCCAGAACACCAGTGGCTGGTGGGCTAAACGTCTGGTCCATCTCTGGATGGACAACATGCCTTCAGGACAGTGGCCCAACTGGGTGGTAAGTAGGGGTCAGATCCAGGGTTATTATAGTTAAATAATTATAATTATATTAGTTATAATTATAACTAAATAATAACGAATGATAAAAACTAGAATTGGAATAACATTTTAGTTAACTGAAATAAAAGTAAAAACAAGGCGTGCGTTTACAAAACTAACTAAAACTAAGTAAAATAATCTTATATTAACACCTAATCTGCCAGAATTATTTCAGATTTTTTTGCTGTAGACTGCCAGAGATTTTTCATTGAAAAAAAAAGTACTCAGGAGCCGAGATACAGAATTATTAAGTTTTAAGTTAACAAGGAAGTGGATAGGAGTTTAAATCTTCGATAAATCATATCTCCTTGGTCTTTGGGTCAAAAAAACAAGAAAAAAACGGGGGGGAAAAAAGCTTTTTTTTTTCTTCTTTTTTTTTTTAGAACGCAGATCTGCGTCTTTGGCAGCCAGGCGAGAAATTAATTAGAACGCAGATATGCGTCTTTGGCAGCCAATGTGTTAAGAGAGGACCGGCTGGCCGGCAGACCACGTCGTCACGCTCATGTCACTATGACTCAGCCATAACCATATAAGGAGTTCCCAATGCAGCTACACCCAAATATGGAGTGTGTTGTCTAACCTCAATGTGTCATCATGGCATCAGGCGCAAACAAATCAGTCAGCTCCATATATGGGTATAAAAGGGACAAGGACAGACAGATACGGTTGTCCAGGGCCACAGATCCAACCGCTAAGCCCCTATATGGTAATGTTCATACTGTATAAGGGGCCGACCGAATTCAAACTCTGCACACGCATCGGCAAGGACTCGATGGAGTGCGGCGCCCGCCATCGAGTAGTTCGGATACCCAGTTGTCCAGAACCGCCGATCCAACCAATATGCCCATATATGGGCATTCCAATATATGGCCTTATACTGACGACATCAGGGATCTCCATATATGGGCATAAAAGGGACAAGGACTGACAAATACAGAGATCTCCATATATGGGCATACAAGGGACACAGACAGACCGGTACAACGGTATGTCTATGACTCAGACGTAGGTGTGAGGGCCGCATAGCAGCTTAAATCAGCCAACCACCAACCCTACCATAACAAAACACAAAATCTAAAAGTAAAGACTATGTTTATGTACGATATATGGCCAAAGCTATGAACAAACAAATGATATGTATTAAATCCACTATGGTCCTTTAAAACAGCCTGAATAACCTACCTCTCACCCAAACTCATCTCACTCTCTCTGTTGTCCCTCTTTGGCTTTCATTTTTCCTCACTTCAATCTCACTCTCTCACTTCTCCTGTGGCCAGGTAGGGAACCATGACATGCCTCGCATAGCCTCCAGTGCAGGTCAGGATTACATCCGCGTCATCAACATGCTGCTGTTGACCCTCCCTGGCACGCCCACTACCTACTACGGCGAGGAGATTGGCATGGAGAACGTCAACGTTTTGGAGAGCCAAATCCAGGACCCAGCGGGGAAATTCAACAGGGTCAGTACGCGCGCGCACACACACACACACACAGTGTTTCTCAACCTGTGGGCCAGGAACCAAAAGTGGATCATGAAATGTTTTGGCAGGGTCATAGATAAATTCTACTACAGTAGAGAATATGATTTTTTAAGTTTGGGTCTGTCCTAACAGTACATTTAAATTCCAAGATAACAGGCATGCGTAAGCTTTTTCCACACAATACATAAAGGAGGACTGCTCCGGATTTTTGGGTATGTTCACATATATTATATTGAACTCTATTTGAACGACTCTATCAAACAAGATGTCGACAATGGCAAATATTGCGGCATGGTCATGCTGGACCTCCAGAAGGCCTTTGACACCGTTAATTACCCAATTATGATCGATAAGCTCAAAGCAATAGGTTTTGATGATACGTCGGTGAGCTGGATGAGATCCTACCTGGAAGGGAGGGAGCAAGTGGTGGAAGTAAACGGCACCCAGTCCCCTCCCCTCCCCTCCCAGTGACTTGTGGTGTTCCGCAAGGAAGTATACTAGGACCTCTACTGTTCCTGATATATGTGAACGATATGTCTTCAGCTTGCGACTGCAAACTGTTCCTGTTCGCAGATGACTCGGCTCTGCTGGTCTCGGACAGGGACAGGCTTCAGGTTGAGAAAACTCTCAGCTCTGAACTCAACAAGATCTGCATCTGGCTCTCCGACAACAAACTATCATTACACCTGGGTAAAACTGAATCCATCCTCTTTGGGTCCAGTTCTAACCTTAGCAAGGCTGAGAGTTTCACGATCAAAGTGGGTGATGATGTTATCACAAGAAAGGAGGAAATTACCTACCTGGGTTCCATCTTGGAGGCAAACAAAAACGCCAAAAGAGTGATCAAAAAGGTTAACCAAAGAATACGCTTTTTGTATAGGATTGGACTTCTAGTCAGTAAGAATACTCTGAAGATTCTTGCAGGGGCCCTCATACAAGGTTATTATGATTATGCATGCACTTCATGGTATCACAACACCTCCAAGGCCTTAAAAACAAGGCTCCAAACATCCCAAAACAAACTAGTAAGGCTACTTCTTGGCCTCAATCACAAAACCCATCTAACCCCTGCTCATTTTGCTAGGATTGGATGGCTTAGGGTTGAGGACAGAGTACAGCAACTTGCTATGGGCCTGGTCTTCAAGATACACCACAACATTTGGAACCCCCTGTATTTGTCTAAATACTTCCAAAATGTTAATGAAGTCCACAATCATAACACCAGAGGCAGCTCCACTAATCATGTTCAACCCAGATTTGGCTCAACAAAGGGAATGAACTCGTTCTCATGCTATTCATCAAAAATGTGGAATGCCCTACCAAAAGGAGTAAAGGAGTGTAAAACCCTACTCACTTTCAAAACTGCCCTAAAGATACACCTTCAGGAGGCTGCAATTCGAAAATGGCCCCTGTTGTCTAAGTCTTAACCTACCCCCCCTATTTCTTTTTATTCTCTTGTACATTTTTTTCACTCTTCATACCAGTAACCTGTAAGCTGATTGTATGACATTCTGTATAGTAGTGTGTATATCTGTCTCTCTTATGTCATCATGATTTGTGTGCATGGGGATCTCATCTTAAACAAGCTCAGTGCTTAATGAGTCTCCCAGTTTAGTAGACCTTGTATTGTGAATTTGTACTTCCATGTACTGATGTTCTCATGTCTTACTAAATTATAAGAAAAGTACATCAATCAATCAATCAATCAATCGGGTCTTGACTTTATGATAAAGAATGTGGGTCCCAGTGCAAACCCTTATGAGAACACTTATGTTATAGTATACGGGAATACAGTACATTTCAATCACTTCTTGCAGAGCGCCAGTCGGGACCCCCAGCGCTCTCCCATGCAGTGGACTAATGGAACAACTGCCGGCTTTAACAACGAAAACAACGACACTTGGCTGCCTGTCCACCCCAACCATATTACTGTCAATGTGGAGGTAGGTACAGTATGTGAGGCGCCACAGCCTTTTCTCCAGACCTGAGAGGTTTGGCTGAGGCCATTGATGCTGGGCGAGAGGGAGTGGGAGAAAAAAACACACACACACACACACAGAAATCCCTTAGACAGTCACATTCCATGTACCTGTAGGTGACTAAAACTAGGGAGTTGATGGACATCTTGCTAAGTAAAGGCACTTTTTGCTTGAAAAAGAAGATGAATGTTTTTAAATGAAGACAATTTAAATTTGACAATTCGTAGCCCCTTTAAGGATGGTTGCTCTGCCCCACACTTTGGTCTCTAACTAGATATCGCAATATATCTGTTGTGCTCCTTCACTGTAGGCACTGAAGGCTTTCTTTGGCTTACATTCCTTGCTCTGTCTTCCCTGCACAGGCCCAGAAGTACAAAGAAGGTTCTGTTCTAGAGCAATACCGTTTCCTGAGTGCCCTGCGTCAGTCAGAGTTGTCCCTCCACCGTGGTTGGTTCTGCTATGTCCACGCCGATGCCAACGTCTTTTCCTACCTCCGAGAGTTGGACGGATTCCGCCGGGCTTTCCTTATCGTCCTCAACTTTGGCAGCGACAACGCCACCACAAATCTCTCCAAGTTCCATGAGTTACCGGAGCAGTTAAAGCTCCGAATGAGCACGGACCAGGCTAGGGATGCCGGAGAAGTGATAGTGAAGTCCAGCATCAACACGGCAGCAGGAGAAGGCTTATTGATCGAGTTTTCCAGTGGTACTCGCTTCAATCCCAGCCATTCCACAGAGTGCTACATATCGGAGAAGGCCTGCTACCTGGGGGCCTTAGACATACTTTATAAATGCTAACAAGACTGTCCCTTGGTAACAACTGTATAGGCTAAAATAGGATTTTCAGCAATGTTTTCACCTTATAGGATTTATTACATGTTTTCAGGGACTGAATTAACCACCTTAGTGAAGCTGTCTATCATGTCTTCAAAAGCCCTTGCATCTCAAAGCTTAACAGTTGATTGAGAAGTTTATTTGAAAAATAATTGCATGGTTGTAAGGTCTCTTGTCAATCTCACCATACAAAAACACTGTATATGTACAGCATCTTGCTTATTCTAGTTGCTTAGTGTGCATTCGACCTCAAAGGAAATGTACCCCCGGAGGGTGCCTGCAGCATCCTTGCCATGCCATCTTCTCTTCTACATTGAGTTTTTTTTGCATCTAGCTTCAACTTTGTCCACATAGTAGTGGTCTTTGGTGTTATGATTGATGATCTGGAGTGGTGATTGTGGTTTGGATGTCTGCCTACTGGACATTCCCAGCTACCTCCGTTTCCTCTTGGGTGGATGACGTGGAGGCTCCAAGCCCAGCTCTGCGTAGAAGAAGGCCATCTGGAGTGCGCTCTGGGTTGGGGAGAGGAGACACAGAACGGACCTGTCAGTTTGGAGACAAGTTTAACCTTTTGATAATAAAGCATATCCTGCGTTTTGCATTTGAGAAAGTTTGAGACTTCCTATGTATGGCTGTGAAATAAACAGATGCTACAATTGAAATTTAAACCAGAATGACTCAACCATGGTAAAAGGTTTTATTGTTGCATTTTAAGTGAGTTAATCTGGTTTCTACACTATTACACAATACTGATATCTCTGTCATGCTCACATTATGGTAATAATAGAGTCCAAAATGTCCCACTATAAACACTACTAAAAGCCAATAAAGCAAGGTTATGGCACTAGAGTGGTGCTTTTATTACAGCCATTGATGCATACTGTTGACAAATCCCTGAATAGAGTGTATGGCATATACTCTGACCAGTCTAATGATATAACCTCATTTAATTTGCAAAGGTCAGGCACACAGATACAGTGTTTTGTCGAGATTACGATCTGCATTACTAGTTAGCTGTTTTTTTCCTACAGTACATCTATATAATAACACCTTCACGCCACTTGACAGAAAGCCTGTTACCTCCTTCAAGACCAGGTCGAAGTCCTCTGGGCCAAAGTGATCCGCTCCTGGCTGGATGTTCAGAACCACATTAGGTACACAGTCTGAAAGAGAGAGAGAGGGTGCAAAGGTGAGAGAGGAAAACTAAAGGATTAGAGGAGAGAAGGCGGAGGAGCGGTTATCCTGAAAAATATCTCTGATATTTGTCTTATTTCACTGTACTTTATAGCTTTATTTGCTCTCTCTCTCTCCTGATCCTATCTGCCATAATCCTGTTTCTCTCTCCACCTCCGCATTGCATCTATACTCCTCTTTCACTCATGCTTACATCTGATATGCCCCCCCCATCCTGCATATTCACCCACTCTTCATCTCCTCTGTACCACTCTCTCTCTCTCTTTCTCGCTGTTTCACAAGCTGCGGTCTTGACCTTGACAGCTCCCTGGCTGTGGTGTCTAATCTCTCTCTCGCTGCGATATGCTATCTCTTTACCATGCTAATAGGCCTGCCGTGTGACTGACTGAGTACGTGTGTGTGTCTATGCCATCAGCACTTTATCAAAGACTTGGGAGAGCAAGGGAGGGAGGGAGATTAGGGGAGACACACGCAGACTTTAACTGTGTGTGTGAGGTAGAGAAAGAGGGAGATAGATAAGTCTGCATGGGCATTTGAGATGTAGGGAGAGAAGACAATATGAGAAGGGTGTAAAGAGGAGTACAACCCATGTGTTGGTGTGAGATTAAGAGTGAGAGGGAGAAAGACCGTCTGCAAATGGTAGCTGGGGGAGAGGGAATCAGAGCGTTTTGCTGACACACACACACACGCAAGCGCGGTACAGTAGGTGCTACAAGGTGACCTGCACTTCAATTCATTGGTGTCGAGCTAAACTTGCAGTGCTCAGAATCCATTACTATTGTCTCCCTATAAAAATTATCTCAGACACTACTATTTAGAGGTTGAAGTCATAACTATTAAAGCTGCTTCTTATGGAGAAACGCCAGCAAAACAAGGTGGATGATGTACAGGAACATTGTAGAAAACATTCTAATTTATCAGTTAATCATGTCTAATAAAGTGGTTAAATGAGGCCCACTTAAAATCATGGCGGTCAAATTCAGTTTTGACCTTGGGGTGAGTGATAGATGCTGTGAGTGATGATGCGGAAATTTGCCATTTACTCAGTTTTTAGACAAACCTGATCCGATTTGTGTAGCGCTGCAGACTCAATCAAAAAGTACTGGCTGACTGATTTGCATTCTGTCAAAGACGTGCAGGAGTACATGCCATGTCCCGGACCTCTCACACCCTAAGATATACATACATGTCTGCACAAACACATATTTATCATGAGTGAACTGTAATGCTGAATGTTTATTTTGTGTGGTTACCTGATGCAGGGTGTGTGCGCAAGTATAGATGAATAGCTTTCTTCAGTCTCTCGGTGTACTTGAGGACCCCTACCAGGGGTATTCTGACATCTCCGCTGTAGGCTGTGAGCAACATGGAAGGGTAATGCTGTCTCACACCCATGCACACACACACACACACACACGCACACACACACACGCACACACACACACAGACAAAACAGGAAACACTGGCCATTCTATTATTCCAAAATACAAGATATAGGATAAGGGCAAACTATGGGACAGTATCAGAATCAGAATCAGAATCAGAATCAGTTTTATTGTCACATCACAGGTTTACAAGGTAAAAAAGTGGGTGAAATTCTTTTTTGTACATCGTTCCCATCGCAACGTTAGTTTCCATAGAAAGAAGAGGGGGGGGGGGGAGAAGAAGAGGGTGGGGGGCAGGTGGGAAGGAGATCAAAAACAAGAGAGCAACAGAAGGCCAGACAAGTTATCTACATATTTACAAATTACCTGAGATAATAAAAAAACTAAAAAACTAAACTAAGGTGCCTGAGCATAGCAGCAATGTATTGTATACTGTGCATGTTATACTTATACTGTGCATGATAGACAAAGGACGTTAAGGTGCTTAGAGGAAAAGGAGCACAATAAAAAGACCCAAAAAAAGTCAGTGCGTTATACAAGGGATTAAGGTGCAAAAGGTCAGTGCGTGTCCACCTAGAGTGGACTGACCCTAGTATAATCCGCATGTAGCTCCATGAGGGAGTGCAACAAAAAGTCATTTGTACCTGGTGTAGTCCACAGGTGTGTCCGAGGGGGGGCTAAAGTCCAAGTAATTGTCCCTGGTATAATCCACAGGTGTGTTCAGGAAGAGCCAGAAAAGTCTGCGCCGCCTGTTGTCAGGCTGCTGAACTCATCCAGGCTTATGCCCCATTCAGCATTCTGACAGCGGCTGGATTGAAACTACACCAAAATCTGGTGGTGGAACTCTTGATACTGCGGTAGAGCCCCTTGCCCGGTCGCGGTCGTTGTAGGGGGTTGAACAGTCTGTGACTTGGGTGGTGCTTGTCCTTGATGATGCGCTTGGCTTTGACCACGCACCGCTTTTTGTACAGTTCCTGGAGCGCTGGGAGCTCGATTCCCATTATCCGCTCTGCCGATCGCACTACTCGTTGTAGGCTGACCTTTTCTCGGGCAGTGCAGTTCCCGTACCAGGCCGTGACACAGCCTGTTAGGATGCCTTCAACAGAACTGTTGTAGTACAGCCTGAGGATGCGACGTCCTACTCCGAGCTTCTTCAGGCGGCGGAGCCAGTACAGTCGCTGCTGAGCCTTTTTCCTCACGTGTGTGGAGTGCGTCTCCCATTTGAGGTCCTCCTCGATGTGTACTCCGAGGAACTTGAACTCGCTGACCCTTTCCACTGCAGCACCGTCGATGAGGATGGGCGCATGGTCTCTCCGCGGCCTCCTGAAGTCCACGATCAGTTCTTTGGTCTTGTCGACGTTGAGAGAGAGGTTGTTCTCACGGCACCAGTGTGCCAGTGATTTGATCTCCTCTCTGTAGTCAGACTCGTCGTTGTTGACGATTCGGCCTATCACTGTCGTGTCGTCCGCGTACTTTATGATGGTGTTGGAGACATGTGTGGCTATGCAGTCATACGTGTACAGGGAGTAGAGGAGAGGGCTCAGCACGCATCCCTGGGGTGCTCCGGTGTTGAGGGTCAGGGGGTCGGATGTGATGCTGCCCATTCTCACCACCTGATGTCGGTTGGACAAGAAGTCCTGTATCCAGTCGCACATGCTTGGGTGTAGCCCTAGGTGTCTGAGCTTTTTGTCAAGTATTGCTGGGACAATGGTGTTGAATGCTGAGCTGTAGTCCACGAACAGCATACGTACATATTTGTCCTTCAGCAGCTTGTTGTCCATGTGCGAGAGGACGGTGTGGAGAGCCATGGCAATAGCGTCGTCGGTGGATCTGTTTTTGCGGTATGCATACTGCCACGGATCCAGCGAGGCAGGTAGCGTGGAGCTGATGTATTCCCTCACCAGTTTCTCGAAACACTTGCTGACGATCGGGGTGAGAGCAACAGGTCTCCAGTCGTTCAGGCATGTCACTTTGGCCTTTTTGGGAATGGGCACAATGGTTGACATTTTGAACCCTGCATGGACCACAGCCAGGGAGAGGGAGAGGTTAAAGATGTCAGCGAAGACACCCGCCAGCTGGTCTGCACATGTCTTAAGGACCCGGCCTGGAATCCCATCAGGTCCGGCTGCCTTGTGGATGTTGACCCGTGTGAAGGCTGTACGCACTTCTCTCTCCGAGATGGTTAGAGGAGGGTTCTCCTCTGCTGGTGCTGCTGATGGCCCCGCTTGGCTGCCGCGGTTGGAGCTGATCTCAAACCGGCCGTAGAAAGTGTTCAGTTCGTTGGGGAGGGAGGCAGGCGGGTTCACCTCGCTTCTGGTTCTTGATTTGCAGTCTGTCAAGGTGTGTACTGCCTGCCATGTGCTCCTGATGTCGCCACTGCTGAGTTTGTCTTGCATCTTTTTTGTGTAGGCCTTTTTCGCCTTCCTGATGGCGCTGTTTAGGGCCGCGCGCGTCGTGTTGCGCGTTTCCACGTCGCCAGATTTGAAACCAGCGTCCCGTTCATGCAGATGTGCACGTACTCCGCTGTCCATCCATGGTTTCTGATTGGGATAGATCCGAACTGTCTTTTTTGGGACTATGTCATCTATGCACTTGCTGATAAAGCCAGTGACTGAGTCTGAGAGTTCGTTGATGTTATTCCCAGCGGCGTTCTTAAACATCCCCCAGTCAGTCTGGTAGAAGCAGGATTGTAGCATAGCGTCTGTGTCCTCAGACCAGATTCGGATTTCCTTCTCAACGACCGGCTCCCTTTTTAGCCTCTGTTTGTAGGCAGGTAGCAGCTGGATGGCGTCGTGGTCAGAGCTTCCTAGCGGTGGGCGGCGGAGAGCTTTGTATCCATCCTTGAAGGGCGTGTAGCAGTGGTCAAGAATATTGTCACCACGGGTACTGCAGGCGACATGCTGGTGGAATTTGGGAAAGACCTTTTTTAAGTCTGTCCGGTTGAAGTCGCCTAGGCAGATGACTGCGCAGTCCGGGTGGCGATTTTCTTGTGCACTGATCGCCTGGTGTAATTCCCTCATAGCTGTGTCCTTATTAGCTCCAGGATGAATGTAAACAACGGCTACAATCACGATGCTGAAGTCGCGTGGTAGGTAGAAAGGACGGCAGGCTATGATTAAAAGTTCAAGGTCTGGTGAGCAGTGACTGTCTAGGATTTTAACATCTTTGCACCAGTTGTTGTTGATCAAGGCACAAACTCCCCCCCCACGTTGCTTACCGCTCAGTACAGGATCTCTGTCCTTCCTATACGCGGTGAAGCCAGGAGGAGTGATAGAAGAATCAGATGCTAACTCCGTTAGCCACGTCTCTGTTAGCACAACAACACAAGTCCTCCTCGTCTCTGCGTTGTATTTAACGCGCGCCAGTAAGTCGTCCATAGTGGTCACTGTTCTTGATTCACACAGAGATCTAACGTTCGCTAGCAGGATTGAAGGCAGTGCAGGTTTATATCCACGTTTTGTTGTTCTTACGAGAACTCCCGCTCTAGTGCCTCTTCGCCACGGTCTTTTTCGTCGGGGGTTTGTTGATCCAGCCGGAACAAAGGGGACCCCACCCCCCACCCAGCCGAGTGGAAGGTTTTCAGCAAAAAAGTCCGGAATTCTGTGTGTAATCGCTGTGCTAATGTCCATAAGTGCTTGTCTGTCATAACTCCTTAGACACGCGACGGTGTAGGGAAAGAAGAGAAGGCTAAAAAATACTAAAAAGATGGAAAAACGTTGCGATGTTACGGAGCATGTACGAATGCGGCCGTCCTTCATGGCGCTTCCGGTGAACACAGTAGATGGTCATCTAAACAGGGTTTAGATTGTGCTTTTCTAAAAAAGAAAAGCTCTCTCTTTTTCCTTTCAGAAATAATCCCCACCAGATACACCCCAAGAAGTCTACTAAGATGCTTCAGTGAACATCAAAAGGAACAATAATGTGACACACTAATCAAATATTTCTCCCTGTACCTGAGGAGTAATGTTGTGACAGGGACAGTAGGAGGCGATGGCGAGTCTGTGCTCAGGGTCTGCCAGGGGGTCTCCCCACTCCTCCCTCTCCTCCACAGTCAGAGGGAGCCCGGGGTCCACCATGGTGCCCAACACATCCAGGAAGGGAGCCTGGACACAGGGAGGAAGGGGAGCTCAGCATGTGTGTGTTGTCATCTGATGAAGTGCTGTACACAGTACAGTGTTCAGACTCTCTGTGCTCCTTTAATGCACAAAAACATCCTTACATTCACACACACGCGAGCGCACACACACACACACACACACACACACACACACACACACACACACGTACGCCCACGCCCACGCCCACACACACGCCCCTTCCCCAAGATGCTTGACCGTGTCACCTGCAGTGTGATGGCCCGTAGCAGGTGAGGGTGTGTGTTGCAGAGTGCCCCCGCAGGCACGGCCCCGGCACTGCGGGCAGTGAGGGCGGTGAGCGAGGGAGAGGAGACTCCAAGAGAGGAGAGGTGACGGAGACAGGCCAGGAGGTCCTCCACTCCTCTCCGCTTCCCCTCCACCCTGGCCTGTCTGTGCCAGGACAGACCTCGCTCACTTCCGCCTCTGGAGGGTGGAAAGATGGAAAACACAGATCCAGTCAGAAGGATGGAATGCAGAATGAAAGGCAGAATTCTGGACCATACTTGAGCTTTTTTCCCCCGGTTTATATTGTGTGTTTATGTGTCTGTCCGTCTTACCTTACATGGCAGTAGGCCAGTACCCAGCCCTGCTCCAGTAATAGCCTTCTCTCTGGGCTGAAGTCCATGCTGAGGTCCCTGCCGTAGGATCCGTAGACATGGACAAGCAGTGGCGCCCCCTTCAGACACTCCACAGGTACTGTATGGAACACAGTTACTGGTACCATTGTGCCATCCTGCAGAGACAGATGGAGGGAGCAAGAGAGAGGGATGCCGTGGGGAAAAAAGAGATACAGTAGGGATGGAGAGGGAACGGAGAGATTGGAAAGATAATAAGTAACAATAATACATGTGTCCCCTTTAGTTGTTGGGGTATTAGCCAAGTACAATTGCACAAGTACAAGTACCTCTACATTTAACCCATTTTAACTATTAGGACCAGTGGGCAACTCTTGAACAGCGCTTGGGGAGCAATTGGGGTTCAATGTCTTGCTCAAGGACACTTTGATACTAAGCAGGGGATCGAACCAGGAACCGTTCTACCTCCTGATCCACTGTCGTCCACTCAGATAGGGGGAAACAGCAAGGGAAGAGAGAACAAGATAAAAAAAAACAGAGAGATAAAGATCAACAGAGAGAGAGAAAGGGAGATACTGGCTGTACAGATAGAGATATTCTTTCCATGGTGGCTAATTGTAGACAGAGTGGACACTTGAGACCTCTGCCACCGTACCACCACAGATACCTGTACTGTGTGTGTGTGTGTGTGTGTGTGTGTGTGTGTGTGTGTGTGTGTGTGTGTGTGTGTGTGTGTGTGTGTGTGTGTGTGTGTGTGTGTGTGTGTGTGTGTGTCGGTGTGTGTGTGTGTGTGTCGGTGTGTGTGTGCGCGCACTGAGTGCATGCATGTCTCCTGTGTCTGTTCAAGTGCTCCTACTTGGCTGTGGGCCTCTAGGCGTGTGGTTGAATAATTGCCCCGACTCTGGTTCTCTGAGGAGGCGCCGTCCTCTCCTGTGGCCGATAAGAGGAGGCCATCACAGGGGTACAGGTGGTAAGGCACTGGGGGGCACACTGGAGATGACAGCAGGACCTCCAGCATACTGTGGTGGTCTGTTAGACCTGGAGGCTTAGTTTCAATAGCACAGGCCCAGGAGGGGAGCTATGGAAATAGAGGGCATAAAGAATGAATAAACTGATTGCGCAAGACAGGAAAGAAAGAATGAAACAAAGAAATGTCTATGATTTCCTATTAACCTGTATAGTGTATGGCTGCTTGGGCTGAGCCAGTGTGACCACAGTCAGTGCCAGCTGGCCCGTTGACTCTCTGATAGTCAGCACACACTGGTCCCCCATCACCTCCATGTCCTTGATGGTGGTGTGGGGGCCTGGGACATACACCGGCTCCCAGGACCCCATGGACGGAGCAGACAGAGGGGCCTTCACCACCTAGGAGAGGAGATAAGAGATTAAATGATACAGTAAGTGTAGGATTCTTGGAGAAACCTTTGTTATGAATCCTTGTAGAATGTGATATATGTGTGAATGAAAACTGCTTAACAGCCTAATTAATTCTTGACTGTTGCTAGTATGACTATAATATACTCCACAAATATATTATATTTGTGTGTGTCGTGTGTACTGTATACATTAGATTCTTCTGTCTGAATCGTAAACTACAGTACCTGATACTCCTGTCCAGGGCCTGTGTTGACCAGTATGACCAGCCACCCCCTCCAGTGCTCTACATGGTACAGGAGTTCTGGTAGACGTGGTTGAACCAGAAGGGCCTCTAAAGTGGGTGTTTTTACATCAATAAGCCACACCTCCGAACTGGTCTTGCTGTTGCAGTTGATGGTTATTAAACGCCTGTCTCTGGAAAGACACACTTCCACAAACACACTGGGGGAGAGACAGAGGGAAAGAGGAAAGGGAAAAACGTTGAACAAAACTGTAACTGGGTCAGAGAAAGTAGCGATAAACAATCAATATGCCACACTCATGATACTTGTGAAGATACTCCACGGTAATAAGTTATTCTCTGACCCAAAACTCAATCTAAAAACACTCTAAAATCAAAATGGCATTTTGTGCAAATTGGCACATTTTACTATTATGTGGAGAGCTGAAGAACTCACAGCTACAGCAACACACATCCTGAACGTGCCAATGCTTACTGTGGTTGTGTGTCCTCATATACCAGGCTGGTTCTCGTTCCATTCGAGGTCAGGTCCAGACGAAACACTCTGCTGCAGCGTAAACCCTCCTGACTGGTGTAAAACAGAACCTCATCTGTGGCCCACTCTGAGCGCGCACACACACACACACACACACACACACACACACACACACACACACACACACACACACACACACACACACACACACACACACACACACACACACACACACACACACACACACACACACACACACACACACACACACACACACACACACACACACACACACACAAATACACAAATTCAGCATATTTCTTCTACTGTGGCTCCTGCTACTGTTT
Organism: Gymnoscopelus braueri; assembly: GCF_963280865.1. Lineage (NCBI taxonomy): Eukaryota > Metazoa > Chordata > Actinopteri > Myctophiformes > Myctophidae > Gymnoscopelus > Gymnoscopelus braueri. The sequence continues at coordinate 28,388,108 of NC_137619.1, forward strand.
GCTATAAACAAATGAAATAATGTACCAGCTCAACAGGCCAGGCCTTTACACTAAATCTCTAGCTGAAATCAAAGTTAATCTTCTGTGTAAACAGGGAGAAAGTTACAGTGCGCCACATAGAACCACAAAATGTTAAAACCATATGCAACTGTTGTGGAATAAGCACTAGAAAACATTATTATTTTGGAGCCAGGTGTGAAAAAACTCACACACTGACTGTGCACAGTATTTAAACAGTGTCAGTACGACCAACTGTATCTTACCAAAGCTGAAGACCTTGTCCAAAGTGAGTATGCTCTGCGAGGGGTCCAACAGAGGAGAAGGTCCTTCTCCTAGCTTTACCACTACACACCTGGGAAGTGATTGACCCAATAACTGTTACAACATCAAATATGCCAGACAAAGGAACACATCTCAAATATTACATCTGAAAGCATTGATTGCTCTGACCGAACATTAACATTTAACGTTTGTCATGTTTTCTCTAAACGTCCTAAGTTGCACAAATCAACACATACCTCCTTTATATGTATGTATTTACTGAAATCACACTAAAAAAGGAAGAAAGAAAAATCAAGGAAGAGAGGAGATGATTTAGTTGGATTATTGATTAAAATATGCCCATCATTGCTGGGGAATGGACCCCTCTATGACCCCTATGTGTCATAGATCCAGGCTAAAGGCAGCTTTCAGCTAGATGTTTCTGTGTGCCAGCATGCAGGATCATCCATGCTGATTGAAAGTATCAAACTGTATTAATAAAGCATGTGTTCTATTGGATTCTACATTACTATTCACCTTGGCTCCTCTCTATGAGGAGTCTTGAGTGTGACAGCAAGGTGTTTCTCCTGTGGGGACAGCCGTACTCTCTGGATGGTCCACTTCTCTTCTCTGTTTCCCTCTGTCCCACTGGAGCACTGTCCCAGATACAGCACTTCCTCTGGGTCAGGCTCATCTTAACACCAAGGGAGCAGCAAACAGACCCATTTACCACTGAATTCTCCTAATAGTGCAAAGCCTCAGTCAACATAATAAGGATGCAGAACTGTATGAGAAGATAGTGCTGCGATTTAATACCTGCACACCATAATAATGAATTGTGATTTGACTTCAAATTCCAATCCTACTCTGTACTGACTCAATTTAAGGATAAAATTGTTATGAAAGGTGCAGGTCCAGTCAATATTTGTGTCCAATAACAACAAGTCAGAAGTCGGTTTCTTAACTGAAGATTAAATAATTGAGCTGCACCATATAAAATTGGTTTCTGGGTTGAAGGTACAATTGTTTGTGTGAATGCCTCTTAAGTGTATGGCTTTTGACTATAACAGAACATATGAATCTATATATATATTCTGTGGTTATTCCTTTTAGCCAGAGCTCTTTGTATTCAGGCTCCAACAGGGTCAACGGGGAGCAAGCTAAACTGACAGGCAGCTACACACAGAAGTGGAAAGAGTACTAGAGCATCCAACTCAAGTAGAATTAATGTTACATGACTTAGTGGACCTGTTTCTGGACACATTTAATGATGTGAATTTGTATATATTGTAGAAGGTAAATACAAAATGTCATAAATAACTGATATTTAGGCATATAAAAACATTGTTCATTTAGACAAAAACAAGGGAGAAGCCTTACATTGTATTTATGGCAAGATAACTACGGAACACAAACCTCTACAGTACCTTATTCTTTAAAAGATAGTAGAATCACTGATTTTAGAATGTAGAATGTGAGCACACGAAAAAGCTACTCAGTAACAGTAACAAGAGTCATTCATTTATTTATTCCCTGCAGCTCCGTTTTAGAGTTGTTTTGTACTGACTGTGTCTGCTGTCCATTCTGTAGAGGCCATCACCTTCCACAAAGTACACATAGTGACGGCCGCAAACCTGAGAAAAGAGAAATCCTATTTAGCCATAGTTATATTGAATGTCACTCAAGATCAAATAGAGTTTATAAAAATGGCAGCTCCTGTATGTCATTTCTGTTGCTGTGTAAACAGGCAGATTTAAATCTATTATGGTGTGTGACACATCTAACCAAAAGTATGTGTATAGTCCCTGTAACTGCTAACCCCTACTGTTTAGTCTGTGCATGGAGGGTGCTGTAGATAACCATACGTCTCTTTCCATACACGACAAGTGTTTTACAGAATTAATTCAATGACTTCCCCCTTGAGTGATCTATCTTGACTTAGATCACAGGAACATTCTCTGAGCACTAATAGGTCTAAACTCTTCTTATACTGATTCTATGGCTGCACTTGGTTGGGGTGAGCTCAGGATAAAGGGTGTTGTCGGGTAAATGCAGACGACAAAGTGTAAATGTTTGAATGCTTTGAAAGAGTTTTTGACTTTGAAGCATTAAGTTATATTTTATGCAGCTGCTCCGTGCAGGCCATGAAGACACAATGGTAATGAACTGAGTGCAGCCTTACAACGGCACGATCCGGTGGATCGGAGAACCTGTGGTACGTCGCCCTCAGTTTCCTGATGAAACTCTTCTGGAGGTCCCTGTACCTCTCTAGTCCAGAGCTCTGACTATCCACTGATGAGTTGGAAGGACCCTGAAAAATGAATCAATTAATCAATCAATGAATTAATCAATTAATACATGATTTTATTTGGCACTATGGGTTTAGTGAATGAGTGAGAACGGCAGTGCTGTTCAGGAGGAATGTGATGTCAGCTATTTTTGTTATGTCCTCCTGCAAAATGTCCCTAAGCAGTGTTCAGTCCTATGTGTTAATTTATCCGTTTGTAAGCATTTATCCATTTGTAAGCATTTGTAAGCTCACAATGCGTTGCATTGTGAGATTGTAGATCGGCTATTTTCAAAAGATTTTGTATACATTTTGAACTTGTGAAATGGGACGTTCTGCACAATGAGTACTTTTACTTTTGGTACTTTAAGTATATTTTGATGCCGATACTTTTGTACTTTTACTCAAGTACATTTTTAATACGGGACTTCTACTTGTAACAGATAAGAGATAATATCTACATTGCAGTATCAAAACTTTTACTTAAGTAAAACATTTGAGTACTTTTTCCATCACTGGTATTCTGAGCCTAGTGCACTGTCAGTGCCAATAACAGACAACAGACCTGAATGTAACAGCCCTTCTCTGACAGACAGCGATCTGTCACATTCACCATTCATTCTGGCACTAAGGCTCCATTTCACCAATATCCGCTCCCAGAGCGTATCTGTGGCCTGTACACGATTGGTTTTGTCACCCTCGTAATTAGAAACACACACTGCATAATACATGACCAACGATCTGGCTATGAAGTTTAAAGTTTAAACATTTCCGGCGTAAACTTACACTCTGTTTGCAAACACAACACCCTGTTACCACTGTGTCACTGTCAGAACGTGTACACACAACACCCTTACCACTGTGTATTGTGTGAGAATGTGTGTACATCCTATACCACTGTGTGTATTGTGTGAGAATGTGTGTACATTCTATACCACTGTGTGTATTGTGTGAGAACGTGTGTACATCCACTGTGTATTGTGTAGGAACTTGTACACAAGATTGTGTAAGAAAAAACACAAGTGAAACAACACCCTGCCTTACCACTATGTAACAACACAACACTCACAACACAACACCCTTACCACTATGTAACAACACAACACACCCTTACCACTGCTGTGTAATAACACAACACACCCTTACCACTATGTAACAACACAACACACCCTTACCACTGCTGTGTAACAACACAACACACCCTTACCACTATGTAACAACACAACACACCCTTACCACTGCTTTGTAACAACACAACACAACACAACACAACACAACACAACACAACACAACACAACACAACACAACACAACACAACACAACACAACACTCTTACCACTATAGAACGTGTGGAGGACCAGAGCCAGAGTCCTGAACGTGGTGACCACTTTGGTTTACCAACACGAGTAACCAGACGGACAGAAGACGTGAAGAGGGCCATTAATAACATTCATATAGCAACAATATAAAACATGCCGTTTATATAAGCAGCTAGGCTGCAAACAGCTTTCCTCCGAAAAAAACTCTGCACTAATATTCATTTAGTATTCCTATAAATGAGTGCATGAGTTCCTATTAAAACACTCACAACCATAATAAACAGTATAACAGTGACAGCAGCGGGGAACACTAACACACACGTGTAGGGATGATTCCTAAACAACAGTAGTGTGTGTGACGCACACTCACTACTGCAAGACACAAGTAATCACACCCAGAGCTGCGCCCGACGCAAAAGATGACATATCATGACCGTCATGGATGAACTTCAACCTGGTGTTTGCACTTTCTTTATTTACGGCCCGTATACCTACATAAACGTTCACATTTAAAATATAAAGGGCTTAACCTATGGGCACGGATGTTATAATTATATACGGGTCCTCAAAAGTACCCATATCTTCCATATTGTTCAATTAAAAAACATTTTAATCCTATTGGTGGCCATTTTCTCACAGAGGTATAATGTATCAGAGTGCAATACACCTCCCAACCGATAGGGTCAAAGGGTTGAAAGCCAATGACGAAAAAACGGAGAAAATGGCCACCAATCGGATTAAAATGCTTTTTAATTGAACAATACGGAAAATACGGGTACTTTTGTGGCCCCAAACAGAATTGTAACATCCGTGGTCATGGGTTAAGCACTTTATATTTGAAATTTGAACGTTTATGTAGATGTATGGAAACCGCAACCACCAGGTTGAAGTTCATCCATGACTGTCATGATATGACTGTCATGTTCCAGGGCTACACTGGAGTCTGGACCGTAAAACGGAAGGACTCCGAACGATTACATCGTCAATGTATCGCGCTGTCTGCAGTGACAAGCTTTCTGCGGAAGTAGCATGTTGTACACAGTAATGTATTTATGGTAACACAGTAACACTGTAACAGTTGCAGGTGTTCAGCAGGAGGAGGAATATTCAGGCTCTGGTGTAGTTGGTTTCATTCAGCAGCAAAACCCCTTCCATTTGACCGCATATATTATATACCACCACGACTACTGCTGCTGCATGCAGACCGACACACAAACATAGACAAAACGTAGAGAGACAGATATTTTTTTTTACACTTTCACTCCACCGGTTTTTGATTCCCCACCCTCGTTATTATAACATGGACGGGGGATTGTTAGGGCCGGCTTCTCCGCCCAAAAATGGGGAGAAAGATGCCGGTGACGCGAACCCTCCCGTGGCGACCTCTGGTGCTGATGTGGCCCGGGCCAGATGGACCCTGCTGAGACAGGTAACATCTTGTGATTTTGTGCCATTTAATGTAGCCTACAGTTTCTATGAGCGTGCTGCTGGCATGTCACACGGGAGTTTCACATTGAACACTGCGGATTTTACTGTCTAGAGTCTGACAGCAATATATCTCTGACTCTGAGGAATGTTTATCCAGAAACATTGAGAAACATATTGTTTACATTACATTTTTACTGCAAATACCACCAGTTACATACATGGCTTAAGAGACTGTCACTGCATAAACTACAACCAGGAGACAGGGTACTGTAACTGTAGCAACAGGTCTTTGCTTTTCTCCTTACATGGGCATTTTCACACTTGAGCTAGCTGGCAGGAAAAACTCCCTGCAAAGAGGCCAACCTATATTCAGTATGTCTATTTCTCTCCTCTGGGATTATATAATGCATGATTTCCATGGGGCTTTTGTCCTGTCAGGAGAGCAATGTGGTGTAATGAATCATTTGAACTATCATTGTTTCGCACTAGCCTTGATACAAGACTGTCATATATGACCGATGACTGTCTTGATCCAAGGTATGATGAAACACATTAAGTCCTGTCAAAGACATCAACAACGTGAGTTGATTTACGGATCTTTCCAGGTGTCCAATGGTAAGAGAAAGGTCAGGATCAGTTTCAGAGACCAAACAAAAAGTACGATCTAATCTCTTTGAAATGGAACCAGGCAAGAAGGTACGACTCCTGTTTCTCTCTGTGTTTGATCACAGATGTCCGGTGTAGAGATGCAGTCTTGTGACTTTCAAAACTTAATTGGGTAGATAGATTTCAGGTAAGATCAGGTTCAACCAACCCCATCTTGAATGCTTTTAGTGTTTTAATTTCAGGATTTATAGCAAGGATTATGCTTTGTGATGGAAAGTAACAGACGTGGGGATAATACTAGCGAATTCTAACAATTCAAGGAATCTCTCCATACCTAGTCTTGTGAGTCAGACCGTTGCCTCCCACAAATGCGTCCGTCATAGTATCCATAGCATTCGGAGATTGGAATAGGTACTCCATACGTGTCTGTCTGTCTGTCTGTCTGCCTGTCTATCTATCTATCTATCTATCTATCTATCTATCTATCTATCTATCTATCTGTCTATCTGTCTGTCTGTCTATCTGTCTGTCTGTCTGTCTGTCTGTCTGTCTGTCTGTCTGTCTGTCTGTCTGTCTGTCTGTCTGTCTGTCTGTCTGTCTGTCTGTCTGTCTGTCTGTCTGTCTGTCTGACTGGGCCAACACATTCTTGCTCTTCTCGTTATATTTCGCCACTTTGCCAAATGTACCTTTACTTAGGTGTCCGATGCTGATGCCAAGGATGGCCTTTCTCTTACCATATAGATTTTTTAAAAATATATTGTTGGGGCTTTTCTGCCTTCATTGATAGTACATAGTGTAGAGAGATAGGAAACAGGGAGAGTGAGACGGGGAGTGACACGCAGCCAAGGTCGTCGCGATCGCGTTGTCAGGCTGCATAAGAGCCTATATGTGGTATGCGCCTGGACCGCTAGGCCAGCGGGCGCCCCTCTTACCATATTGATAACGATGGAATTATCATAACTGATTCACATCCAATCAATAAAATGCAACTCAGACGGCGCTGAGTTGGCAGAAGTGGGCTTCAGGTGTGCCCGAGTGAGGCGTAAGCCAAGCGATTGACCATGATGAGTGGTGTGCCTGCATTGTTGTCAGTGTTCCATGCCACTTCTCTCTCTTTCTCAGGTGTTGCGCAAGAAGCAGGTGGACAATCCAGAGATCAAGCAGGTGTCCGTCCGCAGGTTTTCCTCCTTTGACCTTTTCACAAGGTCAAGGGTTGTGACCAATTACCCCTGTGACCCCTCAGACGGCCAGTGGGTGGAGTATAGAAGTGTCTCCTTTCCCGAATACAGTGCCTTCCTCAGGTACGCACACACGCACGCACTTTCATTTAAATAGAAGTAAATTAAATGAAATAAGTTGTGTCACTGATAGGTTATGAAGAATGTTAGAAAACTGACAAAGTGCAAGGTTTACACATGACTTTAAAGTAATACTAGGTAACGTTTTCAACAAAACTAAAGTTAAATTGTATATCTTTTGCGAGTGGCAAAAGTTTCACAACACCCACTCCGTGAATTTCACCCCCGGAAGCCTTTTATTTATATATTTTCTATTGAACGTGTACGGGGGGGACTTTCCCGGGAAAATGACGTTCCTGGCCAACGTCATGACGTCGTGGCCGACGTCCTCAGGAACTACCGCAACGGTTTCCTGTTTGGCCAGGAACTACCGCGCTATTAACAAAAAGGAACCTCACGCTGATTTTAAGATAATGTAGGATTGGAAGATCGAAAAAGAACAGAAAAAGAAAGCACAGCTCATGGTAACTAATGCTCCACTGGCTAAGAGAAACGATCCGTAGATAGTATAAAACAATTAAAAGATCGCTTTTTGAAACGCTTCCGGCTTCCGGTGAAAACGAATGGAATTCTGGGTAATCGAGGATTACGGAAATTGTATGCAGTGACGGTAGTGACCAGCAGAGGTTGCTAAAAATCGTTAGTTGTGAATTTGCATTGTACAACTTTAAACATCCAACACAGTAAAAATCCTCAGTGTTAATTTAATCTCCACAAAAATGTAGCCGATATTGTAATTTTTTACACTAGAGTTAAATTAACAATGCAAAGACTGAGGGTGGTCCTTCATATCTGGATGTACTGGCTACGTGAGTCTAATGACTACTATTCTTCCTGGCTATGATAGAAACCTCCATATTTTGTGTCTTTTAGAGACAACCTGGGGCCTCTCAGGGTGGACGAAGTCCTCACCAGCTTTGATAACACCGGCAATGTCTGTGAGTACATACCATTTGACCTTTTATTTTCTCTACCTGGCAGGCAGAGATATTGCAATTGCTTATGTGTGTCTGTGTGTCTGTTGGAAGCTAATCCCGCAAACTACTTCTAGGCGTTCAGCATCATATTTTATTTAATGTGCACGTTGCCAGCAGGCCAAGCAAGGCCAATTTGTGAATATTTGTCAAATTGGTCACTGGCAACCACGTCAGTTTTGTGAATTAATAATCGCAGAGCAATCGTTCCTCCAGGGCTATGGGATATACATCCCATGAGGCTATGGACCAGAACTAGCCAATTGGGTGCACACTGTCCGTTCGGTGTATGGGATCTACACTACTAGCCAATTACAATGCTCCTGTCCCTCCGGTTCTGGTGAAGTTTAAAGAACCACTTTTCACTGTGAGCTTGAACTTCGTGCGGACATACTGTACCAAGGTGGACGTATATGCTGAGGTCCGCTATTGCATCATCTCAGTCTGCATTGGGGTCCCCAGTGGAGTCTGATCTGTGTATTCTATGTCTGGACTATGAATTGGCCTTGACCCTGAGACTGGGACGCCGGGGTTCAATCCCCGGCCGATTGAACCCCGGCCGAGTCATACCAAATACTATAAAATGAGTACCCAGTGCCCCCCTGCTTGGTACTCACTCAGCATTTAGAGTTGGATTAGTGGTAAGTCCCTGCAACATCCTGACATCATGTCCAGGGGGTGTACTCGTACATCAAGTGGCCTCACGCTAAGGATACAGGAGATGTCCCATATGGCTCCATATAGTTCTCACTGTCCACTCCTCACTGTCAAGTGAAAAGAAGTGGCTGGTAGCTACATGTGTATAGGAGGAGATACGTGCTTGTCTACACCCTACCACATGACCAACTGTTGGGGTTAGCAGTGACAGGGACTACACATGTGTGGGGAGAATTGGGTATTGACTCCATTGGGAGAAAAAGTTATCACATGCCCCAGACGGACGGAAAGATGGATATACTGAGATTTGCGCTCTACTGAGTTTATCACTCTAGTGTTCTAGTGAGTGTTGTACTGCTGTGTAGCTTCCCCAGTTTTTTCTGCACTGCTTTTGACTCTTTTAGTTTGCAGATAATTTATTATGTTATCTGCAGACCACGATAATAACTGCTACACTTCAGTAGCAGAGGTTTCCTATTTATCAGCTTAAATTTGATAGTGTTCCAGTTCCAATTTTGTCTTCACTTTCACTTGCTTATCATGTATGAGTTCTCTCTCCTGATTGGATAAAATTGGCATCTCAATTTGCTGTTTACTAAAGAGCTGGAGAGACGGGGAGACCCCTGCTACTTAACAAACACTCAATGTATAGCAATTATTACTATCAAAACTCTTATTTTAACCACAGGAAAAACATCAACCATAAAATGGTTTGGCCTTACAAGGCCCACTATAAAGGAAACAAATCAATCCACTCACACCCTGCATGGACGTGGTCCTTTCCCTTTTGTTATAGACCCTTTGTCTGGCAGTGGTTCTTGGCAAGCATATGATTTGTTCAGGCAAAGGTCATAGGTGGTCTTTAACCAACCAGATGACTCCATGGAAGTCATGGGTCAGAGGCGAAGGCCATGGCTAGGGGCTGTCCATGGCACAAACTCTGCTTAAGGCGTATAGGTCATGACTTCACAGCAGCAGACCTCTCTGCATCCCACTGGAAGGGATTAAACCCCCCCCCCCCTCTACATGAGACAGACCAGAATCGATTCATTTTTGGAGATGGTTGTGTGCTCTCTCTCTGGGACAGTGGAGCTCTCCAGTGTATTCTTCTCATGCTCAGATACTGTATGCTCCCATCTCTCCCCCAACATCTCTTTATTTTTCTTCCTATTTTTCAGCCCTAACACCTTTTCACAACACGCCCACTTCCTCCCCCCCCCCCCCCCCCCCCCCCCTCTCAGCAGCTCCGTCTCCTCCTCTCTTCCACCCATCCATTACCCCACTTCTCTCAGCTGGAGGTGTGCATGGCCAGATGGGTAACTGAGTTCCTGACCTGGCCAGTGGATTAGCACAGCTGGAGGAGAGAAGGGAAGGAGAGGAGAGGAGAGGAGAGGGTAAGGGGAGGAGAGGAGAGACATGCCTAGGGTGGGTGGGTGGGTGTGTGTGTGTGTGTGTGTGTGTGTGTGTGTGTGTGTGTGTGTGTGTGTGTGTGTGTGTGTGTGTGTGTGTGTGTGTGTGTGTGTGTGTGTGTGTGTGTGTGTGTGTGTGTGTGTGTGTGTGTGTGTGTGTGTGTGTGTGTGTGTGTGTGTGTGTGTGTGTGGGTGTGTGTGTGGGGAGAGAGAGAGGGGAGAGTCACTGGAGTGGTGCAAGGGGAACACCTTCCTCAGACAATGAGCCAGTCACCTCCCTCCCTCCCTCCCTCTCTCCCTGTGTGTCTCTCTGTCTCTGTCTCTCTGTCAGAGACTTTTTGGGGGGAGAGAGATTTGGGGCAAGTAATGCGTGAGATCAATTAGGATTGGTTGAGAGGAGGCTTTGAAAAGCCCCAGAGGTGACCCTGTCAGAGCCCTGGGGTATGTAGAAGGGGGGAACAGAGAGAAAGAAACCCTCTAGGCGTACACACACACACACACACACACACACACACACACACACACACACACACACACACACACACACACACACACACACACACACACACACACACACACACACACACACACACACACAGATCACATCCCGACACCCACCTTTTTGACCATCTTTGTAATCGCCCCCGCCCCTGAGGTGTGGACAAGCCCAAATCCTAGGGGTCCTTGTCCTCCTGAATAGCAGGCTAAAACGCCTGGCTGGATTAGCCCACCGCTTCCAAAATGTGTGGACTCAGCTTAAAACTGATGCCACCCCCCCCTTCAAAATCATGACCCACTCCCCGGGCTATGTTGTTTGCTACATCCCCACTCCCCGTATTTGAACAATACCTTGTTTCTTAAGTTGACGATAAGCTAGAGTCAATGGTTTTGGACGTCAAACACTACAAGTAATAATAATATTTATGTTTAGGTTTTTTTCTCAAGTGTGTGACACATTCATGGGCAGCCTTAATCGGAGAAAACAGTTCCATTTTGAATACTTTATGACCTACACTTCTTATGAACTACACTTGTTTTGTCTTATGTAGTTGAACCACTTTATAGGCCGTTTGTTATACTCTGTCGTACAACGAAGAATTAAGTCAAATTTGAAAACATTTGAATTAGTGATTGTTTGTAGCTGCTACCGTGACATAAGAAAGGAACCACTGTCGATTTGAATTAGAACAATAAAGGCGGTTACACACCGGCGAATATGCGAATATACGCAAAATTCGGACTCGTTCCGAATAATTAAAATACGCTTTTTTCGCTCCGCGAAACTGGTGTTGAAGCTTGCATTGACTTTATAAGGTTTAAAAAAAACAACGTATTATTCGCATGAAAAAAATCGCCCCGGTGTGTAAGGACCTTAAGGGTTCCATTCAGACAATAACACGGCGGGCTTGATTACTGTGCACTTTGTGAACCCTGACCTGTCGACCTCGCTGGTTTTAAGCTGACCGCGGCTGCTTGTCATCGGAGGGCTGTTTTGCGAGGCTGTTGTTTGGGGTTTTAGAGGTGCTTGTTTCCTGCTACGGATTAAGATTTTTGGACACAATACACAATACTGGCCCTCCAGGCTGGCTGACTAAAGGACACATCAGAGTGTGTGTGTGTGTGTGTGTGTGAGAGAGTTTGTGTGAGAGTTTGTGTTGAGAGGGTTTAGGCTTATGACTTGTTGACATTTGAAGGGTTTTAATATGAGCTTGTTGTGGCGTTAGGTCACTAGCGGGGTTCATGCTAAGGCTACTGGTATGGTGTGCGTCTCTCTCAATCCCACACACACACACACACACACACACACACACACACACACACACACACACACACACACACACACACACACACACACACAAGGGCTGGCCTGAATGGTGTAACCCACGTACAAAAATATAATATACACAATACAGTATTTTGTCATCGCCGGCACGCATGGCAAGTTTGACGTCAGTCGGTCAGATGGTGCTCGAGTTACGGGACAGACACACACACACACGCGCGCGCACACGCACGCACAGTGACACAGGTTTTGTGAATTTATACTGTAGATACATTATCCCATGCTGTGAGCTGGATCAGTCCAATATTGCTTGTAGCTTCATGTGCTGTGTATCTCATACCGACTGAAAGGAATGCTTTCTATGTGGCTGTGTGTATGTTCTTGAGCCTGTCATCTTAATGAACTCTAACAGAGACTACTTTAGGCTCAGCCTATCATTCAAGTCCATTATCCCCCACTGACTTCCTCTATCACACTGTGTGTGTGTGTGTGTGTGTGTGTGTGTGTGTGTGTGTGTGTGTGTGTGTGTGTGTGTGTGTGTGTGTGTGTGTGTGTGTGTGTGTGTGTGTGTGTGTGTGTGTGTGTGTGTGTGTGTGTGTGTGTGTGTGTGTGTGTGTGTACCATATCAATACTAGAGCTGCAACTATCGATTATTTTCTTGGCGATTATTCTCCGATTACTTTTTTTGAACAGGCTTCAAAAAACAATCAAGCCTCAGGAGGCATCAAAGGTAAAACTAAAACAAGTCCAAAAATTAACTGAGGTCCAAAACTTCTCAAGCTGGAAATAATACCAAAGTCCTCCTGGTAGTCAGACTTCAGGCCTTGTCTTCAAAGGTTGGAGCTGTGTGGGGAGGCAGTCAGGCTGGCTGAGGGAAGAGACCAAGTATTAGCGAAAGCCACAAAGGAACAGGTTCTCAAACCAAAAATCTGCAGATCCGGAGTAATTCGACTAACCAAGTACTGAGAGCACAGACGTGTGCACTAGCTGAAGAAATGATTATCACAGAGCACAGCGTGCTGCCACAGCTAGGTATTTGTAGCCAGCCAGGTGATTGCCGGATAGAGAACAGCCAGGTAACTGCCAGGACACACCTCCCCACTTGTGGAATGCAGCTCCAACCTAATAGAACATAGAAACAGAAGAGTCAGAACAGACAGCACAGTCAAACTGCCATGACAGTACCCCCCCCTAATGGGCGCCTCCAGGCGCCCCACCCGGGTTCTGACGACGGAACTCCCGGATGAGAGCAGGATCGCAGATGTTGCGCCGAGGGACCCAGCAGCGCTCCTCTGGACCGTAACCCTCCCAGTCCACCAAGTACTGTAGACCTCGACCACGGCGGCGAACATCGAGCAGCCGGCTGACCGTATAGACAGGGCCACCGTCCAGCATCCTGGGAGGAGGAGGGGGAGGAACAGGGGGGGACAGAGCACTAGTCACCACTGGCTTGACACGAGACACATGGAATACAGGATGAACACGAAGGGTCCGGGGTAGCTCCAAACGAACAGCGGACGGATTGATGACCTTGTCTATAGGGAATGGTCCAATGAATCTAGGCGACAGTTTACGGGACTCAGTACGTAGAGGCAGATCAGTGGTTGACAGCCACACCCTCTGTCCAGGTTGATACACTGGGGCAGGAATCCGTCGTCGATTAGCATGCTTCTCATTCCGCCGGGAAGTACGCAGCAAGGCGGCCCGAGCAGTCTTCCAGGCCCGACGACAGCGGCGGAGGTGGGCCTGCACTGAGGGGACTGCAATGTCCCCCTCCTCGACTGGGAATAGTGGGGGTTGATAGCCCAGGGAACACTGGAAGGGGGACATGCCGGTGGCAGTGCTGGCAGCCGAGTTGTGAGCATATTCCGCCCACACAAGCTGAGATGCCCAGGTAGATTGATGAGAGGAGGCCAGGCAACGCAGTGTAGTCTCCAACTCCTGGTTCCATCGTTCAACCTGGCCATTGGTCTGGGGGTGGAAGCCTGAGGACAGGCTAACTGTGGCACCCAGTGCAGTACAAAAGGCTCTCCACACCTGCGAGGTGAACTGAGGGCCACGATCAGAAACAATGTCAGTAGGAATACCATGAATGCGGAAGACATGTTGAACTAATAGATTACCCGTCTCAGTGGCAGATGGGAGCTTAGGGAGAGCAATACAGTGAGCAGCCTTAGAGAAGCGATCAATAATGGTTAGAATGACTGAGTTACCTTCGGATGGTGGCAGGCCAGTAACAAAGTCCACAGCTATGTGGGACCAGGGCCGGTGTGGAATAGGTAGAGGTCGAAGGAGGCCAGTACTGGGCCGGTTAGAAGTCTTGTTCTGGGCGCATACAGTGCATGCCGCCACATAGCCTCGGGCATCCGCTTCCATGGAAGGCCACCAGAAATGACGGTGGAGAATGTCAAGGGTGCGGTTCCTACCAGGGTGACAGTTGACACGGGAGGCATGAGCCCACTGGAGAACCTTGGAGCGCACAGAGTCAGGAATGAACAAGCGACCTGAGGGGCCCGTGCCTGGGTCTGGTTGGGTGCGTTGGGCCTCCAGAATGGCTGACTCGAAGTCCCAGGTGAGAGCAGCAACAACACAGGCAGAGGGCAGGATGGTCTCAGGGGGAGCTGTATCCTCATCAGCAGCATACTGTCGTGATAGGGCATCCGCCTTGGTGTTCTTGGACCCAGGCCGGTAGGTCAGGGTGAACTGAAAACGTCCCAGAAACAGCGCCCACCTGGCTTGACGAGAATTGAGGCGTTTTGCTGACTTACGGTAGGCCAGGTTCTTATGGTCTGTCCAAACCACGAACGGATGCACAGCGCCTTCAAGCAAGTGCCTCCACTCCTCCAGGGCTAGGACCACGGCCAGTAGTTCACGGTTCCCCACATCATAATTCCTCTCTGCAGAGGCCAGCTTGTGGGAGAGGAAGGCACAAGGGTGGACCTTCTGGTCTGTGGCGGAACGCTGAGAGAGAACAGCCCCGACCCCGACATCAGAGGCGTCCACCTCCACAATGAACTGTCGGGAGGGATCGGGCTGAACCAAGATGGGAGCGGTAGTGAACAGAGTCTTCAGTTCCTGGAAGGCCGCAGCTGCCTCAGGGGTCCATTTGAACCTGGTCGTGGTGGAGGTGAGAGCCGTCAGAGGGGCAGCGACACGGCTGTAGTTCCTGATGAAACGGCGATAGAAATTTCCGAAACCCAGGAAACGCTGCAGCTGCTTGCGGGTGGAAGGCTGTGGCCACTCAGAGACCGCCCACACCTTGGAAGGGTCCATACTCATCCGTCCCTCGGAGATGATGAATCCTAGATAGGTGGTGGTAGGCACATGAAATTCACACTTCTCTGCCTTCACGAAAAGCTGGTTTTCAAGGAGCCTCTGCAGGACCAAGCGGACATGCTGGGTGTGTTCAGCCGAAGCCTTGGAAAAAATAAGGATGTCATCTAGGTAAACAAAAACAAAAATGTTCAGCATGTCCCTTAAAACATCGTTTACCATGGCCTGGAAAACTGCAGGGGCGTTAGTGAGGCCAAAAGGCATCACACAGTACTCGAAATGCCCTAGCGGGGTGTTGAAGGCCGTCTTCCACTCATCACCGTCGCGGATCCGCACCAGGTGGTAGGCGTTTCGCAGATCCAGTTTAGTGAAGATGGTCGCTCCTCCAAGAGGCTCAAACGCTGAACTGATGAGTGGAAGGGGGTAACGGTTCCTGACTGTGATGTTATTCAAGCCTCTGTAGTCGATGCAGGGCCTCAGGCTGCCATCCTTTTTCCCCACAAAGAAAAAACCAGCTCCCACAGGAGATGAGGAGGGACGAATAAGGCCGGCAGTCAGGGACGTCTGGATGTAGTTCTCCATCGCCTCACGTTCTGGGCGAGAGAGGTTATACAGACGGCTTCCAGGCAGTGGTGCGTCGGGCAACAGCTCAATGGCGCAGTCATAGGGCCGGTGAGGGGGGAGAGAGAGAGCCCGCTGTTTACTAAAAACCTCCCCCAAATCATAGTACTCAGGAGGCACAGTGGTCAGGTCTGGAGGAGTTACTGAAGGAGAAGAAGTGAGAGAGTTAGGGCCCAGGGCAGACTTGAGACAACAAGAATGGCAAAAGACACTCCAACTACGAATAGTGCCTGACTTCCAGTCAACATGAGGATTATGCAACATAAGCCAAGGGATTCCAAGTATCAGAGAGACATCAGGTGAGCACAATACGAAGAAACTGATAAACTCTTGGTGGTTACCAGACAGATGAAGCATTAGGGGTTCAGTCTTCTTGGTGACAAGGGCTAACAACTCCCCACTTAAAGTATTGGTCTTAAGTGGCACCTCAAGATCAACAAGGGGAATATTAAGTTCTTCACAAACAGAGGAATCAATGAAATTCTCATCAGCGCCAGAGTCTAGTAAAGCAGAAAACGAGTGGACTGTACCTTCAATGACCAGCTGCGCTTGAAGAGGAGTTCTTGTGGTGGAGGGGTGACGTGTCGTCTGGCCCATCAGTCCCCTCCTGACTGAGAGCCCCCGTCTTTTCCCGATAGTAGAGAGCAGTCCTTCTTGAAGTGGCCAGACTTGCCACAGTAGAAACAGCTGTTGCTCCGCTGACGGCGACGACGCTCCTCCGTTGTCAATGGACCGCGGGCTCGCCCGACTTGCATCGGCTCAGCCTCGCTCGTAGACGGAGGCTCACGGGTGTTCCCGGAGAAGGACGAGGACGAACGTGGTGGAGAGCGTCGGGGGGTAACCACACGGGACTGGGAGAAACGCCCACCTCTCTCCCTGTGTCGTTCACGGAGCCGGTTATCGAGTCGAATGGCAAGGGAAATGAGAGAATCTAGATCTTCAGCCTCCTCACGAGCTGCCAATTCATCCTTGATAGCCTCGGACAAGCCATGTTGAAACACCTCTTGAAGTGCGATGTCATCCCACATGCTTTCAGCGGCAAGAGAGCGGAACTCAACAGCGTACCTCGCAACGCTCCTGGAGCCTTGTCTTAGATTCAACAGCCGTTTGGATGCCTCTCTCCCCTTCACTGGATGATCGAAGACGGTTCGCATAGCCTGGGTGAAAGCCCCATAAGAATGACAAGCTTGAGACCGGCTCTCCCATACAGGTCTTGCCCATGCCAATGCCTCTCCCTTTAAGCAGCCGAGAAGATAGGCGATACGAGAACGATCAGTAGAATATGCCTGTGGCTGAAGATCGAAGACGATGGAGCACTGAAGGAGAAAATCACCACAGGTACCGAGGTCCCCGTCATAGCGCTCCGGTGTCGGAGCATGAGGCTCCCGGAAGGAAGCCGGTCGCTCAGCAGGTAAGTTCACCGACACCTCTTCTTCATCTGGGGGCAGGGGTCGGATCTGGGCAGTAGTGTCACTTAGCTCCCTGCGTAGCCTGGTCACGTTGGTGGAGAGTTCACGCATGCCATCCATAACTTCTCTCAAAGCCTGATCATGGCTAGCCAAGGTCTGGAGGATATTGTCTGAGTCTGCTGGGTTCATAATGGCTCTGTGATACTGTCAAGGCAGACAGTGAACCCAGATGCAGACAAAGACCAAGGAAACGTAGAATGCCACTTAAGTGGAATTTAATAAAGTCAAAAGAACAGGCTTCAAAAAACAATCAAGCCTCAGGAGGCATCAAAGGTAAAACTAAAACAAGTCCAAAAATTAACTGAGGTCCAAAACTTCTCAAGCTGGAAATAATACCAAAGTCCTCCTGGTAGTCAGACTTCAGGCCTTGTCTTCAAAGGTTGGAGCTGTGTGGGGAGGCAGTCAGGCTGGCTGAGGGAAGAGACCAAGTATTAGCGAAAGCCACAAAGGAACAGGTTCTCAAACCAAAAATCTGCAGATCCGGAGTAATTCGACTAACCAAGTACTGAGAGCACAGACGTGTGCACTAGCTGAAGAAATGATTATCACAGAGCACAGCGTGCTGCCACAGCTAGGTATTTGTAGCCAGCCAGGTGATTGCCGGATAGAGAACAGCCAGGTAACTGCCAGGACACACCTCCCCACTTGTGGAATGCAGCTCCAACCTAATAGAACATAGAAACAGAAGAGTCAGAACAGACAGCACAGTCAAACTGCCATGACAATTTCATGTCATCACTCATGTCTTCCCAGTCTAAAAGTGGAATTTGCCATTTTCTGCTATCCATTGTCGTAAGATTGTGCTTCGTTACGTGACAGCAGCCAGTACATGGACAATAATGCCCTGAGAATAATCGGGTTATGACATTAGTGCAATTATGTCAATAACATTACATGTTTTATTCAAAAGTCTTCTGTTTTTCCTAAAATACTTCCTATCCTTTATTAACTCTTTCACTGCCAGGAATTAATTAATACATTTTTCTGTCTACCGTCCCCTTGCCAGTGAAAACGGCGATTTACTGTACCTTTGAAAAATCATGGAATATTCTCCGTGACCGCCGGCCTAACGGACAGCGGTCGTTGCACGCACGGGGATCCGGTACCGTCGGGGGAAAAAAATTTGCCGGCCGCGATCCATTCCAGAGCTATGTCCTTTATGAGTCCTATGTCACACACTACCTCCAAGAGCGAACCCGTCCATTGGTCGAACCATGAACTTTTGGGCCAAAGCCTGCTGTACCAGAGTTGGCCACTTGTCAGCCTCCTGGTCCTGTCTGGAAGAATACCACAATTTCCCACATTTCTTCCACAATTTCCCACAGTTATTTGGTGTGACAGCATGCATTAGCTGTACCAGATTATCTTTATGAGAAAAACTATGTGATCAAAGTGGGCATGGTTTTGGTGGCTGTGCGTTTTTAATGGAAAGGGTAATGGCTGATAAATGAGGCTCATTGTCATTCCAGTGCATAACAATGTATCCTCTTTAATAAATACAGGAGTAGCAGATGAGAGTATTTTGTTGCCTGGCATGGCCAGACTAATATCCCTGCTATTTCCTTTTAGCTCTGGCAGATTCGTCTGGTTTCCAGGCTCAGTATTTTGGGGGTATTGGCAGACGCCAGGTTCTGTGAGAGAAACAAGCAACCAGTGTCGTCTCGTTCTGCACGAACGATAGCTTGTGCGCGACTTTCAGTGCATGTTTGAGTATCATGAGACTCCACAATGAGCAGTAGTAGAGAAAAAACTAACTTTGCATCGGTTGACGAATTTCACTCTTACACGGGCTCCCATTATGCCACGGAGGGGGTCGCCAGACTGCACAACACGGGACTCTCTGGAATAACTCAACGTCCATTTCAATGATGGTGAGTGATTAGCGACACATCAAAGATAACACTTAAAATGTCCGGATCTCTCCTTTAATATAGTATTTCCTCTATCATTGTCCGATATTATTTTCTGTAAAAATTGTCTTATTTTGATTTCATAACACATAATGACTCAGGTATACTCTAGCAGTCCTCTGCTGGTTTCTTTGGGGTGAGCAGTTACTCTGCCTGATTGGTGTCTCGTATTCCACACTGAGAGGAGGAACAAGCACAACCAATGCTCAACCATTTTCAAATGGTGCCGGGTGTAATTGCATAGCTTTTCTTTACCTTCGGAAATCTTTGCTATTTCTGTGGGTTGTTTACTATCTTACTGGAGCAGCGTACAGTAGATTTAAATGCCACCCTTGCAGAGTTCATTTAGCTGTGATGCCACAGCGATGGTCTTTCAGTCTGTAATTTAACTAATGAACTGTGTGTGTGTGTGTGTGTGTGTGTGTGTGTGTGTGTGTGTGTGTGTGTGTGTGTGTGTGTGTGTGTGTTGTGTGTTGTGTGTGTGTTGTGTGTGTGTGTGTGTGTGTGCGCGCATTTGGCTTTGCTTTGCTAGAGTGGTGGGGGATTGGATGTACATAAGACGTAAGTGGCTTCAGGGCACATTGGAGGAGTTACCGCTTGACTTAATAGAAAGTAATTGTTGTTCACCTCCTGTCTCCTTCATATGTGCAGTGGTGGTGTGTGTGTGTGTGTGGGGGGGAGGGGGACTTGCCTACGAGCTATGAAGTAGCACAGAGGTGAGAGACACTTCCAGACACTTGGAAAGTAAACACTAGTCTCCACGCTGTAAAATCCTCAGTGTTGATTTAACTCTGAGAGTACAAATTATAGAACACGGGTCCATTTTGTTCCATTTGAACACTCTCTGAGTTACAAATGGATAAATTAACACTGAGGATTTTACTGTGCTGTCTGTGTCTGCACTTGGGACAACTTGACGCTAATGCACAGTCAGACACACACACACACACACACATGCACATTGCACAATGCACGCACACCAGGCTTTCCCTGCACTAAAGCGCCATTATGACCGAGCACAACAGGGACATGAGCTGCTGGCTGTATCCTATCCTTTGCCTATGGAGTCCTGGCTCCATTATATACTGCAGTTAATTACGGCAGTGAGTGTGCACATGAATGTGAGTTTTTGTGCATGCGTGTTTGTGTGTGTGCTTTCACGTGCACGCGGGTGCTATTAGCAAGTAAGCGGTGGGATTAAGTTCAGGAAATGAGTGGAGCGTTAGTCGGGGGCTCCTCTGCATTGTCACCGGCGCTAATACTCAGCTAATTACAAAGACATACTTTAACAGCAAGATCGCCCCCCCCTATGCCTCTCCGGCTCGCTCACTCCCTTTCTTAACCCCACCCCCGCCCCACCCTGGAATTAAGGGGATGAAATGAAAGAGGGAGAGCAAAAAGAAAGAGTAATAACAGGTCTCTAGCCTCCCCAAAAGCTCAGCGTCCCTCTGGACGGTTACAATTATTGGATTTTTACTCCATTTAAGACACCTGACCCCACTGCACCTTTCCCAATCATGTCCCCTAAGGTGGCTAAGCTCCAGCTCCACCGGCCGCTTCTGTAATGCATGCACGCACGCACGCACTCACACACACATGCATACACACACTACTAACAACAACACCCTAGGGGTGCTTGGAATGTCTTGTCACATAACGCAGGGTCATACTCAAGACCTATATGTTTTCCTCAGACCTTGTAAAACTGTTGGCATGGATTTTTGTTGGCATAGATGTTTATGTGTGTTCAGTGAAAGAAAACAAAAGTGGAGAAGAAATTGACAAATAGCAGAGCTTTATGCAGTCAAATGTAAAATACTGTTTACACAATATGTTCTTTACGTGTGTGTGTGTGTGTGTGTGTGTGTGTGTGTGTGTGTGTGTGTGTTGCTCGTACGTGAGTATGGTTTGTGCGCATCCATTAGAGAGCTAAGTGATTAGTACATTGTAGTTAATTAGGTCCTCTTCTCTCTTGAGCTTGTGAAGTGCACCACTGTGTATTCCCAATGAGAGACACACACACACACACACACACACACACACACACACACACACACACACACACACACACACACACACACACACACACACACACACACACACACACAGCCTCTGTGTATATGTGTTGTCAGGCCAACAGCAGCATGGAATGGTTTCATGTATGTGTGTGTGTCCCTGATGATGTTTTACAACAAATAGATGATTAACGTGATTAGCGTGTTGGTTGGAGAGTCGAACAGCTAAATGGCTATAGAGATATGTGACTCTGCGATGGCTCCACTCCAAATGCTCATTATCTGTGTGTGTGTGGGGGGGGGGTGTATTTGTTTGCCTTTATGAGTGTTGCCTAGTTTTGTGCTGTTTTGGTCTGTTTCACCTGCTCTCAGACTTGCTAATCTGAATTAGCTAAACCACCATTAAAAAATTCTATTGCAAATAATTTTTTGGGAGGGAATTGCTCACTCTTTCAAAATTCATGAAACTTCAGTCACTTATGGGAGAACTGTTTTAAAACCGTTTAAGTCTCCCAGTAGACTTCCCATATCTGTCTAAGTACATTTTACAAAGAGAAAGATTGATTGAGTGCAGTAGCTGGCGCATATCTGTCAGGCTCCAATCTGTCAACATGTCTTTGACATGGCCACTAATGTGTTTGCGAGTGAGCTAAAGAGCCATTAACTCGCTTAGTGACTCATCATACAGCGTCGTGCGCAAACTGCTACAGTCTTGTTCAAACTGTCAATCTCCCTCTTGTCTCCAGACTCCCCCAAAATGGCCCCACAGGGGCCCCTAGCAGTCAGCCGACTGTTAGCACAAACAGTGCCCGCTAACGTTAAAGCATGTGCTGACGCTAATGGAAGCGCTAAATGCTAATGCAAGCTAGCACGGGCCTCAGAGGGAAAAAGCTAACTGATTTTACAAGTGGTCCTCTGAGAGAGTGGGAGCTCTAATCGCTAACAAGCTGTAGCATCTCTTGGGGACATTAGGGCTACAGGGAGTGGAGCTACTGATTCACAACTGCTTTAATTTCCCTTTTTATAGCATCCCTGAGAGGCTGAAACACTCAGAAACATACTTAGAAAATTGATAGGAAAAAATTATTAACAATAGACTGAAAACTAAAAAATTATAATTAAAAAAAGACAAACTTATATGTGGAGACCACTTGTTAGAGAAACATTTAAGTTTAAACTAAGTAAAGATAAAAACAATATTATATATGTATTTATGGGGCTTTAATTATATTTCATTGGCTCACCTTTGTACTTTATTTTCTACACACACTGATACACGGCACGCATGCACGTTCAAATGCACGCACGCACACACACACACACACACACACACACACACACACACACACACACACACACACACACACACACACACACACACACACACACACACACACACACACACACACTGACAGACTTCTTTTTGGTTCCTGCTATCCGTCTGTCCACAGCAGGCCTATGGCGCGGTGGGCCATTGTGCTTGTCCAGTCAGGCTGAAATTTTCTCTCTCTCCTTTCAAGAGTTGAAGCAAGTTGGAAAGAAAAGAAAGGGAAAGAGAGAGGGAGAAGAGATATTAGATGGGTGCAGCATTGTGGTTGTAGGCAATAGATCTCCCAGAGTTGTAGAATGTAACACCGAAGTTCCAGGTAAGCAGATACCGCAAGCAAAAAAGAAAAAAAATAGAAGGTTTTGAGGTTGTTAAACTGTCTTTAAACGCTTGTCAAGACATTCCTCTGGTCTTTGAAGCCAGACTGGAATAACCGGTGTGATTGAAGCTGTATTTTGATTTTGGTAAGGCATCGTTCATCATCACTAGCCTGAGGATCTGGTTACCATCATCTTACACAACTTAAAATGATGATGACGATAATACTACTACTAATAATAATAAATAACTTTTCAAACAAGTGCACATACAATCTCTGCTGCTGGGCAGAAACCAGCTATCTTCAAAATGTAGAATCTTCAGGAAAAAAAAACGTATATATTTAAAACAAAGTAATACTACCTCATCAAAGTTGGTATTGTGACTTTATATATTGTCAGATATTTGCATTTGTCATTATATTGTCACCACTTTACCCAAATCCAGCTCAAGTGGAGTTAGGAGGTTTTGTCCATCATCGATAAGAACAGCTGACAATGGATCTCCAAGCTCATGCATCACGACGTGTAAATTAATGCTTCATAATATGATAATAATAATACAACTTTATTTGTATTGCACTTTTTTAAACAATGTTACAAAGTGCTTGAACAATCAAAACAGCAATCAAACAACAACAATGCCATAATGCAATAACAATAATAAATTAAGTTTACAATAGGACATAGGACAATAACAAACAAGATTTATCTCAAGGAGTTAAAAAGGCCATTCTGTAGAAATGGGTTTTTAAGAGGGATTTAAAACATCATGACACTGCTTATATTGGCCTACAATAATAAGCTGGACTTTAAATATTACAATAACTTCTGCAAAGAGGGGTTCACGTAGTTGCAGTTTCAGTTTCAGTAGAACTAACGAGAGAAATGCTTACTGTATATGAACTCATTTCTTGCCACATTGCTCTCCTCAGAAAACACTACATAGATTTTAGAAATAGAATGAATTGTTTTCATAACATTAGCGTCAGTGCTAAGTTTGATAAACAGGTACACTGTCTGCATAGTTACTTTTAACAGACTACGGGGGAAAACCCCTGCCTCGTTAAAGTTTGTTTATCTTCCGCTCTGAGTCTGCAGCAGCTCTGTGTGCCAGGCAGGGAGAGGAGGGTGGAGTTAGCTGGTTTGGCCGACAGTTTGACGAACCAATGGAGTTAGCTGGTTTTGTCAGAAGTGCTTTTTTAATACTTTTCATTGGTTCAATATTCTTTTAACCCCACACACAGACGTAAAGGGTGTTCAATAGCGTTTATTAAAAAAAAAAAAAAAGAAAGCTGAGAAATGGAGTCGGCTAGTTTCTACCCGACAGCGACGACATACTAGATTAAATAAATAAAGCTTTTAAATCGGCTATAGTCACTAAAACTTTTTAAAACTTTTCGCCTATAATGACATGCCCAAAAATACAAATAGGGATTGATTATTATTCGATCATTTCATAAAATCGTTTAAATTGATTAATTTGATTTTGAGACAAAGAGGACAACTCTCCCTCTGTCTCACCTATAACAGAGGTGAAGGCAATCGCCAATTTATACTTTTGCCTGAATTAATACTTTTTGTGGAAAATCGGTTCTCCTGTTGACTCACAGGAACAATGGTCCTCTGTGTCTGTTAGCCACTGTTTGTTTTTCAAAGATGGCCACACACACACACACACACACACACACACACAACACCACACACACACACACACAACACACACACACACACACACACACACACACACACACAAACAACGAAAAGACATGCACACACACACTCACACTTGCACTCACACACACACACACGGTAGCATGGTGACACCACACACCATTGTCGAACCCTTCTGCTTTAGCAAGACGATAATATTGTGTACAGTATGACTATTGACTGTGTGTGTGTGTGTGTGTGTGTGTGTGTGTGTGTGTGTGTGTGTGTGTGTGCGCGCATGTATACATGTCTCAGTGGGGGGTAGGTGGGGATTACAGGAGGATTGGTCTGCAACCCAGTTACAAGACTGAACCCCTCAAAACTTGCCTTGCCCCCCTACTGGGCGTTTTCAGAGAGAGAGAGAGAGAGAGAGAGATAGAGAGAGAGAGAGATGAGAGAGAGAGAGAGAGAGAGAGAGAGAGAGAGAGAGAGAGAGAGAGAGAGAGAGAGAGAGAGAGATGAGAGAGAGAGAGAGAGAGAGAGAGAGAGAGAGAGATGAGAGAGAGAGAGAGAGAGAGAGAGAGAGAGAGAGAGAGAGGAGACGAGAGAGAGAGAGAGAGAGATGAGAGAGAGAGAGAGAGAGAGAGAGAGAGAGAAGAGAGAGAGAAAACAGACTGAGATATTATGTTTTAGTAATTCTCTATCTTTCTCACTCTCTTTTTCTCTCTCTCACAATCTCTCTCTATTTCCTAGTGTATTTGTAAAAAAAAAAAAAGATGCTGTCCTGTTGTAGTCCAAAGAGATTTTTCATACCCATTGTACCCATTGTTAAAGTACCCGTTGTACCCGTCTGTCTGTTCGTGTCCCTTTTAATGACCATAATATATTCCATATATTATATGGAAATCTCTGTATCTGTCTGTCCATCTCTTTTCATGCTCCTATGTTATATGGAGAATGGAGATCCCTGATGTCATGTCATGAGTATATGCCCATATATGGGCATAACGGTCAGATTGACGGTTCTGGACAACCGGCTATCTGACCGACTTGTTCCTTGGGGCCTCTGCGATACACATGCCGAAGTGAATTAGAAGTCGATTTGTTGCTCAATTCTCGAGATATGTGAAGGACAGATGCACTCGCACGTACAGTATGTATGTGTATGCATAGATACTGTTTGAAATGTAGACATTTGTCTTTTGACAACCTGTAACACCATTAACACACTCACACAATCTTTCACACAGTTTTACCGTGCCAAATGTAGGCCTACTTGAAACATTATTGGCACTAAAATGACAGAGGAAGTTATATCACTGTGAGCTCTCTCTTTCTGCTGCACCATTCTGTTTTTCTGTCGATGTCTGTCTGTCTGTCTCTCTCCCCTCTACTCACCAGGGATTGCACAATCTTCACCATCACCACCATAATCGTAACAGCCCCATGTCTGTGCCAGTGTAAAAACTACTGCCAACAATGCCCAGCATACGCTTGCATGCACACACGTGTGCACACACACACACACACACACACACACACACACACACACACACACACACACACACACACACACACACACACACACACACACACACACACACACACACACACACACACACACACACACACAGAGGAGGAGTCCAGGAGGAGAAGTACAGTTAGAGCTTTTATGCCAGTTCCCCAAGTGGCTGTTTTTCAGCGCAGCCACAATGGAGAGCCTAATGTGGATTTGTTTAGAGAGCTGGTTAATTGGAGTGGGATGCTCTAATTGCACCTCTTTTATAGCGAGCGAGCGAGCGAGCATGCGTGCGTGCGTGCGTGTGTGTGTGTGTGTGTGTGTGTGTGTGTTACCTGGTCTTTGTTTGGACTGCGAGTGGGAAAACATTTGCTCAGCCACAACTACACTACACAAACACTGTAGGGCTGTGAAGTGTTTGAGCGCAGAGGGACTATACAGTATGCCTTTATATGCTGTAGGCTTCTGGCTCTATGGGAATACGCAACTTGTATATTTGTATATGTGCGGACAGTAACCGAACCGCAGTGTCTTTCTCTCTGTTATTCCCCAGTTGGGGGCACTATATGTCCTTGTTTGGCTCGACGGCTGGCGTGTGCGTGTGTTTGCAAGGATTCATTACCCAACTACATCACAGCTGCTTGCCAGTGTAGTCCCTATGTTTGTCATACCAGGATATTCAGGCAGTGCAACACCAGAGTGCAACGAATTATATATCAGGCTCTTGATTTCTTATGTGATTTCGAGATTGCAACCACCTAATTCCAACACACTTTGCTAGTTTGGGATGGCTCAGGGTAGAATACAGGGTTAAGCAAACGTCATTGGGATTTGGTATTTAAGATAGTCAAAGAGACATTGCCCTCAGTGCCCTCAATACCCTCATACATGTCGAACTACTCCTCCAAAGTGAGTGACGCCCACAGCCACAACACTAGAGGGAGCGACCATGATCTGGTACCACCCAAATTTAGAACAAACATGGGGAAGTTCTCATTCTACTGCTCTGCCACCAGAATGTGGAATGCCCTGACACCGCCCATTAAAAGATGTCCAACACTGTTTTTTTTTACAAAACTGGCCTGAAAAGTAAAGGTAATGTTACCACCTCTTTTGTACATAAGTGTTTGTATTTGTTGATGATATGTACATTTTGTATATGTTGATGAATGTCATAATACTGTACCACGTGCTCTTTACATTTCCGACTTATTAAGTATTCAAGCCTGGATTATTTTCAGTCTTGTTCCTCTTCATTCTTCATTCACCTCTCCTCTCCTATCTCTTTTTTTTTTTTTTAAACTTTGTTTTTATTCTTTTTTCTTCTTTAGAACAGGTAGGTCATTTTGGGCATCACATTACATTAGATGAGTACATTTTCGTTATATTTTAACACTCATATGTTGCGGGCTATTCAGTCCAGAGGAGAGAAAACCTAAGCTAAGGTAACTTCAGTTCTCTTGTTGAGAGGTCTCAGTCTGATTGTCTTTGTTGTTAAAGTCCATGAATTTTTGTCAGTCGCTATTCCAGTGATACATTCCTGAGTTTTGGAGCAGGTTTCCAAGTATTGCAGAAAGGAATTATGTAGGAAAGAAAATATATAAGCATACATGTTTAGAAAAAAAAATAAAAATAAATAAATAAAAAAAACAAGTAGAACGTACAGGAAAAAAAAAAAAAAAAAAAAAAGTATGTAACATAAAAGAAATAAAGTAATAGTAATAATTCAAGCAGTGTACCTCCACACATATCACAGATTCACGTACTTGTACGTATATACAGATATATAAACCCCCACATTTTCAATGGTCTTTCACACAATCATTTTCATATGTAATATCCATTTTAACCAGTATTTACAAAATTTATCCATACAGTGTCTTACAGAATATGTTAGTTTCTCCATTTCGTATATGTTCTGCATAGGCCCGTAACGATACAGTAACTGCATCGATGCATCGTTTTGAATTTTCAACGATCTACTATATCGATATGCAAACAGCTAAATATCGTATCGTTTGACTTTGTATCGTATCGAATCGTTTTGCAATGCAAATAATCGTATCGAATCGTTCTGCAATGCAAATAATCAATTATATCAAACTAAGTACTTTTAAGAAGAAAAAAAGAGAAAGAGGGGTTTATATCCAGTATCCAGGTATTTATTTTTCACACAGAATTTTTGGGTAAATAAATAGTTACTATATCGATTTTAAGTCATTGAATCGAATCGTATCGTTCTAAATTAACCTGTCCTGTATCGTTCATGTATCGTATCGACTAAATCACTGAATCGAAACATATCGTATCGTTCTAAATTAACCTGTATCGTTCATGTATCGTATCGACAACCAAGTATCGTGATACGTATCGAATCGTTGTTAAAATGTATCGTTACACCCCTAGTTCTGCACAATGGCTATCCACTCCCCCTTTGTTGGTGAATTTTTGTCCAGCCATTTCCTGGTTATAGCCTTTTTGCCGGCTACCAGCAGTATTTTAAGAAGGTATTTATCTGCGGTGCTAAATTTGGTTGGTATGTTACTCAGGTAAATATTGGTAAAAGTACATTCAAGTTCAGAACCCATTATCGTGTTGATATCTGATACGATGTCTAGCCAATAGTTTTGGGTTATTGGACAGTCCCAGAATATATGGAAGTGGTCAGCCATTGTCTTATTGCAGTCTCTCCAGCAGTTCCCTGACTCTGGTGTACCTTTTTGTAAGTATTTTCTCCTTGGAGTAATAAAGAACCTAATCATGTTCTTCCATGAGAACTCTCTCCAAAGGCCAGAACTAGTGGTAGTGGTTGTTGTATTACATATATTCAGCCATTCGTCCTCTGTCAGGGTTATGCCTGCTTCTTCTTCCCATTTAAGTTTAACATAGAGGGTGGAGTGGTTCCTAGCGGTCTGTAGACTTGAATAGATTCTCGATACCAGTTTTTTGGTGATATTGCCTTTGTAGGCATCAATGAAAATATTGATGAGGTCTGTTTCGTTTTTCTCTACCATTATGTTTTTGTCAAAATGATGCCTTAACTGCAAGTACCTGTAGAAATCCTGTTTCTCTAGATTATGGTTATCAATGAGGTATTGGAAGCTCTCCAAGCCTGTATTGGATGAAATCAGACAGTATGTTGTAATACCGTACCGATTCCATCGTTTAAATCTAGAGTCCAGCTGTGCTGGTGGAAAGTCTTTATCATATGCCACCCATTTTAATAAACGTACCTCTCTTTCTATTTTTTGGTCTTTGCATTCTTTAAACCAAATATTTAGGGGGACCTTTGTCCAGTCGCTTATTTCTTTTATGTGCTGCTTCATGAGTGTTTTATCACCCAGTATGGCCTGGAGAGGGACATTCAGTTGGTCCAGTTCTATGTCCTTCCATTTAGCATCATATTCATTGTTGCACCAACAAACTAAGTATCTTAATTGTGCTGCTTTATAATAATCTTCCAGGCAAGGGAGAGACATGCCTCCCTTATCTTTTGGTAGTTGTAAAGTTTTGAAACGTATTCTAGGTTTCTGACCTCTCCAAATGAACCTGGAGATCATTCTATTCCAGTTATCAAATTGTTTCTTTGGAATTTCCACAGGTAGTGATTGAAATAGGAATAGCAATCGTGGCAAAATGTTCATTTTTATGGTCTCTATTCGGTCGTACATACCAAAAATCAGCGGTACCCATCTATCCAAATCCTTTTGTATTTCTTTTGTGATTGGGTCATAATTTTCTTTATAAGTGTTGGCTAGATCTTTTGGTATATTAATGCCCAAATATTTAACAACATCTGAGTTCCATTTGAAGTTATATTTTTTACATATATTCTCTTGTGGTGAGTAATTGAAGGAAAGGGTTTGAGTTTTGTTTACATTTAGTTTGTATCCAGAATATGAACCATATTTTTCAAGACAGGACATGAGTTTTGGTAGACTGGTATCGGGGTCGGAAAGTGTGACAAGTACATCGTCCGCGTAAAGGCATATCTTGTGTTCTTTACCGTTAAGTGAGACCCCAGTTATGGAGTCATCCTCCCTTATTGTCTGTGCTAGTGCTTCTATAAATAGCGCAAAGAGGGCGGGGCTTAAATTACAACCTTGACGACATCCCCGTTCCAGGTTGATTACTCCTGATAAGCTGCCGTTTATTTTAACTCTGGCAGTCGGCTGGTGATATAGAGTTTTAAGGCAATTTATAATTTTTTCGTCAAAACCAAGGCGTTGAAGTATCATGTATAAGAATTCCCAACGGCAAGAGTCGAAGGCTTTTTCCGCGTCTAAACTAATAGCTAAGAACTTTTCATTGCTTTTGCTCATACCCTCTATCAAAAACAAGGCACGTCTGACATTGTCCTGTGTTTGCCTGTTTTTTATAAAACCGGTTTGGTCTGTGTCGACTAGGTCTGGGAGTATGTTTTCAAGCCGTTTTGCCATTATTGAGGCGAACAGTCTGTAGTCTATGTTCAGTACAGAAATAGGTCTATAAGAACTGCATTCTGTCCTGTCTTTGCCCACCTTTGGAATCACAGATATTATAGCCTGTCTCCAAGACACAGGTGTCTCTCCGCCCCGGAGAACATGGTTAAAACATTTTTCAAGCATAGGTGTCAGTGATTCTCTAAATGATTTATACCATTCAGCCTGAAAACCGTCACCTCCCGGCATTTTATTTGTTTTCAGCCTGGATATAGCATTGTTGATTTCTGTTGTTGTTATGTCCTGAGTTAACCCCTTATTTTGTTCTGTACCTATTGATGGTAAGTCCAGGGATTCCAAAAAGTCTTGTACAAGGGAGGGTGCTGCTGCTTTCGGCTGTGTATATAATTTCTTATAGTATTTTTCAAATGAATGCTGTATTTCCTCTGTAGTGTAACCCAGCTTGTTGGTATCTGGGTCTTTGATTTTAAAAATTGATCTTTCAGTCTGTTCTTTCTGTAGTTTCCATGCCAACATTTTCTTTGCTTTAGGCCCATTTTCATAGTATCTTTGTTTTACATATTTAAGCTTAATTTCCACTTGTTTATCTAGAATCTTATTTAGACCCTGTTTTGTTGTATTTATTTGTTCTAGTGTTTGGGGATCGTTTGAGTCCACATGTTTTTGTTCCAAATTTTCCAACTTTTTTGTTAAGTCAGACACCTGTTTTTGTTGTAATTTTTTATGTTTAGATGACCACAGTATTAATTTTCCTCGAATCACACATTTTCCAGAGTCCCAGAGAACACTAGGTGTTATTTCCTCATTGTCGTTAAACTCTAAATATTCCTTTATTTCTTTTTTAACATATTCCTGAAATTGGGGGTTATTTAGGAGACTTGTGTTAAGTCTCCATACTGTGTTTTTGGGTTGAACATCCAGGTTAAGCCTTAGGTAAATTCCTGCGTGATCAGACACATCTTTGACCCCTATGTTACAGTCTATAATTCTATGTCTTTCTGTGTTGAACATAAAAAAATAGTCAAGTCTACTGTGGACCCCATGTGGATAAGAAAAAAAACTAAATTGTTTTGCTGTTGGGTTGAGATCCCTCCACACATCAAACATGCCTGTCTCTTTAAGTAGCTTTTTTACGTACAGTGATTCAGGGTTAACTTTTTTCCGGGGATTTGAGGAGTCCTTAGTCTGTAATTGAATATTCCAGTCCCCAGCTGTAATAAGTAGGCCTGTAACTTCAGTAGTAATCAACTCAAAAATTTTCTTAATTAATAGTTTGTCCTGTCCTGGTGGTCTATAAACGTTAAGTAGTGTTACTTCTTTAGAATCCAAAATCCCCTTTACCAAAATATAGCGTCCATCTTTGTCAGCTATTTGTGTGGTGGGTTGAAAAGTTACTTTATTTGAAATAAGTATTGCAACACCTCTTGCATTTCCCTTGTTGTAAGATGAATAGAATGTATTTTTAAATCCCATTTTTTTCAGTTTTTCGTGTTCCTTTCGTAACATATGTGTTTCTTGCCAAAAAATTATTTGTTGGTTTTCCCTTTTCATCTTAGTTATTATTTTGTTTCTTTTAATTGGGTTCTGTAGCCCGTTTACATTGAGTGTAATTATCTTATATTCTTGTTGTGCCATCTAATGTAGTAGAAGATTTTTTCATTGCAAACCCAGGTAGACCTTACCCTTTCAACATAACTATTTACAGTATCGTGTAACATAGAAATAAAACGTAGAAATAAAAATAAACTTATAAAATAAATGACTTCCAAAAGTGAGGTTTCTTCTTTAAGCAATACCTCAGGTGTAAAGGAAAACCTCTGTGTTACAGAGGGCCTCTGTTGTGCTAACTGACTGCTGTGTTTCAGTAATTCAGTGCACATAATGACACTAGGTGGAGCCCTTGGCTTCCCAGACAAAAGGTCTGTATTTTTTTCAAAAGGTCTATGGTAGGGTAAATATCTCAGAACAATACTGATATTTAGTCTGGTTTAAAAATAATAATACTAATAGTAGTCTTAATAAAACAAAAGCATTTCCAGGTTCCTACTGTCCTTCCCTTAGTGTTATTTATCCATTTTTACATTAACTGTTCGTTGGACAGTATGGGTAAACATCTCAGAATTATACTGTTATTTAATCAGGTTTAAAGTACAAAATAATAGTAGTCTTAATAAAACAAAAGTATTTCCAAGTTCCTACTGTCCTTTCCTCAATGTTATTTATCCGTTTTTACCTTAAGTATTCGTTGGCCAGTATGGGTTGGTCTTACCATGTAGGTGATTTTCATTGACAAAAAAAAAAAAAAAAAAAAAAGAGAGAAAGAAAAAAAGGACAAAAAAAGTGACGTTCTAATCTGCGGTCGCTGTGGTGTCGTCCTTTGAACTCGTCGTCGCGGTGTGGCGGAATTCCTGAAGCCTCCGTACCACTCTCTCCCGTTGTGCTGCTTGTTTACGGTGGGTCGATTTGCCCACCTTTATCCAGGATGTTTTCTGCAGCCTCGCCAGGCTGTCTGCGGCCGCGGCGGTAGAGGTGGTTGTGTGCTGTTGTTCCTCGTCGTCATCCTCGGTCGCCATTAACCCCTTCTTCTTCAAATCCTCTTTCGCCTCCCCCGCACTGTTGTAGGTGACGCTGGGGAATCCCGCACCGTCATAGAAGACTCGTAGTTTCGCTGGTGGGGGGGTGTGGAAGGGTATTCCTTTATTTTTTAGAATCAGACGGAGCGGGGCGTATGCCATTCTTTTCTTCTGTATCTCCGGTGGATAATCATTGTCGAAGAACACTCTTTTCCCATTTAGAAGAACAGTTTTCTTCTTCCATGCAGTGTTACGAACCAGTTCCTTAATCCTCCCGTCCATAAAGCACATCACGATCGAGCGGGGGTTAGAAGTAGGTGGTGGTTTAGAGGCGAGTGATCTGTGACAACGTATTATGCCCAGGTCCATGTCAAGGTCCAACTCTGTTTTAATAAAATTGTTAATAAACTCCATCATGTTGATTCCCTCAGTTTCTTCTGCCACTCCGTATAGGCGTAGGTTAACTCTGCGTGAATGCATCTCGTTCTCCGTTAATTTTATACGCATTTTTTCTTGTTCTTCCACAAGCATGCATATTACCTCTTTGGCTTCAGTGCACCATTCCTCCGAATCTGATACCCTTATTTGGAGTTCCGCCACGTTGCTCGCCGTGTCCTTTGTGTCGGAGATTAGTGTGTTGAGTTTGCCGTAGATCTCCTCTCTGAAATCTGCCAGATCCTTGCTCATTTGTTTGGTAAAAGAGTCTTTAAAGTCGTTTAGCTCGTGTTTAACATCGGTCCGGATGGCTTTTATTTCAGCATGTATGGCGGACATACTGGCTTGTAGGCCTGACATGGCGTCCTGGTTGTTTTCCGCGTCTTCGTCGTGTCTGTCGTCTCTTGTCCTTCTTTCACTTCTATCCTGTCTTTGAGATGATTTACCTCTACTAGTATTGTTCTTTCCTTGGTTTTCCCCGTTCATTTTGTGTTTTTAACTCGGGGTATGTTGAAAAATAGGGGAATAAAATAGACCCTGTCTGGGAGCTCTTGAACTACACAGCCACTCCTGCTGGTGTCATACCGGAAGTCTCTCCTCTCCTATCTCTTGATTCATTTCTCCCTGCCCCTCTCTACTTCTTCATCTTCCTCCCTACTTCTTTATCGTCCTCCCGACTTCTTTGACATCCTTCCTACGTTTTTTACCTTCCTCTCAACCACCATGCACCGTATACCTTCTTTCCTGCTTCTTCACCTTCTGCTCTCTTCATTGCATGTGTGTGAGTGACTGAAAACACATGGCGTGTCCTAAGTG
Source organism: Gymnoscopelus braueri (assembly GCF_963280865.1). NCBI lineage: Eukaryota > Metazoa > Chordata > Actinopteri > Myctophiformes > Myctophidae > Gymnoscopelus > Gymnoscopelus braueri. The sequence goes on from NC_137619.1 coordinate 28,422,500, forward strand.
GGCCACAGAGCCATAGCAAATCGATGATCATTATTTAAGCCCATTCTCTTGAAATACGCACGCACGCGCACGCACGCACGCACGCACGCACGCACGCACGCACACACACACAATCCATAGGGTTGGCTAATCAATTGAAAATAAGTGTCATCCACTTTTCCCTGTCTACAAAAGGACATGCGGGGAGAGCTAGGGAAGTGTGTGTGTGTGTGTGTGTGTGTGTGTGTGTGTGTGTGTGTGGCTTTCATTAGCTGCCAGTATGTTTTGTGAGAGAAGAGAGTGATCTGTTTTGCCAGTGTAGTTGTGGTTGCTTCTTTTTCTGCCTCTGTGTGTACTTGTGTGTGTTTGTGTGTGGGTACACCCGTATGTGCACGCAAGTGCATGTGTGCGGGGGCAGGGTCAGTCTAAATGGAGATGTATTATTAGCAACCATTCTGAGTGGGCCACTATAGTTCTCCAGCAAGGCAATCAGATCACTTAAAAGGCTGCCTGGTCTATGGCCTAGAGCCCTGTATGTGTGTGTGTGCGCACTCGTGTGTGCATGCTTGTCGTTTTTTTCTCTCTTTTCCTCTCTTTTTGTCACACTCTCCATCCTTTAATGCCCCACAAGCAAAGACCATCTCTCCTTATCTCTCTCTGTTGTCTTCTATCCTAGTACCCTCTCTCTGTCTCCTCTTCCTCTCACCCTCACCCTACCTTTTGCCTCCTGTCCTTTACCTCCACATGGGGAGAAAGGACAAGGTCATAAAGATAAGCAAAGAAAAGTAGGGAGGGAGGGAAAGGGAGAGAGAGAGAGAGAGAGAGAGAGAGAGAGAGAGAGAGAGAGAGAGAGAGCTGAAATGAACCATCTCATTTGGACATTAGCCCCCAGGCGGTGGTGGTGAGAGGCTAGCTAGTGTAGCGGATAATGCACATTGCCCAATTGTGTATGGGGCATTATTTAGCTTCAGTTAGCTGGCCGCTTTGACAAGCTATTACTGGGTAGAATGAAGAACAGGCCACGGCTAGGGCAAGGCTCTCTCGCTGTGTGTGTGTGTGTGTGGCTGGCTAGTGACAGGTGGGTGACCGTCTCTTGGACCCAGCCTGTGGCATACACATGGTCTTACTTACACATCACTGGTACAGAATGCTGTGTGTGTGTGTGTGTGTGTGTGTGTGTGTGTGTGTGTATGTGTGTGTGTGTGACAGCGGGCTTAGTGGGTTTTTTCCATCCATGCGTACACATTGATGGGCAACATTACTCCAGAGAGTCGGCCCATTGTGTGGTCCATATGACTCTTGTTCGCATGAATAGGCTGTTAAGTGAAATGTCCCTTTAGCCTCGGGAACCTGAGGGGTTTGACAGTGAAACTTAAAAAAAAATGAGAGACATTTTGTCTTTGTAGGAAATGAACAATTTATTTGTCAAACATTTAGGGGCATTTTATTAAATATAATGTAAAATATCTAGTGGGCTATACATTTTATTTTCCTTTCCCCTCCCCCCCTTTTTTAACCAATTGTTACCCCGGTAAATGTACACAAGATATATATTGGAACAAAAACAACCAATAAATGCAAAATTATTTTGTCCAAATACTGTATATCAGAGGTAATTCTGCCCCCCCCCCCCTGATTTCAGGGGGATTTGGAGATTTGAAAAGAAGGCATGTTTTTGCACTTTGGGCCTGATTTCTGATACCTGTTCCCATGACAGCTCATTGTGTACAGTTTTTTTACCTTGCTGCTAATGGTGAAGTAAGGATGTAACTAAAAGTCTCAGAGACAGATCATTAACTCATTCAGTGCCCAGCTTATTTATGGAATTTTGGCTCGTGCCACAACCAAAATTCATTGTAAAAAAAAAGTGCTTAGGAGCCGAGATACAGCCTTTTTCAGTAAGAAGTTAAACAAAGAGTGAATGGACCAGCAAATCTTCAAATCATCATATCTTGGGTTCTGAACATTAAAAAAATCAATATTTTTTTCATTGGACGTCTTAGACGTTCTGTGGCACTCAGGGCTTATATTAGCGGACGTCTTAGACGTCCAGTGGCACTGAATGAGTTAATAGCCTGAGTTACACTTGGTTGCATGCCGTGTCATGCACAGTACAGTACAGTCATTTAGCAGACGCTTTTATCCAAAGCGACTTACAATAAGTGCATTCAACATAGGTAGGGAACGAAAACTACTAATCACCAGAAGTCTTAAGTGCATTTTCTGCAAAAACAAGCAACCAAGAGTATACCTAGCTCTAAGGTAAAAGTGCAATATATCAGCTACCTATTTCCTTAAACAGATGAGGCAAAAAAGCTAAATCAAATGAGCAGGAGCTAAAACAAATAATTGTATCGACTAAACAAGATCCAATAAAACAATAAAACAAGCGTTCGTACAACTAGTTAACACAAATTGCTGATCCACAAGATCACAACGCATCACACTGCGATGCGTTGTGAGCTTATAGATCGGCTATTTTAGGTACGCTACACTGGCTAGCAACTAAGTATTAATAATCACCCTTTATACTTTTATACGTAACTCCATCATCCTACCATAGAACCACAACACAAGCCACACACCGAAACACACACACACACACACACACACACACACACACACACACACGCACACGCACACACACGCTGTGCCTCCAGTGGGGCAGTAATAGAGGGTGTGAGTGTATTAGTCTCTGCAGTCCAAGTGTTAAGTGCTGGCCTGGTGTGTGTGAGATCGATGGCTGCTGAGCATTCTCTGTGACACACACACACACACACACACACACACACACACACACACACACACACACACACACACACACACACACACACACACACACACACACACACACACACACACACACACACACACGCACGCAGGGACACACAGATATGGTGCATATAGTATAGCCTGGGATCAAGGGTCAGAACTGTTACTTTCTGTCTCTTACTTACTCCATTTCTCTCTGTCTCTCTTTTTCACTCCCTTTCTCACCACTGTCTGTCTCTCTGCCATTCTCTTTCTCTGTCTCGCAGCCACACATACACCCTGCTATCTCTCTCTCTCACTGTGTGTGTGTGTGTGTGTGTGTGTGTGTGTGTGTGTGCGCGTGTGCGTGTGAGCACGCATATCCGTGGTGTAAAGTAACAAAGTACATTTAAGTACTGTACTTAAGTACAATTTTGAGGTATTTTTACTTTACTTTACTTGAGTATTTCCAATTTAACTCCACTACAATTATTTGAAAACTTTAGTTACTTGTTACTTTGTAGATTTTGATTATTATTACAAAACACATTTAACCACTTCAGCCCTATACATACATAACATACGGCCATTTGAAAATAGCCGATCTACAAGCTCACAATGCATCGCGATGCGAAACATTGTGAGCTTGTAGATCAGCTATTTTCGAAAGATTTTCATGCTTTTTATACACTTGTGAAATGGGACATTCTGCATAATGAGTAATTTCTACTTTTGGTACTTTAAGTACATTTTGACAGCAATTCTTTCGTACTTTTACTCAAGTAAATATTGAATACCGGACTTTTACTGCAATACAGAGTATTGCTGCATTGCAGTATTGATATTTTTACTTAAGTAAAACATTTGAGTACTTTTTTCCATGTGTGTGTGTGTGTGTGTGTGTGTGTGTGTGTTTGTGTGTGTGTGTGTACAGAGTACAGACACTCATTCTCATCCTAGCCGGTGTCCTGAGAGGGGGCAGTGTCCTGGCGGTCTATCGATACCCATGCAGGGCACTAATGTCTTTTGCCAGCTGTTGGACGCTGGCCTGCCTTCAGGGACCATTAGAGAGAGACACACACACACACACACACACACACACACACACGCTTAGACATAGACAGTTCGGAGTGCACACTTTAATGCATACAGCCATGAGAAATGTATACTGCGCGTCAAATGTATTGATAGTGTAAAAGGTCAGCCTCAACTCACAGCAGTTTAGTGTGCTAGCTGGAGATCTATACATTTCACACACAACACACACACACACACACACACACACACACACACACACACACACACACACACACACACACACACACACACACACACACACACACACACACACACACACACACGGCACAGGCACATTAGTGGTGTACTGTACTGTAACAGACAAAGCAATGAATCAATGAGTGGCTTAGACACCCTGCAGCAGATTGACGCTGCACACATACAGTACACAGTGGTGGGATAATACATAGGCTGATAGCTGGGTCAATGTGGATGTAACATCATAAGGTCTCGTCTCTGGATGGTTGTGGCCCATATGATCTGTGGAAAGGGCATCCAATACCAATATAAGGTCTGGGAAAGATATAGAACTCTCCATCATCCTGATATTTCAGCACCATGAGAAATTCCATGTCCATGGTATTGAAAATATAGCTTCATTGTATTTTTCACTTATGCAAATGGGAAAGTCATCTCCATATCCTATACTCTGCTGACTCAGGAGACTGATTTGTAAAGAGCCATTGTGCAAGCATGTGCATATCGCACAATTAAACCTCACCTTACTGTCTGAAAAGTCACCTCTTTAGACATTACCTCATTCCATCTTTCTCTTAAGTCGTCCTCAGACGAAAATACTACAAAATATTCTGGACATAGTTAGGATTTAGAATAGTTCGAATTTGGAAAGATGAAATGTAGAAAACATTGTAGGTTCTGTGCATTGTGGATTCATAGAACATTTAGGCCATGTCAATTTGATATACATAGCATAATTTTCAAATAAATATGCAACATTTCAGCTACTGTCGCTGTTTTTACATGTAGGCTACAGTAGGCCTATTGGCACTGTTTTCCAATTTGACATATTTGAGCTTTATACAGCGTACAGTACTAATACCCCATTACACCAGCTAATTACCAGGCGTCAGTGGAAGTGAGTCTTAGATTCAGCAGGCTCAGCAGACTAATAACATGTCCCCAGAGCTCCCAGAACACGAACAACTTCAACAACAACAATACATGAGGCCATGCTCATGGAGAGAGTCAGTGTAAAGCTCAGCGGAATTGTTGTATTTGGAGCTGTTCGGACAAAAGAGTAATCAAGGTCGATAGAGATTCTTGGCACAGGGAGAGGTTGGCACCACCCGAAAGGTGTTGTGTGTTTGTGTGTGTGTGTGTGTGTGTTTGTGTGTGTGTTTGTGTGTGTGTGTGTGTGTGTGTGTGGGGGTGTGGGTGTGTGTTCACTAGGGGTGTGCCGACACTAATTTCACCAAACGATACGATACGATATTTGGCTCACAACTTCGATACGATTTCGATACGATACGATACGCACCTTTTTTATTATGAAAAATATATGGGGGAGAAAAAAAGCAAATGCAAACAAATAATTCTGTTTTTGCATTATTCAGATATGCGAACTTGTAGCTTTTCAGCTACAATAGCCGTTTTGAATCCAAATAGGGCAATAGTGGGACACCTGACCCGAAAAAAATACAACATGTTGTCACCCTTTTCACCTCGGGGCTGTTTGCATGCCTGATTATTTTGTAACGATTTTTTTAACGATTTATTTTTTCTCAAAACGATACATATCGTCACGAAAACGTATCGCGATATATCGCGGGACGATATATCGGCACACCCCTAGTGTTCACACATGTTCACGTTAGGGCATTCATAGAATATTCGACTATCAAAACCACTATTCAACACTGTATATCAAAGTCGATTATTCGCTAATATTATTTTTTATATATTTTTTTAAATTTCGATTAATTTTTCTAGCGGTGGCTTTTCTACGGCAGACTTGCAGCTGTGAGCTCTGGTGTTGGTAGTTCTCCTAATCCATTAATGGTTGATTGTTGTCATATCATATCATGTCATACTGTATACGTGGCGTTGTGCCGTCACTCAATGTAGGTGGGGCGCTGAAACAGCAGCATTCATGCCAGAGAGATGTTTCTTTTTTTTTTAGCAGAAAAAATCATGTCTCTGCGCTCAATGGTGACAACTACAGTGTGTAAATACTTTAGAAGGGTGTTGTGAATGCCCTAGTTCACGTGGACATTGTTGGGGACTACTGGTGTGAAGTAGTAATATGCAGGTATTTTGGCAGTAACCCTGTCTAGCTGTCTTAACCAATTAAGGTTTAAGTTACACCTTATATACTTCGCAGTACGACAAAAAGCAAAAATAGCCAATTTACAAGTTCACAACACGTCACAATGGTACGCAATGTGAGCTTGTGGGTCGCAGGGTCGGCAATTTTTGAAGATGTATTCATTATAAATTAAAAAAAAAAGTTTGTATTATTATTTTGTATATGACTTGCCCAAAATAGGGATGCCACGTTTAACCAATCAAACCCAAATAGCAGATGTACAAGCAACGCGACCTGTTATGAGTTTGTAGATCAGATTTTTGGCAAAGAGATATCGTGTACAGGGAGTCCAAGTATAGAGCCAACTCAGGTCCAATTTACTAGAGGGTTTAAGTGGATAAAGTGGTTAAAGGAGAGGCAACTAAAATCATAAAGATGATGAGAAAGAACACCATGGAGGACAGGGACAGAGGAGAAAGGACACCATGGAGGACACATACTTCTGGGGACCTGAAAAGTATAGTAATACAAGTGTACACACACACACACACACACACACACACACACACACACACACACACACACACACACACACACACACACACACACACACACACACACACACACACACACACACACAGGTGTACGGTGATAACCCATCAGCGTTGGCCGCGTGTTGTTTAATCTGAGCTGACTTGCACTTGACAGAAAAAGCAAATTCACTTCCACTCACCGTCTGGAAAACAGAGCGCTCTTCACATAAATGGCAACGCTCTGAATTACCACATGCGTTTGTGTGTGATAGAGCGCATTTCATGTCGTTTTGACTGTGTTTGTGCATGTCAGGCTTGGGTGTGTGTGTGTGTGTGTGTGTGTGTGTGTGTGTGTGTGTGTGTGTGTGTGTGTGTGTGTGTGTGTGTGTGTGTGTGTGTGTGTGTGTGTGTGTGTGTGTGTGAGAGCGTACATACAGTACATGCTTGTGTTTACATGGATTGGTGGTGACAAGCTCTTCAGCAGTAACCCTTGTTCATTGTGTGACAGGCAGATAGCTAGGCAGCTCTTCTCCCTATTGTTAGGGGCCTGTCATCAAACCCTGCTTGCACGTGTGTATGTGGGCGCAACTTGTGTGTGTGTGTGTGTGTGTTTGTGTGTGTGTGTGTGTGAGTGAGTGTGGGAGAGACTGAGGCAGACAGACAAACAGTAAGTGTGCATGTGTGTGCTTGCTGTACGTGTTTCTCTGTCTGTAGGGATGGGCGATAAGGATGGAAGTGGATAAATGGATGGAAGTGGATAAAGGCAAATAATAGAACAACTAAAACGGTCATGTAAGTTCAGAACATCACGTCACTTTACTGTACGATATCCACAATCCAAGACAATATCTAGTCTTGTATAATAGTAATCTATGTAACAGATATAATATCAATCTATAGGGCTGGGCAGTATTATTATTATGCACAGCCCTATTTCTCTGCATTTTTTGTGTGTGAGCAACATCAGTGTGTTCATACGGTATGTACCATGTACCCTTGCTTGTGCGTTTTAGGTGTCTGCGCAGGCACTGTACATTTGCTTTGCACTTTTTCCACATTTTGGTCTATGTATTTGTGTGCCTGTACAAGGGTGTTTGCATTTGTGTGCATCCTCATTTATGTGTGTGTGTGTGTGTGTGTGTGTGTGTGTGTGTGTGTGTGTGTGTGTGTGTGTGTGTGTGTGTGTGTGTGTGTGTGTGTGTGTGTGTGTGTGTGTGTGTGTGTGTGTGTGTGTGTGTGTGTGTGTGTGTGTGTGTGTGTGTGTGTGTGTGTGTGTGTGTGTGTGTGTGTGTGTGTGTGTGAGATGTGTGTGTGAGATGTGTTTGTCAGCAGCACATTGAGAGTGGACTCTGGAGGAGATGGGGGCAGACAAGCCATTGTTTGACAGGCTGATAGCATGTACTGTACTCCCCTCCTCTCCATTGTTAGGGGACTTGTCATTAAGCCCTTGTTGCCCAGTCAAAACGGCCAGGAGTGCTTGTTAGCCACAGTACTGTCACTCGTGGAGAAGAGTGGGTGAGCCTAACACACACACACACACACACACACACACACACACACACACACACACACACTCTGACTGAAGTGGGCAGAAGCATGGTGTTGGCACTACAGATGTGAAATATTATTTTTATCCAATGCCTGCTGTGAGCCTTGCATTGTTATTATCATCCTTACAGTATATTCACCAGCAGTTTTATCCTTTCCATTTGGACAGTGTACGATTAGTACGATCTTAGTACACTATACACTGAATTGAAAACATAACCACATGAATCCTACCGTCCCAGTCAATGAAGTATGTATATGCTGTAAGATTTAAAGGAGTAGTTCACCCAAACAATTACTTATTTTCTATCAATTACACACACCCCATGAAGCCTTGAATTCATGGAGATTTTTTTGTTTTTGTCGCATTCCTAAGCCAATAATTTGATGACCTGCGGAGTTTCCAACTGAGTCTCCTATTGACCGATGACCCGGTCCCCAAATATTTGTTTCAGGAATGCGACAAAAACAAAAAAATCTCCATGAATTCAAGACTTCATGTGGTGTGTAATTGATAGAAAATAAGTATTTATTTAAGGTGAACTATCCCTTTAAGTGTTTAGGTTGCTGTTTACTAAGGGGGACAGATAGAAGATCATTTCTTCCATTAAGGGCCTTTTGGTGAACATAGTGTACAATCGGCAAATGAGTTCCTTGGTAAAAAAAAAGAAACGCTTAGAATCAAGAGACTTTGATTCACAGTTATACTGAGACACCCAGAGACAGGCAGAGACAGGCAGACATGTTTGAACATTTTAGAAAAGGCATTTGTAGAATCGTCCTCAGGTCTTACTGGGTTAATGAACTATATACTCACACATCACTGAACAGTGTGTCCTCCAACAGTATGCATCTTCAACAGATCAATGCACAGGCACACACACTTGTATAGTATATAGGTCTTCCTTGGGCAGTGCCAACAACATAAAAGTGTTGCACTTCTTAGAGAGATAAGTTCAATTTTAAAGTAAGAAGAGCAGAGCCACAGTGGCGCTCTCCTGACCTGCAGTGCCGTTTTCATCCTGTAGGTGGGAGCAGTGGCTGCCGTTTGACTGCTCGGCCACAGTAGAGGAAGAGACCCTGCTGCTGCTCCCCTCCTGCTTGTGTTTAAACAAGACATGGAAGTAGACAATATACTGTAATGCTGAATGCTTCCGGAATTATGTGGGGAATTTAGGGCTGATGTGGGGTGTCAAAAAAATCTAAGGACAATGTTTTATTGTGCAGTTACTTTTACAATTCTCTCCGTTCAATGCACATTATTGGGAAAACAAATGGGGCGGAGGCGGGCGTTAACATGGCAGGGAGAGACAAAGTGAACAGTTGACTACACAATGCTGCCCTCTAAAAATAGAATATTTTCTTTGATGTGCAAGGCCTGCTCTTATGTATGCTCTTAATTGATTGGACCTTGTTAAGGAGTGCCTTGTAGTCGCCACTTGTCAATAGCGCCAGGCCTTAGCATTCCCGGGCGAGGGGAGAGTGAGAGGCACGGTATTGATCAGGTGCAGTGTGCAGTGAATTCCAAGTTTACCTGACCTTCCAAACTGCTAGCATCATCACCGCACCATGCCACCGTTAGCCCTTTCTTTTCCTGTCTCTTTCTCTCTTTACTCTCCCTATACAACACCTCCCTGTCCTTTTGTTTCTGCCCTGTGTGTGTGTGTGTGTGTGTGTGTGTGTGTGTGAGAGAGAGAGCGAGAGAGAGAGAGAGAGAGAGCATGCCTGAGTGGAAGATAAAGCCTAAATTGAGCTGTTTTGATTGTTCACGGAGAGAGCACGCAGAATAAGGCCCCTCGGCTCAGTACGCGCACGCACACACACACACACGCACACGCACACGCACGCACACACACACACATGTTCCTTCGTAGTCACACTCCTGCTCTCACATTCCTCTCCTCTGCTTTTTTATCAAGTGCTGCTGGCAACGGCAGTGTAAATTATTTTAACAACTAGTCAGAATAACTTCTTATCTCTGTAATGAAGCGGGCTATATTTATTAATGGCAAGCTCCCCAAAAGCCTGTTCTGTTTATGCCTCTCCAACTCTAATCTGTCGCTACACACCCTGACTTTATTTAGGGGGGGTTCAGGAGCCATAACAAGATGAGGTGGTATTGGGTGAAAATCTCCACAAAATAAATCAATACTTTTTATTTATTGAAGATAGTAAACATGTATTTTTTTTTGCAGGAGATGGGGATTAGTTGTAGTCGATGTGAACGTTGCTCAACTATAGTGGACTGGGTGCCCAGAGGTGGGTGTTGTTGAATGTAAAAATATTTCAAAAAAAATAACGAAAAGATAGCTGATCTACAAGCTCACTCAAGCTTGCAACGTGTCGCATCGTGATGTGTTGTGAGCTTGTACATCGGTTATTTTCGCCGCACAATACCTTCGCTCAACAAAGTATAAAATAGGACTAAAGTGGTTAACAGAAGGATAATATGTTTTTATACGGTGGCTCTGTGGGAGTCTAGCCATCTATAAGATGGTTGGTCTCTGTGTCTCTGTCTGTGTTTCCGGAGCTAATCTCGCAAACTGCAAGACCGATATGAGTGCCAAATTTCACGTGCACACTGCCAGTAGGACACAGGACAAGTGCCGTCACTATACCTTTTTTTCACATTATGTTTTATACCAGTGGTTCCCAAACCTTTTAGCTTGTGACCCAAACTGGTGAAAATAGCAGATCTACAAGCTCCCAACGCGTCGCAATGCGACTTATACATTTCACGACTTATACATTTGTTTTAGAATTGATGGAATTTCTTTGATTTTTGCCATTTATTTATTAAATTATTTAGAGAAATGTCTGATTTTGTTATTAATTCATGACATTTTTTTTATTTTTTTGGGGGAAAACTTTGAAATAAGCAAAAACAAAAAAATAAAGGGGATATTTACTCGCGACCTGTAAAAATGGACCCGCCACCCGTCCCGACCGACTGTTTGGGAACCACTGTTTTATACTATTTGAAATGTTAACTTTAATTTATAATAATGGAAGTCAAGGGGGCTCGTATCGGGCTGAAAACCTTGCCCAGATTTGCAGTCATACATCATAGCCATGTCATATACAACTGACATCATAGATGACTGATGTTATAGGCAGATCCTGTGAAGTCCAAGATCCAAAGTGGAGCCACACTGTTCCCAGGTGTATCCCAGGTCATCCACATGATTTGTTTTATCTCAATCCGGGAACGCATCTGTGTTGGGCTATTCAAAAATAGCAGATATAAAAGCTCATAGCGTGGCACCGAGTGCCGTTTGAGAACCACTGATATTATAGCAACATAAGTAAAACAAAAAAAATGGTTAGGATTTAGAAGATATTTGTAGAATTTGTAGAAACCTTTTCATGTCAAGGACCACCCAAAATTATATGTATTTGGCCGCAGACCCCCATCTCAAAAATGCTGTTCCAGGGACCCCCAGAAGCAAAGATTTGAGTTACAAATGTTGGCTTAAAAATATATATTCAAAGATTTGCACACATTTTCACTATTTTTCCAAAAACAGCAGATCTACAAGCTCATAGCGTGGCACTCGGTGCCGCGCTTTGAGCTTGTATATCTGCAATTGTTTTTGAATAGAACTGGACTACAAGAACTGTACTCTGGTGTGAAACGAGCTGAGAACCACTGATCAAGTATCATAGTTTACTACTATGAGTATCATAGTATCATAGTTTACATGCTCATGCATGTGTAGATGCATGAGCGCTTTGCCAATGTCCTAGTGCCGTAGTTGTGGAGGGCTTGTGTGATGTCGCCACGGACCACCTTCAATACAACGCTGAGCAGGAAACACTGGCATTTTAATAATATAATGCAATATCAGCCATGGTATCACTAATACTCTGCAATAGGCTCTTATGCAAAGCCCTCTCATATCACAGCAGATTTGAGGCATGTCTGGTTCCCTGGGGAATTAAAGAGAAGGGAAAATATGTATTTGTTGATTTGAAAAAGGGAATGATCCTGAACCACAGTGTAATGATACCGTACAATTATGCAAATGCACGCTTGCAAAAAGAGAAAAATCTAAATGCACGCAAATGACTCAGCAGGGAAGATGTTTGGAGTGCGAATGGAATACGTGCGGCGCATTCATTGGTGTGCGAAAAACAAACGTGTGTGATATTGTTCTTTGGAACACACACACACACACACACACACACACACACACACACACACACACACACACACACACACACACACACACACACACACACACACACACACACACACACTCCAGGGATGATGTCTGGCTAGGTGGATAAAAGTAGTGCTATTGTAATTCGATAGATGGCTTTCCCTAAGATAATCTCCCTTAAACAGATGATCATTTTGGGAGTAGATTTGATTGATGTGGGACGAGGCAGCAAGACACGAAGACAGGCGCATAGAAAGAGAGACGAGAGAGGGAGACGGAATTAAAACGGTACATCTGGACATAGCAGGGCTCTTTGCCAGGTGGACTCTAGATGATGCTCAAAGTGTCTCTCTCCCTTATATTTTTCATTTCATCTAATGTCTACGGTCTCCGTTTCTTTCTCTCCTCCCATCCCATCTTCTGCCTGGTCCTTACAGTGTGATCATACACTGTACAATGAGTGTAAATGTAACCCTGACAGTGTAGGAGTGGACCCAAATTAACCCATGAAGGTCCACTCCGTACACAGCGGGAGCGTTTATTTTGTGCGATTAATTTGCATTAATTTTAAACTGCTGTTTGTGCTGTGAGTACATGCACACAGAGCGCCTTTATAACAGCGAGGTGATGAAGCGACAGATTTTTGAAACAAGGTAGATTTTTCAGCACGTCACCAAAATAAAAGTTTGATGTGAAATAGTCGCGTCGCATTTTCGGATTGTTTATTCTCGTCGCTCCTGTTATGTAATGACCTTTTAGAGTGCAAGACTTATGCCATCTGGGGCACATCATGCATTTATGAATGAATGAGAGAAAATTAAAGACCTGTCTGATCTTACTAATATCTCTCACCTTTCAAGACAAATTGGCTTACTAACAAGATCCTCTGTGTTAAATAAACCATTATAGATAAATGTTTCCACTACTAGAGTCAAACAATGCTGTGTATCATACTGCAACCTACAGTATGTGTAAATCTTGTGGTTCAGATCTCATTAGTGGTGACTTTTTACGGCATGGCTCCTATGGGGCAAGCTGTCTAGGAGAGGGTCTGTGCCATTGAGTGTGTGTGTCTGTGAGTCTGGGGCTAATTTCACAAAGCACCGATCAGCGCCAAATGTCTTGTGCACACTGCCAGTAGGCTAAGGAAGTAACTCCCCGAGTCCCCGCCTCAGAAATGTTTTAATTTCATAATTGAAGTCGAATCAGGCTACCTTGTAGTGATGAGCGGGCCGACCCGTAACCCGTGGGTCAACCCGCGGCGCGGGTCAACCCGCGGCGCGGGTGGTCGAGTGAGGATTTCAGAGGCAATTATGCGGGCTGCGGGTGAGCGGGTCAGCCGCTCTCACACGCAAAAAAAATTGCTCTTGTTTTGTCTTTATTCCTAATAAGAATAAGAATAATAACAATAAAACAGTTTGAATACACTTGGGGTGTATACTTGATTATTTTCTAACCTTCATGATTTTACAGAATTATAGGTACGACCCGCGGGGCGGGTTGAGCCATAGATTTATATATGGGTTCGCGGGGCAGGTTGAGGCGGGTTGGGTTCCGTGGCGGGCGGGGCGGGTCATGAAAAAACCCGACCCGCACATCACTACTACCTTGCCTAAATATGGATTACGTCATATATAACTGACATCATAGACTAGCCACATGAAGTCCGAGATCCACATGAAGCCACGCCATTATCCCGTCTTTGCCATTATCCCGAGTCAAAGACCCCGTCTTTGACTCATGTTTCCGGGTTGGTCTGCGTTTCATCCGCAGTTTAGGGCTAAAACGGCAGGTAAAAATATTTCCAATAAAATAAAAAACGATCTGTGAACACGAATGTCTACAGCGGAGTCAGGCTGTTTAAAAAAACTGCTTGGAATCTCACAGAAAAAAAATTACTTATTCAAGATGCGATGATTTTAACCTTCATATTTTGGGAGTGTTTGTTTCATGGCTTTGGGGATGGGTTTTGAAATTCTATCCCTTCTCCAACCTGCATCGTACACAGAGCCAGATCTTCTTTATCCTCCACTGATTGTTTGGTGAGTTGAACATAAATGAATCTCCATCTCAATCTCATGTACCTTCAGAACGTCCTGTATCCCTCTCCCAAACCCCATCTGCATCTCTCTCTCTCTCTCTCTCTATTGCCCCTCATTCCTCTCTGTCATCCTCTCATTCATGTTTTCCTCCTCACTGCCACTTTCATTTGCTGAATAGACCGAGACGGAAAAATAGCTGCCACCATCTTTACTTCCACCCCATCTCTCTCTCTCTCTCTCTCTCTCTCTCTCTCTCTCTCTCTCTCTCTCTCTCTCTCTCTCTCTCTCTCTCTCTCTCTCTCACTCTATCTTTCTCTCTCCATCTTTTCCGGCATAATCCTCTGCTTAGGCCCCTAGGTTGCCGTAGAAACATCAATAACATTCCTGCTTGACAACATCTTAGTGCATTAAAGTGGTCGTAGGGAGACTGTGTCCAACACACGTGCACACGCGCGCACACACATGCACATGTGTACAGTATGTAAACTCACTAGCAAAGAATTCCACCAAAAATAGCCAGCAAAAATAGCAACAGCTCTGCCATGTTTGTGAGAGAGAGTTGGTAAGCCCTCATGTTCTCCTGAACATGCATTTAAAATGTATTTGCCCACTATTCATTACTTCCACATGCCCAGTTGATTCATTTTCTGTTTTGTTTTATTTTGTAACAAAGTTACTCTTCAAATAGGGTAGGCATAATAAGCCCTGGCTTCAGCCTACACCTTTTGGGTGCCACCTCTGTATTTGTAAACTAAACTGTAGCATCTATTCATGTTATGGTAAAAGCACCGAAATAAACTATTCATTCTGATTCATTCAATCCTCGTATCATCATGAGTTATGACATAATATGTCTTGATGACACACTGAGACGTGCTTCATATTGTCACTGTTGGGGAGAAACTGTGTACTGAACAAAACAAAACAAAAATTAAAATGGAAAAAAGTAGTTTGGGGTTACACATGTCTTGCTCAGGGACAAATAGACTGGCGGGACCTGGAGGCAAACTGGTGACCATCTGATTACCGGACGGCTAGGGCTGTCCCGATAATGACATTTTACGTGACGATTAATTGTCACAAAATAATTGCGATTAATGATTTTATTGTGTTTTTGTCATTGAACACCGTAACATACGAATACAAAATTACATTTCTGTTTGGCTTTTTGGCTTTAAAGTTGCGACAAGGGATGACTTGAGGTTGAATTGTCCACAGGTTAGTGTCCCAGATTTTGTGCATGCCCCCAAAATGCTACTTTTGTGCAGGCTGGAATACTTTTTGCGTGCGTGCGTGCGTGCGTGCGTGCGTGTGTGCGTGCGTGCGTGCGTGCGTGCGTGCGAGACAGAGACCGAGACCGAGACCGAGACAGAGACAGAGACCGTGGCTAAGTCCACTAGAGTCTCAGAGTAACAACACTGTCCTTCTCTCATTGTATTGCGCTGTCTCTCTATCACTCTCTCTCTCTCTCATACCTTCACTACCTGTTTTTGCTCCTCTATATCTTCCCTCATTCTCTCTTTATTTCTCCCTCTCTGTCTTGACATCGCTCCCTCTGCCTCTCTTACAATCTCTGTCTTTCGATATGTTCTCTCTCTCTCTGTATGTCATCCTCATTTCCTCATTTCATTCCTCTCGTCACTCTCTCTTTATCTCTCTATCCATCTTCCCTCTTTATCTGTCTCATTGTTCACCTCGTGTTGTTTATCCTTCTTTCGTCCTCTTGTGTGTGTGTCTCTTCTCTCTCCTTCTCTCTCCCGCCGTGATTCTCTTTCTATCTCTCTCTCTTTCTGTCTCCCTGTCTCTCCGCTTCAGTCCATCTCAATTAATACTCTGCCACCTCCCTTCGAGGGCCTATTATACATTAGCCCTCTAAATCTAATCTCATGGAAATTGCCAGCGAGAGGAACAGTGCCGGGCTGACTGACATCCCAGTGTATTTGTATTCAACGCAACGACAACGTAGCACATGCAAATACACACACACACACACACGCACACATGCAGAGAGACACATAATTGCACAGGAATGGTCAGTCACATCTCACTCCTTGACTGGTGGTCATTCAAGGTAGTAGGATGCACACATACACGCATGCACGAGCACACACCACGCACACACGCACGATCCCAGGGATCCTTCAGGAGGTTCCAGGAGGTTCCTGAGGGTCCTGACCAAATGGACCATTAAAGGTCTGTCACCAAATGCACTCTCAGAGTTATGCTGCGTTCACACGGGCAGATACAAAGATATAAAGATACAGTCTACCATTCATTTTCAATGGAAGCCAGCGACATGAAGATACAAAGCAACATCCGACGTTTGTTGCTGCTACAAAAAGATACAAATTGACACAAAGATACAAAGCTACAAATTGAAGTTGAGCGTGGGTTCAACTTCCAGATACAAAGATACAAAACTACAACAGTAGCTCCGATGACGCAGCACTTGATGACGTCAGCGACCATGTTGAGCAGCAAGGATACAAAGCGACAGAGCGACAAATGTGCCGTGCAGTTTTGTACCTTCGTATCTGCCCGCGTGAACACAGCATTATTGTGGTCCGTGGCCCAATGGCATACTAAACCGGGGGTCCTTGCAACGATCGATTATTTTCTTTGTGATTAATTATTAGTTTTTCCGATTCATCTAATAATCGAGAAGAGTGTTTTCTTCAGTACTCTTTTATATCATCACATTCTGGTGTGCGAAAATACAATATCTACAAGCTCACAACTTCCAGTATGTGCGCATGGTTCTCTGTATCTAGTTTGTGGGTGTGAGTCTGTGTATATGTGCTGTTTATGTATATGTAGCATGTGTGTTGTGTGTGTGTGTCTCTGTGTGTGTGTGCGCGTGTGTGTGTGTGTGTTGCAGGTGATAATGGTGCTCTCTCGCCCTGACAGATTATTCCAGAGGCTGGCCTGTCATCATCCTGTCATCATCCTAGTCAAATTATTCTGATTGGCTGCTGATTTCCTGATGGACATGCTCCGCTGTGTGTGCCTTCTTGCATACATGATGTGTGTGTGTGTGTGTGTGTGTGTGTGTGTGTGTGTGTGTGTGTGTGTGTGTGTGTGTGTGTGTGTGCGTGTGCGTGTGTGTGTGTGTGTGTGTGAGAGTATTTCTTGATGGAAGTCCTCATCTGTTGCGTGTCCCACCTGTCTGTGTGGTAACAGTGCCGTGTCAAATCACATGATGTGATTTGTGTGGGTAAAACAACGGGCCATCCACTGATGACTGCCTTCCCCCATGCTGTGTGTGTGTGTGTGTGTGAGAGAGAGACACATAGACAGAGAGAGAGGAGAGAGAGAGTATTTGAGGCAGGCACCCTTCAGAGTCCCTGAATCAACACTGTCAAACCCCGCTGGCCCATTATACAAAGTCTACAACATACACACACACACACACACACACACACACACACACACACACACACACACACACACACACACACACACACACACACACACACAGACAGACATGCACATTTTACAGAGCTCTGTACAAGGTCTTACTGGGTGTCTTAAGAAGCAATCTGGGCGGATTTAAAAGCAACCCTGTTTTTTTTTTTTACTTCTTTTACTTCTCTACAACTAAAGATTATCTCTTACACACACACACACACACACACACACACACACACACACACACACACACACACACACACACACACACACACACACACCTTGTGAATCTTCCAGTCAGACAACCACATAATGGGCTAAAGAGCTACATGAAACAGATGGTTTTTCCAGCTAGCCGCCTCGCTAATGCTAACACGATATGTCAGAGAGAGAGAGAGAGAGGAAGAGGGAGAGGGGGAGAGAGAGAGAGAAGACTGATATTCAGGCATTGAGTGACAGAGAAATGCAACAAATTGAGGTTTCTGAGAGAGAGAAAGAGGGGTAGAGCAAACAAAAACTCAGACGCAACATCTCTGGGTCGATTTACGACCAATAGATGGAAGTGAGCAGGAAGGGAGAAGTGGGGGGCAGGAATACCAGCTGAAAGACAGGGTTAAGAAACAGTCATCCGCCAAGTCAAGTTTAGATTAAGCTGATGCTTGAAAAGCTGTTATTTTGGGTGCACCACGCTGTCATGAGAGCAAAGTGTTTAATTTGACATAAGGAATTGAAAGAGACAGCCGTGGCTTCTCCTTGGCTGTGTCTCCACCTCGCTAATGACCTCGCCAACCCCATCTCCACCCTGCCTCCCTCCCGGGGGGACACTGGCTGTGTTGTCGATCTGCGAGACAGGCTGTGAGACACCAGCACCATGTAATATTCAACAAGACTAAGTCAGGCTTTTAGTGTCGGCCGCCGCTCGGCTCTATATGTTTAGAGGCTAGCCTGCAGCAAGAGCAATCTGGCTAGATAACTCTCAGAGTCAAATTAACACTGAAGATCTAGTCTATTCAAAGAGAGAGCTTTCACTGATTGGGATAGCGGCTGTGGTGGATGTGTGTACTTATACAAGAAATGATTTGAATAAATCATATGCCACAGGCTTCTCTGCCTTTTCTATACAGTATGTGAATTGTGAACACATGTAGAGGAATTCATGTTGACAGAAATTAGCGGGGTGTTCACACACACATTTTAAATTGTTTATGCCTTACATGAAGAGCAAAGACTCCAAAATAACAATGCATGTACATAGTGACATGACATGTTGACATACATTGACAAATATGTCTAAAGAAGGTTAGCCCTGGCTGAGAAGTGACAAGCATTATGATGAATAAGCATAATAATGCAGTCCAACATAATAAATATCCGTTGTGTAGTGTTCCTCCATGGAGTGTGCATTTAGTAAAATATCCCCACCTTATCACGAGATTAACACAGACCTCATTCTCCCCACTTCCTCCAGTGACTATGGCAATGAAGTGATTTTCCCTAGAAATCCACTGAAGTTCGAGCGTGTGTCATGGATCTTGATCCGACCAGAGCTTTTTAGAGGACTTTAGGTGTGAAAGGCACGCAAGTGTTGCGCCGAATGTGGTGACCTATCGATCTCTGTTCCGCCTGCTGGCTGCAATCCTGTTCCAGCAGACGAGGTTTCCAGCAGACAAGGTCACACGTGTGCTGTCAATCGGCCAATCGTCAAAAGGTCGCGCCAATGTTACTTTTCTTTCCCGTTTATTTATCAGCCTTCGGCTGTTTCACAGCCTGCGGCAACCTTGTGTTCCTATTCCATGCTACATACTGTACTATCTCTAACAGTGTTTTGGGCACTGTATGTAAGGGTAAGACTGGAAAAAATAAAAGTGTGTGTGTGTGTGTGTGTGTGTGTTGTTTACGTGTAGTGCTGTACTGTAGATTTGTTTTTGGACAGAATGTCAGCTCTAGCCGTTCTTTTAATACTCCCATGGCTTCAACACACATTCCAGGAAGACAAGACCTGAACTGCAGTTGAAGTGTGTTTACTGGCTTTGTTCGGAGCACCTCTGTCACTCTCTCTCTCTCTCTCACACACACACACACACACACACACACACACACACACACACACACACACACACACACACACACACACACACACACACACACACATATTTTTTCCCCTGTGTGTCTGTTCCTTTCTTCCATTTTGGTCAGCATGAATTCAGAATGATTCTTTTTTCTTCCATCCATGGCTCTCTCTGACACCCTGCACTCTATGCTTTCAGCATACTTCCTTCTTCAGTGAACCACTTTCATAAGTCTAACACTTTTACCAAGTCTTTTTTGGCTGTCTCTCTTCTGTTTTCGCGCTCACTCTTTGTATGTCTGTCTGTCTGTCTGTCTCTCACCCCCCCCCCTTCTTTGTCTGCCTCTCTCTCTCTCAGACACACAAAAACAGGTGTGATGTTTACCAACTCCTATTTTTTGTCTGTTTTCTGTGTTCTCTCCGTCTGTCTCCCCCTCTCTCTGTCTGTTTCTCTCTCTGTCTCTCTCTCTCCCCCCTTTCACTTTCTCACTACCTGTCTCTGTCTGTCAATCTCTCAGAGACACAAACAGACGTGCTGCAGCAAACAGTTGTGCCTTCCCACATGTTAAACCATCCTCTCTCTTTCTCACACACACGCACGCACGCACGCACGCACGCACGCACGCACGCACGCACGCACGCACGCACGCACGCACGCACGCACGCACGCACACACTGTCTCTCCAGCCAGAAGGCAGCTCTCTGTTGAATAATTGCAGTGAGGGAGAAATTTTCAATGCATACATGATGGGGTTTCTGAAGCCACCCCCCTCTCTTCCTGAAAGTCTATCCCCTCTGCCTCTCTAATCCTACCTTTACCAGCTGAAGAGGCCCGCTTTCCACGCGCTGTTGATGAAAGCAGAGAAAGGCATACATGCATAACACACTCCACACCTTCAACACTATGTCATCCAATACAACACACACACGCTCAAATGTCGCTGTTCGATCGCAGGTACATATGTTCTCTCTCTCTCTCTCTCTCTCACTCACACACACTCACACTCACACTCACACAGAGAGAGAGAGAGAGAGAGAGAGAGAGAGAGAGAGACTCACAGGTCAATTGCTGTTTGTAACATAACCTTAATGAGAGGTGGTTTTCTGTATAACAAAACACTCGAGTTGTTGAATATTCACAGCGAGAATACATCTGTTCAATGGTGTGTGTGTGTGTGAGTTTTCATGCATTATGTGGAGTGTTTTGACACGGCTGTGAGTGGCACAGTTGTTTGTTCTCAAGTGGGAGGAATCAGTTGCATTTCTCAATAGGCACCAACCTACACATGGACACACACACATACACACACACACACACACACACACACACATACACACACACACACACACACACACACACACAAAATAAAGCCTCCCACGGAAGGCTTTATTTGAGAGAGGCAGAGAAAAAGGCACATGAACAAATCTAAGCACTTGTGTGTGTGTGTGTGTGTGTGTGTGTGTGTGTGTGTGTGGGGGTGTGTGTGTGTGTGTGTGTGTGTGTGTGTGTGTGTGTGTGTGTGTGTGTGTGTGTGTTGAGAGATACTTTGGAACACCTTCACCAGTATTTTACCAAATGCTGTAACTTACACTTTACCCCACCTACGCTTCTCTCTTTCCGCCACACACTTTCTCTCATCTGTCTAGTGTCTATTCAATTTTTGAATAGACAAGAGTGGTATGAAGAGAGAGTGGTGACAACACGTTTACATTTATACCAGCTTGTGGAGCAAGCTGGTCTATATTCAGTCGCTGCGGTAGTAGTGACCTTTTCATGACTTTCTCCTCACTACTCTGAACGGGCGTAAGAGAGTTGTCGCTGACTGAGTGACTGAATCAGTCAGCGCAACACGTTCACTCGAACTTCCTCTCAGGCTACCTCATCACAACTGCCAGCGCTACATAAAGACGGAAATGTGCATCAGTTGGTTCGATAATGTAATTTTTATTTTATTTTTTGATCGATGAATGGAAACAACACAGTTTACCGAGGGCACCCTTCCCCCATCTGACGATGTTGTCAGCAGTTTGCCTGATACAATAGGCTATAGCCTAGTTAAATTATTAGATCAGTAGAAACTCTGCAGCCGCAATGAGGCGCTCAGGTCAGGATTATATTACATGAAAATGTACAGATTAATAAGAATGAAATTCGCTACATCTCTGAGCCTGTAGATCGGCTATTCACTTCAACAAGATTTAGTGTTGAGGGGAAAAAGAACCAGCCCTGGGGCACACACCAGGGAAGTTAACTACTTAGTTCTAAGTACATAACTTCCTATAACTAACTTCATTAGTTATATGAACCTTGTGACTCAGGACAAAAGTCAATGATTCTCATCTTGAAAATCTCTTTCATTTGAGTGGTCACATACGTTGTAAAGAAATGTCAAGAGACTTAATCTCTCCTTGTAAAGTTTTCCAAACTCAGAAATACTGCTAGTAGCCTATGCAAGGGAATCTGTGCAGTGTTGGCCTGGAAGCGATCTGGGAACCCATCGAACCAAAAAAAGTAAATCTTTTGAATTTGCCTCTGGGGTAACCGCCCCCAGAGGCGCTGCCCCCTCCTCTTTCGGTGGTGCGTCTTTTTTATCAGTTCTACTAACAACAACAAACTCTACACATTGTAACGGGAGTTGCCGACAGATTCAGCTGCGGAGCTCTAACGGCACTAACTGGTTGAATGGGGCTTGCAAATCTTGTTTGATGCTCCAAAAATGACTTTACTTATGTCCTTTAGATTAGAATGTAATGTTTCGTTCCCCAAATGGAATCGAGCATTAAATAAGAATTGTGAACCCTACTCTTCACACACACACACACACACACACACACACACACACACACACACACACACACACACACCTACACACCTACACACCTACACACACACACACACACAGTCGCATCTCATCACTGTGGTTATAATCCCTCCACTGCCCCCCAGCTGTGCAATCATAATTTATAGGTGTTGTCCACGTAATTTCTGTGGATTAAGTGATTAGGAAGCTATTGTGGCAGATTAATGTGTGAACAGGGCTAGTGCCGTGATGAAATGGCTTTTGTCAGCCTGTGCTCCCCAGCCTATTGTAATGCCCTGCCCTTGTCCCTTTGTCTGTGAGCGTGCACGTCGTGTGTGTGTGTGTGTGTGTGTGTGTGTGTGTGTGAGTGTGAGTGAGAGGGAGAACATGTGACACACAAAGAGACAGGTGGAGGCTAAAGCCGTCTAATCTTTAAGCCAGCATATTTACTTATGATCATATGTGTCAATTTATTTAGTTAATGTGCTGGGCATTAGGCAGGTTTAACCCTCACCTAGCTTCACCTCCTCTCTCCTTTTCTGACCTCCCCTCTGCTGCTCCCCTCTCCTCCCCTTCTCTTTATTGTTCTTGTCTGCTGCTTCCATCCTTTTTCTCTGTTCCCTTTTTCCTCTATCCGTCTCCTCATTCGTTAGTCTCCATCTTTTTCCTGTCTTGTACGGTCCCACTGTACAATCATCTCCTCTCCTCTCCTCTCCTCTCCTCTCCTCTCCTCTCCTCTCCTCTCCTCTCCTCTCCTCTCCTCTCCTCACAGACTTGAGAGTTGTTGTCAGATCTTAGCAGGGCTCTGAGGAGAAGAGACACAGGCTGTAGCATAGCCTGGAGCCAGCTGTCACAAATAGAACATTTAATAGTCTTTCTCTGTCGCTCTCTCTCTAACCTTCTTTCTGGTGCGGGTCTGCTCGGGTCATTCCAGATAGGACTCTATCTTGGGATGATCTCAGTGACAGCACCCACTTTAGACTAATCACTCCATTTAGACTGGAGTGGCCCCGAGGAGGGAGGGTAGAAGGGAGGGAAGGAGGAAGAGAAGGAAGAAGAGGCAGAGAGAGAGAGAGAGAGATGACAGAGACAGACATTTGCCGGCCTGGAGGGGGAAGGAGGGAACGAGGGAAGACGGTATGAGTGCAGAGGGAGGAGAAAGGGGAAAAGCAGACAGATATTATTGGAGAGATGGGGGTGACTTGGCAGCAGAGTTTGTTTTAGGAGCCCAATAGCAAATTAATTGGAATGACGAATGTTTCGCTGTCCTTGGGGCTACTCGTGTGTGTTTATGTCTATTTATGCAAGCATATTTGTCGGGCTGAAGTTATTTGTATGACTATGTCTGTCTGTATGTACAACATGTGTACTGTATGCCTGTTTGATTATATAATGCATGTGTCCATGTGTGTGCATTTACAGTATGTACTGTATCATCCATCTCACCAATAGCAGTTGCTGCAAAATGAGCTTTTTGTAAAACC
>NC_137619.1:28449119-28474119 GCF_963280865.1 Gymnoscopelus braueri
TGTGAATGTTGAAAGTGCTGAAATAATACAGCGTCTTGGGTTCGAAAGGGAGGAAGCACGGTATTTTACTTCTTGCAAGTCTGTGCTTGTGATTTACAGGCCTTGACAACGCTGTGTAATTAAAAAAAACAGCTAGCATTAGCGTAAAACACTGCAGTGAAACCAAAGTCGGATCTCGACACCCCAAACCCACCCTGTTGGCGCTCCTTGCTTTGTTGTGAAAAAGGTCGGCTTTCGAATGCCATCCTATCGCTGAGCTCTTGTATCATTTATAAGTGTGGTTTTGTCAACAGTCTGTCGGTCACATCTTTTCCATCTTGAGGTTAATCCCACTGAGAGAGAGCAAGGGAGAGAGAGAAAAGGAACGAGAGAGAGAGAGAGAGAGAGTGGGGATACAAAAACCTGAATATTACCGGAGCTTAAATCTCCACACTCACATCTCACACCTTCACACACAGAGGTTTGCATGTCAAGATAAGGGAGAGGTAAAAGGAGATGCACACACTCACTCTGCGGGACTGTGTGGAATACACATTTCATCCGTTCTATAGAGGCAAGCATGTAGGCACATCACATGTTCACTCGCATACCCACCCGCAAGTGGAGACGGGCATAGAGGAGCAACAAAAGTGTACATTATGCACGTGCACAGACGCATACAGTCCACATACTCACAGAGACAGGCAGTAGAGCTCATCTGTATGCTATCTGTAGTCTCTTCTCTGCAGTAGGTAGATAAGTGCCATAGTCAAACCAGTGAGGGAGAACAACTACAGTATATAGACCCTGAGCTTCACCCCCCCCCCCCAAAGCCCTGCAGTGGCCCTGAGTGTTTGTGCCTGGAGGTGGGTGGGGGTTGCATTGTACTGTATGTATTTGTGTGTGTTTTGGTGAGACAGCGTTGGGGTCTTAAGATCAAAACTGAACTTTAAAGTTGTCTGAAATTCCTTTTTAACTAATTCAATTTTGCGACCAACCTTGAAGCATTCACCTCCAAAACTTGTTGCCGCCGCTGCATAAGTCGTGATATTAAACCGCGTGGTTGTTTTTCATGCTAGCGATATTTGTACGGCAAGCATCAGCGTTTAATAATTTTGTCAAATGAGGGTCGTCTCCATTGTCTTGCTGTCATGATCGTGTGACCTATACTTTGTGACCTATAGAATTTTCTTGTCTCAGTCTACCCTCTCTGTCCCCTATGCCTTCCCTGCCTGCCCACGGTAACCGTACCGTATACTCTCGCATTTTATGTGAAGCCCCTGTGCCCTGGCCTAGACCCTCCCATGCCCTACTGTCTGTACTCTGACCTATAGCTGCCTCTTCTGTCCTACCCTGCCCCTACCTGCCCCGGCAACCATATCTGTCCTCATTATGTGGCTGATGTTTAGCGTGTCACTGATTTAAAAACAGCCACTGCACCTCTAACAGATAATTAGGCAGAACTCTGCTCTATAATAACTGGTGTCATTTTATTTCTGTTACGCCATTCTCTACTCTGTCTGCACCATTTTAGCCTACTGTATGCTCTCTGTGTGCCAACTACTAGTGGCACAAAACAATTAATGACCCAGCGCACAAATTTTGTAAATTTTTTGGCATCACGCTCACGGCTCCAGTCGCATGGGAAATCATTTATTTATTTTTTTGGAGGGGTGCATTGCATTATTGCATACTGCAACCAAGTTTGCGTTGATACCCCTATGTCTGTATCACTGCGCTGCAACTAACTATTCCTTCTTAAATGAATATTGAATTGTTTATTTTCTTATCCATGTTTTCACAGTGGTTCAGTTTAGTCTATGAAGCCAAATACTGGTGGCAGCGTGGCACCCACTAAGGCACTGGTTCTCAAACATTTGTGGGTTGCGGACCAATTTTTATGGGTTGCAATTTCAAAGGACAAAATATAGAAAAATAAATATGTGGTGAGCTTCTATTTTCACTAGTTTGGGTCGCGGGGAACCACTGCTCTAAGGTTCCAAATGACCATGTCCTCTGTAGAGAACTCCAACAGAACCTCAAACTGAGTTTTTGCTACCTTAAATGCACTTTTCAATTCCTGCAAACATAAACATGAATTATTCAGTACATTTCCATCAATCTGGCTGATGTGAATAAATGAAGATTGATTAGATTAGAAGATTATGATTGATTACTTTTTGGAAAGGTGACTATAGGAAGTCACTACATTAATTCTATGAAAACGTTTCCATATCTAATTACCTTTATTGACAAAAACTTGACAAAAAAAAAAGATTCTTATTTCATTAATCAAAATTTGATGTGTCTGTGTGGCGCAGGGGTAAAGTTCCTGCTCACCACCGTGGAGATTTCATTCATTCCTCACTGTCTATGCCAGTGGTTCTCAACCTGTGGGGGTCCCCATGTGATTTTGGGGTGTCCCCAGATAACAGTTAAGTGACCATTTACGGACTTTACAGACCTTCTTAATACTTAGAAAAAGAGGAAAAAGACCATTACTGCGTCAAAAGTAATCAACAAACTATATTATAAAAACTTGTCAAACATTGGCATAATGTACACTTTTGTTGCTCCTCTATGCACGTCTCCACTTGCGGGTGGGTATGCGAGTCAAACATGTGATGTGCCTACATGCTTACGTCTATAGAATGGATGAAATGTGTATTCCACAGTCCCGCAGAGTGAGTGTGTGCATCTCCTTTTACCTCTCCCTTATCTTGACATGCAAACCTCTGTGTGTGAAGGTGTGAGATGTGAGTGTAGAGATTTAAGCTCCGTTAATATTCAGGTTTTTGTACAGAAAAACAAGCCCAAAGTCGCTTACAATAAGCAGACATGGCAAAACTGCCAGTAGGGGCTGACTTGCAGTGACTGGGGCTATGGGGGGGATTGCATTTTTTGGCAAGAAATTGCACACAAAAAAAACATTAAATCAAAGAAAGAATAATATGAATAATATTTAAAAGTTTCCGTTTAGCTTTTCTGATGCATCATAACTGGGATTAAAAACAATAGCACCTTTGAATGGAAACATGGCTAACGTCAGGATCCTCCTTGCTTTCTTCCCCCAAGATTCTTGTCTGGTCTGGTCTCTGGGCGGTGTGAACCAGACTAGTGCGATATCATAAAGAGACAGTTTGAAGTGCTGCATTGATCTGTACACTGACCAATAGACCCTCCGAATGCTGTAAAACCCTCCGGGGGGAAAATAACTCATTAAGACCTGAGGGCCGATTCTACAAAATGCCTTCTAAAAATCAGTAGTTCTCACACTTTCAAGATTTTTCAAAAATGTAAAAAAAGAAAAATCTAAAATGACACAGATGCTTTCCCGGTTTTAATGGGATAAACCAGTTTATCTCCTAGCAACATCACACTATTCTGAAGGCTGTCTTGGAGAGGTGACACTCAACTCTTTCTTTCTTTGTCAGTTTCTCTCTCTCTCTCTCTCTCTCTCTCTCTCTCTCTCTCTCTCTCTCTCTCTCTCTCTCTCTCTCTCTCCTATTCTGTCCGAATTCTCTCTTTTGCTCTCTTGTCTCTCTGTCATATCCGTCTTTTTATTTCCTCTGACATTTCTCTCAAGACCCAACAAATGCATGAGTTGGCTTCAACACCCGTCACCCACACACACACCAGCACTGTTTGGTCTATCCATCTTCATGCGCATGTGTGCCGTGCATATCTATGCAGGATTTTGAGTATGGCTTTATGTGAGTCTGTGCACCTGTCAATGTAAATGTGGTCCACGTGCAGATCTACTGATGTACATATCTGTACATATTTTGTGTGTGTGTGTGTGTGTGTGTGTGTGTGTGTGTGTATCGCACACACACACACACACACACACACACACACACACACACACACACACACATATGCATGTGTTTACAGTATGTGTACATGTGCTCCTGCATGTGGGTGTTTGTACAGTATATGAATCTGCATACATCTGTGTGTGTGTGTGTGTGTGTGTGTGTGTGCATGCGTGCATGCGTATCTATGCAGATCTTTGTGAATATATGTGCGTATGCTGCACACATCTGTGTATGAATGCATGCAGGTGTTTGTGAGTATATGCGTGTATGTATGTACACATCTGTGTATGAATGCATCCATATGTGTGTGTGTGTGTGTGTGTGTGTGTGTGTGTGTCCCTCCCTCAGGGGTTCACGTGTGTGTCCATCTCTATGTCTTCTCCCACACAGGATAAAAAGCTCTCAGCTGTGACAGCAGCTAAATCAGCCTCCGCCACACTACAGCCCCCTCCACCCCACTACCAGCTAACTACCATCACACAGCTGTCATTAGATGGAGAGAGAGAGAGAGAGAGAGACAGACAGAGAGAGAGAGTTGAAGGCAGAGAGAGGGAGATAGACATATGAGATTTGTGGGGGAGGAGAGAGAGGAGGCAGGAATAGAAGGCTCAACAATCTGGGTCACCGGATTCAGATGGCTGAGCACCAGTGATATGGTTTGTGATCAGTCACTTGAAGCGATGACTCTCCCTCTCCCTCAGCAGCACTAGCTGAGAGAACACATTCTTTAGACGGGTCCTGTGCAGGATGTTATCACACTGGGCTCTTTGCAAGGTCCCGTCTGGAAGTTCAATAAAAGCCTCTGTGTGTGTGGGGAAAAACGAATTTGATTTGATTTGATGACTAATAACTAATTTGGCCAAATAAAAGAGATTCTGCTGAATTCTGATTCTGTTATGGCGGCTTCAACGCATGCTCTTTTTCTAACTTAACCCATTAAGACCTGAGGCGATTCTTTAAAAAAAAACAAAATCATAACAGTTTTTGGAAAGAAATCGAAAAAAAATGTTTTCAAGATTTTTCAAAAATAGCAGATCTACAAGCTCATAGCGCGGCACTCGGTGCCGCGCTATGAGCTTGTATATCTGCTATTTTTGAATAGCCAAAGACATCTAAAGTGACACATATGCGTTCCAGGTATCAATGGATTAAAGTAAAATTCTTCTCCCCAAAATGTTAATTGTCTATATCTACTCGACCACAATGTTTATTTTCAATAAAATCTGAAAGATAAATACATCATTGTGCACATAATGAATGCATCATAATTTCAGTGACATAACGGCACTGATAACAGTGTAGATACCGATAAGTCATTTGTACACGCCCAATACCGAATATCCAACTGATATCATTACAGTTTTAGATTATGGCACCACAATAGCTAGCCCTGAAGTTATCACTGTAAATTGTAAAAGCTTATCTAAAGGCCACATTTAAGAGGGTCATGGGACAGTTCCTCACCTTACTGCGTCATAGGAAAGAGTAAGGGGACCACATTATACTAACATATTCCTATCTAATATACCTAATATTAGAAAGTTGAAGGCAACCGAACCTAACGATTAAGCGAAAATATACGGTTGACTCAGTTAATAAAACATCTACTGATGCACAAACTTGCAGACACATCATCAGTGTTGTTTCCTGGAGTCACTGGGTGTTTCGGGTCTTGCAACAGACACCTTCCTCCAGGCTACCCGACCGAGGCTGACCGGCCTGTGTCCAAGTGGCATGCTACTGCCCCCGCTGTCCCTTGGGGTCTTAACAAAATCTAACTATCGCGGTTAACCCATTAAAACCGGGAAGGCATCTGTGTCATTTTAGATTTTAGCGTTGGCTATTCAAAAATAGCAGATCTACAAGCTCACAGCGTGTCACTTTGTGCCGTGCTGCGAGCTTGTACATCTGCTATTTCTGAACGCTTTTGAAAAAATCTTGAAAGTGTGAGAACTACGGATTTAGAGGGCATTTTGTAGAATCGGCCTCAGGTTAAAGGGGACCCTACCCCGATTAACCTCTCACACTAACCCTACGGTCGCACCATCTCATAATCCAGGTAGGCTACCCGTTTGCAGTTGTGAATCGGAGGAGCTAAGTGGCTTTGAGAGAGGCTAAGTCCCTTTAACGGATCAGATGGCTCTGCTATATGCCCCATGCAGGCTATAGCCTTGTATTGGATGAGATGGGTCTTATATACTGAGCCTTCCTTCCTTTCTTTCTTTTACAGTCCTTTCTTTCTTTCTTTCTTTCTTGAAGAAACACTGGAGACTGACTGAGGTCGTAACCCCTCTATGTGTGCACTCTACACTGATTATTATTTTTATTTTTATTTTATTTTTACCTTGCACCATTTGATAGGTGTAGCCTATTTAGAATTTTATCGTCCAACATTTGTTTGGGACTTTGAATGTTGGATTGAGTGTTGAAGTTCATTGGGAGAGAAACAGCTTTCATTCAGGGATGAATTGAAATTCATTTTGTAGTCAACGGCTTTTCATTCTATCACGGCTCACTGGAACGTCTATTGTGAGAAAAACTGAATTAGGTGTTTCTAGTAGAAGCCAAGAATTGGGGTCAGATGAAATTCAATGATGGCACAACACAATCTTCCAAGCCATTCTACTAGGAAATGACTGTTGCCCAACCCCAGCCTTCTGTCAAGGTGGAGAGATTGCCGGTAAACCGCTGACTAACAAAAGAGACTAGGGACGAGACACTAGATTACAGCCCCATAAGCCCCTTGGAAACCTCAACTCTTTGAACACCAATTTAACCCCTAGTTCTGCGCCCCTATGTGTCTTTGTACAGTGTGTGTGCAGCGCACATTTATTTTGCTTGCATATGATTTTATTGTCTCCGCCGAAGGCCAGACGTCTGAAGTCCGTTCGTGTGTCTTATTTGTCAGAAGGAGCGAGTGCATTCTCCGGCAGCGGCAACAGCCGCAGAACGTCCGCGGAACTTCCGGTGGAGGAGCGGCAGCTCCCGGCAGTGACTGCCGGCGGTGGAGCGTCAGCTGCCGGCGGAGCAGCGGAACTGCCGCGGAAACTGCCGGTGGAGGAGCGGCAGTCGCGGAACTGCCGGTGGAGGAGCGGCAGTCAACTTCTTTTTCCGCCGATAAAGTATAGTTTTGGACCATGACGGAGGCGCGCCGAATCAGCAGACCTTGAGGCCAAGGAGTCGCGCCCGAGCGCCTCCAGGCGCGAGTGCCCGCGACGACCGGCCGATGGTCTGCTATTCGACTAAGCGCCGTCCGAGTTATGTACCGATAGGCACAGAATCGTAAATAATATTGGTGGGGACTGCGTTACACAAACGCAGCACACTCCCAAAGCTGACGCCACCGGCAGCTCCAGCCGCCACCGGCAGCAGCCGCTGCCGGAAAATGCACTCGCTGTCCCTCTTATTTGTGTGTGTCTGTGCGCAGCTAATCTCCAGCACCGCTGGAATCTGCAAGTCTGCAAGTTTGTATATGGGCTGCCTATATATGGGCTTATCATGTGAAAGGATATTTTCGATATCTTGATAGTGACCTTTTCATATTCATTAAATGTATATAGTTTCGGAAAATCTGGTACTATATTGCCCATCTCTAGCCCTATTTTCTACGCTGATATTTCAACCTAATGTGAGGTTCTCTGCCAGGCTAGAACCAATGTTCAACGGCCAAATTTACACACAGCATACCAAAACCGCTACTAAATATTCTGGAAGGGGTTGTGGTAAATAAATAGCAGGCAGGAGATAAGGGATGGTGGGAGGGAGGGCTTCTGACAGGTAAACGGAGAGGAAAGAAGAAGAGGGGAGGAGCGCATTTTGACAGCAGGGGTGAGAGGTCAGATGTAATCAGCAACGCTGTAATTCCCCGCAGCCAGTCAATTCTCTGTTTGTTTGTTTTTAATATTCTCTCCCCCCCTAAGTGTGTGTGTGTATGTGTGAGTGTGTATGCTGTGTGTGTGTGTGTGTGTGTGTGTGTGTGCGCGTGCGTGTGTGTGTGTGTGTATGTGTGTTGAAGGTGGGAGGGGTCAATTGAGTGAAGAGATGAGAGGTTGACTATCTGATGGCGTGTGTGAGAGTGCAGTTCGCCTGCCGCCAGCTCATACTCTGCCTGTTAGATTAGCT
This sequence comes from Gymnoscopelus braueri, assembly GCF_963280865.1. NCBI lineage: Eukaryota > Metazoa > Chordata > Actinopteri > Myctophiformes > Myctophidae > Gymnoscopelus > Gymnoscopelus braueri. Next base: position 28,457,039 of record NC_137619.1, read on the forward strand.
TATGTTTTTCAAACCGGTTTGGATAAATGTTTGCATTTATTTCCTGTTTCTGTTGTTTGTGTTTGTGTGTGTGTGTGTGTGTGTGTGTGTGTGTGTGTGTGTGTGTGTGTGTGTGTGTGTGTGTGTGTGTGTGTGTGTGTGTGTGTGTGTGTGTGTGTGTGTGTGTGTGTGTGTGTGTGTGTGTGTGTGTGTGTGTGTGTGTGTGTGTGTGTGTGTGTGTGTGTGTGTCTGTGTGTGTGTGAGCAAATATATTTGGAAAAAAATCTCTGTCTTATTTACCTCCACTGGCCAATCCAACCCTTCCCCTTTGGGCTGTCAGTGTCAATCATTCCCATTGCCATGGGGATGCTTAGCTATGCATTAACATGGAAATAACGCATTATGTATGCTTGAGTTTGTACGTTTGCCACATGGCATATGTTATGTCTCAGCACCAACGTGCCTGGAGTTTGTGAGTTAACCCCATTCTGTGTGTGTGTGTGTGTGTGTGTGTGTGTGTGTGTGTGTGCGTGTGCGTGTGTGAGAGAGAGAGAGAGAGAGAGATAAATGTTGCTGTATGTACACTGTCTCCTCGTCTCTGTGTTTGTGTGTGTGTATGTGCGTGTGTGTGTGCGTGTGTGTGTGTGAGAGAGAGAGAGAGAGATAAATGTTGCTTTATGTACACTGTCTCCTCGTCTCTGTGTTTGTGTGTGTGTGTGTGTGCAGCTCTGGATCACAAACACATGTCAATTACAACCGTCTGAATCCATGCCCGCTTGATGACCTTAGTTATGTGACACGAGACCCCAATGCCCACAAGACACACACTACCAGCCTGTGTTATCATCCTGTCATCCAGTCATCATATTGTTGTGCGTGTGTTTGCTTGTTTTGTCTGGGAGCATGGGTGAGAAAGCAACGGGGTTGATAATTGGACATGTCCTTTGAACACACACACACACACACACACACACACACACACACACACACACACACACACACACACACACACACACACACACACCCCAACCTCCCCACTGAGGAGCTATAAACATGTAAATGAGAGCAAAGGCCATTCTTCTCCCCTTCGTTCAATCACTCGTCGCTCTGTCCATGCTGCCGTCCGCCACCCCATGCGGATGGGACGCGTGGCCCTTCTCTGGCAGGGACACGGCCTGAACCCCGAGGCCAGACTCAGGGTCTCTGCATGGCCATTAGCATGCCTGGCAGGGACGGCATGGCGCGTGCTGCTGGACATGACACTTTTCCTTTTTTCAAAATAGTCTGGGAAGCAGTTGGAGGTTCAGTGGCTTGCTCTATGACACTTCGACACAAAGCCAGGATCGAACCGGGGATCTTCCTCTTCCAACATGGCTGCTCTACCTCCTGAGACACTGCCCCCTAGCTGAAGTCTGATCCCAGTCATTCGCTTTGCAGATCTGGTCTAGAGAGGATACAGAAACGGTCTGTGTATGTGCATGTATTAGGGGTGCAACAATTAATCAATAATCATTTTTATTGATTAGAAAAAACTATGTATCGTATAAAATGTATTCGAATTTTTATTCAAATACATTTTTAGGGAAAACTCCCCCCCCCCCCCTTTTTATCATTTTTTCATATTTTGAATACAGTAACATAAATTGGCCATGAAGTCCAATAGGGCTGCAACAATTAACCATGCACTTTCAACCTTGCATCCCTATTTTGGGCATGTCATTATAGGCAAAAATCTTTCAAATTTGCAATATGAGTGACCTTGGCGATCGATACAATTCGAGATTGACCACACTTTGTTCAAGTAGAGTTTAAGTGGTTAATCAGACTAATCTATTTAGTCGAATATAAAAAATCTAATTGAAATTGTACAATTGTCGATTCGCTGACATATACTAAATAAAAAACGTTTTATTTGATTAATAGAAAAAGTGATCGATCGAATAATCACTAAAAGAAAATAATATAGTTGCAGCCTTAGTGTATGTATGTGTGTGTGCAAATTACTAAACCGGATCAGTAGTAAATAGAAACCAAGCTTTCCACCAGTACTGTCAGACAGACAGACAGACAGACAGACAGACAGACAGACAGACAGACAGACAGTGTAGTCAGGCAGTATAGGCAGTATTGTTGGCTACAGTGTGCTCGCTAGTGACAGTATTTCATCCACACAGATAAGCCTCCATCAGGATCCATACACCGGCAATTGTCCCGTCTGGGAGGCCATGGAAGACGCAATTTGAGCAAAAGAAAATGACACCTCAGTGGAGGAGAAAGAGATTGAATAGTGACGGAGAGAAAGAGAGGACAGAGAAAGATAGGAGGGGGGAGGTGGTGAAAAAAAGAAACATGGTGATTTACACAAAAGTTCAAATGACAGGGAATTGGACACAGACACCTGGCTGTGTTATTATATCAACACCAACACACTTCTACACCGGAGGTGGCGGTGGGGGGGGACTAGAGATGATCTTCCTCAATACAAACAACAGCCCTACCCCCACTCAACACCTTGCAACCACCTTTTTTTAATTTCTCCCTTTGTCTTCTTGTGGCAAAAGTGGGGACCATCAATTTACCCTCATTTGTTTTTTTTGTGCTTTTTTAAATGCGGCCACCTTTGCCAATTTGTTGTCGCTGTGTCGTCAGCTGAGTGTGCGTGTATGTATGTGTGTGTGTGCTTGTGTTTGTGTGTGTGTGTGTGTGTGTGTGTGTTGGGGGGTGGTCCAAGTGGAGTGGGGGAGAGAATGAGAGCGGGCCGATTTGATGGATATTTGTTGATATCTAGAGGCACCAGGGCCCTGATTGCCTAACATTAAACCAGCAATAACACACCAATCATCATACTTACATCTCCACATGCCAGACAGACGTATTTGATCAAACTCCCTTTCTCTCTCCATTCTGTCTCCCTGTTGTCTCTCTCTCACTCTCTCTCTCCCTCTCTCTTCCTGTCGATGCCTTGCTCTTTTCTCCTCTCTCCTGACATGCTTATTAGCCGGCATCGATCTGCGACGGTCAATTGTCAGCTCCTCTCATCCGCACCGTATTGACAGCATAATCAGGGACAGGAATGGGAGGGGCTCTGTGGGTGTGGGCAGAGGCGATTAAAGACAAAATGGGAGGGATGGAGATGACGATAGTCAGATTAAATTTGCTGTGGGCAGGTAAATTATCGGCTGCTGGCTTGTTGGGCCCCAGGTGAGCTACTCATACCTTGCGGATGTAACGATCAATGCCCCGAGCTGGGACCGAACCCCGGACTTCCTGCTTGACAACCTGCGCTCGCAACCCGTTGCGCCAATAGAGCTGAGCTAGATTGGCGGAGCAGTTACAGGTGGTTCTTTTGTGGGGTCGCTACACTACCCCCGCCATTCGTGAAGCATGTCCTCGCACAATGCGGCTAAGTGCGTCCTCGCTCCTTAGCTGTCACCCCAAGCAAGAGGAGTGCTCCACTTCTGACACCAATGTACTGTAGTGATCAATGCACAAGCTGGGATTGAACGCTGTACCTCCTGCTCGACAACCCACGCTCGGACCCAGCTGAGCCAATAGAGCTGAACTCGATTGGCGGATCGGTTACGGTGGGGTCTTTTGTGGGGTCGCTACACGGATACGAGCTAGGAAATGTGGAAGACTGTGTGTGTGTGTGCGTGTGTGTGTGTGTGTGTGTGTGTGTGTGTGTGTGTGTGTGTGTGTGTGTGTGTGTGTGTGTGTGTGTGTGTGTGTGTGTGTGTGTGTGTGTGTGTGTGTGTGTGTGTGTGTGTGTGTGTGTGTGTGTGTGTGTGTGTGTCAGGCTTTAGGGTCAGGATAAAAAATGGCAAAAAAAAAAGTTAGAAATGCCATTTATAAAATTGCCATTCAAAAATGTCCTTTAATAACTAGCATAGTAATATAAATGTGGAATATAGAGCTCAGTTATAGAGTGGGGAGTGTCACGTCTCGTCTCATCTGTCCTATGTAGCACTTTGTTGTGACTCTGCCATGGCCCCATGGAGAACCCCCTACTGCCCTGACTCGCTGCCCAGCTTCAGGGCTCTCTCTCTGGGGACAGTAGCAGCTGGCATGCCCCCTCGCTCGCTGGAGGGCTGGCGCCCATGTCGCATCTCCTTCGCATCCCATGCACACGTACACACACACACACACACACACACACACACACACACACACACACACACACACACACACACACACACACACACACACACACGTACACACACACGCGGCCTCTTCTGCCTATTAAGTTTTAATCAGGCACTTTGCTGGGCATCTGTTAGGGGCATCTCTGTCCGCTCTCTGCGTTAAGGACCTGTCGCCGCTGGTTAGGAGCCATATAGATCTGCTGACTGATAGGCCCCTGGCCCACTTAGCGCCTGACATCACCTTCGCCTGGCCATCCACAAGCAATATTCTAGTCAAGTTAAAACACAAAATCACTGCAGTTTTATACTTCACTTTTTTTTTTCTTTTTCACTTGGATCTAGAGGACAGCGCGTCCCCTTGAGAGGTCCCTAGAGGTTTAGTCAAAGTTACGAGTATCAGTTTAACCCATTAGCTCATTGACTGCCAGAGTTAAAGCATCGTCTATAGCTGCCTATTTGGCTGTGCTCTTCATCATCATCATCATGATTCACAGGCTGCGGAACAGCGGTGTCTAGCGTAAACCACTGAAAACACCACATGACGAGGGACTCGTCAATGGCGGTGTGAGCCTTGGGCCAAATGATGAGTATTACTGGTCAATGGCAGTCAATGAGTTAAAAGGAAAGGAGGAGGTCAGTTGACTGAAACCTTGAACCCTAGATTCAATATTCTTGAGCGAACATTTAGCGAAAATAGCAGATCTACAAGCTCTCAAGCTCTTGTGAGCTTGTTGTAGATTTGGTGTAGAGGGAAAAAGGAGTGGACCAGTAGTATACTGTAGGGTTGATTTATGTGCGTATTCAGGGAGTAAACATAAACCTGTATATGACGCCATTTATAGTAGATGGAAAATGATACCAATTGCCTTCCTGAATGGTGTCGTTCTGATTCAAGTTTACACACTCACTGATAAAAAAGATGCATGGAGATCTGATTGTGTGTGTGTGTGTGTGTGTGTGTGTGTGTGTGTGTGTGTGTGTGTGTGTGTGTGGGGGGGGGTGTGGGGGTGTGTGTGGGGGTGTGTGTGTGGGGGTGTGTGTGTGTGTGTGTGCGTGTCCGTGTACACACATTTGTGTGTGCATGTGTGATTTTGTGTATCATCACACTTGATAACCGTGAAAAAAAAGCACCAGAGAGGGATGGGGGTGAGAGAGAAAGTGAGAATACTGGAAAAACCTGCAGAACATCACATCACTGAGAGAGAGCGAGAGAGAGGTAACAAGGTCACCTTGACAGGTACTCTATCGATTAGAGATAACAACCCACTCCAGTCCAGATATGCGTGCACACACACACACACACACACACACACACACACACACACACACACACACACACACACACACACACACACACACACACACACACACACACAGACACACACAGACACCCTATTGAGTGAGCAACCTTTATTGAATCAGACAGGTGGAAGCTGGCAAGTTTGTATGGTGGGTTCACGGCGGGAGGAGGAGTGCACATGTATGGGATCCCAACAAAGGGCACCACACACACACACACACTGTCACACACACACACCTTCCCCTGGGGTTTTGGGGTGACAGTGACAGGGACAACTTGAGCAGCCGTTGGATGTTTTTTTCTCAGACAAGAAGAATTAGCAGTCTGCCAGCGAATCTTCTCTCCTTCTAATATCTGCCTGTCCACTCTCTCTCTCTGTGGCTGCTCCGTTTTCAGCTTCCCACCACATCGCTTCTGTCTCCTGTCACCATACACGCACACACGCACGCACGCGCGCGTGTACACACACACACACACACACACACACACACACACACACAGACACACACACACACACACACACACACACACACACGCAGCGTTTGTCTCCCCTGTCAGCCTCTCTGTGCCTGGCTGACGACTTAATAGCTCCCAGTGAGTGGATTTGAGCACTCCGCCTGTGTGTGTTTACACGCGCTTGTCACGCCCGCAATATTCATATGGTGATGAGAAATATTCATTTCTGGAGGGGCGGGCGGCTGAGGGAGGGAGGGGAGGGTGATGGGAGGAACATGCACACGTCTTCGCTGTCCTTTCGTCCTATCTGTGATTCCTGGTGTCCTGCATGCAGTATGTCTCTCTCTCTTCTCTCTATCATTCATGTGCGCCTTTATTCGGTTCCCCCTCTGGTCCACCTTCATCAGTGTTTGTTTGATGTCAAGCCGTCGGTGACGGCCGCTCTGAACTACCTCCCCAGATCCACAGTAAAACCCTCAGTGTGAACCAAATGAATTAATTCTGGAACAATCCTACTAAAGACATAAAGAAAGACGGACGTGGACAGACACAGGTACAAAGAAAAGTAACAATGTCTCGTTTTTCTTTTTACCATTTTCACTATTACTACAATGAAGTGTAACAGGTCTAAATGGTTAACCCATTTAGACATGAGGCCGATTCTAAAAACACCTTCTAAATCCTGACTTGAAAAACTTCAAATATTTATTCAAAAATTACAAAAAAATTATGTTGCTATATACTGTACATAGCAACAAGGGGTTTCCGTCCTGAAAGGTTTAGTTACAAAAAGCGGTTCCCGCCCAAAAGGGGTTAAACAGACTAATCGATTTAGTCGATTATGAAAAACCTATTCAAATTGTCGAGTCGTTGATATATAATAAATAAATAAATAAACGTGCTTCTCGATTAGTCTGTTATATTATATATTATGTTGGTTATTGGTTTTAAATATATATATAAAAACAAATATGTTTTTAGTTGCCCAGCCCTAATATCTTGTCAGTCAAACCTCTCTCTGTGTCTTGCTGTCTTGCTGTCCTGCAGACCTGCGGGTTGGCTGCCACAGGCCCCATGCAGCACTTATCTTGACACCGGAGCAGCAATCACACAGAGGGAGATTGAGCGCTGTTCATTTTGTGTCAGTGTGTCTGTGGCGACCAGGGACCAGAATGCAAACTCGCACACACACGCACGCACGCACAGATTCATCCGCAGCAGAGCTCACTCAATCACCCCGACCCCTGTTTAAAATGAATGGATAATATCATGCCTTTCTCAGTCTCCATTCCGCTTCTCTTTCTCTCTATCACTCTCTCTCTCTGTGTCTATCAGACTCTCCCTCACCATCTCTCCCTCTCTCTCTCTACCAGTTTATCACAGCGTAGTTCTGTTTTGTCTGATATGGGGCACCAATGCATTTTTATTCCCTATCTCATATAGCTGTTCTTTATTCAAGGCAGTGTGAGTGTGATAGAGAGTTTGTCTTGGTGAAAAAGGCGTGTCTTTGTCCTAGAAAATATAGGCTGTGTGCGTGCGTGCGTGCATGCGTGTGTGTGTGAGTGTGTGTGTTTGAGTGCACGCGTGCGTGTGCATGCGTTCACTAAGTGCTGCTCCCTGGCTTCCTTAAGAGTAAATCAGCTCTTTAACTAAGCAACACAATTTGTAACCACTGGCAACCAGCGAGCCAATGACATACCTCAGCTGCCTGATTGACAGCTGACTTTGTCCTGGTTTGCGCCGGTAACTCGGGGCAACAAATTGGTCTTGTCGGGTGATGATGGAGTGACTGATGCGTGTGAGTGTGTGTGTGTATGTGTGAGGCGGTGAGAGAGAGTGGACAGGCAGACAGAAAGAACGAAGAGAGCTTATCCCTCCCACTCAATTACTGACCCTGACTGTGTGTGTGTGTGTGTGTGTGTGTGTGTGTGTGTGTGTGTGTGTGTGTGTGTGTGTGTGTGTGCGCGTGTGTGCGTGCGCGCCGCCTGTCCCTCCCTTCCACTCATGCCCAGTTCTGACAGAGGGCCATTGTATGTCTGTCTGCTGTCAATTACAGTCTAGTTCAATGTAGTTAGTCCAGTCCACTCTATAATGTCCATTAACACCACATACAGTTAATAATATCTGTACATACTGTAACTCTCTCTCTCTCTCTCTCTCTCTCTCTCTCTCTCTCTCTCTCTCCCTCTCTGTGTCTCCCGCTCTGATTTGTTCCAGCTTAAATCCTGGCCTGCTCAAATATTTCTTCATCAAAATGCTGAGTGGTGTGGCTAATTAGATACATTAACTTTTGCTTGGCTCCTGTTTAAACAACAGGGTTTCCCCACAAAAGCAGCCTTAGCACTTTTAGAGACAAGGCTGGAGAAGTGTCGGCCCTCTTGGCTGAGAATTTTCAGCAAAATATTGCATTGTGTTGTTAAAGTTAGACACTGCCATTAACACATTGGGTGCCAGCATTTTTTCATAACAACTTACGTTGGGTGCCAGCATTCTCCCCATTGACTGCGTTTTGCTGTTTAAGGCTCTAGACTCCACGAGGAGCAAATCCATGTAAAAAAAAACATCCATTCATGTTGCGCGATGACCCTGGCTACAGCCTGGAACGATAACATTTCACTCGCGAGTTACAATGGGGGGGGATCACGCATCGCGCATGACCGGTTTTCCCCACCGGAAACAGATTCGGAGATATAGGTGTTTTAAAGAAGGAAATAGACAGGAAGTGGATGGGAGCCATGTTTTTGTTTCCGGTGATCTATCTGGCCTATCCTTCTCAAGATCACAATGGGTACTCCCAGAGCTGCTCTAGCCCCGCCCGTGTGGAGAAAAACGAAAAAAACAAAAAGACATATTTCACGGTCTGGACCGTGTTCGGCACCGGACCGCTACTCTGCGCAGACACGGTTCAGACCGTGTTTGGCACCCGATGTGTTAAGAAGAAAAAAAAACACCACTGCTGAGGTAGAGGACAGATTTAACTAGAAAAAGGTCTCCGCCAGGTCAGGTAGGTTATTTTGGGCCAGCATTGTTTGGAATTAAGCAGGATGGAATACGGACAATCGGACAGATCCGTCTTGATCACTTGACTATAGAGATAATGTGTACCGATTTGCATGATGTTTGAACAAAATTTGTATGAGTAATATCAAAATTGGCCTCCTATTGGCACTATAACAGGACAATGTGAAAAGGGTGGCATTTCTTCATTCTAGTGGGAATGTGCGTGCAAAGTTGCACGGCAATCGGACGCTGCGTTTTAGATTTGAGGCATTTTGTTCAAAAAGAGCCACTCCTACAAACTTTAGATGCCAATCTTAGCCAATCAGGATGGAATATGAAAAATCTGACAGATCTGTGTTGATCACTATGACTATAGAGATAACGTTTTGTGTGATGTTTGTACAAAATTCGTAGGAGTAATATAAATGTGTCGGTCCTGATGAAGGTCGAAACGTCGATTCAATAAAGAGCTCCAGACAGTGTGCAGGACCTTTTCCTTTGATTTTATTATCAGAAATCACATTAGGAGTAATATAAAAAAAATAGTTTAGCAAAAATCGGCCTCCTGGTGGAGCTATAAAAGGCCGATCTGAACATTTCTGGGCAGAGGTTCTGCTCTGGCATCCAGGGAGTGTGTGCTTTGATCAGGCCAACGGTGCCGGTGATTAGCTGCTCAAGGAGGGACGGACACACACACGGACGGACAGACAGACAGGGTGCAAAACATATAATAGTCTCGGCCTGGCCTTGCGGAGACAGTGAAGGGTGCACTTAACACACATTGTTTGTTTGTTTCCATCACCTTTTTTTGAATATAGCAGCGTTTCTCAGCCTGTGGGCCAGGGCCCACTGGTGGGCACATGACACAAGCAGACGCGTGCACACACAAAGAAAGAGACAGAGACACCGGCACACATACAGTACTGTACTGTATGTCACGTCATGTATTGTACCCTTACCATTTTGTCCTACCCGATACCGATTCCTAACCCATAACTTGCTTATCGGTCAATACCGAGTACTGATTCGATACCAGTGTGAAAACTAAACAAATCTAGGACAGTGGTTCTCAAAGTGGACCATCTGGGTTCCTTGAGGGCGGTCCATTTGGTTCCACCGCTTAATCCAAATTGTATGCAGGTCCTTGAAATGAAAAGGTTTGAGAACCACTGATCTAGGAATAAATAAAAATTCCATTAGTAATTGTTAAAGTTAGTAAAATAATAAGTGTATTTAACAGCAACATCAACTGAATCAATCAAAAATATGAAATATCATCATGTGATAAATGATGTGGTATCAGAATGGCATAGACTGGCATACTGTCCGATACCGATACCGATACCAGCATTTTAGGCAGTATATCGGCTGCTTTTACGATACTGGTTTCGGTAAAGCAACTCTATTGAAGAGCCCACAAAACAGACAGAAAGACAGAGCGACTGCAGCACCTATTACTTGCGTACGGGACAGACACGCCCAGGTACACACACACACACACACACACACACACACACACACACACACACACACACACACACACACACACACACACACACACACACACACACACACACACACACAATGTGCACACCTACCCTGCACCCAAATCCCCATTTCCATATGAATTATTAAACACAACCATCTGTTCTTAATTACAGCGCCATGCTCTCTGTAGGATGGGTTTAGTAGTAACAAACTAGTGACAAACAAGCACACACAACACACACAAATGCAAGCACACATGCATACACACACACACACACACACACACACACACACACACACACACACACACACACACACACACACAGTTTGTTTTGTGTGACATGCACACACACAAAAGTAGGTCTTACTGTAGCAGTAAAGTTGTGAAAGCAACTGTACACTGTGTATCAATGAATAAGTGCTCATACTGTAAGAGATGTTTCTGATCTGTTGGAGTGGCATGTCTGCCCGTGGACACACACACACACACACACACCCTCGCACACCCTCGCACTCCTTTTTCATTGACCAGTGATGATGGAGGTAGTCCTTGTGAAAATAGTCAGTGAAACAGAGGGCAGTTACATTATGTTTCAGCGTAGCTGTATGAGCATTGCTTTTGTCACATTTGACAATGGACCACTCCGAGGAGAACCACGACAACTTGTGTGCATGCAAGTGTATTTCTACCTGCCTTTCTGTGCATATCGTTTCTTTTAAAAATAAATACATTGTCAATTTGTCACAATACTCCGATTGTGCGAGAGTACAGCGGCAAACGGCACTAGTCACCCACGCTTCCCACTGTGAGTTTGACCTCGCCATCTCTCTCAGTCTCCACATTGCCCACAGAAACGGCCTTCTCTGACTGTGCACCTCAAAGGAGGCACAGGAAGAATGAGGAAATGGCCCGTGCTTAGCAGCTCAACACGCCTGCCCCCCCATAACCCCCACCCCCCTCAACATAGCATTAGTAGGCCGGTGAATAGAGCTGTCATGGCTCCCCATCTCCAGGGAGCCAATGATCTACCTATAGGCTGTATGGAAACCGGTGAGCTACCGTGGACCAGAATGGGAATTGTTGTGGGCTGTGTGGAAATTGCCTGTCCCCCAAGAACTGGGATACTTAATGATGCCCCTCCTGCCAGCTTTTTGGTGTTTGAATCCTCTCTTCATCGCATCAAGTCAAAGCTCTCTCTCTCTTAGGTGCTGTAGGAGGTATTATTCTGAAGAGGTCTGCCCATTCCTGTTGAAACACTCTTTGATCTTGCCGCAACGCAATCACATGTATTGTCATGCCTCATCAACACCCATTATGAGGATTCAGTGGTTAGAACGATACCGTAGTGTTTGAAACTATTGGTCACCAGATGGCAAGCGTTACTTCCGCATTCTTCTTGTTCCTGTTGTTATCACTGAGCACACAAATAGAATTACAAACCAGCTGTATTTGTTTTGGCAATAAATGACATGAATATTGAATATTCTCGCGTCGTAACTCTCTCTGTCAATAGTTCTGGGTCTGGGTCTGCCAGTCTGGCCAGATAATCCATCTAAATACATACAGAGAGAGAGAGAGAGAGAGACAGAGAGAGAGAGAGAGACAGACAGACAGAGAGAGAGAGAGAGAGAGAGAGAGAGAGAGAGAGAGCGAGAGAGTGATAAGCTTACAATTTGCAGCCACCTGTTGTGCTCTTTTAGAGTGTAGAAGGAGAGTAGGGCCCGGATGTGGAGAGAGAGATGCATACTGGAGACTGGTTGAGGGATTGTGAGAGTGCAATGGAGACAGAGAGAGACTTTGAGAAAGAGATGAGTGAGGGTGTTAGGGGTAGAGAGAGAGAGATGAGTGAGAGGGTTAGGGAGAGAGAAAGATGGGCCAAATGGCTTTCGGTTCCCCCTGAGGTGAACTCCATTGGCTTCCAAAGGCCTGTCTTTGTCCGGAGCTTTCACTGTGATTAGGGTGTTCGAGTCGACAATTCACTTAAGTCCTCTCTCTTTCTCTCATGATCTCTCAATATCTCTCTCTCTCTCAATATTTCTCTCTCTCTCTCTCTCTCTCACACACACACACACACACACACACACACACACACACACACACACACACACACACACACACACACACACACACACACACACACACACACACACACACACACACACACACACACACACACACACACACACACACCTTCTCTCTCTCTGTCATGCTCTCAGGGTAAATAACCTGTTTTTTGTAATGCAGTTGAGCTCAGCAAGGAGCCTTTCCCCATAATACCACTTAATTCCCTGTGTGCCAGAAGCAGGTAAATGGAGAGAGGTGGAGAGAGAGACAGAGAGAGAGAGAGAGAGAGAGAGACGGAGACAGAGATAGAGAGACAATCAGAGAGAGAGGGAGAGAGCGAGACAGAGAGAGGGATCCCGTCCCTCTGCTGAGAAGCTCATGTGAAGTAAGTGACATTTGAAATGGAATAGGTACAAGGGGCTCTGAAAGGTGGGCGAGTGTGGTGTAGTGTGTTTGTGTGTACTGTATGTATGTGTGTGTGTGTGTGTCTACACATATGTTTTTGTGGCATTCCGAACCGGTTCATGGAACAGAAACCAGAAAAACGTTTTCCCCCCATTAGCACATTCATTGTCAGGTATTAATTAATTAATTCATCCACCACTGCCAGCGGTTTTACCTTATTTTGACGATCCCCAGAATTTTTCGATCAATGCGGATGTAAACAAACGATGTCTCGGTGGAAAGACAAGTCTCTCTTCTGTCCACCGGGGAAAAAAATTGTAACCACGATCGTCGTTCTGTAGTTATCGGCAGTTGAATATAGCTCGTTATAACAAGACCAGGAGACCTGGTTCTGCCAGACCCAGAATAAATTCCTAGTACGTAACACACCTACAAACCACTTTATAAGTTGAAATCTGAAGATCAGAGCACTACGTCACGCTAAGCTTGGCCAATCGAAAAGAGGGACCGGGAGGAAAAACGTTGAACCGGGAGGAAAAACGTTGACCGGGAGGAAAAACGTTGAACCGGGAGGAAAAACGTTGACCGGGAGGAAAAGAGGGACAGACAAAGCCTCATGTAGGCCTGACCCCCTGGGTCTGGGAAAAACACAATCTGGGAAAAGAAATCAGAGATAAATGTATTTTTATAAATGTGATAACATTGTAGTGGACGGGGTGAAAATGTTTTAGATGACGTCATTAACGGGTGTATCCTTCTCTCGAAGTCAAGGCATCATTCATAGGTTGGCAAAGAGCGCCCTCTAGCGTAATCACTAAAAGCACCAGATGACGTAATATTACGTCATTGCCGGTCAAGCGGTGGATTTAAGATGACGTAATATTACGTCCGTGGCAGTCAATGTGTTAACACATTAACCGCCAAGACCGTAGTCCTACGGGCCGTTAAATCCAACTGTTAAGCGCCGAGACCGTAGCCCTACGGGCTGTGGTGCTTTTTCGATTTTTTCGATTTTTTTTTTTTTTCAATTTTCCAGGGGGACCATTTTCAGTGTAACACCACCCGAAATCGACCGGAAGTGCGATCACGTTTTTTGTTTCCTGTCTGCCTTCATTCTAAGTCGTACACAAAAAACCCCTGTAAAAGCTGTACAGGACATGTAGTTTTTCATCCTCGCATTTCCCATGTTAACATAAACGATCAGAACTCAAACATGGCGGCTCCGTTTGACACGCGGTCTCGACGAGTAGACACCAGGACATGTGCCCGTTGTTTACAAACATTGGATCGGGCAATCTAAAGGATTTTAACGGGGCCTATGGCGACCTGAAAAAAACAAAAAACAACAATAAAACCTTGGCACTGGTGAGTACATTATGAGATTAGCCCTTGGCGGTGGATGTGTTAACAATGAGTTGAATATTTATGTCCAAACCCCCAAATGTCTATAGATCTGCACACGCATCTGCATGGAGTAATGTCACACCTAGTGCAACTGTAATTGGTACTTAATACTTATCTTAATTCTTAATTTATCTTAATTTACTTGATGGGCATAACTGTTGTACGCCTTCCCTGAATGCCAACACAACCCATGGCGGATTGGCCCAGCTTTGTGTGACATCTGTGCCAATGTAGCAATATAAGAGGTAGCTCGCGCAACAGGACTCCATTCTTTTACAGAGTGAGGCTCCGTGAATTGAATTCTATGCACTCTGGTGCCGCTGTGTGATATGTTGCGCTGGACGCTGCATTTGAAAGGAGGACCAGAGAGAGACTACGATCATGCTGCTGTGGCAGTGGGGCACAAGGTGTACTCGTTTGGAGGCTGTGACGGGGAGACCAGCACTAAGAGGATCGACGTGTACGTCTTCAACACAGTGTCTTTGCGCTGGACGAAGTTGCCTGCAGTAACAACTGAAAGTGGGGAGCTTCTTGAGGTTCCCTCCAGGCGCCACAGCCACACCGCTGTGCTGATAGAAGACATCATCTACATCTGGGGGGGAAGTACTTACACAAGTGAGTACACTAACGTACTTTATGCATTTGACGTCAACACCCACAGGTGGTTCAAGACCATGGTTTCTGGGTGTGTTCCAGTGGTGAGGTTTGGCCACTCAGCCTGTGTCTTGGGGAAGGCTATGTATATTTTTGGAGGATATACCGACCAGCTGACTGGATGCACGAATGACATCTACAAGTTGGACACCACCACAATGTTCTGGACTTTAATTAACACCAGAGGCACTCCAGCGCCAGTTTCATTCTATCACTCTGCCACCATCATTGGGACAAGGATGTTTGTATTTGGTGGCCATGGGGACCAGGACAACAACATCAGAGTGTTTGACACAGACACCAACAGCTGGCTGAGCACGCCTTCTGCACAGGTTATTCCAGAAGGGCGTGCATTACATTCAGCCTTTGCTTACAATGAAGAGCTATACATATTTGGTGGCAAAAATTGGCAACTGGTCAAGACCTTCAACGATCTGTGGAAATTCAATCCCGAGACCTCCTCCTGGCGGAAGGTTCAGTACAAGGGGAAAGGCCCATGCTCATGGATGTATATGATGGGCTGTTGCATAGTGGGAGATCGTACCATCCTCTTTGGAGGATACCGATACACATCCGTTCCAAGGGCTGTTGAAGACCATGGAGATGACGCCAAGTTGTCTGACCTGTACATCCTAGACCTAAGTCCTAGTCTGAAGACATTATGCAAGCTAGTAGTTATTGGGTACAGTCTGGAGAAGTCAGGGCTACCACACGACATCAGGTGGGAACTGGAAGCCATGACTACTAATTGCAAAAATAACATCCCAGATGACGACGACGACAGAGAACAAGTTCCAGTTAATGAAACGGAACGAATGGAAACTATAACAGAACAAATGGAAATTCTAGACAATCAACTCAAGGAGATGTCTCTCCCATCTGAATGATGAGAGACGGATCACATGAATGTGCTCAGTGATACCCACCAGCAGGAACTAAGCAGCATTATAAAGGAAAATAGAGACTACCAACTGAACTGTGCCAGGGCAGACATGGCTGCAAAGGAGAAGGTCTCTAAGAATAGAAACTTCTATGACCAGTTGATCTCCATCAGGAATGAATGTGGAAACAAAGAGATGCTTTGGGAAAAGGAATGGACAGTTACAGAAGATGACTCCAGGAAACAGATGTTTGTAAAGGAGAAGTACTGGGAGTAGGAGAGGAAAATGACTGCAAAGGTGGAGACCTTTGTATTTTTTTTAATTATCTTTTTTCGGTCAAACTTGCATTGAAGGTGATTAACCAATACTTTAGAAAAAAATTATTCGAATCATGTGGATCTCTAGATGTGGATCTCAGGATCCACATGAGAACGTTGTGGCTCGAATGTGCATCTCGGACATCATGTGGCCAGCCTGTGACACCAGTCATTTATGATGTCAGTCGTCTATGACGTATGACTCTAAATGTGGGCAAGGTTTCAGGCAAGGATCACAGCCTCTTTGACTTCAGATATAAAATGTAAGTTAAATATTTCTAAAAAAAAAGCATCAAACACACAGTATGTGTAAAACATGTTTTTTTAGTGGAGGTACTTTTATATTGCCACTTTTGTGGCAGCATGCGTACAAGGTTTGGTGTTGATCAGTCCAGCAGTTTGCAAGATTAGCTGTGGTTGTCAAACTGGTTGTCTGCTGTCACCACTCTATATCTCTCCTTGCACACAAACACACGCACACAAACGCACGCACGCACGCACGCACGCACGCACGCACGCACGCACGCACGCACGCACACGCACACGCACACGCACACAGTCTAGATGACAGTGTCAGAGGAATAGAGGCCGATACAGATTAGGGTATAGACCAGATTATGGTATAGGTCGCCTGTCGCCCCACACATAATAGACACTGTAGCCATGGGAGGTGAAACCAATGCATCCATAACCACACCTCTAGTTGAGAAATCCAATTCCACTTGTTTTCATCTGGACAATTGATCTTGTCTGGTGTGAGGGAGGCAGAGGGAATATTGTCAACAAATAGAGTCAAACCCTGGCAAAACTACACTAGCCTGGTAAACCCGAGATTTCCGGAGGGAGGGTTTACCAGGCTAACACTACACAACCACCAAGGCAATTCAAGTGTGTGGAGGTGTGCGAGTATCTCTGTCCATGTATGTGTGTGCATGGAAAGAGGCACAAAATGGTGCCTCTGGCAGGTGTGTGTGTGTGTGTGTGTGTGTG
>NC_137619.1:28481107-28498607 GCF_963280865.1 Gymnoscopelus braueri
GGCAGAGCAGGCCTGTTTTTTTTAATGGGGAATAGGAATAGTCGGACGTTTTATCAATAGGCATTATTAAATCCAGCTTGCTTGAGCTAATCCTGGCGGAGCGGAGCAGGGTGAGAGAGCGAGAGAGAGAGAGAGATGGAGGGTAAGCGAACGAGAGCGGTGATGTCTGCACTGGGAGGTGCAGAGAGACTGGCTGTAAGCTGCTTATTATATCGACTACTGCCTTTTCCCCCTCCTCCTGTGCCCCCCACCTCGCTCACTCCTCGTTTTTGTGCTGTCCACCTCGCTCGCTCGCTTTCTATCTGTCTCTCCTCTCCCGTGCTCCCTCTCTCTCTCTCTCTCTCTCTTTCCCTCCCTCTCCACAGCCCCTTCTGTATCCCCATTCCGTTTCATCCACTCTCTATCTCTCAGTGTCTCTCTGCCTTGCTTCTCACAAGCACATGCATGCATGCATGTGTGGTCGCATGCGGACACACAAACGCGACAAAAACCCCTCTTGTTCAAAGCCAGACGCTGAAGCTCAAGTTTTATTCAAATGAGTGTTTACTTCTTCTACTGGCAAGAGAGTTGTGTGCAGTGCACGTGTGTGTGTGTGTGTGTGTGTGTGTGTGTGTGTGTGTGTGTGTGTGTGTGTGTGTGTGTGTGTGTGTGTGTGTGTGTGTGTGTGTGTGTGTGTGTGTGTGTGTGTGTGTGTGTGTGTGTGTGTGTGTGTGTGTGTGTGTGTGTGTGTGTATGTGTTTCAGGAAAATGCAAAAGAGAGTGCTGCAGCCTATTTTTGCATGCGTGTGTGTCTGTGCGCACATACAGCAAAAGGAGAAGGGCTGACAGTAGGTGATAAGCCAGACAGGCCTGCACGCTGTGATTATCACCCACTGGACCCCTGTCTCTCTCTCTCACACACACACACACACACACACACACACACACACACACACACACACACACACACACGCACACACACGCACACGCACGCACACACACTTGCATAGGCGGTGCCCATTGAGAGTGTGTTTGGGAGATTTAGGACAGACAGACAGACAGACACTTGGATCACAGGCAAGGTGGAAATCACAGGAGAAACAAGCACACACTGAGAACAGCGAATACACTACATGAAATGTCTCTTGTAAAGTGTTTGTGTTTTTAGCTGTCTAGAACAGGGGTTGTCTGTACACAGTAAAATCTCATTTAACTCTCTGAGAGTGTAAAACCGCTTTGTGCGTGACATCACAAAATAGAAGCTTTACAGTGCCCAACATAACGTGTTGTAGCAGAACCGAAGTAAATTGAGATGCATCATAAAATCGAGTCGAATTGTTAACGGGTGAATTTTAACAGAGTCAAATCATGGGGGTCAGTGAAGGTTCACAACTCTAGAATTTTGTGAGCTGCACATCTAGACCCAGCCATTTCCATGCAGGTGCTAACTAAAATATCCTGCGCTGAGATTTCCAGTTTTGTGAGATGCCCCTACACATACTGTAGGACGCGGTGTCACATGCAATACCGCTTGGCACGGTGCCAGGGAAGAGAGTCATATTTGGCTATGTTGCTAGGCAACCAAATAAAGTGGAATTTTCAAGAGTAGCCCATGAACGACAAGGTCAATAGTTAATAAGGGGAGTAAGGACTGGATAGGTTTTTAAAGTAGATAAGGGCATTGGCCCAGGAGATATCTGGATATATGGAGGTAGCTTATAGAGGTGTGGTCATTACAAGTATTTATTGTGAAAATAGTTGTATTTTAGTCACACCACTAATCTCCACTGGATTTGCACGAACCTATCCTCACATCATTGGAAACCTCAAACATGTTCCCATTATACAGTAGCTTTCCACCTCAAAGATATTTTAGTTGGTTCATTTCCAGAACTTCCGTGACCGTGGAGAGCGGAGGTTCATTTCTCAGCAGATTTGTCATATATGGAGTTTAAGTAACAAATTGAGCCCTGCATGCCACTCGCAAAAATGTGGGCAACTTTCTTTAGAGCCCCATATGCAAATTAGACGGGTCAATATGTGAAAAACCAGGAGCCTTCCCGTTCCCAAGCGGCCGATCTCTACCGCCTGAGCCACAGCCACAACCAATAAGACAGTAAATGTCTGTCATTTATTTGTCAGTTGATTTACAGTAATCATTAATCATTTGCTTTGGATCTTTGTTTGTGTCTAGGTGTGTGGCCGTCTGAAGAGGTGATGGCTCATTACTGCTTGAAGAAACGTCACATGTTCAGGTGAGCTCAAGTTTCATAAGCGTACTGGCTTTTGAGTTTTAAACTTTTCCTGCAAATACTGTATGTGACCCTTTTCATTCAAGATGTTGCATTAAAACCTAAGGCTTAATCACTTTCAACCTGGCGTCCATATTTTGGGAACATTTTCGTTAAGGCAAACAAAACAAAAATTCATGACCTGTTTTGAACGTGTGGCTGTATCCGCCATTCGTCGTCATACGACAAAGTGTATCCTGTAGTACTTAAAGGGATATTTCACTTTCAAAAAAACCTTTGGTCATTTTATCATCTACTCAGGCCTTTGTGAACCCCCCAGACAGTTTTTAAGTTGCTTGATTAATTATTTAGATATTTGATATTCATTTTATCAGACACGCCCCTTCCTATACAAACCCATTGTAACTTCAAACTCCATTTTAACCATGTTAGATTCATCAAAAACACCCGTCCTTGGTTCTGGTGACTCACCCTGCCCTCCTAATGCGTGAGGGGCCGTGTTTTTCCGATTACTTTCTTCATTTATTATTATTTATTTTTTTATTGTATTTAATCTTTTTCATTTTCCATAGAAAATTATAAAAAATAAATGAAAAAAGTAATTGAAAAACACGGCACCAGAACCAAGGACGGGTGTTTTTGCTGAATCTAACATGGTTAAAATGAAGTTTGAAGTTACAATGGGTTTGTATAGGAAGGGGGCGTGTCTGATCAAATGAATATCAAATATCTAAATAATGAATCAAGCAACTTAAAAACTGTCTGGGGGGTTCACAAAGGCCTGAGTAGATGATAAAATGACCAAAAGTTTTTTTGAAAGTGAAATATCCATTTAAGTGGTTACACCACCATCCAATTCACCCTTCACTAAGCTCCGGTCCCCACCTCTCCACACCCCTAGGTCTGACAAACAACCCTGAGTTTGACAGCACTTCCATTGACTTGAATTGGAATATCACAGATTTTCCTGAATGTTCCAATGTTTATCCTGCATGGTTTGGGTCTTTTTTTGTGTCTTTACATGTTGTTAATAGGTTTTAAATGTGTGTTTTTGGCCTTGACATACAGTAATTGGCTATAATGGCGCTCACACAGGATTCTGCCATTATAGCCATATCTTGAAATTTGAAATGAGGAGTATATGTTTCAAAACAGGCTCATGCATATGGTACATTTGCATTGAGGAAAATAATTCAAGCATTATTATAAACATTTCCAGGTTACTTTATGCAAATGTTGCATTATGGTTGTTTTTAGTAGAACTAGTGAACACAAGCACCCTCTAGTGGATAGAAATATCACATTGACCCTTTAAAAAAACGGAAAGATTGAATTATCTGGTCGTAAAAAAGGTTCAGATGCCAATTGGCGACTCATTCTGATTGGCTCTCAATTACGTTAACAAGCATTGTCCTGGCCTAGCCTCCTAGCAGTGCTCTTACTGGTGCTGCTCTCTGCCATTGCACATCGCGCCGAGCTGTGTTGCTCTTTCCCTGGCTGCGATGTGTTGTGTAGCGCGCTGTGCCGTGCCATGCCATGCCGATATGTGCTTTGCTAAGGCCTGCCCTATAGCAGAGGGTGGAGAGGCATGAAGCCACCTTTTGATTTCCACTCAAGGCAGAACTCCGGGCTTTGATTTCCTGTTTTTACATTCAAGAGGCGGGAGGGGATCGAGAGAGGGCTATTGATCAGAGCAGCACAGTGAAGGTCAGCGAGGAGGGAGGGAGAGAGAGAGAGACGGAGAGAGGGAGGGAGGGAGGGATGAAAGGGGACAGAGGTAGAGATGGAGGTGAAGGGAGATGAAAGGAGAGGAGAGGAGAGGGGTTGAATGAGAGTGCAAGCCGCGTGCGTGCGTGCGTGTGTGCGTGCGTGCGTGTGTGTTTTCTCTGATTTCCTGCTGATTGTGCTTGTGCTTTTCTGTGTTCAGTATTCAGCCACCAGGTTGATAGCTGAATTGATATTTGTGTGTGTGTGTGTGTGTGTGTGTGTGTGTGTGTGTGTGTGTGTGTGTGTGTGTGTGTGTGTGTGTGTGTGTGTGTGTGTGTGTGTGTGTGTGTGTGTGTGTGTGTGTGTGTGTGTGTGTGTTGTTGAACATCTGGAGATGTATTATAACGTAATTTATGTTGAACAGTTCACTTTAGGATATAGGTTTTAAATTATGTTATCACTTGATTTGCCTAAAGAAAGAATATGATATTGACTGAGTGAAATGACTGCTGAGGTGCACTCGAAGGCTTGCAGCAGGCAGAGGCCTGCATTTCCTTTATGTGCATTTCCTGTATGTGAGCTGCACTCGCGGCGTACGTGACATACAGCCTGCATCTATGGCTGATCAGTGAGGTCAAAGAGTACCCAAGATTTGATAGTTTTAACCAAATGTTACATGCACACATGCAAGTGTAAATCATCTGATGTTATTAATGATTTAGTTTAATCATATATAAGTGCTGATAATATGCAGTATAATTGCATTTACTGAATTATGCTCAGGTATAAGACACATTTTGGGGGACATTTAACCCCTCAGTATGCCCATATATGGCTATGCTGATAATGTCGTGCAAGGTGCAAAGTAAGCGTTTTTTGTGTGTGTGGTTAGCTGTTGGACAAGTCACAAATACACCCACATACAGACACACTGACTTCTGAGAATCACCTATAGCGTCTGACTTCTAAGAATAAGGCGTGCACGCCTATGTGCACGCAAATACACACACACTGCAGGGGTTGACACTAAGGTCTCAGAGGCACTTGCCCGTCGGGCAAGTGCAGGTCATGTTCTACTTGCCCACAGGTCTTGCCCACTTGCCCGAAAAGTCAATCGTCCTTTATAAAATGATGGTAAAATTAGAATTACCGTTCAATTCAACAAATGTCTTACTTTCTACTTGTGAATTATGGGGCTGCACGACAAAAAATGTCATACCTCAATATTTATGCCAAATATCTAAATAGCTTTGAATATGACAATGGGTTAACACTTGTTATTTTATATTTTTAAGTGTAGCAACAGTGAAAACGGCATATTAGAGGCCAACAGTGCTCTTATTTTACATTCCACAGACCATTTTGAAGTCCATACAAATAAACATAAACAATGTTTTGATGGATAAATGCAAATGATGAAATCATATATTGTCGTTGTCGGGCAGAAACCTTGTATTTCCATATTTCAATGGTTTTGTAATATGGAAAAATATGTTTGTTCATAAATGCCCTACTTCTTTATTCAAGAGTGTCGCACTATAAGAGTAAAATAGCAGATCTACACGCTCCCAACGTGTCGAGATACAATGCATTGTGAGCTTGTAGATCAGCTATTTTCACTATTTTAATTTGTGTTCTTTTTTTTAAGGACATACAAGGTTTCCACCCGACAGCAACGTTATATAGCCTATATATGGTTCTGTATCAGTGTATCAGTCAGTTTTAGCAGATTTCATTCCAATTGGCTATGGCCTATGAATTTCACAGTTCTGGGTAGACAACCTGGCCTGGCGGGGATCTGCGCACCAAGCACAGCAGCACAGCGGGTGCACACAATTAACTTAACGAGGGAGCTTGCGACAAGTTTTGTGCACCAAAAACTGCTCTAACAATGTCAAACTGTCATGATTCTAGCTGCTGAAACCTTCCTCTTTGGATTATTGTTTAAAAAAGGAACAGAACATGACTGTTTTTAAAGGATTACATTTATTTCTTGTCCGTCAGAGCGGTGAGGGCACAGCTTCTTTCTTATTTGAATGATAGCATAAACTTTGAAGTTGTTTCCAGTAATTCATTTCTATTGCTGGCTGGATCTCTCATAAGTTTGGGATTTTACTGTATTTCGTCACTTTTATTAATCTATATGCGGCTGTTGATAAAACGTCGGGTTGTTCAGCCTACCGTCTGATCTGCACAGATGCACTGGCATTGACAATCCATGAGATGGCTGCTAAGCAGTTCACTTGTGTTATACCTCTACTGGTTAGTTCTTCTAGTAGAATGGCAGTACCAACGTTCTAAAAGACAAGTGTAGGGGAAATAAATGATGATAAAAAAGCATCGGGCCACATCGGTGAAATAATGGCCGATGTATCGGTTGGGCTCCTCTACTCATAAGAGCCACTGCACGTAAAGTGTGTGTGTGTTACACAAAGTGTGTGTGCGTGGGAGGGAAGGGGGGGGGTGCTCTGGCCACGTTCATGTGTTTAGACAGATATCTCATGTTGTGTTTATAGTGAACTAAAGATGGTTGCGTCCCCACTGCCACTCAAACGTGCACTTGCCCGGTAGGGCAGGCTGAAAGCTAACTCCACCTGCCCGCAAGTTTTATTTACCTGCCCCGGGCAGTCGGGCAGGCGTTAGTGTCAACCCCTGCACTGACTTCCTTAACTTTCGAAAAGTCACTTACGTGCACACCTACGTGCACACACATACACACACTGATGTCTGGAGAGCTTCCTTTAGACCGTACTACCGTATAAAGGGGCGCTCACAAGAGCACCACGAGAGAGGCTGGGGAGACAGAGGCTGAGGGAGACTTGGGAGGTTTTGGACACGGACGGCTGTTGGGGCCCCTTTGGGCCCCTTGGGCTCTTAGGTTTTTGGGGCTTCTTCTCTTGCACCTTGCTCAGATGTTAAGCAGTCATGGCTCCACATGGAGGAAGGTAAACAATTACTTAAATTAAGAAGGTAAACAATTACTTAAATTAAGAAGGTAAAACAATACTTACATTTAAAAAGGGTAAATTTCTCTATTTTGAGATTAAGCCTATTTGTGCTACTTTAGGGAGGACGGTTGGCTGATTGAATCTATGAGAGCTTGTGGCTGGATACCTGTGCAGTCACATGAAAGGGGTTATAAGCCCACATCTTCCGTAGACCATACGAGAAGCAGTACATTACTGTGGGAAGTATAATGGCATAAGATGCAGGCTTTTAGAATAGTAAAAAAGACTTGAGCCAATTCATCGGTCTACACTTGCTATCTGGTACAAATGCTCTCTCAAACAGCCAGTCTACCATCTTGGTAGTATTTAGTATTTGTACATTTTTGGAATTACCAAATTTAGACTAGCCTGTATTTCAGGCTGAATGAGATCTAAATGGAACCTCCTCTTTTTAATCTAAATTCTAAATTAGTTTAGGACAAGCCTAAATTAAGGCATTTGTAAATCTGACCAGACAGACATGAAACATTACTAGATTTCATTTCTATTGGTATTTTGTATTTGTATTTTGTATTGTTAAATACACATCTGTAATCCCACTATGAACTGAGCAAATAAAGGGAAGCTTTTAATCTTTAAAAAAAGCCTCATTTTCTGAGTTAGTGTTATAAAGATAAATTAGACTAGGGGTTTCTTTTGAAGGACACCATCACGCCCTCGGTGAGTATGAGAATTCCACACTACGGCAACACACACACATTCAATACACACCCCATACAGGTAGAGATTTGTAACTGATGCAAAGTTTGATGCCAACGTTTGATACAGAGCTTGTTGGGAGTGATGTGTTAATGAATGTTTTTGGTAGTGCAATGTTTGGTATGCAATGAATTGTGAGAATTGAATTGTTTTCGCAATGAGGGTGTGCTGTGATGTTGTACTGAGGGTTGGCATGGTGGCGTAAAGAGGGATAAGGTTTGCATGTGTTGGCTCATTGACCCTATGTGTGACTGGACTTAAGAGTGAGTGAAGTTCTGAGTGGCAGGCCATGGGGATGTAATGGGTTGGTATAACATATGAGCTTCAGTGCATTTTCTCTAGTCAGAGGAGTAGGATAGGTTGTTTCAGTGGGGACGCTTGACTGAGTGAAGGTCAAGTGGATGTTTCTGTTGAAGCTGGCCAGTGAGTTTAGGGGGCCCCTCTGCCTCCTGCCTTTCTTATAACCGTGTTATCCTCAGGTCCATAATTTGTCTTAAGTCGGGGACGAGGTATTATGGTAGAGGATCGAGTTATTAAAGGACTCACGGATGGTGACCAGACTTAGACTAAAAATTAGCCGTGAATTCCCTGAAGGCCACGGGCCTGCTAACATAGTCGAATTTGCTCTGAAATCACCATGACGGAGAACACATGGTTGTTCTTTCGTTGCCACAAGTAAATATACAGTTATACGCTTCTGTGTGTTGCTTGTTTAAAAGGTCCCCGCGTGGGGGACCTCCTGTCTGTATTTTGATGCTGCTCCAGTCGTGGTCTGGAACGGTTGATATGGCGCCCAACCTGGTGGCAGGAAATGAGTATTGCGTGTCTAACCACTAAACATTTTATTGTTCTATGGTATTAGATAGTTTGCTTATCCTGTTAAACTTCGAATCCCCTTTGAAGTTAAAAAGTGTCATGTATAACCAGCGAAATTCAAGCTGAGGCAACACATTGAAATTTGCCAAAAGGCGTAGCACACTGTCATGTGATTTCACAATCATCTGCGGAGATGACAGTGGCTTAATGGAGATATGCTACAATTTTTGCTCTGTTCAATTTTTAGGAACCAGTACCTACAAGAACTAAGGCTAGTAGAACTCCTCTAAAAATCCAGCCACTCCTCTTATTGGAGAGGAAATTGCCTGTTTAAAATGGGAGGAAAACATGGTTTGTAGTGTTTAAACCTGGGCCAGTTGGACAGAAAATTATACTCAAAACGAGGTTTTGCGTTTGAGTAGAAATAGTGAAAATTAGATGTGTTGCTGCCCGTAGGCGAGTCAGATGTCTAGGTTGTTGAAATAAAAGCTTGGTGAGTTTTAGCCCTAAGAGTTTAATTGCGGCTGAACTCCCCCGTCCTGCACCATTTATATCCGCACCGTGATGTGGAACAAGGTGACGATCTAGTTGAATTGATCACTCAGCGCGGAAAGAAAGATCTAGGAACCAAGGGACGATTGCATACTGTTTGCATAAAAGGCATAAACCCTGACCAAAAGTTTTATTATTTTTGTAGCGGCAGATATATATGTGTATATGTGGGCAGACCCCAAATCGGCGTACATATATACATATATATACTTAGGAAGACCCGTGCACATGGTTGGCGGAGAAACCTAGGACATGTATGTATAGAAAAATACATGCATGGAGGAGTATATGTATGTGTAGAACCATATGCATGTATTGAGACAGACTTATATGCGTGTATAGAAAACCCTATATGTGTGTATAGAATAAGGAAGAACCGTTCACATGGTTGACGGGGAAGCCTAGGGCATGTATTTATAGAAAATAAAATTACATGCATTAAGGAGTATTTTGTATGTGTGGAACTATATACGTGTATTGAGACAGAATTATATGCGTGTATAGACAACCCCATATATATATATATATAGAAGAAAAGGAAGAACCGTGCACATGGCTGACGGGGACACCTATGATGGAGCCGAGGAGGTAGAGACCGAATTTGGCTCCATACAAGAAGAAGAGTTAGTACGGCCCTCTCCCAATGCCCCTCAGGGAGCAAGGAGCTCGGGAGAGTGGGAGCAGGCTTTCTCCCGTTATAGGGAGGTGCCCGCTTATGCCGAAACCTAAGAAAGGAGCAAGTAGAGAAATCAGACCTTCAAGATAAAGAAAAGCTTGAAGCTGTTATAAGTGCTGTGACTAGATTAAGGTGTATATAATGACATGGAACAGCGTGTATAGAATGTTCCATGTATATAGAAGTATATTATGGCCCATGCCAGGCCTAGTATGGCAAAGTTCTCCCGGGTATTCCTACTGGAATATTGACGGGACAAAATGCACTCACCAAGGTGCCCCTAGAGCAAGCCTATCTAGTGGTTACCAAGGTGCACGAAGGTTTAGGTTATGTGGGACATGAGAAGATCCGCAGGTTTTTGGCGGATAATCAGGTCCTAATACCTACACTTAAAACACACTTACAACACAAGTGGGATCAGGGTGTCAGCATGTGTATGATGGGGGGATGGGTTTAATAATAACTTTTTCTGAATAAACTCAGAATACTGTGCAAAGGCACAAGTGGGAGAACACTTTAGTGCAGACATTACAAATGTTAAAATGCTCCCATGTTGGGATGAACCACTAAAACAAATTACATTTAATTTGTTAAAAATACATAAAAGGTAAAGAGTGAATTAAATGGAGAAATAAAAATGTGAATTTTGGACCACAAAAAATCTAATTTTTTGGACCAACACCCTCTGTTTTGGGGGCACACACTCTAGGAAAATTAGGGAAATGGTCTAAAATAGCATCCCCTCATCCCATCTCACCTGAAGCTGACGCCTGTGAACACTATTTACATACCTCACAAAGCCGTGTGGATTCTTTTTTACTTTCCGGGGGACGAAAATAGGGAGAGGCTAGATGCCTCAATAGGGTGCAAGCTCAAAGGAATAGGACTATTGGACTAATAGAACTATTTAGAAATAGTTCTAAATAGTTATGAGTAATCTGACCCTGTAAGCTGGCTTCATATGAGCCAGAGAGGGAGAGATAAATGTAGATGCTTAACAACAGTGACAACGTCACTCATGTTATCTTAGCTATATGTATGATTGGTTTCCAGTAAGACTGAGTAACCATACTTGAGAAAAATTATAATAATTGGACGACCTATCTCGTTTTATTGTTGGCGTAGTAAATTCTAAGCCCCTTGAGTTGTTTAGAAATTGTTTAAGTGTATGTTATATAAGACGTTGTTCAGGAAGAATATATGATTTATCTTATATATTTAATAGATTTCACAGAGAGATGCTAGAAATTATCAGTGGGGTATAACACAGTTATTTTGGAGACCTTTTGCATGTGTGTGTGCTTGTGCACCTTTGTGTGCTGTCATGGCCTGGTAAATGAGGAAAAAAAAAAAAGGGTCTAATTTCTGCTGTCATCGATAGTTTCAGCAAAGAAGCATGTCCCGCTCAGAGGAACTGTCTGGCCTAGTGTAACTGAAACTATGAGCCTCTCTGTTCAGGAAACACTCACAGAAATGCTCAGTTCTATTTATAGAAACAATGTGCAATCTGCATACGCTTACTCTCACCAATTTGCCAGAGATAGAGGTCAGACCCAAAAGGTCTGTTTTCCTCTCATAAGAAAAGGGGTCTTATTTCACCCTTCAGCTGTACCTATATAGTTTTTTTAGTATAGTTTGATTTTGTTTAAAATTTTACCATCAGTTCTGACAGTGCATTCCATGCAATCATGGTTTGATACAGCACTGTACCTTGCATTGAACTGTGTTCTAAATGTAGGGACTAGAAAATGAGCTCTTGTGGTATGTTTTGACACTTGTTAAGGGGACAGGAAGTGATGATGTCGGCCTCTCCGTGACTGTCGTCTAGGAGAACCTGACATGCATCTCTCTGACACTGGTTGTATATGACCATTGATGGGGGAGGCTATAGTGGCTCCATCTTGAATCAACAGTTTTTCTAAGAATATATTAAGAAAAGGCCTGTTTATAGGGCTATTATTGGAGCCAGTAAAGGCACTCTTAGCCTTGCTGGGCAGTGTGAAATCACTTTTACTTTTTCCAAATTGTTTGGGCAGGAATTGACTTTAAGGCTCAGATTAGAAACATGGAATAGCCTATTGAAACTGAGCCTGTCACAATTAACTGATAAGCTAATCACCATTGTTTTGCATAAAATGCATACATTTTTTCCCTGATAACATTTTTGCTTTTCAGGAGGAGTGGTGAGCAAATCTGCAAGCTTACAATCTTGTGGATCGGCTATTTCCACTATATTCTATTCTGAAATATACACATTATTAAATGTGTCAGTTATTTGATAATTAAAAATATTTGTTATATCTGCCCAGTGCAACTTTTGTTTATGAAGCCTAAAGGCCAGGCAGAAATTAAATTGTTGTGGTCAATACCAGCAACCCAATGAAATTGTTAATCCAAATTATTTGTGCGATTATTAAAAAATAAATAAAGAATAATAATAATCACTTAGATTTTATGAGTATGACAGTCCTAATTGGAGTAGACATATGAATGGCTACCTATTCTGATAGCCTACTTTAGCTGTCAATATCAGGTGGCTTGTCATTATTGATGGACACTCTTTTCTTCACCTCTTCTGTGCTTACTTTACACAGTTGAAAGAACATTCTATTCTTCAGGATATGTTCTGTAATATTGACATAGGGTGCCTTTAATGTGCCCCAGAGCTTTTTGTCATAGTTTTAATTTGTATTTTATTTTACAAAATAATCACCACTCAGGAAGACTGAGTGATTTCATTGCTATTTTTTAGCTACTCTATATTCCATGGGGCCCTAACTGTTCTAACAGCTAACCTTTTTGAACAAGTGCATGTTTATCCATTTAAGCTTAATAGCCTCATAGAAATCTGAAGTTGAACATTTGGGTCCGTCCTGTATAAAATGTCAGGTCAACATATATAGTATACTTATCACCGTTCATTAACTTACAGCAAAGTAATTTGTAAGATTTGTTAAGCAAAAATAGTTTTTGGTCTTATGTTGACAGGTGACTATCCTCAAATTAATCCTCTAAGTGAGTTTCATATTCTTTATTTCCAGATGCTTATTTCTGAGACTGCATATTCACACTCTGAATAACGGTTTCAGAAAATATATGACCTCTGGAGCTTTAAAGCAATAATGCTTTTCTGAAAATACTTGCCATAGGCAGTATACATAATTGTATGATATCTCTGTGTGAGTTGATTACTGTATGTCTGAGTTGTAGCAGGAACACTGCTGCTACAGAAGCATTTTTTTGATCTTGAACACCCCATTTATTTTGTATTAATAAAAAAAAAAAAAAGAAGGGTTAGTCATGTAGATTGACAACACAGGCATGACATGAACTATAGTTAGAATTTTTGATTGCTAATAATTTTCATGTCCTTTTTCCTGTTTTCTTTTGAACTAGAAATATTTTCTTTTTCTTGGACAACCCCTTATGAATGTAATATTTTTTTATTACTTTGAGCATTGACACAACTTTACAGACTGAACCTGACCCGCCACGACCCAAGGAGCAGGTTCAAGGCCAGATCCCGAATCCTGGAACAGTCCACCGAATGTGAACACTCCAGACCTTCCTCTCAATCTATGAGGGGTTCTGCCCGAACACTGCTGCCCGGCTGCTGCCCGCTGGTGATGAACTCTTCCTGTCCGACCAATTTTGTGGTATCGTCCGATGAAGATCTGCTGATCCACTACGTGAGAAACATGGTCCTGGGTACGACATTAAACTGCAACCGCAGTGGTCCTGGGTACGACAGTAAACTGCAACCGCAGTGGTCCTGGGTACGACAGTAAACTGCAACCGCAGGTGTCCTGGGTACGACATTAAACTGCAACCGCAGTGGTCCTGGGTACGACAGTAAACTGCAACTGCAGATGTCCTGGGTACGACATTAAACTGCAACCGCAGTGGTCCTGGGTACGACATTAAACTGCAACCGGAGATGGTCCTGGGTACGACAGTAAACTGCAACCGCAGATGTCCTGGGTACGACAGTAAACTGCAACCGCAGTGGTCCTGGGCATGACAGTAAACTGCAACCGCAGGTGTCCGGGGTATGACGTTAAACTGCAACCGCAGGCTGTAGAGAGGTAGTACCTTACCTCAGCAAGGGTCCTTTGGCAAAGGAAAATATCCCTACTGTTAGTCCTGGTCCTCCTACATGCCTGTATGGTACTTCCCGTGGTGCTTAGTCTAGCCAACACACTGGGAAAAGGAGAAGACTGGATTTCGACAGACTGCGCGGAGTCTGGTGGCTGGTGGCATTGCTGGTGCTGACCTTGCTGCTGAAGATCAAGAGAGGGTGACCGGGAAACTTCCGGTTACTGACCATGAAACTGAACTCATGAATTTGCTCCCAAAGAAGGGGGTAACTGGTTATTTTCCTGCAAGGTCACATGATGTGGCCTGGGAAAGCGCTGTGAGACCTGGACCTGTCATCACTAGTGTGGTGTATAGGCATGGGTCTTTTGTTGTGATTGATGTGGACAGTGGACAAGAGAAGACGGAAAAGAGACTTTTGCCTGGGCTTAAAATGCAGTTGGATGGGACTGAAGCGGCTGATATGGGCTTGGTTTGGATGAAGACGGACAATGATTATACTGCTCTGGGGGTCTGGATGAGGGTCACTTCATTCTGTTTTGATGTGGGTTCCATGAAAGAAAAAAAAGAAAAAACGCAAAGGGTTGATATTTGTATTTTTGGTTAATATATTATCTGATGTTTATCTTTTGTTTGCTACCATTTCTGTAATGGTGGTGAATTTTTGTTAAACAATTTGAAGGAGTCTTGTATTTACCCTTTTGGCGGACTTCAGATATATTTTATATAATTTGTTTCTTTTCATTTGTACTTTTTGGGGTGTTTTGTTCAAGTTATTTTAGGTTTTTTCAACATAAATGTACGAGAGAGGGTGTTGAACATCTGGAGATGTATTATAACGTAATTTATGTTGAACAGTTCACTTTAGGATATAGGTTTTAAATTATGTTATCACTTGATTTGCCTAAAGAAAGAATATGATATTGACTGAGTGAAATGACTGCTGAGGTGCACTCGAAGGCTTGCAGCAGGCAGAGGCCTGCATTTCCTTTATGTGCATTTCCTGTATGTGAGCTGCACTCGCGGCGTACGTGACATACAGCCTGCATCTATGGCTGATCAGTGAGGTCAAAGAGTACCCAAGATTTGATAGTTTTAACCAAATGTTACATGCACACATGCAAGTGTAAATCATCTGATGTTATTAATGATTTAGTTTAATCATATATAAGTGCTGATAATATGCAGTATAATTGCATTTACTGAATTATGCTCAGGTATAAGACACATTTTGGGGGACATTTAACCCCTCAGTATGCCCATATATGGCTATGCTGATAATGTCGTGCAAGGTGCAAAGTAAGCGTTTTTTGTGTGTGTGGTTAGCTGTTGGACAAGTCACAAATACACCCACATACAGACACACTGACTTCTGAGAATCACCTATAGCGTCTGACTTCTAAGAATAAGGCGTGCACGCCTATGTGCACGCAAATACACACACACTGCAGGGGTTGACACTAAGGTCTCAGAGGCACTTGCCCGTCGGGCAAGTGCAGGTCATGTTCTACTTGCCCACAGGTCTTGCCCACTTGCCCGAAAAGTCAATCGTCCTTTATAAAATGATGGTAAAATTAGAATTACCGTTCAATTCAACAAATGTCTTACTTTCTACTTGTGAATTATGGGGCTGCACGACAAAAAATGTCATACCTCAATATTTATGCCAAATATCTAAATAGCTTTGAATATGACAATGGGTTAACACTTGTTATTTTATATTTTTAAGTGTAGCAACAGTGAAAACGGCATATTAGAGGCCAACAGTGCTCTTATTTTACATTCCACAGACCATTTTGAAGTCCATACAAATAAACATAAACAATGTTTTGATGGATAAATGCAAATGATGAAATCATATATTGTCGTTGTCGGGCAGAAACCTTGTATTTCCATATTTCAATGGTTTTGTAATATGGAAAAATATGTTTGTTCATAAATGCCCTACTTCTTTATTCAAGAGTGTCGCACTATAAGAGTAAAATAGCAGATCTACACGCTCCCAACGTGTCGAGATACAATGCATTGTGAGCTTGTAGATCAGCTATTTTCACTATTTTAATTTGTGTTCTTTTTTTTAAGGACATACAAGGTTTCCACCCGACAGCAACGTTATATAGCCTATATATGGTTCTGTATCAGTGTATCAGTCAGTTTTAGCAGATTTCATTCCAATTGGCTATGGCCTATGAATTTCACAGTTCTGGGTAGACAACCTGGCCTGGCGGGGATCTGCGCACCAAGCACAGCAGCACAGCGGGTGCACACAATTAACTTAACGAGGGAGCTTGCGACAAGTTTTGTGCACCAAAAACTGCTCTAACAATGTCAAACTGTCATGATTCTAGCTGCTGAAACCTTCCTCTTTGGATTATTGTTTAAAAAAGGAACAGAACATGACTGTTTTTAAAGGATTACATTTATTTCTTGTCCGTCAGAGCGGTGAGGGCACAGCTTCTTTCTTATTTGAATGATAGCATAAACTTTGAAGTTGTTTCCAGTAATTCATTTCTATTGCTGGCTGGATCTCTCATAAGTTTGGGATTTTACTGTATTTCGTCACTTTTATTAATCTATATGCGGCTGTTGATAAAACGTCGGGTTGTTCAGCCTACCGTCTGATCTGCACAGATGCACTGGCATTGACAATCCATGAGATGGCTGCTAAGCAGTTCACTTGTGTTATACCTCTACTGGTTAGTTCTTCTAGTAGAATGGCAGTACCAACGTTCTAAAAGACAAGTGTAGGGGAAATAAATGATGATAAAAAAGCATCGGGCCACATCGGTGAAATAATGGCCGATGTATCGGTTGGGCTCCTCTACTCATAAGAGCCACTGCACGTAAAGTGTGTGTGTGTTACACAAAGTGTGTGTGCGTGGGAGGGAAGGGGGGGGGTGCTCTGGCCACGTTCATGTGTTTAGACAGATATCTCATGTTGTGTTTATAGTGAACTAAAGATGGTTGCGTCCCCACTGCCACTCAAACGTGCACTTGCCCGGTAGGGCAGGCTGAAAGCTAACTCCACCTGCCCGCAAGTTTTATTTACCTGCCCCGGGCAGTCGGGCAGGCGTTAGTGTCAACCCCTGCACTGACTTCCTTAACTTTCGAAAAGTCACTTACGTGCACACCTACGTGCACACACATACACACACTGATGTCTGGAGAGCTTCCTTTAGACCGTACTACCGTATAAAGGGGCGCTCACAAGAGCACCACGAGAGAGGCTGGGGAGACAGAGGCTGAGGGAGACTTGGGAGGTTTTGGACACGGACGGCTGTTGGGGCCCCTTTGGGCCCCTTGGGCTCTTAGGTTTTTGGGGCTTCTTCTCTTGCACCTTGCTCAGATGTTAAGCAGTCATGGCTCCACATGGAGGAAGGTAAACAATTACTTAAATTAAGAAGGTAAACAATTACTTAAATTAAGAAGGTAAAACAATACTTACATTTAAAAAGGGTAAATTTCTCTATTTTGAGATTAAGCCTATTTGTGCTACTTTAGGGAGGACGGTTGGCTGATTGAATCTATGAGAGCTTGTGGCTGGATACCTGTGCAGTCACATGAAAGGGGTTATAAGCCCACATCTTCCGTAGACCATACGAGAAGCAGTACATTACTGTGGGAAGTATAATGGCATAAGATGCAGGCTTTTAGAATAGTAAAAAAGACTTGAGCCAATTCATCGGTCTACACTTGCTATCTGGTACAAATGCTCT
>NC_137619.1:28503607-28523607 GCF_963280865.1 Gymnoscopelus braueri
TTGAGGCTGTTCGGTTGGACGGCGCCAAGTTATGCCCATGGGTCACACAGACATACACACAGCTTTCATTAATTAATAGATAGATTAGGCTATTAGACTATTTTGGAAACTTTTCTCCTACAACTTTAACTCAAGTACAAACTTGACTGAGCAACTTTCTCTTGTAATTGAGTAATATTTGAACGGGAGTATTCTTTGACTCAAGTACTGGTTTTGAGTACCTTGTCCACCATTGATTCCAACCTTGGCCAGCTGCAAGAAAGACTTATTTACTGTATGTATGTGCAGTACACGCAGAGATGGGCCACCAGTGCGCCCCAAAGGTGATCTAAACCAGTGCAAAGTGTCTAAACTGCACAATCACAGTCTCTGCTACCCGTGAATTACAGTAGCTGTAGCACAGCCATTTCTTCTCTGTCTATGAAACATTAATTGCTCAACAGTTACAGAGCTGTAATCTAAAGGCTTTAAGCATTAACATCAATTATGCATCTTATCAGATCAGCATTTGAATCTCTTCTGGTCCTTTCCATCTCTGAGAGTAGATCTTCACGCAGATTCAAAGCCGTTGTCACCAGGGAAGTGGTTCTCTATTGAGGAACCAAACACCCTGACTGGAACCCTTTCATGCACCATCTTGAAACAGAGGGTGTGTGACGTCCTTGTCTTAAGTTTGACTGCCATAAAAACGAGGTGCCAGGTTAGATTGGGTGCTATTGTCTATGGGAAAAATCTCTGATGGCACCCGCTCAGGGACAAACATCTCATCACCAGCACTCATCAGAACAGCACACCTCTCATCTTGTGGTGAACGGTTTATAAAAAAGAAAAGGTTAAGTTCAGTTTTTAAAATATTGTTTTAATTAAATTTCTTTGTATGTGCCCTTGCTACAAGGTTTTGATTGCTCTTAAACCTGTGTATTCATAACTGTTTTACTTTACGTCCTCGTCTTTTCATTCTCCATTCATTCTTTCTTTCCCTCTCCTTCCTCTCCATGTTCCTTCCCCTCCATTTTATTTTGAGAGAGAGAAGGAGCTCTGATTTCGGCACAGACGTTTCACAAAAGCAGGAACAAATGCATACCATTCTGCCCTGTTGACAAAACGCAAACCCCCTTTTCCGTCCATATTTACAGTAGCTCTGTTTACAATATCTCTGTCTCAACCCCCCACAATGTCCCTTCACTGATCACAATGAGGCCAGACAATAACAACCTGTGTGAAACGCACGCACGCACGCTCGCACGCACGCACACACACACACACACAATACAGCCACTGATCATCACCGTTGTTTCACAGAACAAAGTCACAGAAATTGAGAATGAAATCAGAGAATGACTGGAATTGTGTGTGTGTGTGTGTGTGTGTGTGTGTGTGTGTGTGTGTGTGTGTGTGTGTGTGTGTGTGTGTGTGTGTGTGTGTGTGTGTGTGTGTGTGTGTGTGTGTGTGTGTGTGTGTGTGTGTGTGTGTGTGTGTGTGTGTGTGTGTGTGTGTGTGTGTGTGTGTGCCTGCGCGTGCGTGCGTGTTCTGTGACGCTTTGTGAGCTTATTCCGGTGTGCCACACCAGCGCGCAACTCAGTATAACTCAGGCTTTATTAATACAAACGTGTGTGTGTACAGCATAATGCTGCCAAAAGTGTCCCATTCAACCATACTGTACAACGCAGGCATTTCCCCCTGACGTGGAAACTACTTCCCATGGTTGTTGACTGGAGGGCTAATGGCCACTGTTTGGTGTCATTGTGTGCTCTGTTTTCATAACGGAGCCAGATAGTGCGCTGTGATACGGCTCGGAGCATTACTGCGAAATAGATGAGCAGATAGGCAGAAAGGGAAATACACTGAATGGGCTGCGTAGCATTCACTGATATCTAGAAATTATCTCCTCCCTGAAAGCCTTGCGACCTAGTTCACAGACTGGAATACACACACACACGCACGCACATGCACATGCACATGCACACACACACACACACACACACACACACACACACACACACACACACACACACACACACACACACACACACACACACACACACACTAGATCACACTTTTCTAGATTCGTTCCCCAGTCCCTATAAGCCTTAAACCTCACCACTACTGTACAGTACATACCTTAAGGCTTAACCTAACACTTATTCTAAAGGAAACCTAAGCACTATGGACACAAAAACAGGTCCTTAAAAAGCAATGACCAGCAAAATGCCCTCACTTTATGTACTTCTTAGGACATTTGGTCCTTGCAAGGATAAGCACACACACACACACACACACACACACACACACACACACACACACACACACACACACACACACACACACACACAGCACACACACACAGCACACACACACACACACACACACACACAGCACACACAGCACAGACAGAAGATGGACTGTGATGGACTGCTTGACCTTGAATAGGCATACTGAAAATCAATGGAAATGTTCCATTAACCCATTCAATCCGGGGACAACATCTGTGTCATTTTAGGTTTCTTTGGCTATTGAAAAATAGCAGATATACAAGCTCATAGCGCGGCACGATGAACTTGTAGATCTTTTTTTTTTTTATCGTGGAAATATATAAAAATCTTTAAATGTATTTTTTAACACGAGCATTTGTAACGCAAATCTTTGCTTTTAGGGGTCCCTGGGACAAAACATTTTGAGATGAGGGCCAAATACATATCATTTTGGGGGTCCTTCACATGGAAAAGTTGGAGCACCACTGATATAGCAAAATACCGTTGGATTTAGAAAACATTTTTAGATGTATTTGGCCACAGACCCCCATCTCAAAATATTTTGTTAAACAATATATATTATTCAAAGATTTGCACACATTTTCACGATTTTTCAAAAATAGCAGATCTATAAGCGTTATGAGCCTGTAGATCTGCTATTTTTGAATAGCCAAATAAATCTAAAATGACACGGATGCGTTTCCGGATTGAATGGGTTAAGAATGATTGATGCATGCCAATGGCTGCTTGGCGTCTGCTAAAAGTGATGGGGGGGGGGCACATATTTCTGTGCTTCAATGTCTGCCTCCCTCTGTCTTTTCTCACTCTCTCTTTGACTCCGTCTCACTTTCTCTAGCTGTGTCTTTCTCTCCCATTCTTTGTGCACAAGTGTGTGTGAGTGCACGTGCACGTGCACGTGCACGTGTGTGCATTTCCGTTTGTGTGCATGTATGTGTGCGTGCGTTTTGACCTCTCCCCTACTGGTGTGCCAGTGATGAGATTACAGTAAGCCCCTCTGCTCCTCACTCTGTTCACCCCTATGCACCAACACACTGATGCACAGGTGAACAGGGACTCTGTGTGTGTGTGTGTGTGTGTGTGTGTGTGTGTGTGTGTGTGTGTGTGTGTGTGTGTGTGTGTGTGTGTGTGTGTGTGTGGGTGGGTGGGTGGGTGGGTGGGTGGGTGGGTGGGTGGGTGGGTGGGTGTGTGTGTGTGTGTGTGTTTGAATGTATGCTAATCTATTTGTTGGTGTATGCGTGCAGGGGTTCTCTTTGATCCTGGATTGCCTCTCTCCAACTATCTATCCATCCATCAATTTATCACGCCTCTCTCTCTCCCTCTCTTTCTCTCTCTCTCTCTCTGTCGATTGGATTTGTCTCAGCTCTTTGCCGGCTTTAAAGACAAGGAAATCCTAATTGAATTGCTTCATGACTCCACCAGCTAGTGTATTAATAGACAACTTGACATCAATCGCCCAGCCTTCGTGTGTGTGTGTGTGTGTGGGAGTGCATGTGTGTGTGTGGTTAAAAGCCTTCCTATTGATCCAGCTATAGTCTGCTGTGATATGCTGTTGGATGGCTCTCAGCTCCACGCCATCATCTGCGTGTGTGTGTGTGTGTGTGTGTGTGTGTGTGTGTGTGTGTGTGTGTGTGTGTGTGTGTGTGTGTGTGTGTGTGTGTGTGTGTGTGTGTGTGTGTGTGTGTGTGTGTGTGTGTGTGTGTGTGTGTGTGTGTGTGTGTGTGTGTGTGTGTGTGTGTGTGTGTGTGTGTGTGTGTGTGCACATGTGCCTGCGTGCGTGTGTGTGTGTGTGTGGGTGTGCGTTCATTCTTATTTTGAGATTGTCATGTGATGCGCCACCTGACGAAACAGGCAAATCCACAAAACCTGAACTGCTGACCTAATTATATACTGCCATGTTTTAATATGCATAAACATTATCTTCAGGAGAACTTGAAGCTAAAAGTCAGAATGCACTGGGCCTGATGAGTGCATGTGGGCTCTGGTGGGTCACTGCTCTCTGCTCCTTGACCAGGCCACTTGACCCCCACGTACTCCAGCAGATACTGTAGCCTATCACACTGAAACACTGATGAGTTTTTATACAGTTTTATTTCTTTTTTTCCTTAAAATTAAAAAAATTATTCACCCAGTGCCAATTGCCTAAGCTTGTAATCCTAGGCGCTACTCTCCCTCTGCCAGCCTGGTGAGACCCCGAACTGAGCTTCCTTCAATGCATGAGGAGTGAGCAGGCCGCTTCTTATCACCCGACAGGGGGGAGTTTCCCCGGTAGGACATAGCGCGTGGAAGGAACGCGTTATTCCAACCAGTTCTTTTCCCCTCCATCAGGCAGTATAGAGACCAGGATTACTGCATGTTTTTGTGAGGGTACCTACCCTAGGGGACACGGGGAGAACATGCAAACTCCACACAGAAAGGCCCTTTTGCCAACCCCATCTAGGGTATGGGCACTGATGATGCGGTGGAGAGAACACGCCCCCCCAGCGCCCACAGCGTCCCCGGCGGGAATCGAACACAGGATTTTCTAGCTGAGAGGCGACAGCGCTACCGACTGCGCCACCGCGCCCAACGTTATTTCTTTTTTTCTATACAGGACAGTGTAGAGAGACGGGAAACATATACTGTAGGATACATGTTCCTGTACAAAGGCAAATTCGATAGATAGATATAGATAGATAGATAGAATTAATACTTTATTGGCAAGCAATTAAAAAACAACAGTATCACCAATTATATACTCTGTAGCAGAAAAAACACCCGTACGCCATCTTCAGAAGAAAGGACGCCTTCATCAGCTAAATTTACCTGATGAAGGTCTCAGTACCGAAACGTTTTGTTTTCCCAGTATATCGTTTTTGAAGTTTTTGAAGAGTAGTTGTTCTTGTTGGCACTAAATAATCATGTGATTCCTTTTAGCTGTTTGCAGTTCTCTAGTGTGAAGTGTTTTGTGTGAGTATACTGTATGATCCTTGACAGAGATGTCCCTCCAGACGTTCGAGGGCTGATTGAAAGGAACAGACAAGCCGGGATGTTTGGCTCCACACAGGTATCCAACAGGTGAGTGTAAACTACCTACATGTAGATTCAGACCTGGGTCACCCGCAGGGGAAACCAAACATCTTCAGCTCAGCCAAAGGGGGAATCCCTCCCCCTGGCCAACGGAGATATTAGGCTTCTGATCCTACAGGCAGAGCTAGTCTGCTACATTCTGCTACACCAGTGGTTTTCAACTTTTTTCATATCGATGTCCATTCGGCATTTGAGCCACAGAGCACGGACCACCATTTGATGAGATTTAGCCTCTCAGACCCAAGACTTAGAATATGTTGTTATCGTTGGATAAGATTTTGTCAAAATAACAATTATTCTACATTCTCTAATTGTGTAAACTTCTTGTAAATTAAGTAATGCAGATGTTTAACAATAATTTAACTCTTGAGAGCGTAAAATGAAACCAAATGGAAATGAAGGGTTCATTTGGTTTCATTTTACACTTAAAGAAACCACTTACAGTTAAATATCTATAAGGGTCCATTTGGTTACCAACTCTTCATCTTCAGCTGGGGACCACCTGGAAACTTCTCAAGGACCACTGGTGGTCCCCGGACCACTGGTTGAGAACCACTGTGCCAAACCATGGGTCCGCAACAAAATTAAGTTTTCCAAATAGCGGTCCCTGGCCCAACCTCAGCAATTTGTCCCGTCAAATTCCATCGTCTTTTAGGGTTCTATCATTTTAGTTACTAACGTTCAATGTGGAGAGCAGTGTATGACCACCAATATCAATGTACTCGACTAGATTTCCCCCCTGTGACATTGCATTGTGGTGTAGAATCCCTTGCCCCATTGCATTGTATATCTTGTGTTATGTGGGTCTAAATCTCACCGCCTTCCCTGAGAAAAGTGTGTAAATATGAGGCCTTTGAGGCTCTGCCACTCAAATGATAGTTGAATGTGAGGTTTGATTCATCTCATTAGGTCTCTATCCTCCTCTGTTCTGGTCTTTGGAAAACAATTAAGATTGTACTTGACGATCAAATCACACCAGCAATCGAACCGGCAATGTAATACCCACACTTGAGAGGAGGCCTTCTGTATGTGTGTGCCTGTTTTTGATTTGTTTTGTTTTTTTAGTCACCCAAGCAAAATGATTCTCTTTAATGGGGAGTCCTCAACCAGAAAACATCACGAGTATCACACACACACACACACACACACACACACACACACACACACACACACACACACACACACACACACACACACACACACACACACACACACACACACACACACACACACACACACACACATTAAAGGATGGCCTAAAACAGCTAATTGCAACCCATCCTCTAAATAAAAAGTCATTTTGCTGTTCACCCATCTCACCATTACGCTCCCTTGCCTCTTCTGCCATCCTCTTCTCCGTCAACCCCCCCCCCACCCCCTCCACCAACATATTTACATGAGGAGAAGATGGAGTGAAAAAGTAAACGTATAATTAGGCAGCATTACTTTGATTGTTTTCTTTTCAGATTAAGCTTCCAGTCAATGTCGCCCCCACGGGAGAGGGCCAAGGGGCGCTCTATGCGATTGGACGAAGGAATGGGGGGGAGGGAGTGGCTTGTTTTATGTATATGTGCGTGTGTGTCTCGTTCTGTGTGTGTGTGTGTGTGTGTGTGTGTGTGTGTGTGTGTGCGTGTGCGCGCGCGTTCGTGTCCGTGTGTGCGTGCTTATCTGGGTTTATGTGTGTATATGTGTGAGACGAAGAGACAGCCTCATGCTGAGAACGGAGATTGCGTTTCTGGCATGGCCCTAATGTTTTGTTTACCAAGTGTTAATAATGGTTAATTAATAATCCCTCAATCTGCCTGACGGGCTGAGAGAGAGAGAGTGAGAGAGAGATAGAGAGAGAGAGTTGGAGAGAGAGAGAGATGAATGACAGAGAGACTTGGAGAGGGGCAGGTGCGTTGAGATTGAGTGGAAGAGAGAAGGAGGAAAGACTTGGAGAGAGGGAACGGGGGTCGATTGGGGTCGAGAGGTAGGAGGAGAGATGAGACAAAGAGTGTCGATCGTTGACAGAGGGAAGGAGAGATAGTAGATGGTACTGTATGCCTGATGCGATGGGATGTGATGTTTTGTGAACTTGTAGATCTTCTATTTTTGGAGAATGACACATACAACTAAGTATAAATCAAATCACTAACCTAATATTCCACATGACATAACCGCTTACTGCTTACGGTGCAACTATCGATTTATTTTCTTAGCGATTGTTCTACCGATTACTTTTTCGATTAATAAAATAATTGAAATTTGTATATCTGATATTTTCTATTTTTTTCCCTATAATCATTTTATTAAAATATCTATTATCATATTTTATAATCAATGATATAGATTAGTTAAAATGTTGCACCCCTAGTTGTCTGCAAAGTGCAATCAACCATGACTGCTGCTATTGCACCAGGACTGATACTGTACACTACATACCTAATGTGCATTACCTCTGAATACACACAAAAAAATCTCTTTTTGATATTTTAGTTTTATGTATAAAATGTATTTATAATGTGTATAGGTGTTATATGGTGTAATTTTCATTTTAATTTGTATCTTACATGACATGACTAGTGCTCTGCATGCTCACTATCCCTGCCAGGCCAGGAGGTGGAGGTTATTAATGATATATTAGTTGGATTCCAAAGACTAGAAAGAATGCCAAAACGCATAGTCTTATCGACCCCAAATTTGAATCACAGGGGAGGCCTCTAAACAACGCAGAGTCAAAAGCAATTTCCCTCATGCCCATAGGGGGCACCACCATACGAAGGTCACTATTTGTTGCAGAAAATGTGTTTTTTTTGTCAGGTGGAGCAGTGGTAAGGTCCCTGCCCACCACCACGGAGGTTGTGGGTTCGAATCCCCCGTGGTGCATTCGGCTTTTGTCGGGTGTCTATATGCGAACACAATTGGCCCGTGTTCGGGGGGAGGGAAGCCGGGCAGGGAGGGTGATATTGGTCAATACACATACTCCTATGGGCTGGGGCGGCACCTGTCAGCAGGAAGTGATGGGGGCGGGAGGAGTAGAACGAAGGCCCTACGTCCTCAGCAGTGACAACAACCCAGAAATGTGTGTGGGGAGAAATGAATTGGCATAACGACTATATTGGGGAGAAAAAGGGGGTAAAAAATTATTGGCTAATTAATTAAACCCCAAAAAAAAGTTTTTTCACCTAATTAGGTACACATGATCTTGTGAGTCATGTAACAATGAGCATCAGACAGGTTTCTGATATGCCATACTGTTAGCCTTGAGGATTTAGTGGGAGCGACCTATTTCTTACCAAAAATTTACATGAACACAACATTCAATCAACCCCAAACTTTACTCCAAGGTGGACCTCCAAAAAAGCGTTGATTTCTGCCCATAGGAGGTGACACAAATGTGAAAGGTTGAACTGCATGTCATAAAAATGCTGTTCCTCCCCGAAGCTTCGTCGGGTGTGAAACAGTTTGTGTAAGACCTAATGGTTGATGCAGGAGCTAGATGACCACTCTAAAAGTGTGTGTGTGTGTGTGTGTGTGTGTGTGTGTGTGTGTGTGTGTGTGTGTGTGTGTGTGTGTGTGTGTGTGTGTGTGTGTGTCTGTCTTTTACAGGTTGGTGAGATGGGACTGTGAATCGGATATATCGGCGTTAGAGGGACATTTTGACATCGTCATGTGCGCTGACTGGTATGCTTGTGCACACACACACACACACACACACACACACACACACACACACACACACACACAGACTTACCTTTGTCTCCCAGTGTGCATCCCCAACATTAATATTCACTTTCGGGTGACAGTCAACGCATGGGCCCCCGTCAGCTCCTGGTCCTTTCACCTGCCCACACACACACACACACACACACACACACACACACGCTCAGATGCACGTCTGGCTCCATTTTACACCAAATTGCCTCGTTTTCATGCTTGGTGTTCCAGCAAATGGGTGACTTAGGCAAATTGCACATAATTGCGCCTTGACAGGGAAGGAGAGTGAGATAGATAAGGAAAGAGAGAGAGAGACAGAAAGAGAGAGATAGAGAGATGAAATGGGAGCAATGTAAACATAACAAGCATCCCTCAGCCAATTAAATGAAGATCTATCATTTAAAGGCCAGTCGGAATTTAAATCTCCTTCTGTCTACTGAGATTTATTGATAGGACTTACTTGTTGACATGGAGTGACTTTGCATTGCACACACACACACACACACACACACGCGCATGCACGTGCACATGCACGCACACACGCGCACACACACACACACACACACACACACACACACACACACACACACACACACACACACACACACACACACACACACATTTCATTTATTTATTGGGACATTATTCATATCCCATTGTTCAATGCCAAAAGCTCAATTAAATCGTTACTCTCAGTTTTTTCATTTGTAATAATAACAAACAGGACAACAGAGCAGATCACTAGGAGAAAGTGTGTGAGATGGAGATAGATAGATAGATAGATAGATAGATAGATAGATCATCACAGGTACTCAAGAGTTTTCATTTTCTTTGAGCACAGATGCTTGCCTCAAGATGCTTTTGTGTGTATTTCTCTGCAAGCTCTTTTCTGTGGACAGGAGTGTGTGTGTGTGTGTGTGTGTGTGTGTGTGTGTGTGTGTGTGTGTGTGTGTGTGTGTGTGTGTGTGTGTGTGTGTGTGTG
This sequence comes from Gymnoscopelus braueri, assembly GCF_963280865.1. Taxonomy (NCBI): domain Eukaryota; kingdom Metazoa; phylum Chordata; class Actinopteri; order Myctophiformes; family Myctophidae; genus Gymnoscopelus; species Gymnoscopelus braueri. The sequence goes on from NC_137619.1 coordinate 28,513,628, forward strand.
TGTGTGTGTGTGTGTGTGTGTGTGTGTGTGTGTGTGTGTGTGTGTGTGTGTGTGTGCGCGCGCGTGTGCGTGTGCGTGTGCCTGTGTGATAATTGCCATGGTGGTGGTCGCAGAGTGATGGATGACCGATTAAGGAGCTCGGCGCTGTGATGATCAGCCAGGAAAAGGTCAACAGTGCTGCTTCCACTTCCACTAATTATAACCTGTACTGATGATTACAGAGAGGAGTGGAGGAAAGGAAAATAGGAAAGATAGATAGAAAGAAAGGACCAAGCAAGAACAGTGAAAAGAGGAGTGTGCAGAGGAAAGGAGCACGGGGGAAAGAGAGAAGAAGATGATGGGGAGGAGAGGGAGCGGGCCAGTTGGCTGTAGATTAACCTCTGGATCGGCAGCCAGTCACGCAGTAGCTTTGTTACATATCCTGTCTTTTACTTACAGTATAAACTGCTGGCTATGGACTTAGTTCACACCAAGGGAGCTACTTAACATGATATACAGTACTGTACCTATAAATGCACTGCGTGTGTGTGTGTGTGCGTGTGTGCGTGCGTCTGTGTATGCGTGCACGTGTCGTGCGTCTGTGTGTGTGTGTGTGTGTGTGTGCGTAGTTGGTGTGTATTATATGTGTATATCTGCAGACATGCAACAGAGGTTTGATTGAACTCTGAGAGTGTAAAAATTGATGGCTCACTCATGGATTTAAACCAGTGTGTAGCATTTAGGGTTGGTTGACGCGCGTGTGTGCGTGTGCGTGTGTGCGCGTGAGAGAGAAAGAGAGAGAGAGATTGACAGAGAGACAGAAAGAGGGCAGGGATTCCTACAGTGGGCATATGGGTGGCACAGAATCCTTGGCTGGGACATTGGCACGTCTGCTGTCTCCATAAGCTGTCCATGTGTGGGCACCGAGATAAAGCCCTGCGTGTCTCTGTGTGTGTGTGTGTGTGTGTGTGTGTGTGTGTGTGTGTGTGTGTGTGTGTGTGTGTGCGCGATACATTTCCTACGGTTCCACACCTTACACTTAGGAAATGAATTCAGTGAGGTTTGCTTGTGCTTCCACTGTTCTGAGAGTTGGCCTGACTATACTGGCAAGGTGCCTATTTGTGTGTGTGTGTGTGTGTGTGTGTGCCCATACAGACATGCACGGTGTGTATGCATTGGCATGAATACAAATTTCTGTCTGCATGTAGGATGCTGAGTGTGTACTTTCTATATTGTCAGGGGTGGGATTGTGTATGTGTGTGTACCTATGTGGGTTTCTGGGCGGTAAACATGTAATGTTTCATGCCAGTGTGTCTGTGTGTAATGTGCATTATGTGTCAGCTGTGATGATTGTCGGTGTGTGTGTGTGTGTGTGCGTGCGTGCGGGCGTGCATGTGCTTGCGCATACAGTCTGGGCGGGGCCATGGGATGGGGGCCATGGGATTTTTTAAATCCCATTTTCATTTTACAAAGAGTCTTCCATGCACAATTACTGACACACTGTATGTGACATTAAAACACACGCGCTTACCCCCACGTGCGTGCGCGTTTGTTTCAGGCACAGATCTCTAATCAACAATCATGCGATTAGGGTAAGCAGCTAACAACACCATATGATTTTAGACAAGTCATTTAGTAAATGTGTGTGCGTGCGTGTGTGTGTGTGTGTGTGTGTGTGCGTGTGCGTGTGGAAGCACGGTCTTCCGGAACAGATTTTTTACTGCCTTGTTATATTTTGTGAGGTGCTTCTCCTTTCTGATCATCCTCTGACTCTGTTTGCCAATGGAGAATGACTCTTTTTTAATCCAGTTGCGTCGGAGGCTCAGAGTATATGCCACGAGCAAAATACACTGTCACTATAGCTGCTACTGCATGTCATGTGCCTGTCAGATTTCACCAGGTCCAAATGTTTCCCTGCTTCTTATTAGATGACATTAACTACTCCAAATGAGAAAGCTTTTAGTTTTTAGAAAGCTTGATGCCCCTTGAAACACTCACTTTGCAGACTATACGGATTATACATTACTGTCAGACATGGTCACTCAATCTCGCATATCCACTGTCCCATGAGTTTGGAGAATGAAGAATTGTAAAAACTAGAGTGAACTCTATCTAGCATGGCTATAATATCACCAGTTGCATGAGATGGATTTGCGAAACCCCCCTCTAACAGGCCAATCAGCCAATTAGATTGCGCTATACCACCACCCCCGCCACCCCGCTGCTATCGACGTGCACCAAGCGACTGAGTTACTCAGTTGGCGAGCGACGCCACACTACAACCAACGGAAGTTGCTACAACAGATTTTCGGCCACAGGCGCTTACCAACGCCTATCAAGGTGTTGCGGGGCTGGTGTGTGCGGGGCTTTATTGTCAACAGAAAACAGTTATTGCAGAGGCATTTCTTAATACATTACAAGACAGCATATTATCTCAGTTAACACCAAAGACTAAATAAATCTGAATGTTTTTTATAGAGATACCCAGCAGAGAATGTTCCTTTCTCTCTCTCTCTCTCTCTCTCTCTCTCACTCACTCACTCACTCACTCACTCACTCACACACACACCTTGAGAGATACGGTGTTAGAGCTGCAATCCAGAACCTTATGTAGTGAATAAAACATTATTTTAACAAATCTGTTTTGTAGAGTATACAGTATGTTAATTCAATGTAACTAACACAACTGCAGTAATTGGAAGTGGTTTCCCTGCTCTTCTATTGAACTTAGATCCTGTGTTTGGATAGGATCACTACCGATTTACAAGAGCTATTGCCTGAATCTCAAAGCGCAATAGCAACCCTGCCCAAGTACACAGTTTCCTAGCTTCTATATTTACCTGTGTGTGTGTGTGTGTGTGTGTGTGTGTGTGTGTGTGTGTGTGTGTGTGTGTGTGTGTGTGTGTGTGTGTGTGTGTGTGTGTGTGTGTGTGTGTGTGTGTGTGTGTGTGTGTGTGTGTGTGTGTGTGTGTGTGTGTGCTGGAGTATGTATGTGCTCGGCTGCGTGCATGTATGCCCTTGTGTAGGTGAATGCATGCATTCGTGTGTGTTTGCGTGTGTGTGTAAATCCACGTGCATATCTGTGTGCATGTGTCCTTTTTAAAAGAGCAAGTCTTCCGGTGGATAGTGGTCAAGATGATGTCATGTTTTTCCATGGTTTCGCCCCTCATAACCCCTTGACAATGTCCTGTGCACTCTGACTGGAGTACACACACACACACACACACACACACACACACACACACACACACACACACACACACACACACACACACGCGCCAAGGTCGCACACTTTGACCTGCAATCAGTCTGCCTGTGTGGAATGAGTGAGCCGGGATGTGCTGGATAGGTGGGGTTTATACACAAAACACATTCAGAATAGGGATTCTCAACCTTTTCAATTTCAAGGAAATATAGCAAGAATCTACAACCCCACAATGCATCGTGAAATGCGATGCGATGAGAGTTTTGCAACATGGTGTGGACTTGTAGATCGTCTATTTTTGGCGCGTGGCACCATTGCACTGGAACTGGATAATGCTAATGTATACCATAGCGATATTGTGATACTAAAAACAGATTTTTTTTTTTTTTACTGCCTCTGCCCTCTCAGTGTCACTCTGTCCTTCCCTCGCCCCCATGGTGTGTGTGGACCTGTGGGTGGGTCTATCCCCTCCACCCAGCTAGCTCACTTCCTTGTTTACTCTAGCACTCGCTTACCAGTCATCTGATATCTGTAGAAAAATAAACTCCACACTAACCCTCTCACCTCCAAAGACAAACAAACGTGACACCCATGTCTAACCTTAAAAGACAAATAAACTTTACACATGTACAGTACGTGCATCCAACTTTACTGGCCCGATCGTTTCCTGAGTACTGCTATTACCTTTTTTCTTTACTTTTCCTTTAGTCATTCTCACTCATGAATGAGTGGAAAGGTGTGGCAATAGTTTGTAAGTACTTTGTGTGTTTTTTCCTAATGTATTTCAGAGGTACACAGTACAATCCTCAGTGTTAATGTCAGTGTTAAACAAATAGACCCTTATGGGTCCATCCTACAGTATATTACAATTGCCAACTTTGACGGTGGATGTCACAAACGAACAATGGCAGAAACTGTTGCCTTACACCGCCGATTTTTGCAAGCCCCCAGGGGCCGTTGTCCACGAACATTATTTCCATAAGATGGAAATAATATTCAGTAGAAGCTCTACAAATTAACCTCTATATACTTCGTTGTATGACGAATAGTGACAATTGTCCATCTACAAGCTCACATCATGTAATTTTCTAAAAAATATATAATAATCTGAATATTTTGGCTAAGAAAGACTACTAAAAAAAACCTGACAAGGCACTTTACAAGGTACAGAAACAAGCCCGTACCAGTATTACCCGTATTGCCTCCAAGATTATCGGACTTCCCACACCCACACTTTCTGATGATATGAACCATAAGGCCATCACACGCTTAGCACTTTCAATAACAAATGACACTGATCATCCCCTGTATCGCTATACTTCGACCTCATGCCATCGGGGCGAAGATACGGAACCTTGAAGTGGGAAAAGGTTCGTTTTAGCAGGAGCTTTCCCCTCAGTCATTGCGGCATAAACCCATTCCGGGAAAGCATCAGTGTCATTTTTTGATTTCTTTGGGCTATTAAAAAATAGCAGATGTACAAGCTCATAGCGTGGAGTGCCGCTCTATGAGCTTGTAGATATGCTTTTTTTTTTTTGTGGAAAATGTTTGCAAATCTTTGAATATATAAATTATATTATTTAAAGCGAACATTTGTAACTCAAATCTTTGCTTCTGGGGATTCTACAAAAAACGTTTTTTGAAAAAACGTATGTTGCTATAATATCAGTGGTTCTCAAACTTTTTCATGTCAAGGACCACCCAAAATGATATGTATTAGGCCGTGGACCCCCATCTCAAAATATCTTGTTTCAGGGACCCCCAGAAGTTGTAGCAGAGTTCAAAATGTTCGCTTTAAAAAATAAGAAATTGAACGATTTGTCCAAACTTTCACGATTTTTCAAAAATAGCAGATCTACAAGTTGATAGCACGGCACTCGGTGCCGTGCTATGAGCTTGTATATCTGCTATTTTTCTTAACAGATGCGTTCCCGGTTTGAATGGGTTAAACAAACTGCCCCGTCGATAGGTTGGTTTTCTGTGCACAGTGGGGAACTCATGTATTGTCTTGGTGATATGTTGTTTTGTGCTTTATGGTTATGTGTTTTTTTCTTTTTTTTTTTCTTGAACAGACTGTGAAGACAAATAGAGATTATTATTATAAAGGTACAGTAGACTAGTGGTTCTCAAAGTGGGGTCCGGGGTCCTTGAGGGGTTTCCAGGGGGTCCCCCGCAGCTAGATGATTGGTAACTCTCAGAGTTATGGTGGTCTATGGCCTAATAATATGCATAGTAAACTGGGGGTTCTTGACGTGAAAAAGGTTGAGAACCACTGCAGCAGACGGTAACACCTTGTCCCCCAGGTCAAGGACATGACGGAACATGACAAGCAGCTTTAATGGCTTTTCATGCAGACTGGCACACTATAAACACACAGGTTGAGGATTATGTAAAATCTGGGCTGTATTGTTGCATTTTAGCCAAATTACTCCTCTCTCATCTGTGATAATACAGTAGGTGCACAGGCATGCATTTATGTGCACACACACACACACACACACACACACACACACACACACACACACACACACACACACACACACACACACACACACACACACACACACACACACACACACACACACACACACACACACACACACACACACACAAAAGTTGTTTCCAGATTGTCTCACTGCTGGCCAGCTTAGAGGCTCAGGATTATGTTGAACCGTGACTTGTATTGTTACATTTTAGTCAAATTACTACACTCTCATCTGTGATAATAGGTATACGTGCATGCGCATGCACATGCGCGTGCGCGCACATACACACACACACACACGCACGCACACACACACACACACACACACACACACACACACACACACACACACACACACACACACACACACACACACACACACACACACACACACACACACACACACACACACACTCACACACTCACACACACACACGCACCACACATATTGAAGTAGTGTGTGCATTTATGATTTAGAGACAGGTGTTAGGTTTTTCCGTCTAATACAGAAGCTCTATTCTGTGGAACACCTGCATCACAGCTGTCAGACAGTCATCATCTCTCAACATTTTCATCTCTCGGACATCATTTGCAATTTAGGCATTTAGCAGCCGCTAAGTCTTAACCAGAGCGACTTAACAATGAGCAAGGTAAACACATAATCATGTCACATATCCCACCCGCAGGTATTTTCTATGTCATAACACACATTCACTGACATTCACTGACATGTACAAACACACTTGATTACACTCACAAATACAAAATTACGATTCATGGATTAAAGTTCTCAGTCGCCACGACTGATTTCAGTCATTTAGATTCCATAGAAGCCAGCATGTCTTCTATGAAAGCCTGTTGCACACCTGAAAATTTAAGCTCTCAATGCGTCTGCGGAGGTTATTGGAGCTGGGTCGCGTTTGGGTGACTTTCATATATGTGTGTGTGGATGTGTTCATGCATCTCCACATCAATAGTCAGAAAGTTAAGCATTCCATATATTTGGGAATGTTGTTTTCACCTTTTGTGCTGGTTTGAATCGCTGGCAGGCAGGGGGATGTTGTGAATAGAGGAAGTAGGCTTTCCCCACCCTGAACAGTAGCTCTGGAGAAGTGGCAGTGGCTCAAGAGATCAGAGATAACCACTTGGGAATGGGAAGGTTTCCAGTTCGATCTCCGGCTTCCCTTGCGTTAGTGTCAAAGTGTCCTTGAGCAAGACACTGAACATCTACGTGTAGTTGCTTCCGATGAGCAGGTTGGTGCTTTGGTTTCCTCCGCCGTCACTGTGTGAATGTAATGCACATTGTAAAGGGCTTTGGATAAAGGCCGCGCTATATAAATGCTCTATTTGCCACGGATAATCCGACAGTACCACCACAACTGGACAGCTATGAGTGTGTGAATGTGTCATTTTCCATCTGAACACTTGTTTTCCACACACACACACACACACACACACACACACACACACACACACACACACACACACACACACACACACACACACACACACACACACACACGCATTAACACATCCATGGATACAAGCACTCAAACACACAAGTGCACACACATTCTGGCCTCCACTGTATAAATAGGTAGAGTTCTGCAAATCCTGTCTTCAATATACTTGAGGGGTGGAAAAACACCTAAAGAATTTATGTGTTGTTGAGAAAAGTGGTTATAGCTTGTTACCTACTAAACTAACGCTGCACTTGCATATGACCTTAAATTTGTAAGCATCACATCTGTATTCATCATCCAAAGAATTAAATTATGAAAATTAAAACTACAGAAAATGCCCAGAAAACAGCCAAGTACTCATTTATTTAATGTAAAATCTCACTCTTCTTCAAATGAACATCAGACACATCAGACTGTTTGAATCCATGCAGGTCACAGAGTTAGAGCTGTTAACCACTTGAACCCCAGCATGCATATTCTGGGGGGAACATTCACCAAAAATAGCCGATCTATAAGCTCACAGTGCATTGTGTTGTGAGCTTGTAGATTGGCAGTGTTTGGCGAAGAGATTTTGTGTCGATGGAAAAAAAAGCAGTCCAAGTACAGTACAAAGAATAGAGGGTTTAAGTGGTTAATTGGCAAAAGGCCACCTCGTTGTCCTGTTAGACCGCCCTGGTCCAAAGCAACCCTTGACCATGACTCCACTTACCACAAACACACTTTTATCTTTTAAATAAGATATTCAGAATATTGCAGAATATTTATAGAAAGCATATATGTGACACATTTATTTTTGTTTCGGGTATTAACCAAATATTTAAGAAGTATCCAAGAAGTGAATGTGATATTGTTTATTGATGTTTTTGGTGTCTTATAATCCCCTAAGGGATGGGTCTTATGACAAGACATGAAAAAAAAAAAAAAAAATTATTAATTCATTCATTCATACACACAAATACAAGAACGCTCGCCCCCAAAACAGCATTCCGCGCCAAGTGGGGCGAGAGGAAAAAATGGGGGTGAGTGTGTTTTGGGGCAAGCGTTCCGGTTACCATACACACACACACACACACAGGTGTGTGCTCAAGCACATTCACACATGTTCAGATGTTAGTCAGTATAAAGGCGATGAGGATTACGATGGAAGCAGTTAATTATAGCCTGGAATCCAGACGGAGGCGCTCGTTCAGCGTTTTCTTTTTTTCACGAGAAGCAAAGTGAGAAAAAAAATATCTGCCGAGCAGAGCGAATCAGTCTGGATTTCCAGGCTAAGTTAATTAGTCCTTTTATATAAATTGATTGTTGTTGTTGCGATTGTATTAATTTCAGCTGGCGTTGTTTACAAAACACCTTCAAGGCCTACAGATTTAATTCCCCAAAACTCAAGGTGCTTTCCTGTCACTTTGAAGTGTCTATGTAAAAATGTCGTGCGCATGTGTGCGTGTGGGTGTGTGTGTTTGCTGTGGCCGATGGTATCTATGTATTTCGGACTTTGATGTTTTGCATTCTTCGCCAGCAGCTTGAAAGCAGGCCAGGGTGAATACATATGAAGAAGTTGCACATGAAAAGAGGAGGAAGAGGAGGGAATCTTACTCATGCAAATTGTTTTTCGCCCCCTTTCCTGTCGGTGGATTTATTTGTAAACAAAAGAAAATAAATAGCCTGCTGCTTTATCTAGAGCCGCTATCACATGAATACATTCTAATCGGGCTGTCTCTTTCTCACCCGTTTTTCTGTTTATCTCCCTCCCTCATCCTCTCTCTCTTTCTCTCTCTCTCTCTCTCTCTCTCAGTTTGTTTCTCGACCAGTACAGAGCTAGCCTGGTTGATGCTATAAGAAGATTGCTGAGACCCAACGTAAGTTTGTGCTGTGCACTGTACAGTATGTGTATTTGCCTTTGTGTGCGTGTGTGTCTGTGTGTGCACTTATACTGTGTGTCACCCCCCCGAAAGCACTCTTCTCTACATAATTAGGCCTCGCTTGAATTCCCCATTGAATTCGTAATGGTACGACAGGATTAATATCATGTAATGCTTTAATGCTTATTATGCATGACTTGAATGCATTGCTCTGATCTGTTTCTCCCTCCATCCCTCCCTTAATCGCATGAAAAAAAATGAAAAAGAAAGAAACGCGAGGCAACTTCTCCCATTTGGCTCAGCGATAATAACACCCCCCTGCTGTGACCGAGCCGGAGAAAACACAGAGGAAGAACAAGGACAAGAAAAAGGCCTGGAAGAGATAGTGTTGAGATTTCTATTCATCCAAACAGAAGGGGCACGCTTTGAGTACAGAGGCCACACTTTCATAGGAAATGTCTGTATGTGAAAAAGGGGGGTTGGGGGTAGATAGAGAAGGGAGGGAGGAGTGGGCAGGGGAAGGGAGGGGAGGGGAAAAGGACATGGCGGAGGAATGGACACCAGGAGGAAGGGAAATGGAAAGGGAAGGAGAAATGGCGAGGCGAAAGAGAGGATGACAAGAGGCCTCTCGTTCCCTCCTCTCTCCTCTCACCTGGCAAAATGTCTCCAGACTTCTGTACATACAGTACCTGCATCAGTGGAAAAAGCTTCATTATCCCCGCCAGGAGGATTATGTTTTCACTCAGTATGAGTCTGTTTGTCTGTCTGTCTGTCTGTCCGTCCGTCCGTCTGCGTGTCTGTGAACAGCTAATCTCCGGTGCCGTTGGACCTATTGCGTTTTTTTTGGCAAGCACACTTGTTGCTACTACTCCTACAGATTTTGTCCAAAACACACGTGATCACGATGTATCTCTCAGCCTTTTCAGATTCCCTTCTGATTGGCCACGATTGTCTTTCAAAGTTTGCGGGGGACCTGTTTTGCACACACT
>NC_137619.1:28528607-28541107 GCF_963280865.1 Gymnoscopelus braueri
CCGTTCTTCTGGCGTATCTTTTTTCCACCCGTCTCCCCTCCCTTCCCCACCGCTCTATCTCTCCGTTCCCTCCATCACGACCCACTTCTCGGTTTATTCAAGCTTGTCCGTTCTATCCCTTCCTCTACTCATCTCTCCATCCACCCGATGCCTCCGTTCTCTGTTTCCTAATCCTGCCGAGAGAGACCCCAGACATCCGGTTCATCCCTCCACCCCGAGCACCCCCCCCCCCCACCCCCCCCCACCACCTTCTCTGTCTCCTCGGCCTGTGCTAGGAGGGCAGGCACAAATGATGGAGAAATGGAGAGAGAAATTGAGATAGATTGAGGGAGAGAAGCCATGGCAAAAGTGGCGATGGAATAAATGACTTACATCTTTGCAGCGGTGCGATTAAAAGTGTGTGTGTGTGTGTGTGTGTGTGGGGGTGCGCGCGTGTGTGTGTGTGTGAGTGTGTGTGTGTGTGTGTGTGAGCCGATTTAGCCAGCCACCCATGAAGCTGATTAGGCAGCCTGCGATCAGGAGGAACAGCTTTGCTTGTTAAACTTTTCACCTCCGCAAGCTCTCGATGGACCTTCGCCACGTTATGCACCCAGCCCCCCCCCCCCCCCCCCCCTCCTCCTTCTCTTCATCCACCCCTCCGTCAGTCAGTCCCTCCCTCGTGGGCTTCTGCCTGGTAGCATTTGAATGTGAATGTGTGGACCCCCCTCCAGCCAACAGCAGGCTTAGCGTAGAGGGGACAGGCAGCTGCCCCAACAACCTCCCTAAGCAGCTCTCTCTCTCTTTCTCTCTCGGGGGGGGGCGGGCGGAGGGGGGTCGTAGGTTCAACTGCTGGCCGGTGCCTGGAGGGCCATCCAGAGAGAGATAACGCACATGAAGACGAGAGCGATGGAGAGTTGAGAGAGAGTGGGAAGGAAGGAGGAAAGGTGATGATTGGAGGTTGTGGGGACCTTAAATGTTGAGTTCAAATGGGAGTGGGCAGCGCGTAGAAAGCGAGGGTGGGGGCACAACTATGTATAAATCAGTCGTAAGAGTCTGTGAGTTTGCTGTTGTACCTGGATTAAGGAAACCTTTTGTTCACCTCATGCTTGTCTGCCCAAGTCTCTCTCACACACACGCACACACACACACACACACACACACACACGCTCGCGTGCGCGCAGGCCTACTAAACTCACCTTTCTCTAAGTCCCTGATCATTTGGCCAGACGCTGAGTGAGCTGATTAGAAAGCAGCACATTGGCCAGTCTGCCAAGTGTGCATAATAGTGTTAATTTACCGCTGAGAGTGTAAAAATGCACCCAAATGGACCCGTAATAACAGGAATTTACTGTGTGTGTGTGTGTGTGTGTGTGTGTGTGTGTGCGTGTGTGCGCGTGCGTGCGTGCGTGTGTGTCTCCATGTGTGATTAAAGTGTGTACACACATTACAATACCATGAACAGTAGCATGTGGAACTACGGTAGTAAAATCGTATTTTACCAGGGAACAGATACATTTGGAAAATAATATATATAAAAAAAGCATTTGCCATACATACAGTAAAAGCTTTTGAAAGTTACAAGCTTACTGCTGTGATTGGCTAGCTTGATGTTAAATTGTATCCAGCTTCAAACAAGTTAACAGGCAAGTTACAATTCTATTTTATTTTTGGTCGTGCAATGGAAGTCAATGGAATCGCTACTTCTAGTTTCTCTCTCAGCAGAAACCGAAACAGACAAATATGATGTATAATATTTTGACTTTTATCATACCCTGGTAGTTTCACAAATCAAGGTTGCTTTAAACCAGTGGTTCTCATCCTTTTCAGCCCGCAACCCCCCAAAAGAATCATATTTGAACTGGGGACCCCCCAAAATAATCATCTTTGAACTGGGGACCCCCCCCTCTGACAAGCACTTGGAATTGAAGGAGTTGAAGCATTACATTTGGTTTGACTCAGTTCCCACAGATAAATATTGTGAAAATAGCTGATCTACAAGCACAACGCCTCACAACGTAAGGCGTTGTGAGCTTGTAGATCGGCTATTTTAAAATGTTTGCCTCTTTATTATATTATTTGACAATTTGGTCAATGTTTGATCAGTTTTTATAGTATAGTTTGTTGACTTTTGATGCATCTTTTGTCATCTGGGGACCCCTCCAAAATCATGCAGGGACCCCCAGGTTGAGAACCAATGCTTTAAACAATTAAATTATAGGCCACATACATCGTGGTATTCCCTATCAAGGCAGGGCTCCTGGAATATTCCTAACATTTCCTTGCAGCGGATGCGGGTGTGAAAATGAAAATGTTAAACATCACATCATTTCAATTCTTTTCCAATGTACTTTCATCCCATGTGCGTTTCAGATGCAGCAAGCGGGGAAGGAGACATACGATGAGAATATCCACTACCCTGTCCTCCTCACGCTGACCAAGGGACCACAGCCCGACACTCTCACTCTGTAAACCAAAACAATCCCCCCAGCTCCAGGCAACATCGCTCCAGAAGTCACCTGAACAGGAACGCAGAGGGCATTTAGAACCTGCGCGGGTTTGTTACTTTTTTTCATGGTTTTTGTTACTTTATTTCGATTAATTCGGTTAATTAGGTACAAAAGATGGAAATGTTTGAGTTTTTTTTCTTTTTCTTTTTTCTTCATCCCAAAAGTGGGGGGATGTCCCTGATAACTGAGTATGTTCAAACACCCCCCCCCCCTCCTGCGTCCCTGCACCTGAACAGTGTTTCTGAAAAGTATTAGAACACAGTAAATCTTGTTTATACAAACATTAGATGTTCCAACGGGGGAATAAATATTTATTATCAAAATTTGGGTGATAAGAAAATGTGCCCTATCGATTGTGTGCTGAGATCTCCTGGGTACATGGCCCTGAATGCAGTGAATGCAAGTATAGACTACACCCCAGGGAGCCATTCAAGAATGTGGGATCAAGTGCAGTGCACAGTATATAGATTTTTACAAGTTTTGTTGCGGACCGACCTCGCTGTCATGTGGTGGCGATAAACTAGGTTCTACTGTAGTTGGGGGTTATGAAGTATTGCAACTGTAGTTTGTTTTAGTTCTAGGTCCTCTACTAGACAGCCGACAGTCAGCCTCTTATGAGGGTACAGCTTCTCAACTAGCTGGAAGTATGTCAGTCAGTCAGTCATCCCTTTAGTCCATCAGTCAATATGCTAGCTAGCTAGTTAGCCAGTTAGCCAGACGGATTCAAGTCCGTCGTCAATCCTTTAGTCAGTCAGCCAAAGAGTCAGTCATTGACTAGTCATTCCGAGAGCTTTGAGTCAGTAAACCAGCCAGCCTTGCCAGCCAATTGGCCTATTAGCCAGTCAATTGTGTAATCACTCACCTTGCTAGTTTGAAAACCAGTCAGTGAGTCAATCATCTGTCCAGGCAGGCGGTCTTTGGCACCCAGTCAGTCAGCCAAGTCAGTAAATCACCTTTTTGCCAATCAGTATTAAGGTAGTGCCACTGTGCTCTTGGAAGCCATCTGTAATTCATTACCTATGATAGGTGGTGCAGCGGTTCTGTGTCTATCCCTCTTTATGCGTTTAATTCACATTTCAGTGTTTTTTCCATTATGCTCACCAACGTGTGTGTGTGTGTGCGTGCGTGATGAATAGCGACCCCAGTCCTGTGCAGTAATTAAATGTGCTTTGCGCTGAGAGGCATAGAGCACATTACCTGATTCACTAACCAACCTGTAAATATACTGTATCAACTATAGCAGTTTTAATCCCTTTTTTGACTCAAAGGAAGCAAGAACTTGCACAGTGAGACAAAGCTGTCTTTCAAAGTTACTTTTCTTTTCAACACTTCAACTCCTTTCTCAGGTGTGCAGACTGTGCACCCATGTATCCCACAGATTCCTGTGGAATCTGTGGGATACATGGGTGTTAAAAAATGCTCGTTTTGGGGGCCCAGTTTGCAGGAAATACAAAACTGACTGCAGTCCGACTTGCATGGGGTTCCTCTGTCACTGTGATGTACTACGGTCTGCTACAAATTATCGTTCAGAAATCATTTGGGTTTCTGTAAAAAAACAAACATAAGAAATTGTGGAATGCCGCTTTTGTTTTGAAGATCCTTGGTATCAATACGTTAATTACTGAAAACTACAAAACACTGATCTTTAGACACAGTGGCTTGTGTTGCTTCAAACAAACAGTTTAACAGTACAAGCTGAACCTTTGAAGTTGAATGCTGAGCTGAAAGCCACATCCGTCCACGCAAACTTTCCCCCACTGTGACCGTGTCCTGTGATGTCAGTGTCCACTGTGACAGCGCCACCGCTTACTGTGATGTCGCCTTAGTGAATAGTGATGTCACACCACTTAAGCTTGTTTTATACTTGTTGCACACCGGAATTAGCCGATCTACAAGCTCTCAAAGCGTTAGATTGTCGACACGGCACGCAACCAAGCATAAATCAGGTACTACTGTGATGTCACAGCCGTTATGTGCTATGATACCACCGTTTCTTTCACTGTGACATGATTGCCAGATGGTGTTTTGAAGCTGCGGAGATAGATCTGTACTGTAAGTCGCCTTGTGCGTGCTCCAGTCCCTAAATCTAACAAGGTTTGAGCTTAGGGCTGCACTGATGTATTGCCGCTAAATATCTGTCTGCTGTCTGCTAATAAATGTCACATTTTGGTCAATACTTTTGTATGGTGCACCCATTTTACCGATTCTTGTACACAACATTTAACTTTTTTTTTCTGTCCAACTCTCATCAGTTTGATTTGAAAAACTCTGCAAAGTCAGGATGGAATGCACTTGACATAATGTTACAGAAAATATTTTTTTGACATTGTTCCTTGCTTGGCACTTGGGTGAATTAATTGTCCTTTAAAATGTTTAGTTGTGACACAGGTGAAACTGAAATTAAGCAATGGTACTGGCCAATAACATTTGTACTGGGAGATCCCTAGTTGAGCAATGATGTCCTTAACATCAGTCATGTGTGATGTCCAACATGAACATTCACCAACAGTCACCTGGTGTACAGTCACAGCATATGGTGTTAACATGGCTGCCATTGTAAACTATTAGTGGCCGAACTACAGTATGTATTTAGATTCTGTTCCACTCAGCCATTTTAGGGTCAGTACATTGTGAGACAGTTGGTTGTCTTGTTAGCAAATTCAAATTCCTCTGATCCGTAATCACTCTTGATAACGTTTTTTCCACTCACTGAAAACAAAACCATCCAGTTCACTGTAAACTATGAATTATGAGACACTGGATTGAATGCTGTGTTTTTCATTGCAATGGTGAATGTTTTTTGTAAATGAACGTTAACGAATAAAGTATCTTCAAGTAATTATGTTAAAGTTGTTATTTTCTTTTACAAATTTAGAGTAGCCAATAATTTCCCCCCTTTTCCCCCCTGTATTCATTATGCCAATTAATCCCTCCTACTTGCCACTGTTGCTGTAGCCTGGCTCACCGGCCAATGAGGAGCCCCCGCCGGGAGGACATAACGCCTCCGTCCTACTCCTTCCGTTCGACATTCCCCGCTGACAGGTGCCACCCCAGTCCATGGGAGTACGTGGTGTGACAAATATCATCTTCCCTGCCAGGCTTCCCTCCTCTGAAGGCGCTCGGCAAGCCGGATGCACCGCAGTGGATTTGAACCCCCAGACTCAGCGGTGGCAGGTACTTTACCCCTGCTCCAACCAAGAACACTCACAGGTAAACGTTGCAACAAACACACTGCACAGACTATATAGCTGACAATCAGCTGATAGCACTGTTCTGCGCTTGGGTGAGAGGAAATAAGTCCTCCTACGATACTTGGTGAATATGAATGAATAAGATTATTCCCCTCACCAAAAGGACCAACCAAGAGCTATCTAGCCATGATATTAGTTGAGTTGTAACAGACCTTTTACAGTACCTGATGGATAGTTAGGAACCGAATGGACCCTTATGGGTCTGTAACTCAGAGAGTGTACAAATGGAACCAAATGGACCCTAACGGGTCCATTTGGTTCCATTTGTACACTCTCAGAGTTAAATTAACATTACTTTTACAATAGAAGTTGGCGTCCCAGAGATAGAAATGTCATTAAATGGGGGTCCGTAGCCTAATATGCATGTCAAACTAGGGGGTCCTTGAAATTAAAATGGTTGAGAGTCACTGCTAGAGCCGTAAAAATCTTCTCTTATGGGGGTCTCTGGCATGTCTTTTCAAATGGGGGTCCGGGGTTTGAGAACCACTGAGAACCACTGAGAACCACTGGTCTAGCACATGTATGTCAAAATCGTATGAACTAGCACTGGCCTACCCGAAGACTACGCAAGCCGGGAACGATGCAATTTGGGAATGCATGCACCACCCGGTTATGTACCTGTAGATCGTTTGACCTCCAGGTGCCAAATCAAGCATTACAAATAAAAGGATGTCTGCCGTCTTATCAATTGTGATGTTGGGGCGGCAGTGGGTCAGGGGTAGAGTGGCTGGTAGAGCGGACGGATAGAAGCCGTGAGGTTTCCAGTTCGATCCCGGGCTCCCCCCCAGAAGAGTTAGTGTCCTTGAGCAAGACGCTGAACCCCTTATTGCTCCCGAATGAGCAGGTTGGTGCCTTGCATGGTTACTCCGCCGTCGATGAATGAATGTGTGTGTGTGTGTGAATGGGTGAATGTAATGCACAATCTATTTAAGGGCTTGGGATAAAAGCGCTGTATAAATGCACCATTTACCATTTATGTTCTACTGCCAGAGATAAGCACTCTCTCTCTCTCTCTTTCTGTCACTGTATCTACCACTCACTGTGTTGTCCTAGTGCTGCCTGCATTAAGGCAAATGAGAGTGAAATGCTCTCCCTTCCCAACTAGTCCTGCCACCTGTTTCAACATACTTAATAATTGGGCCCTTTGTTTGTTTCTGTTTTAAACAAGAGCTTCTGGGAACTCCTGATGCGATACAGACCGCACAAAATATGACAGATTTTTGAGTGGAGACACTTCTCACCAGCCCGACTGCCTGCCAAAGCTTGGTGTGTAGATGTCTTAGTCGAGGACAGCCCTAAAGATTTGTACCTGAGTCGCTGCTATTTAAGTCCAGTTTTATATTCTCTTATTAGCCTAGAACAGCAGTCTGTCTATCTGTCCTTGTTCTGTAGACTATAGACTGTATTTATGATCCTTGTAGTTCATGCACTTGTGCTTTTGTGTTCACCACCCCCACTCCCCTTGATAATGTCTGCCCATCAGATTCGTTCTGGTGGCAGGTCTTGTCACAGTTTATAACACAATGGCCTCCCGCGGGCTAAGCTGGACGCAGACAAGGGCTAACACACACACACACGCACACACGCACACGCACACGCGCACACACACACACACACACACACACACACAACATACACACACACACACACACACACACACACACACACACACACACACACACACACACACACACACACACACACACACACACACACACACACACACACAGGCATGCGAATTTGTAGCGACCAGCAAGAGCCCCATATCTGTTGGAGTGAGATGGCTAAGACTGCAACACCAGACTGAAACAGCAGAGAGAGAGAGAGAGAGAGAGAGAGAGAGAGAGAGAGAGAGACTGAAGTCGAGTGGAAGACTGATTGGCAGCAGGGATTGACTGGCCGAGTGTGTGATCAAGTACAGAAAGAGAGAGAGCAGAGGAGAAAGACATACTGAAAGAGAGAGAGAGAGGGAGAGAGAGAGTGCTCCATGCTCAACACAAGGGCCCCATTAACTTGACCCCTTGCCCTTTGCGCACAAAGGCAGGACCATCCCACTGCCCCTCCCACCCAATTACCCACGATTAGGCTCAGTGCACTGTGTCAAGATGGAGAGGGAGGAGAGAACAGCAAGGAAAAATGTGTGTGTGTGTGTGTGTGTGTGTGTGTGTGAGAGAGAGAGTGATTGTAACTAAGACGGAGTTTTTAATACCAAATTGTCAAATATTACGTAAAAAAGAGGCAAACATTGTGAAAATAGCCAATCTACAAGCTCACAACGCCTCACACTACGAGCTTGTATGAGCTTGTAGTTCGGCTATTTTCACTATTTATCTGTGGACCTGAGTCAAACTAAATGTAATGCCTACAATTCCAAGTGCTTGTCAGGAGGGGCGGGGGGTCCCCAGTAGTTCAAATATGATTATTTTGTGGGTTCGCGGCACTGAAAAGTTTTGAACTACACAACCGACACCTCTATCCAAAGTGTCATTGTACTCTAGGTGTTTACTTCCCGTTTCTATCTTTTCTAACCCTCCCATCCTCCGTTGCTGTGGAGAAATGTCTCAGAGCCTTTCAAGCTCTCTCTCTCTCTCTCTCTCTCTCTCTCTCTCTCTCTCTCTCTCTCTCTCTCTCTCTCTCTCTCTCTCTCTCTCTCTCTCTCTCTCTCCCTCCCCCCTGGCCCCCTCCATGCAATATCAGGATGATACACTCATTACTGCCGAATGGACACACTTTGGGTTTTCAGCCCTGTCTTCTTCTTCTTCGTCTTCTTTTGTCTCTCTGTTTTTATGGGGCTACCATTTTCTTCTTTTTCCTCTGCGCTGCAACCCCGCCACCCCCACCCCAAAACGCAAACACAAACCCAAACCCAAACCCACAGCCAAAGTGGCTTTTTCGGTCCATGTGTTTGCATTTGCAGCTGAAGTGGAATGCAACAATGTCCCTGAGAGGATTTTTGTTGTTGTTGTTGCTTTCTTTAATTTAGAAGGCTTCTGAGTATGCGAGAGGTGGAAGCTACCCTCCCCACCACCAACATCCCATCACACACACACACACACACACACACACACACACACACACACACACACACACACACACACACACACACACACACACACACACACACACACACACACACACACACACACACACACACACACACACACACACACACACACAATATGCTGGCCTTGAGGACAATAGGGTTTCCTATTTTCGAAGGTTTTCTATTACAGTAGCGGGCAAACATAGGGGGAGAAAAGTCAACAAGAGATTCTGTGGTGGGTATACAGTCAGTACAGCAGGATGGAATACTATAGAGAGGACGTGCTGGGTTGTGTGTGTGTGTGTGTGTGTGTGTGTGTGTGTGGGGGTGTGTGTGTGTGTGTGTGTTGTATGTCTCCTTATACGGAAACCTTTGTTGCTCGTCTACAATAGAGAGACACACACACGCTTATACACTTGTATGCGCTTACACACACACACACACACACACACACACACACACACACACACACACACACACACACACACACACACACACACACACACACACACACACACACACACACACACACACACACACACACACACACACACACACACAGTCAAGTGTTCATAGATTCCCATAGTGTATTCCATGGGAACCTGTGTGTTTTGTATGGACTCCATATTGTATGTAAGCCTCTCCACCTCTAAGACCAATTAGAGCTGTCCATCTGGATACACAGCTCACTGACTGACTGGCTTCTTGACTGAATGGCTGAATGACTCATTGAAGAACTGACTGAATAATTGCCACAATAACGAATTAATTCCTGTTTCCTGACTTGTTAAAGAGCATAACTGACTGATTGCTTGGCTGACCGATCGACTGGGTAACTCATAGACCAGCTGAATGGCTAGCTGAGTAGCTAAGTGATGAACTGGCTGGCTAACAAACTGATAACTGACGTAACGACGACCAATCGACTGCCTGACAGACTGACAAACTGAATAGCTGACCGACTACTGACTGACTATAGAGAGCTAGAGTCTTGTTGGATGTCAGCAGGACGGACACATACACACACAGTGTAAGGTGCGGCTTACACATAGACTTACAACAATGGGTAGCTAATGAAGGGGCCACACTGTTGACAAAACCTCAACTCAACCTTGATTAGGTCAGGACAGGAAGGTGTCTGTCTGTCTGTCTGTCTGTCTGTCTGTCTGTCTGTGCAAGACAGAGAGAGCAAGTGCATAGTTTTAATAGTAGTGGTAACACTGAAGGTGGGGGTCTTTAGTGTAATTATTGATATTTCATCAGCTCCAATATTTACAGTATATTCATAGTGGTGATAATGCAACATATTGTTAGAATAGTCACTTGTTATTGTTTTTTATCGCAACAATATCAAGTGAATTTTATTGAAGTGAAATTAAACTACACATTTTGCTGGGGACCCCCTGGAACCCCCTCAAGGACCCCAGGGTGTCCCTGGACCCCACTTTGAAAACCACTGTTAGAAGATACAGTAGTAGGCATGTAGGCCACTATCTAAATGACTGACATCCACTGATTGTCTAACTCAGAGGTCGATGTGATTACCACCATGAATCATACTCCATTTAGCCAGCTCCTTGGCATGTGCACTATGGCAGGCTCCTTCAGCACTGTACACTGTACACCAGTTAAAATGATAACTTAAACACCTTGATGTAACCGGTGTAGCCTTTATCTCTGCGTTGTGTTGAATGGATTAGACAGACCCAGAACTGTCTTTGGAGACAATCTCCATTCATTCTGACAAGAAATACATAATACGTCTCCAGGTTAGTTCGTGTTGTAGTCCAAGGACTCCTCTCTACACAAAGTTAAACAAACACTGTATAAATCATTTGCAAGTAGTACAATTCTTATTTTGTTATACAGAGAAGATAACAAAAGACACCCACCTCGTTCCGACACGGAAATAGAAATACACAAGGAAGAGGTGGAGGTGGGGCAGGACATTTATACGGGGGACCGAAGGTGGGGACCTATAGGAGCTGTGACCACTCATGTATTCTTGTACACAGGAACCATGGAGAATTAAGTCAGGTAGAAGCACTTATTTGTATCACATTTTGAGTAATTATATAACACTTACATTGATTCATTAGTTTGAAAATTTGAACTAATGTCAGTTCGCTCCTTTTCGATGTAGTCTTTTTCACAGCTTATAGTGTCAGACTGTACGTTTGTTGCTTCGCGTTATGAGCTTGTCGATCGGCTATTTTCAGCGAAAGCTTTCCCCACAATAACAGAAAACAGAAAAGGTACTAGTATAGAGCCCTGAGAGACTCTTAACCATATTTGGGGTTTAAGTGGTTAAGGAATGGAAAAAGTGGTAGGTACGGAACCATCCTTTAAGAACGTAAATAGAAATCCACACTCATGTGCGAGAGAGACATACTGTATTCTATAGAGATAGTGCTGCATGCAGACAGTTTCTGGTGGCAGTGTTTACCCTCCTGTTAATGGCAGAGGGCCCACATTAGCCTCTGGAGGAGCTGAAATGAATTAGCACCTGCCTCTCAGAAGAAAATCATCTTCTCATTGACTGCACTGTTCTCAGTCAATCAGCACATTAATCAGCCAGACTACCAGCTGACAGATACAGTAGCAAACTAGTCAAATTGTCGGCAGTAAGTTTGTTGATAATGCTCAGTCAGTTGCAACAGTACTTAGATTTGTCAGTGCACAACCCTCGTGCAAACATGTGTAAGCCAAATTCCTCGGTTTTCATTGAAAAAATGCTGTACATTTTCTCTGGAGATAACTGGAAAAAGAGGATTATACTCAACAGATGTCATGTGTCACCTTAAGTTAAACTATTAAAAGGTTGTTTTTTTGTGTTGTTGTGTTTATCCTGTCATCTCGTCTCGAGATCACATTTAGATTGTCTTGGTCTCAGGATTTCTTTTTGCACATTTTTCCAAAGTTGTCTGCTGCAAGTTTAAGACATTTTACTATAAATATAAGAGTGCTATTTTGCTTTGGTTAATTTAATTATCAGATTTATTCGTGAAATAATTCCTTAACAACTTGAATAATTTCTTAGTTACTTGAGTTACCTGCATTGAAATGTTTTGCTTATCATGTTTTTTTCTATACATACTATTTGTGTAATGTATTTACACATACTTTTGAATAGAGGCCATTATACACAGTATGTACTGTAGTAGGCCTAATTTTCGTATCATTCAGTATCATATCAGTAGCCGTAGTAAGCTGTATCACTCTTCTGTCTTATTCTGAGCTTTTCCAAAGTCTGTCAAATATAATGTTATTTTGTTCTCGACTTTTTGTGTTCTTAAATTTGTGTCTATCTGTCTTGCAGTCTTATGGCCACTTCCATGACCAAAATACCATGCACATGAATATACCACGGTATCATGGATTTTTCATATCACACCCAAGAAATAATAATAATCAGTGTGAACTTCTCTCTATTCTCCACACCACCTGCTTCCTATGAGCATAATTTCCACATGCCTGGTTTTCATTCCAAACTGACCAGTATGATCTGGTCTAGGCCACGCCTCCTAGAAAGTGGTTTCCGGTCGTGGTTTCCAGTTGGCGGCGCTTTGTTATCGTTCCCCCACCTGAATGCTAGATAGAGTAGCTGTCTCGCCAGTCGTTATGAATTAGAATAATACATGGATACACCAAGTATTCCAGGAAGTACTTTGAGAAACCGGTTGGATCTATCAAATTACTAATTATTAATTAGGGGAATCA
>NC_137619.1:28543607-28553607 GCF_963280865.1 Gymnoscopelus braueri
TGTGATGCACACCCCAGCTCCATATGTATATAACATACAGTATATTATTTGATAACATCTGGCTGTATGACCAGACAGCTGAAATAAAATCACAGTTGAAGCAGGAGAGCATGTCACAAATGCGCTAAACTGTTTGTCTACGGTTTTGGAGCAGTGTCGAGAGACACGCACAGTAGCATATACTGTTGGACCATCAGCCACAGCGAGAGAAACATGTCCACATCTCAGTATTTACTTCAGTTTGAATTAAACTAAAACTTAATATTTCTCTAATATTAGGATGCAAATATGGGTAAAATAATCCGCTTTATTAGCTCATCACCATTTTTAAGGCCATCAGAATACTTTATTGTAGCACTAAGATCCCTTAGCCTGGAGCGATGGTCATGCTGTAACTGGATAGTTGTTGGTTGTCAGTCAACTGATGATGATCTTCATGACTGACAGCTGATTTTTAACATTAACCCATAGACTCCACAACCTTTCGTCTTCGGCAACCCTCAGGCCAAAATGTAAACTTTGCACACAAGATATCTCATAATCTAACAGCAGATTGCAAGAGGCCTTGGCTTTCAATGCCCCTCCTTTAGCCTAGTGGTCTCAATCTAAAAATAATAACACTTGGTGTGGTAGGAGCAGCATGAGCTCTATGGGCAACTATCAGGGCTTTAATATCACCTTTAATGATTTGTAATATTATTATTTTTTAAATAGAAAATCATATTAAAGTAGTAGCTAGTCATTGATCAGTTGATTGGTGCAGGGCAGGCAAAGTAGACATTTCCTTGCTATTGTGATGGGATACTCGATTGCCAGCAGATACCGCCCTGTTTGGGACTTCTAGCAGCCATAACTATATGTGTGTGTATGCCAACATGTGCATGCATGTGTGTTTAGCTGCCTCACCATAAGAGCAGCCACTTCTCTCTGACAATGTAGTGTGCATTGTGCCCTGTAGCTTTAGCCTGTAGAATGAGATCCTTCTTTTCCAGCTCGATGGAGAGTGAGCCTGCCTGTGGCACTGGCTTACTGTCATTTGTAAAGTGTCAACCAGCCTCAGGTTCTCTTCTTTATTGGATTAAATAATGTGAAAAGAATATTGGAGCCGAAATGTTGGCATGAGATTTCCTCTGCCCTTGTGTTTCTGTCATTGCATGTTTTGGTGTTTGTTTATCATTTTTATTGTGCACTATTACCCATGTTTATATTTGTATATTATATTGGCCTGTGCACTTTCGCTGCAATGCTGAAAGCCTTTCTCTCTTCTGGATCTTAACTCTTTGACTGCGGACGACGCGATAACGCGTCAAGTGCTACTTTGTCCAGTTGGCCGTCGACGCGCTCGACGCGCTGGACGCGCGTTCATTGTTTAATCTCTGATTGCGCTATGCTGCTTAATATTCAATGTTATTCTCGAGTTCCACTTGCTTCACGGACATCTGCATCCGGTTTCATGACCTGGATTCCGTTTCCGGTTTTTGATTCTTTTCCCCAGTCATTTTCGTCCAAAATAGGTAAATAAACGGTCTTTCACACGGTATGACGGACAAACGGACAGTTTCTCTTCTATAATCTATGGTCTGGGTGACGATCAGTCATCGCCGTCGTATATCACAACGTAATTTTCGCCGATCAAAACAATGGGGGGGACGTCACATCCGTTTTCATGTTTTTCCTTGTCTAATCTATGAAGAAGGGTGAGAGAGACCCAACGACATGATCAAAGCTGTCATGTGCTGCGCTCTAGTGGCGGATTTGTGCTGGGTCTTTACATTATGTGTCCTTAAATTATTTTCATGAGAAAAATTCAAAATATAAAAATAAAAAAACACGAAAATTGCTGGCACTGGGGGAGTACTTTATGAAAATACTCTGGCAGTCAAAGAGTTAATCATGAAGAAATGACAGACTTTTCAGCCTGTGGTATTGCAAGCTTAATTCCTAAACTGCCTTAACTGCCTTTGACTGCTTTCACATACTAGAGGGAACCTCTGCTTTAGGGATGGGAGCAAGTACACAGTTGAGCTTGTACACAAAAATGTATCACTATCCATTCAGGACTGATTAACCAAAACATTTAAATAACTCAAATAGGATAAATTATTAATATGTAAATATCAATCATAAGATACTGTGCTCTAGCTGTGTAACATGCAAAGCGACTATCAGCAGTTCAGTTGCATTAGCCATCCAGGCATCCAGTGAATCATGACCATAAAACATTTCATTTTGTGTAAAAAAATCTTTTTGGAATATTTAATTATATTATATACTATATTTAATAACCTTTTTTTCAAATATGTTTTCACAAAGAATCAAATGTTTTATGGTCATGATTCACAAGGAGCCTGGTACCCAAACATGGAGCTCTGCATGTGTCAGCCACGTCCAAATATGGAGTCTATGATGTCAGACACACACACACACACACACACACACACACACACACACACACACACACACACACACACACACACACACACACACACACACACACACACACACACACACACACACACACACACACACGTTGGCACGTCAGTCCTGGACAGCTGCCAATCCGACCAACTTCCCTCTTGGCACTGATCACTCCCTCGGGTCCTCCCCAATACACATCACGGCCAGTTTGAAGTCAATCGGTTGGACGGTTTCTGGAGATATGCGGAGGAAACACACCCTCACTCGTGTCATCGTTCATTGCATTTATAGATAGATGTCATAACTGCATGTTACTATGCAGGCCTTTCTCCCATGCAGCGTAGCTCTACTGTAGCCATGCAATGGTGTAGGGGCTGTGTGGCTGCGTAGAGTCGTGCAGTCTGCCACAGAGCTCTCTGCTAACTCGCACAGCTCTATTAATTAGCTGTTTGATGCTGCTAATTGGGCTCCCACTGCTGCACTAATTATAACGGCATCACCACTGACAACAGGATACACAAACATAGAGAAATTCTCGAGCCTGAAACCTATTAAAGCCCCATGCATTGAGAGAGTGTATAAGGGAAAAGGAGAAAGAGAAGAGAAGAGAGAGGATGAGAGAGAGAGAGATTGGAGAGAGAGAGAGAGAGAAGAGAGAGAGAGAGAAGATGAGAGAGGATGAGAGAGAGAGAGAGAGGAGAGATGAGAGAGGAGAGAGTCTGACTCGAGAGAGGTGGCGAGAGTGAGATGAGAGCTGGAAGATTGCGTCTGAGAGCCTTCGCTGCAAGGTGATATGTCGTCGGCCGTCTGGTGCTGCGGCTGCTCCTCGAGAGAGCTTTCCTGTCCTGAATCGATTCGCTCTTGCTTCGTCACTTTCAACCGCTTGTTGCCAGTCGCGTCCCATTCATCAGTCCTGTACAGAGACATCCCACTATAAAGTACAAGTTCTACCCTAAACCTTGTCCTTGATCCACCTACTTTATGCATCAAGGCCAATTTAGTATTCATTGCTAGTCTAAAACACTGGGGGGGAGATGAAGAAATTATGTATGTAGGTTTTGTGCAATCTCAGGTTTCAACGGCAATTGAAATGGCAAATGGCAATATCATCCTTCTATCTGTCTGTGATCTGCATAGCCCCGTGGAACACTCCTGCCTAATGGCACTGTTCAGCTATTCATTGAAATTTCAGTTGAAATGTCCGTTATCATTATCGCCCTGGTGGAGAGCTTCCTAGGGTGACAACAGGTGGAGGTGGTGGACACCTGCACGTTCCTGGGAGTACACGTGACTGACTGACAACACCAAAGCCCTCTATAAGAAGGGACAGAGCAAGCAAGATGTTCCACATGTGCTACAGGCTGCTGCAGATGTTCTACCCAGTCTGTATGTAGCCATGTGTCCTCTGCTTTGCTACTGCTTGTTGGAGGGAGGGTGCATTGCATTCAACTTTGCACTGTAACTAATGGGCTATCTTGCAGATCAATTATAATTTAATTTCAAAGGGAATTCTTTACATTATATATTAATACCATCAAAGGGCTTTAAAATGCACCAGCTTTTCAAACCATGAATGCGTTAAGTCGTTTTGTGATGACGGCAACAGCAGTGGTAGTCCCTCACTCTTGGGTTGTGAGTTACAATCTCACTGAGAAACCATTGTGTTTTGCGTTTCTTCATCCTCATCTTTTTCTTATGTGCTTGGACCCCGTTAACTGCTGCTTGTGGCCATATTGTGAATATTCCGTTGTGGAATGTGGTGAATATTTAGGTCCTAATCAACTAAAAGTAGATCACAACATTCAAACCAGGGATGCAATGTCTCATTTATGTCACATTGATCTGTGTTCAATTTTGTTCTTCTTATGTGCAGAATTTCAAATACATTTTAAGCACCTCCCAGTTTTCAAAGTCTGGCAGTTTCAGTAAATCTGAAATCTGTCCTTTGTGCTGTAATTTGCCCACAGACATTTAATTAAATCAAGTATTTATGTAGCAGGTCATAGAAGTGATCTTTAGAAGCCGATCACTAATATATATGTTCTAGTCTAGTTCACTTCACTCAACCAGAAGGCTAACCAACAAGCTTCAAATCATTTACTCAAATGGACATGTGGAGACAGTCTCCTTTGTCCAAGATTTTAGTCGGTTTGTAGCTAATGGCCACACTTGTGGCACAAGCGGACCCTGTGCTAGGCCTTGAGCACCCTAAATGGTCAGCCGTAGGGAGCTCGCTCATATAATGGCTGTCAAGAGCTTGTTAGAAATGTATGTGTGAGGGTGTGCATGTGCGTGCATGTGAGTGCATGCAAGCGCGCCATAGGAGTACCTGGATCCGGCGCTGGCAGTAATAGTCGCAGTGGTGGTGATGTACTACAATTACAGCCCAGAGCAGGCCATTATACACACGTGCACACACACTTCTGCTTGGTCTGCGGATACCGGTACACCTGTCACCTACGACATGGTCCCCAATGCAACGTTCAACAACACACACACACACACACACACACACACACACACACACACACACACACACACACACACACACACACACACACACACACACACACCTCTCACACACTCTCTCTCACACACATTGTTGCACACTCCTTCTGAAGCTATTTTCTGAAGAAAAGCTGCTCTTAAGCTGTTATATGGCCTTCCTACTCACTCATGCTATTATGTGTCTGCCCATTACAGGCAATTACTGCTCAGAGCACGGCGCAACCTCCAACACGCTCACACCCTTTTAACACTATTGGTCAAGGTGGCAGCTTGCTCATGTCACTTATATACTATACATCCCGGAAAACAAGTTACTGATACTGAATAATGTCACACAGCTGAGCTTTGTGTTTCCATGACACCGGTGTCGACATACTATGCTTACTATTCTATCTATCTGCTGTATCTATCGAATCGATCGTTAAGAATTAACTCTATTAAATTAATCAATTAAACAATTAATTGAACATTCCACGGAGTTACATTTCTTAGAGTTGACAATTATTGATGTCAAATGTTTCAGCATTGTCGCAATCTCCTGTCAGTCCTACATTCAGGTTCATAGGAAAATCACAGCTGATCAATTAATCGATGATCGATCAATAAGGTGAATCAACTAATCGATAATTTGCGATACATATACAGTAGCCTATATATTGTATACTGTAACCGCAAGTCATTGCTGCTGTTATATCTTCTAATGGCAAGTCCTCTGTATATCTGTCAACTCTTCATTAAACTCCATGCAGTAAAAAAGAAAAAAAGAACATTTAGTAATTCCATTTAATAGCTCCGGAGAGACTCATAAACCTGCTGTGCCCCGACAAAATGGCGTTCGACAACATGAAAGACAACTTCCTGTATTTGGCCCTCAGCGACCAGTAGTGGCCCGGTTCCCCCACATCAAACGGGGCCCAATAGGAAACGTCCCTGCGGAGACAATAACAACCTTGTCGCTTTTGATTTAGCCGGCGACCCCACTGTACAAACACTGCACGCCAGGCTCTGTACCGTGGCCAAAAGGTACCAACATGAACACACACGCACACGCACGCACACGCACACACACACACACACACACACACACACACACACACACACACACACACACACACACACACACACACACACACACACACAGAATGCTTTTATTATCTTCAGTTTCTGACTTTTGACGCTGCCTGAACTTCCTGCCAGAAGGGAGAATACGTTTCCTATGGCACAGGGCCAGAGAAGGTACTGTAGCAGGTCTGTGTGTGTGTGTGTGTGTGTGTGTGTGTGTGTGTGTGTGTGTGTGTGTGTGTGTGTGTGTGTGTGTGTGTGTGTGTGTGTGTGTGTGTGTGTGTGTGTGTGTGTGTGTGTGTGTGTGTGTGTGTGTGTGTGTGTACGTGTGTACACTGTTATTATTCCTGTCAGCCTAGTGTGAACCATGTTTCTTGATGTCTGTTCACTGTTTGTTCCAGGTAGTGGTGGACAGTAACTAAGTACATTTACTTGAGTATCCTCCTATAATTTGACTAACCGGTGGTGTCTTGGTGTCGCGCGAGAAACAAGCAGCAAGGTCTATGAAAACAAGGCCAAACGAAACGAACCCTACAAGCAACAAGGTCTATGAAAAGAAGGCCAAACGAAGCGTCTTCACACATATACCTTGCCTCTTGGAAAACAGCCGATCTACAAGCTCACAACGCATCCCCACACCCACCTGCACTTTCACAACCAACGCCAAAACACACTACCACCAATATGGCCCCTAAACCGCCTACAATAGGCCAACATGGCAACACCAAAGCGTGCTTACACACCATAGACCCCGCCCACTCTCGCCAGAGAGCCACATTTTATTCTGCATCGTGGCTGCCTCCGTGGTGTGTGTGTGGGTGGGGGGGAGATGATCGCACCACAACTTGGGTCCGTGCCCGTGTATGCGTGGACACGCACGTGCGCATGCACGTTGGGGAGGCACGTGTCACAATGTACATTATTTGTGTTTGCGCAACGCCCGTGTGTGTGTTCGCGACGGGCCACGGGCCGCATGAGGATGTACCGTGGTGTGTGTGTGTGTTTGTTTGTGCGCGCTCGCGCGCGCGTGTGTGTGTTGGCGACGGCCGACGGGGAACGGCTCCGCCTGTTAGATCTGTATATACGCGGGTGTTTGTGTGTGTTCTGTTCCTCCACGACGGGATGTGCGTGTGTGTGTACACACTACACCATTGGTTCTCAAAGTGGGGTCCGGGGACCCCAGGGGTCCTTGAGGGAGTTCCAGGGGGTCCCCAGCTAAATGATAGATTAGGCACCAAATGGACCCATATGGGTCTGTAACTCTGAGAGTGTACAAATGGAACCAAATGGACTCTAACGGGTCCATTTGGTTCCATTTGTACACTCTCAGAGTTAAATTAACATACATTTTACGATATAAACTGGGGTCCAAGGGATAGAAATGCCATTAAATGGGGGTCCGTAGCCCTAATGCATGTCAAACTGGGGGTCCTTCAAATTAAAATGGTTGAGATTCACTGCTAGAGCCGTAAAAAAATATTCTCTTATGGGGGTCCCTGGCATATCTTTTCAAATGGGGGTCCGCAGGCTAACAAGTGTCAATTTGGGGGTCCTTGCGATGAAACAGTTAGAGAACCACTGCACTACACAGTACAAACTCACTTTCGATCCCTGATAAACTGTCTGTTCTCAGTGCATAAGCCAAACTGCACACTTTGGGTGCTCATATCCCCCTACGGGTATGGTCTAGTTGTACTTAACATTTCTAAGAAGGGACTCTTGGGACCCAAACGTAGTAAAATATAATTATGAATTAACCATTAAATCCAGCCCTATATTGCGCTGATCAGAGCAATGGTCACCGAGTTATGACCATTTGACATGTTAAACACTGCTGTAGTGCCCCGTATGAGTGCAATGTTGTTTTTTTTGGCTGTGACTATTTTCATGGCAGACACCTGAACAGCGTTTGTGGCAGGTTTGGTGCGGATTGGTAGCCTGACACTTAGCCTGAATTTTCATTTAGTTTCACTCCATTATTCTTTTTTTTTTTACTTCTAAATTTTTATCCCGCGATTTTTGTAACCCATTTTTTTCACCCGGTGCCAATTTCCTAAGTGAT
Organism: Gymnoscopelus braueri; assembly: GCF_963280865.1. NCBI lineage: Eukaryota > Metazoa > Chordata > Actinopteri > Myctophiformes > Myctophidae > Gymnoscopelus > Gymnoscopelus braueri. Next base: position 28,551,658 of record NC_137619.1, read on the forward strand.
CCTGGGCACTACACCAGCCCTACACCAGTATTACACCTGTCACCCCACAGTAGGGAGGCCAGGGCCGAGCTCATGCTTCCTTCAGGCATGAGAGCCAACTGACCTTCTTGTCACCTGACAGGGGGGAGTTTCCCTGGTTGGACGTAGCGCGTGGAAGGAACACGTTATTCCAACCAGTTCCCTTCCCCTCCATCAGGCGCCCCGGCTGTCATGGGGGAGGCGGTATAGTGACCAGGATTACTACATGTTTTTGTGAGGGTATTAACTACCCTAGGAGACACGGGGAGAACATGCAAACTCCACACAGAGTAGGCCCTTTCGCCAACCCCACCTAGGGTATGGGCGCTGATGACGCGGAGGAGAAGACACGCCCCCAGTGCCCACAGCGTCCCCGGCGGGAATCGAACCCAGGACCTTCTAGCTGTGAGGCGACAGCGCTACCGACTGCGCCACCGTGCCCCCCTATTTCACTCCATTATTCAGTCTGAAAGCCCTCTCAGTGTAGCTGTTTTCTGAGATGGGGGCGTGGCCAAAGTGGGACTCTTTGGCGACTGGTTCATACTGGATTATCCCGATCCCGATTGGGTCGTTTAGATTTGCAAACGAGAAAACCACACCTTCTACAGTGTCACCAGACCCTGAATGCGAGGCTAGCGATTTCAGGGGCTGAAGCCAGGCTAGCGTATTGGAGCAACAGGGTACCGGGGCCCCCAAACGTGGCAACTGGAATGACTATTCTGATGGCAGGCCCCTGAATAGTGTTTGTGCCAAGTTTGGTGCGGATCGGAGTAACGGTGCGCCTTTGGCACCCAGGGGACCCCCCAGGTGTGACTATACTGATGGCAGAGCTGACCAGTGTTGGTGCCAAGTGTCGGTCACTCGGACCTCCATCAGGCATGCCTGATGGAGGTCAGAGTGACCGAAATGTTGTATTGTAGCGACCGAAAATGTATTGATCCCTATCGATACATTTTTGTAAGTGAAGACAGTGTGCGGGACTGCCCCTTCTTTCTAATATAGGATAGTGAAAATAGTTACAAGGTCACAATGTGTTGCAAAATGTTGACTTGATATTGAAAAAGAAAATTTACTTTGTAATTTGAACTTTTGAATACTTGAGTATTTACTTGCGTATGTACTTTGTCCACCACTGGCTCCAGGCTATATATGTTGCAACAACCTTTTCATCCCGTAACATATCAGCATGCACGTACACAGAAACCAGCTGCTGTATTCCTCACTCGCTAAATGAAGTACCAGAGGCCCTGTGGCGCAGGTTGTAATTACCCAGCCCACTAAAATTACCCTTCTGTCTCGCTCTTATAAAAGCATCCTAATACTGAGAGATCCCCTTTTGATGGGTCATCAGTATGAATGAATTATTTGAACTCATCCTGAGTAGACCAGACATGAAAAGATCCAAATTGGCTAAGAGATTGTCTCGTTCCCCTTCAAATGCAGCCTCTGGTTGTGTGGCCTCTTTGGCACTGGTTCTCCACCTGTGGGTCGGGGGCCCACTGGTGGGCCGCTGTGTATTGCAAGTGGCCCCCCAAATAATTGGTCAAACTCTACGATTTTTATGATAACATAACATTAATATTAAAAATCACATCCAGTGTGAAGTGGGCGGTGTGGTCATCACAGTGGTCATCATAGTGATGGAAGCTCACTTCCAAACAAAAATTATTTTTGGAAGTCCATAATCTTATTTATAGGTTATTAATGTCATCATGTGTCTCGCTAGCCAATCACAGTGCTGAATAGAGTCAGCCAATAGAGTCAGCCAATCACAGTACAGCTAGGGGTCTACTAATGAGCCAATCACAATGCAGGAAACTAATACTAATGAGGTGTCCCAACCTCACTTATAGGGGCGGCTACACCGCCCAAAAATCACACCCAGTGTGAAGTGGGCGGTGTGGTCATCACAGTGGTCATAGTGATGGAAGC
>NC_137619.1:28558607-28613607 GCF_963280865.1 Gymnoscopelus braueri
AAATTACCACTCTGACAGCTGCTTGATTGCTATGACATTTCACCGCACGGCCGTTCCCATCGCACAACCACTGTAAATGACATATATCACAATAAGATGCATGGATCCATCACTGCTCTCGAGCACAAAGAGCTGCACCCGTACGTTGAAATGGAGCTGCCCATGTGACTGTCACTGCCCCTGAAAGCCTTTGTGACAACTGGCTGAATGTGAACAGTACAGCAGGCGATTAAAAATAGTAAACTGTAGAATGAGTTGATGGCTTTGTTTATCCTCCACAAATTGTTAAAAAAATTATCATTGCCCGCTATATTGTATTTTATTTCTTATATATTTTTTCCATTACAGAGGACAGATGGTCGGAAAGCTGATGGCAATAAAGTCGATATTTGATACAAAACCAGAATATAGCCTATGTCTCAACCAATATGCCCCTTGACAGGGCACATCATGAAATAATTCAGCAATGCATTTCTGCATTAGGAGATAAATCAAAGAGCAGAGTGACAGAAAAGATGTGCCAAGAGATGTAATGACACATTATGTCCTCACAAGTAGATATGGTGAGTTATAGGATGCCTTTGTTGAAATGAAGCCATAACGAGAGCCTCAGTTAAAATACTCATCACACCTCTGACATTATATTCAACCATTCCAAACAACAGAGGCAGCGTTTACAACTGCCATTAACATGTGTATCGTGCCAAGATTTAGCTGGATTACATTTACACCTGTTATTAAAACCCATTCCCGGTATATACATACACATCTGATCTCTGTTTCCCATGCAAAATGAGAAAACCAGATTGATGAGCTTGACATTTCCTCTTAAATCCTCCAGAAAGATGGTGAATGCTTGGGAAATTACGGTATGCACATTTTATTATGGCAGGGGCCTCTGTGTTCGGTTGCTAGTAGCAGTATCCAACCTAGCTAGTGTTTAACTAAGATTATGGCTCAATCGAATAGGGTTCAACAATTTATTGATGTGTGAAACTGAAAGTGGGGTTTGCTGGAATCTTTGAATGGATAGATGTTAGAGCTCAGGGTGGGAGCATTATCTCATCTGTAGAATATTAGGACTCCACTGAGTCACCAAAAGAGGTATGAGAGCTGATGTGAACATGGGCTTTGTCCGATTTTATAGTTTTTCTCAACTCTTGAGCCGAATGTAACGTAATTGTTGCTAACTTGTTTCTGTAAAGTCAGGCCAGACTCGCATTTTAAAATGCGAGGGTGTTAAGGACCTGTGCATCACGTACATATATATTTGAGAGAGAGAGAGAGAGAGAGAGAGAGAGAGAGAGAGAGAGAGAGAGAGAGAGAGAGAGAGAGAGAGAGAGAGAGAGAGAGAGAGAGAGAGAGAGAGAGAGAGAGAGAGAGAGAGAGAGAGAGAGAGTGAGAGTGAGAGTGAGAGTGAGTGAGAGTGAGAGTGAGAGAGAGTGAGAGTGAGAGTGAGAGAGAGAGAACTTGTTGATGCATGCATAACATTACAATAGTGGATTCCCGAAACGGGGGTCCACAGGAGCTACCATCCCTACCAGTCTCTCTGGAGGTGCGCGTCGGAGCTCCGGGTGGCCCGTGGGCCGTCTATACCTGCCCCGGGAGCCCCCATCCCGGTATGGATGTGCCCGAGGGGTCCCCGGGGGTCCCTGCCAACACACACACACACACACACACACACACACACAGCCAGGTCTGTGGGTAGCTCCCACGTTTTCGGGACAACTGCGGCCGAAAAACCTAGGTGAAACCGAGAGAAATTAATGCGGAATAAATCGGTTAACTGATAGTATTAATAAATTAAAGCAAATAGATAATATAAAAATAATATGAAGGAGATCAAATTGTTTAACTGATAGTATTAAGCGATTACAACTTGCTATCATAGTAAGCTCACTGATAAGTCCACAATTGTCTAATGAAAATAGTCATAATAAATTATATAAATATAATATAAAGCGGAATTAATCGTTTAACTGATAGCATTAATTAATAAAACGTTGTGCTCTCGTAGTAAGCTCACTGATAAATCCCCAAATGCAAAACAATATTACCTTCACAGCTTGTGCACAGGGCAAAACAATTACCATCACAGCTTTGGTGTCCCCACGCCCACCTGTGACATCACTCAGTGTCCCCACGCCCATTGGTGTCACCACGCCCATACTCCAGCAAGCTCCATCTTTGCCTGCAGTTACCCAGTACTTGGAAAAAGGTGCCTAGACCTCAAACATCACACCTGTTTCCTGCCCTGCCGGCTGTAACACAGACATCCATTTGTCTCTGTGATGAACTTTGCTGCTGGCTCAAATCCCCTTTTTCGTGTACTTACCTTTTATACAGAACAGAGCGGCAGAATAATGGCACAACAGGCTTTGTAAAAGAGGCTAAAGAGAGGAGGATTGACCTGATAAAAGTACTGTAAGTGGTTGGGTAATTGGAATGCAGATGGATTGAGACAAATACATGCTCTCATTACATAAAATTAAGTTGATATATTTCCTTGTTTAATCTGCACACACAAATCTTTTACCACACACGCACGCACACACAAGCAGATACAAGCTCACTGCGCATTGTGTTGTTATTGTGACACATTGTGAGCTTAGATCTGCTATTTTCACCGAATGAATTTGGTGTAGAGGGAAAAAGGATGGGGGAAAGTACGGACCCCTGGGGGACCCCTCGGTCAATGAAGTATATAGAATTTAAGTGTTAACAATAATCGGTCAGCCCATATCAACAAAATTGTCACTATCTGTCTCACACTATCACATCTCTGTCTGTCTGTCTGTCTGTCTGTCTGTCTGTCTGTCACTCTCTCTCTTCTCACTGTTTCTGTCCCTCTCTCCCCTCTGGCCACTCCCACATTCCTTTTCTCCTCACTTCATTCCCCTCAGCATATCCTGTATTAATTGTCCATTGTGTTCACCTGTGTCTTGTTAGCCCATGTGTGTATAGTGCCCTGTTTAGCCAGAGCCCAAAGTATGTTACTTGTGTTTATTTCCTAGTGTTCCAACCTAGCCAAATAATAGAAAACCAAGACTGCCCATCTCGCTTTTTCTTGTTTCTGTGTGACATAGATGGCCATACCCACTTTCGGGTCTCCTGAAGCATCTATGTCCTGAAGCACATGTAACAGAAAGTGGACGTGATTCTGAATTGCTTCTAGAACGGATTTTTGTGTGTGCATCTGAACTGGAAAAACAGCACATGTAAGAGATTTCACATTGTTTAATGTAAAACACTGTAAAAGAAAACACATTAACTGGAAAAACAAAAGCAAACACACAAAAATAAAACCATTTTGACCACATGGGGCCATTAGCTCGGCTAAATGCGGACAGACAAATTTGTAACAGTAGCTGTATATTTGTCTTGAATGAAATCTATTGGAGCCTTTCTGATACCAAGGTACATGCTGCAAGCCACCATCAATACTTTGGCTTTGTTTTCAAATGTGATGCAATTTGTTTTAGTCTAGTCAAATTGAACATACTTTTCACATGTGACATATACCATAGGACTGTTACCCTCTCCCACACTTACCATAAGTAGAATTAGTTCTCCTATATTAATTGAAGCGGTTTGTCCGAAGCTTGCCAATTCCATTGTCATGGAGAAAGGGTTTGCATCATGTCATCCTGTGATCAAACAATTCAAACCCCTCATGACCCATGATTAAAAAGTAGGCATGTAACGATTTATCGTAAATCGATTGAAATCAATTCAAACTGGTGACAATTTAAATCGATTTAATAAAAATCGATTGCAAACAGCAGAGGGCGCGTAAAAAAAATGGATCTTTGTAAGAGAATTGATTTAAAAAAAAGTTTGCAGTCATTTGCTACTGTATTGAAAAGAGGATTAGCGAAAACAGATTATTGTACTGTATATACTTTTTTTGTAATACTTTTAAAAAGATTTTTCGGTCATTTGTCTGGAAAATACATTTGTTTTAAAAATCGTGAAAAAACGTATTGAGATTGGAATCGTATCATGTGTTGAGTGAATCGTTGTTACATGCCTATTAAAAAGTATTTGAAGAGAGAAAAACATGATTTCTGATAACTTTGCTGCTAACCATGGCTCTTGTCATAATGTTAACCATATCCTCTCTCATCAGTTGGCTTCCTACCTCATACTTTCCCCTATCTTGAATTCCGATGAGGGAGATGGCAAATCGGAAGAATGAAACGAATCTGGTAAGAGAGAGTACTTTTACATTTTATATTAGAAACCATGATTTTCAGTGGAATTCTCTATGCCCTCAGCAGAAGAGAACAATAGTACACATTTGGTTCCACAGCTGGTTTCCACATCTTTCTAGCTATAAAAAGATAGTTCCTTCTGTGCTTTGATAACACGGCCTGGTAGGGAACGACGCAAGTTGGGAAGGATGCAAGTTGGGGATGCAAAAAGGCACATCATTTCTGAATGGATTCATTTAACACCTTGAAACTTTGAGCAAAGGTTTGTGCTGTGGCAAGGAAGGAAGTACTCATAAAGCTACACTATGTAACTTTTTAGTGAATAAAATGTCATTTTGACCACAATTGCGGTGGTTGTATCCTTTCTCTTCTATTGAGACATGTATATCCATCCTGTGGTCTGGTTTGACCACTACTGGTTGACAAGTGGTACTGCCTGAAGGTCAAAATTAAAATTCTTCCCTGGGAAAGCAGGCAGGCTCTATTAGCTGAGTGGTAAACATTTCAGCACCTTTGCGGGGGACCTGGGTTTGAATCTGGGATAGGACATGAAAGTTGTATAGCTTTAACATAATGCTGATTGGTGTGGCCTATCACAAAAGGGTGCATCATTTCCTTATGCCTCAAAACCTTGTAGGAAGTTTTGTCATGTGTTTTCATACTAATTAACAGTTGGCCTCTCTGGGCCACGTCTACTCCCTGATCAACCCCCCCAGGCCACACCCATTTCCATTTTGCATGTCTCTAAAGGGGCCTTGTGGGGTGTCATTGGTCTAGACGACCTGCAAGGCCATGGCCTATTCCAGTTTTTGTTATGTCTTTGAAGGGGGTCTTGTGAGATGTGATTGAACTTGACTTGGAGTCACTCACTTGCTGGTCAGTCCTCTGAATATACGAATATACATTTATAGTAACATATATCTCCAGATTTCAACTTTTTATGTTTTTTTGTAAATTAATGCTCTACTACTTCATCATACAAGAGTGTCGCACAAAAGTAGTGAAAATAGCAGATCTACAAGCCAGGCGTCGTGAGCTTGTAGATTGGCTATTTTCACTATTTTAAATATTCTTTAAAAATATGAATAAACGGTTTTGAACTTACAAGGCACCAATAGTAAAATTAATAAATATAATATTCTAATATACAACATGGTATTTTGAACCATGATGAAATCTTGTTTCATTGTAAAACTGTTGAATTGAACCTTTTCCCGTTTAAGGATGTGGCAGTGTGCATGCATGGAACACTTCATGGAACAGCAGCCTCTTTGGTGCAGGGCCTGCGCTCTACTGAGTGCACTTCACTAGATTCCCTGTGCAGTGGTGGAAAGTAACTAAGTGCATGTACTCAAGTACTGTACTTAAGTACCATTTTGATGTATTTTTTACTTTACTGGTGCATTTCCAATTTTCAATAGTTTTACTTCTACTCCACTACATCTCAGAGGCAAATATTGTATACTTTTACTGCTACAATTATTTGAAAACTTTAGTTACTTTGTAAGATATACATTAACCACTTCAGCCATGGATTTGAAAATAGCCAATCTACGGCTAGCTCTGCGGGTAGATCTGCTATTTTCTAAGGATGTTATACATTTGGAGAAATGGGATATTGTGCATAACTAGACGCGTCGCAATTCAGGGCAATTGCAGAGTGTGGTTGCGCCGACGCGAGTCGCGGGTCGCTGCTGTCGGGACTCGAGGAATACGCTGGGAGGAATACCATCGGAGGCTGCGCCAAATACATTGTCACATAACTCCTGAGATCACTTGCGTTTCATTTTGAGAGGATTGATCCCCCCAACATAGGGTTTTTGCATCAAACGGTTACATTTTGAGCATTTGTGGCGCATCCTATGGATCAAAGTGGAAATGCTTTTGGGGATTTGTTGAGTAAACCACCCTTGACATGTGATTCAAATTTGGGATCGACTGGACGTTTCGTTCGTGATTTGTGGCCTTTTTTGTAAAACGGGCCCCTTCCGCTAACTTTGGAAGCCATTTACGGACGAACGGTATGGACTATCAAAATTCTGTTTCGGTCCAGATTATCGCATGGGTCCAGATATCATGTGTACTGATTTTTGTGAAATTTGGAGAAAATATGTGGGAAGAGGAGCTAAAAGTGTGTTTTGAAGAAAATTCAAAATGGCGGGAAATCTATCCTGACGCAAATGGGCGTGGCCTATATGGGGAGTTGCGTCATGACCCGAGAAATCTAGGGAAAAAAGATTTTTATTCTACGACCTACGGTTCAAGAGTTATAGGCCAAAACGTAAAGGGGGCTGTTATAGCGCCACCATGAGGCCGATTGGTTTAATTATTTTTATAATAATTTTGGACTAAATCATGAACCTTCCCTCAAAGTCTTTAACTTTAACCCTTACGGTTTCTGAGAAAAAAATACTTGAATGGGAGTTTTTTAATTTTTCCATTAAAGTGGATGGGGACATTTAATGCACTAATAAATCAATATCAATTAAACTATGTAACCAATCTCTTAGCAAAATACAAGCACAGGATTCCCGGTGAGACCGGTCATTTTGACATAAGGCACTAAATTGGGAAAAATAAACTGTGGGAGGAGATCCCCGGCAAAATAAAGTTTATCTAGAAGAATAATATTAAAGCGCGAAGATAACTATAGTCTGGTTGCCCTAACAGGGCAACCACACTAATGAGTACTTTTTACTTTAAGTATATTTTGATGCCAATGCTTTTGTAATTTTACTCAAGTACATTTTGGAATTCTGGACTTTTACTTGTAACAGAGTGTTTTTTACATTGCAGTATTTATACTTTTATTCAAGTAAAAGAATTTAGTACTTTACCACCACAGTCCCTGTGCGAACACAGCAAATTCTCCACCTCATTTTGGGCCTCCCCGCCACTCCTCCTCCATCTCCCCTTCTCCTCCCTGCACCCTCCTCCCTGTCCAGTCTAGCAGCAGCAACAATAGTCCTCAGAGCCCCTTCTAGGGTGGCCATCGGGACACAAAAGCACAACGGAAATGAGAAATAACTTCTTGGGAGCTTGGCCTCTCCTACTCTTTACATCCCTCGGGCTCTCTCCACTACCTCTCTCCTCCCTCTCTGTCTCTCTCTCTATCTTAGATAGAGAGATTGAGATATTTTCAGGGGTGGGTTGGTCTCTCTTCCCACGTCTGCTGCAGTTGTTTCCTTTATATCTTATCTGTTCTACTCTACTAACTTGTAGAGGTTGAAAACACGCACGCACGCACGCACGCACGCACGCACGCACACACACACACACACACACACACACACACACACACACACACACACACACACACACACACACACACACACACACACACACACACACACACACACACACACACACACACACACACACACACACCAAAAGATGCTCCACAGGCACAGGGCAAGGAGCAGGGGGCTTTATATATCCTAAGCATTACAGAAGTTGTAGTTAGGAACAGGGGTCTTGTGTGTGTGTGTGTGTGTGTGTGTGTGTGTGTGTGTGTGTGTGTCTCCATGCATACGTGGTGGGGGGGGGGGATTCCTGGGTTGACAAGGGGAGAGGAAGGGGCTCAGGAAAAGGAACAGAACTTTCCCTTTTGTGTCGTGTTGTGTTCCCCTTGTGTCGCTCAGAGGAAGCACACAACAAAAAGCAGAGGGCGGGGGTTATTTGTCCGCCCTTCCCTCCCTCTGTCCCCTTTCTACTCGTTCAGTCACTTACTTAGGAGTCCGTTGAATGGACAGAAATGGCCCCGAGGGGTTAAGAGAGCCACACAGACAGACGGCCACAGTTTAGAGGTGTTTGTCCAATACAGAGAAAGAGATGGAGCGAGGGAGGGAGGAGAGAGTCAGGACCACCTGAGTGTCTCTCTCTCCTTTTCAATCCACTCTTCCTGTTCCTCTTCATTGGCAGAGGGTCACCATTCAGCCCCAACAGTTGACAAAGATCACCAATGTGTGTTTGGGGGCGGAAGATGAAGTTAGTGTCTAAACGGTGCCTTGTCTGCCTCGTTATCGCTCTGTGTGTGTGTTTGTTTGTGTATTTGTGTGTGTGTGTGTTTGTTCGTGGGGAGGGACGTTTGCGTTATTCCATAGACCACACAAAGCCACAAATGGTGACAATAAGACTGAACATTTATTTTTTGATCCTCAAGATGTTTGATGATTAATCTGAAATCCATTTACTAACAACCTGGAAGAAGATTAGAAGCCAGGATAAATTAATCTGAAGATGTTGGGACAAAATTAAACACGGGGTAAGACACTTCTCACTTGCAACTCCATACTAACAACATGCAAAAGACTTCTATGAAACATACCAGTTCTAGGAGTTATTTATCCAAACGTACACTAATATCTACAAGTTATACAGCCTAATTGTTTTTCTTGTGTTTATCTGACAACTGCTAGTCTGACCATGTTATGACCTTGTGGTGTACGGTGTCACATCTCTTGCCTCTTTATCGTTTTGTTTTCATTCTCCGTGACTTGTTTTCATTCTCGGTTTCTGGGAATAAGGCTGAGTTTGTCCACATTGTGTGGGTAGCCGTATGCGGGCCAGAAGAGAGGGCCTGCGTTCCCCATTAATCTGCCACATATGGTGGATCTGCAAATGACGGATCATTAATGGTAAACATTGACGGATAGCGTTGGCTTGTTTCTATGGGCTAGCTTGGATGGGTACACTTGTGATAAGTGCTCCATTGCAGAGAAGAGAGACAGTGTAAATGGGCCAGCAGAATACTGCTAATAAAGCAACAACCCCTCCCCCCCTAACCCCCCGCCCCCCACCTCCTCTCCTCCAACTTGACCTTTTGTCCCACCTGCTATTCTCTGGATGCGAAATTAGGCTGCGCCCCCTCCTCTCTCTCATTCCTTCTTTCTTTAACCACCTCTTTTCCTTTTGGGTGAACAGCCATGTGAAGAGGTTCATTACTACCATGGCTGGCCTACTCAGGTATGGCTTGGTCTGTTCCCACTATAGACCTCCTCCCCCCCTCCTCTCTCTCTCTCTCAGCTCCCTGGAAAAGGGAAACATGGCACATAAAGGTCCTGTTAGCACTTCCTATGAAATCAGCAGCTTGCTTCTAGAAGTACAACTCTCCAATTACCTAACACCCTGAACCCACACACACACACACACACACACACACACACACACACACACACACACACACACACACACACACACACACACACACACACACACACACACACACACACACACACACACACACACGCACAACCAGCGTTTGTGTATGTGAGAGAGAAAGACTTGGTCTTGCACCACCATTGCATTCTCCAAGGAAAGGCCTACATTCGGTACCTAATTAACACTGAAGATGCTCTTCTCGTCTGCTCTCCTCTTTTATTCTTTCCTGTCCTCGTCGCCCTTTTCTGCTCCTCCCATTATCACATGTTCAGGGTGCATTCTATTTACCATTCTTTCCCTGGGATGGTGGCCCCTGCTTCCGCTTAGAGAAGGACACACACACACACACACACACACACACACACACACACACACACACACACACACACACACACACACACACACACACACACACACACACACACACACACACACACACACACACACACACACACACACACAGTAGAAGGCTACAGTACTTTGAGATGGTGGGCCTCCCCTGATACCCCGACCACGGACTGTTTAGGCTGCTACCAAGTGTCAAGATGCTTCATAGCCACAGAACCAAGTGCAGTAGATGGCAGTTGATTAGCTATTTTCGGAATATTTTTTTTTTAATGCTAAACGAATATTTTGAAAAAGTTTGCCTATAATGACATGGCCAACATAGGGATGCCAGGTTGAAAGTGATTAACCACTTACACCCTCCACACTTGGATCTGAGTTGGCTCTGTATTTGGTCTGCGAGAAATTGTCTATGTTGTATAATTTGATTATAATTCTTGTTAAGACACATTATTGAGGTTAAAATATTAAGTAACTTTGTCATCACAAACCTATACATACAGTACAGAGCAATGTCCCTCAGTGAGGCTTTGCGCGATAATAATACATTTTCATAATTGCTCTGAGCTCTATTTAACTAGTCCAAGTTATTTCTGGCACACATTATACAACTTTATTCAAAGAGCATTTCAAATCTAAGGACTGGCTTTGTTGCTTTTTTGACTGAGGTAACCAGTTCTGCATGTGTTGTGGCAGCGGTGGCCTAGTGGTTAGAGGGGCGGTCTTGATACCGGAAGGTCCCTAGTTCGATTCCCCAATTCATCACATCAATCATGAATCACCGCTGAATAGCCCTTGAGCAAGGCTTCCATGCAGGGCCTGGCTGTAAATAAGTGTTAACTTAGTCCAACACCCTGGGTAAACAACAAACTTTGCTTTGCTTTGCTTTGCATTTAGCAGGCAAGAAAGGTGTGTTTCTTCAAAATGTGGGCATTTCACTATTCATTTAGCTGGCAAAAAGGGGCATTTCTTCATGGAAAAGGGGAGTTTCTTAAAAATGTGGACGTTTCATCTTTTTGATGATTGGTTCGCTATGGCTTCCCAAGTTCCCATGCTCTGGAGAGGCGTTCAGAGAGTTCCCATGCTCTGCAGGGCCTGTCAGAGATATGGCAGGCAGAGTGCCGTAAAGTTAAAAGTTGCACATTTCACTGAACAGGATAATAACAGCAACGATGTCATGAGATGTGGGAAGATCATCTGCATGCCTTCAAAAACTTTGTATATCTCAGGCATATGTGAATTTCTCAGGTACAGTATGTGTGTTTGTATAGCTTTAGCATATAGACATTAGCAAGTGATGCAATGCTAGTGTGCTACCATAATCTGGTCCACAGTGGCCGGACACAGCACTCCTCAGAGCGGACACAGGCGGCTTTCGCTGGCCGATGCTTGTATGCTTTCCGGCCTAAAACACAGACAGCGCACGGTGGGGCAGTCGGTAGCGCTGTCGCCTCATAGCTAGCTCCTGGGTTCGACTCCTGCCGGGGACGCTGGAGGCGTGTCCTCTCCTCCGCGTCATCAGTGCCCATACCCTAGGTGGGGTTGGGGAAAGGGCCTTTCTGTGTGGAGTTTGCATGTTCTCCCCGTGTCCCCTAGGGTATGTACCCTCACAAAAAAAATGGGTTACAAAATCGTGGGATAAAACTTTGGAGAAAAAAAAAAAACTAAACGAGGCACATCCAATAGTGCCCGGCTCAAGTCTGTCCGTCGCCACAGTCACAATTGACATTTATAAATGTTATTTTCTTAGGATGTAAATAAAGCCTAGCTTGCCGTGCGTGCGTGCGTGTGCGCGCGCACGCTGGCGGGACGCAACGATATGTGTGTGTTACTTCATTGTGCGTGTGCAGAACATGATCACTAACATGACAAATAGGCATTTACCCAAATGAACATTATACCATATCTTATTATAACCCACCAGCATAGTGATGACCAACCAGGTCAACACAGATCAAGCCACCCTGTACCTGAGGGGTTTGTATTTGAGGAATAATAGTATATCGCCTATATTGTAAGCTAGATGTGAGGGCCTAGGCTACTAGATGTGAGGGACACATAGCGGCCTGAACCTCTGTGTTATGTGTCCTGATTGGAATTACCAATTCAAGGTTCATTAACTGGTCCCAATATAGTTTTGAAAATATACATATGAGTTCATATGTCCAGATTAAATCAAGTTTGTGATTAAATTCGCCTTTAAGGACTCTGAGAGAGCAAGTTGTTGTTTCTCTACATTACACTCAAATATCCCTGTTAGGAAGGACATTTAAGGGGCCATTAATAATGTTCTGCGCGCAAACAACTACTACTAAACTAAACTAAACTAAACGTAGTAGTAGCGGCTTACTTGTATCACTTGAATCACGTAAACCCTATATAATGGGCTATACAATAGGTCCTCTAGCATTTTCCTCTAGACCAAACCTCTTAGTCAAAAATAGCCGATCTGCAAGCTTGTACATTTGCTATTTTTGCTACGGTTCAAATGATTTTTTCGCAGAATATTGTTACTTCTTCCATGGAAGCTGTGTTTACATTGATTGCCACCACACACACACACACACACACACACACACACACACACACACACACACACACACACACACACACACACACACACACACACACACACACACACACACACACACACACACACACAAGGACTAATTGCCAATATGCTGAGAGCCTGGGTGGTTTTCAGGTCAGCATAGAGTAAGTGCTGTGAAACTGGAGCAGAAGAAACTGGGAAGAAGGGATGAGGGTCTCTTCCTTGAACAATAAGACAGGTGTGGAGTGGAGAGAAGCAGACTGCAGGAATTATTGGGGGGATATAAAGCAGGAAGGAAGGAGTGGCAAATAGGATTAGTGATTTGAGAAGTGCACTCGTATACATTACAATTAACTTACATTTCACTTCATTTGACAATGTTCACTTTCCTCCACTACCGGATGAACAAGTCGCTTTTCTGACTGACGTTGTGCCTTTTCTGACTGCTTTCGATAGCATTCATTTTAAGCTCTGTTTTATACTTTGTCGTACAATGGTGTTGTGCAGTGAAAATACTCAATCTACAAGCTCACAAATGTTGCATCGTGACGTTACAGTATCTTTTTGTTTGGAAAGTTTTTGAAAATGTTTGAACATTTTCTCCTAAAATGACTTGCCCGAATAGAGACTCCATGGTGGAAAGTGGTTGTGTATGTTAGAAGTATGATTTACTAGGGTTTTGAAAATAAAGTCAATACTGGCTATTGATTTTTTGATGTAGCCATTTTTTAATTTGTTAATGATTCATTAAGACACACTTTAAACTGCTCCAACACTTGTTTAATGGACAATGTTTTGAACCTATTGACTCAACTTGATAAAGAGCCACGAAGAAGCTCAAAATGTGCAGTAAACAAGTGCTGCAGCAGTAAAGTGTGCAGGTTCTTTGCTTGTTATTCATGGTATTCCTTCTCAGCACCTGCCAAGGGATGAGCATGTCTTCTTCTCATGTCCATTCATTAACAGATGTGTTCTGATTGAACTTCAGTACTCATGTTATAAAACAAGACAGTATCTAATAACTGCGTGGCCTGGATCTATGACGTCATGTTGATGATGTCATATTGATATTTGCCCAAACATGGGAACGGCGGGACGATGGATCTGAGATTATGAATTCACAAAATGTAAAACGTATTCATAAAAAAGTCACAATTTGCAAATGTGGATTTAGTTCCTTGGCAGTGTGTAAGAAATTTGGCTGGATTGCTTTCCAAAGCATTAGGCATAGCTTTGTTAACGGCTATTCTCGCTGCTTTTCTAGAAACTAGACAAATCAGTAGTAGGTGGAGATCTCCAATCGTCTGGCCAGCCGCCTGTGTTACATAAATACAGCTGAAAATTGCAGATGGATAGAGTTGCACAATTCAATTAATCTCCTTTCAAATATAAAAATGCATTTCAAACTTAAAGCTGACAGGATATTGCATGTGCTATTTGAAGAATTAAAGTAAACTGTATTGTGTGTCCTGTGGTTATAAGACACAAATCTGAGTATAATTAATTGTGTATCTGCCTTTACACTTATTTTCTATTCTCAATAGACAATAGTATAGGCCTACAATAATATGTTATTCGTTTCATCTTCATCTTCATAGCATATCAATCATCATGGGCTAGATCTGTAACCAGATTACTTGGAGCGAGAGCCAAAGCTACAGATTACAACACACACACACACACACACACACACACGCACACGCACACGCACACGCTAAACTGTCAAAACTATGGTAACATTATCACCAATGGTGTTGGTGGAGATTTATCCCAGCTCGCTTCCTATCATATCACTAGATGGGATTAATGCCTCCCTGAGCGTGATGTTTGAATTACTTCCTCTGTGCTACAGTAGGTGTGGAGATAAACAGTTCCAAGTATAGATCTTTGAACCAGCAATGAATCTGCCCATCTGCCACACAGCTAGGAGTAGTTTACTCTCCTCAACAGTGTCAATAGCCTTACACAGCGAGCCAAGGATTTTCATTGTGGCATGGCTAAACTAAAGTATGAGCTTCTCTTTGCATACTGTAAATATCTACTGTAACTGATGAGACCAAATAGAAACCTCTGATCAGTACAGTCTCTTGCTGCACAGACTTAAATAAATAAAATACACAACAAATTAATATTTTCCTCATTTCATTGGAGACTCCCTCAAATCTCCTGATGGACCCCTTATCCTCAGGCCTGTGGAAAGGGCGTCCATAGGGATTCTAGAACAAACATTCAGACTTCATATCGTGTAATAAGGACAATATATTCATCATTTGGTTGACAATGAAGTGTAAAATTGGTGTGAAGTATTATTAATATTAAAATGTTTGCTTCAAAATATAGTATAACCTTCAAATATGCCCCCAAACATATTTGAAAAAAATATTGAATTATAGATGTCTATTGATATATTTTCAGGTTCACACAATTTAAAATGTTTTAGATGCTGTGTATGTGAGTGAAAGGGAGGATTTGTATCATGGAAGAGCGAGAAGGAAAACATGTGTGATGTTATCCTTTAGCCCTCACAACCATAGCACCAAGAATATTTTCTCCCATATATTTTCTCTGAGCATATAAGCCTGCAAATATTTTGGGACATTTTTTGTATGTTGTCATATGACAAGGCTATATTCATTTTCAGTATGAGCAAAGGGATGATGTGTTGTGTGATTGTGTGTAATCAAACCTAGCTTTGGTTCTGGTTCCTAAGTAAAAGGGAACGGAACAAAACCATTTCTGCTGGCCACACTATGACAACAATGTTTGTATGTTTTCATTTGTCCTGAGATGTGATGTAATTTAACTTGGCTTGCATCTGTGGCTGAATATCTTAGAAATTAAGGCCCATGGCTATAGCCCACAATAGTACCCATAGCCATAGGACTACAGCCTATACAACATACACTATTCTAATAGCTGGCCATATGATAAACTACGACAAGCACAACTTTTCGTATGCTAACTTGTGAAAAGTGATGGCACTTGACTTACTTTTTTTTTTAAACAATTAGTTTGTTTTGGTACATAATGGCAAAGTTATTTTGGTTAAGGCTAGGGAAGGTTTTGGTCAGTAAGAAAAACTATGAAGTTTTTGAAATGTCATGCGAATTAAAGGAGAATTCCGGACAAATTAAGTGTTATCTTTCATGTCTCGTTACTCACCTAGCGACGTAAAAAGTGGCGTTCTTTTTTTCCATATATTCCCCTGTCGTCATTTTTTAAACACCCTCCGTTGTTATAATGGGAGCGCGTGGGGTAGTGAAGTTCGTCTATTATAACCGACGCAATGTTATTTTTTTCTCTACTACGATTCATTGTAGAGTCTCATGATAGTCAAACATGCGCTGAAAATTCCTGCGAGCCTGCCGTTAATGGCGAACGATTTAACACTGGTTGCTTGTTTCCAGAATCTGGCAACACGAGTTGCCAGGTTCTGGAAAGAAACAAGCATCCAGTGTTAAATCGTTCGCCATTAACGGCAGGCTCGCAGGAATTTTCAGCGCATGTTTGACTATCATGAGACTCTACAATGAATCGTAGTAGAGAAAAAAATAACATTGCGTCGGTTATAATAGACGAACTTCACTACCCCACGCGCTCCCATTATAACAACGGAGGGTGTTTAAAAAATGACGACAGGGGAATATATGGAAAAAAAGAACGCCACTTTTTACGTCGCTAGGTGAGTAACGAGACATGAAAGATAACACTTAATTTGTCCGGAATTCTCCTTTAAGGCTACAGTACTTTGTTATGATACATATGTGGCCTATTATAGATAATATTTAGTTGTAACCATAAGGGAGATCTACAGAACCTAAATGTAAACAGTATTTATTTTTGTGCTGCACTGACTGGGGCCTTAGCATGTCTGAGAATCTGAAATATTAATTTAACTGAGTATAAAAAGCATCTGTGTAAGAGTCAATTCTTACACTCTCAGAGTTAAATTAACAAACACTCTCAGAGTTAAATTAACATATTGAAGAAATTTGCTATTATAATGTTGGCATTCTAAAATCTTGTTACATTATTCATCCATCCCTCATGTTAGTTATTATTGTTGGTATTGTTATTGTGGATTATTATTGTTGTTATTATTATGCTACTATTGTTGTTGGCGATGTTATTTTTCTTTGTATAATTTTTAATCATTTATTCTTATTTTGTAAGTTATTCTTGTCATAGCCTGCTGTAGTTTTTTTGCCAGCACCTTCAATATGAAGTAATAAATTGCTGCCCCAGAATAGCAGCCGATTAAGAGAGAGAGAGAGGATTATTTTGGATGAGGTCACTCCTATGTGAATTAAAACAGCGTCTCCACTGGAGGCCTAGTCACCCAACCATACACTGCCGAGGACGCTTAGTATATAGGGCGAGGCGTTAAACCCCATTTTCTCATTCATCTCCCTCTCTCTCTCTCTCTCTCTCTCTTTCTCTCTCTCTCTCTCTCTCTCTCCACCCACTCCTGCTCATCTTCCTCCAACTCTCCATCATCTCTCGTCTTGAAAGACAAGCCACAGTCATCAGGCTATTAAATATTTAAACAAAACACTGAAACTATATGAAAGATTAAGGGTGCATAAAAATAATTAAGGATTATCGCAATGAAAAATGCATGCTCGGTGTAACCTAGGAGTTCATGATATGAACAATACAATATTAATGGTGTGGAGTGGGGAGAGAGTGTGCAGGCAGTTCTGTAGGCTCATTAAAGGGAATGTGTTTGTGTCTGGCCCTGGCATGGCTGCGAGCTACAGATACCAGATCAGCTCCCACTGTTTACAGCTCGCCACAACAAACAAAGGTAATGAAACCATGCAGTGTAATAATAAGTTGCGCACGCGTGTGTTTTTGTGCGTGTGCATGTGTCATATATAGCACTGGTTCCCAAACGCTGGGTCGGGACCCATTTGTGGGTCGCGGACACATTTTTATGGGTCCCTTTAGATTTTTATTGCCTACATTTTGTTTTTAATTATCATTATTATTTCAAAATGTTTTCAAAAAAACAAATTCAAAGATTTTTTTATTTTTCATTAATTAAAAACGAATTCAATGTTTATTTATATTTTTTATTAATTAAAAACAAATTAAATGTTTTTTCAAAGTGATCTTCATGAATAAATAAAAATAAAAGAAATTCCATAAATTAGAAAACAAATGTTTGTAATGAAGTAGTGAAACTAGACGATCAACAAGCTCACAATGCAGTGCGGAGCAACACCTTGTGAGCTTGTAGATCTGCTATTTTCACTATTGGGTCCCAAACATCTCATTTCTCTTTTGAGTCTTGAGCTAAAAAGTTTGGGAACCACTGCTATATATAGCTACAACATATAGCCTAGAAATTCAACATGAAACGGTTGCCTATTAAAGCCCAACAAATAATATTTCACCATTCATTCAGTTGAACTCGGAGTAATTCTCGAATATTTTAGGCGACATTGGCAGAGTCTTAAATGTAAATTTGCCACGGGAAGGTTATGAATGCAGGTCGAATATTGAAGGATATATTCAACTCTACTGAAATTAGAAAGCACCAATACCCCCAAATCACATTAGCAAATGAACAGACTCAATTTCCTCTGCATTTCTTCACCAGTCTCATCCTAGATATCTTTTCATGGCCTTGGCCCATTTTAACATTGATATTTTAACAGTGTTTTAATTATTGGGAGGGAGAGAATTTCCCCACATCGTCGGTTTTCAACAATGTCAGCTCTTTGTCACATTTTCAGGTCATTCCGCTATGAATGAAAGCCATCGCCATTTGGAATATGGTATCAATAATTGGCGGCCTGGCCGCCGGGAGATTTGACCTCTTCTAAAGCGAAGGATTAGGGACAATATAATGAGAAAGTCATTGTGTCAACGGATTATGCAACTAGCCTATCTTTAGGTGCCACACCACCACCTATATATATATATATATATATATATATATATATATATATATATAATGGAGCGGGCGTGTCACTGGAATATCATATGATGGACAAAAAAATGTGTAGGTTTCAAGATGTCAAACGTCCGTCACAAAGAGAATAGAGGACCTTTTACGCACGGTGCCGCGGCGCGCACGACACACACACACACACACACACACACACACACACACACACACACACACACACACACACACACACACACACACACACACGCACACGCACACGCACACACACAGTGTTGCCATATTTTATGATAAATAAGCAACCAGGTCTAGGAATACAAGCCCAAAAGAAGCAACTAGGCCACATGAGCACTTTAACCGTCGACTATTTGAAATAGCCGATCTTCAAGCTCATGCGGTGTGTGTGAGCTTGTAGATCTGCTATTTTCAAAAACGCTTGCAATAAAATGTGGAATATTGGAATATTTTGTAAACAACACAAATGCTCCCTGGCACACAACATTTTCACGCCCAAAGTCGCTTATAATAAGCAGACATGGCAACACTGTTTGCGGTCCTCTCCAAAGCGCCTTGCTCTGGCCTCCAGTCCAGAGACATCGCAACGCCGTTGTCGCCCTATTTCAAATGACAAGGCAAAATACATTTGCATGCAAATCACACTCCAATGCTTAGGTATACATTTTTTTTCCAGATTATGCACAGCTAAAATGAAAGTTTTTTTCTTTCTGTAAACAGAAGAACTAGGCTAAATATTTGGGCCGGAGGCATAATGTTGTATTTCAGTCTCTCTCTCTCTCCTCCCCTCTCTTCTGCCAGTTGGACTGAAGCTGAAAAGGAAGGGAGCTTGCACCTCCCTGCACCTCCCTGCTCGGTCGTATATATCTCGGGTAATTATGACATTGTTCACGGGTTTCCCCCCCTACTCTGTTCAAGTAGCCTGGTCTGCGCCATGGTCTGCACGGTGTTATAGCCCAAAACCGACAATTGCTCGGCCAAATGATGCCATTGAAGAACAATGAGGGCCAGGGAGCCTGTTCAATCATTAGGTAGCTGCTGCCACACTCTGTCTTTCCTGCCGTGGAAGGAATAGCTGTCAGTGTGTCACCGCAACAAGACTATTTATTCTCACATATAAGACTGCACCTCAAAGCATTTGTCAATGAAATACATTTCAGCAGGGAAAATAAAGATATATTTACGTAGCCCACACACACACGCACACACACACACACACACACACACACACACACACACACACACACACACACACACACACACACACACACACACACACACACATACATTATATATATATATATATATATATATATTTATTATATAATATATATTATATTATTTCTCATATATATATTTGTTTTTTTTTGTTTTTTAAATAAATAATAGCCTACTATTTGACATCGAGTTGATGGAATTTGACAATGTGTCATTTCAGGCTCTGTATATTAATAGACCTACACATATTGCATAGAGCTGATTCAAATATGCCTACATGACTTGTTGTTAATTATATTATATTAATTATAGATGTAATAAAACAGCTGTTTAAACAAGGATAAGCTAGAGCTAATGTATGTGTGGGGGGTGGGGGTGGGGGGGGGGTGCCAGTCATTATTCATATTAACTCTAAAGCTTGCTCAAAGAAAGGACCCGGATATGTGTTTTTTTAATTATTATTATTTCTCCATCCCAGCAGTAAAAGCGACATGAGGGAGCAGTGGAGCACGGTCTCCTCGGCTATTTGATAATTTTGTTAACTTTTCACCTCCGTTCAATATCCTGTCATGAGGATGAAGGCTGTGCCATTATTATCAGCGGCAGTCAGTTCCGTGACTCATTGTAATGGTTCCCTTCAATCACAGCCTGCCTGGGGTTCGGGCTGTATTTGAATTCTTAAATAGCAGCAGAATCTACGTCTCATCTGCAGACCTTAGAGACGCTATTTTCAAATAGCCAATGTATAGGGGTCAGTCCAGAGCGCGCTTCTTTTTGGGCTTGTTTTCCCAGACCTGGCTGGTTGCTTATTTCTCTCGTACAATCTGGCAACGGCGACCGCAAAGCTGTTTATAATTAGGCTAAAACCTGCGGATAGAAACAGCGTGGTCGCTACGACCGAACGGGAGGGGGAAAAAAAATCCCCTCTGTTTTTGTGCATACATTTATGCTAATATGCGTGCGCCTCATCGAGTCGTTTTGCGGGGGAAATGATAGTCGCATTAACCCTTCAACTCTTATTTCATGGCTGCCTCGTTAAGAAGCTTGTGTGGATTTAATTACCGTCGGTGGAGGCTGGGAAAGGTACGAGGCCCCGTGTCTCTCTCTACACCCCAACTTAACATCTCTCTCTACATCTCGCTAATTGTCGAGTATAATTCACAGTCATTATTAATAAGGCAAATTATGTAATTTTTTTAGAAAGAGGACTCGGGCGTATGCGTGACGGGGAATGTTACGCAATATATATCAATAATATATTTGTGCTTAAAACAAAGCCATATTCAAACAAAGACTTAATTACAACGTTGGACTTGAATTATTCAAATTAGCCCCCATATGCCTACATGGTGGTTAGAGTAGGCCAGGCTATATATGCACAATTTTTCATCCTTAGGCTAATAGGCCTACTGTAATTTTACCCTTTTGGAAATTGGGAAATATATATTGTTCTGAAAAAGGTCTCTCATCATACCCTCTCTCCGTCAAACACACAGACAGACAGACACAGCTAGTCTGTTAGTTTCTGACCAAAATGTTCACTTTTAATTTATTTTACTCTAGCCTACTATTTTATTCTGTTCTGTGATTACAATATGTTTTCCCATAGAAAGCAATCAAATAATAGTGCCAACTTACTGCTGATAAATAAATAAATAAGCAAAACAAACTTATTTTTTATTTAGGAGGATATATCTTCTAATACAATGGATAGCTATAGCCTATATTTACATCAGATTTAGTTGTAGACTACAGTGGAAATAACTTTGCTTAATACTAGCTCTTGGCCAACTTTGCAGAAGGCAACTTTCAGACTTTAAAGGCAATAACCATTAGCCTATATTATGGGAGGGGGACTAATAGCATACATGTAAAATAAATAAATAAATGCTGTACATGTGTACACTATTTGTAATACAACAGGTCATGTTTCTGTTTGTTTATTTTCCTGGTTGTATGTCACAGAATAGATCATTTATGCAAGTAACCTATTTTCTCTATGCTTGTATGAGGGGGGGGGGGGCACATGAATGCTTAACAGAAAGCAGCTGTAGCCTATAGGCATACCGCCAGTTTGTCCCTTAATTGGGTTTGTTTTTAAATTTAAATGAATGGTTTATTGTGTGTGATAGACGAGAGTGGGCCACATAAATTGTAGACCTGGAAACCGTGCAGCTCAACAGGGAAAAAGACGATGGAGTGAGACTGCTGCTTCAGGCAGTAGACCATTAAGATATAGTCTATCTGACCTTACAATGGAGGGCCACAGAATATAAATGAGTCTTATTATTCTACTATACTACTACATGGGTTCCCTAGAGCACTGCTTCTCTAAGTAGGGGTCCAGTGGTGGTCCCTGAGCAGGTATGTTTTTTTAAAACAGCTATTCTAAAAAACGTGTCATGATGGGACACATAGAGCGCTTGTAAATCTGCTATTTTCAAAAGAATCTTGACAAATGTTGACAAATCTTCTCTGGGGGTCACTGGCATAACATCTTTTAAAATGTAGGTCTACATGAATGTTAATTTGGGGGTCCTTGACATGAAAATGTTTGAGAACCACTGCTCTAGTCTCTCTAGGCCATCTCCTTTAACTACCCAGACTCACCCTGGCCTGATTCATCACATTCTATCTCCCCCTCCCTCAACATACAGTATATGCCAGGACAGGTAACAGTGTTGCTGCTGGGCCTTTTTTCTTAGTCTGCTCACGCCATCATATCGTCTCTCTCTCTTGTTTTAATCACCATTCAATAACCCCCGACGACTGTGTGAATGGCGACGTCTAATGGGCCGCTCTTTATTTGCTCTCTTAAAATTGGCTAGAGTCGATGGCAAACAACAGCGGCGCGGCCCGGCTGGAATAGAGAAATCACACACGGGTGACAGTGGCGGCGAGGCGAGGGCCGCAAATTAAGTCCTCAGCCACAAGACTCCATTAAACCTTGCGATATCAATCTGCAAGTTTATTATTGCCGAGCTCCACTATAGCCCACACCACACCACCACCACCCACCACTATCCCCACCACTGCTGTATTGCTGCAGTAGCCTACTCAATTCCGCATTATCAGAAAACACAGTCATTAAAAAGCATTTGACCTTTATGTAGCGACTATCGAGAAATTACCTCTTCCTCCCTCCCACCTTGTTCAGGCGAATAAATCACTTCTCGGTGAATTGTAAATGCAACGAACTCCCTTTTTTTGCTGTGAGTGGCGTTCGGTTCGCTCTGCCTCGACAGCGCCGGAGGAGATACCGCCGTAATTAAATGTTACATCTGCCAATTGTTTTCACGATGGGGACAATGGGAGAGGGAAGGGGAGGGGCAGGGCTGGCGAGCAGAGGAAGAGATGAGGGTGGGTGTGTGTGTGTGTGTGGGGGGGGGGGTGAGGCTGCGATGTGGACGGTTTGAAGAGGAGATCATGGAGGCATGGAGAGGAAGGAGAGGAGATAGGTGACAAGAGGAGGACAGAACAGGAGAGGGGAGGAGAGAAAAGGAAAGGGGAGCTAAGGCGAGGGAAGTGAGGAAGGGAAGGGGAGAGAACGGGGCATGGAGAGAGGCGAGGAGAGGACACAGACAGACAGGCAGATAGAGAGTGGTTCTTGGCCGCACATTGAGCAGCTCAGTGTCACCATCCTAGTCGGTATTGATCTGTGTTGTCCGCATGTGTCCCTCAGCCTGTGTGTGTGTGTGTGTGTGCGTTTGTGTCTGCATTAGTGCGCGTGTGGTGTGGGTGTTTGTGCGACACAGACACATGGAGTGTTAGAAGTGTAACAGGGCGTCTTAACACTTTGAAATCCCCCCTCTCAGGCAAGGCAGCTATCTGAGACATCTCAGCTTCTCACCCACACCTGGACCCAATGTCATCGCTCGTTGGAAGACAACCAAAAGACCCATGGTTGATGGCTCTGGCGTGCGTGTGCGTGCGCACGCGTGTGGATGAGAGAGAGGCAGAGATGATGATGAAGAATATGGTAAATGGTTTTATCCAAAGCGATTTACATTGTGCGTTACATTCATACATTCACACACAGACAGTGGAGGCAACCTTGCGAGGCACTGACCTGCTCATCGGGAGCAGTTAGGGTTTCATTGTCTTGCTCAAGGACATTTCAACAGGAAGCCAGGAGGAGCCTAGCCTGGCATGCGATGGCCAGACTAAAATCACTGCAATTTATTTTAGTTGCACTGGCAGATTCGTCTGGTTTCCAGGCAAGGAGGAGCCAGGGATCAAACCTCCTGAGCCACCTTCTACGTGCACACAGAAACACATGCACGTGCGGCTCCTTGCCTGTCACCACACACCTCATGTGTGGAGCAGGCCAGTGAAACGAGGACTGCAAGGGGAGTTGCTCTCGTGACGTCATTACATATCATCCTGTGAGCAATTAGCAAACTGCACAGGGGGTACATGAAAACATGCACCATACCACACAGCCTCGTCTGTGGCATGATGCTGTTTTCATTGCTTTGCATACACACACAGCATTGTGTGTATGCAGAAGCGTTTCTTCTTGAAAATGTTTGTTAGTTAAAAAATGTGTTATTCTGGGCATCATCGCAACCTAAAATACTGGATCTCATAACATCTCGCGTCTATCTTATCACAAATAAAGCAGAAATGCCAAAAACAAAAATAAATGAATTAAAACTAATTATAAAATAAAAAATTTAAGAACCATGACATCTTTTTGGGCCCATGTCAGCCCATGGCCCCTGGACCGTTACGAATCCCCAATCCCTGACCCCATGTCTCTCAGTGTCACCCATTTGAGGCTAATTTTATTTTGTGTGCAGCCTCTAAAATTCAACATGTCTTATATTTTATAACTTTTTCGGAAGTGGCGACAACTTCTCTACTCTGTTCTTTCCAACCTTTCCTCTATTGTTGGAACGGATACGGAGGACCACAGTGCAGTGTCATAATAATGTTCTTCTGTCAGCGAAGGCATGCACGAGGAAGGTCTGAAAGGAGGAATGGAGGGGAGGTTAGGAGGGGTAAACCATGGCTTATGCGCCAGGGGTCGAGATGCATTTCCATAACAGCGATAAATTGGATTTAACGGCCAATCATGGGCAACAATGGTTGAAGACGCTGAGGGCTGTTGTCTGTCCCTCCCTACAGCGAAGATCTATAGAGGTCTGTGTGTGTGTGTGTATGTGTGTGTGTGTGTGTACATGTGCCTAAACGGTCTTGTCTCGGCAGAGGTATGAAATCGCGGTGACCGTAAGCACCTTCTCTCCACAGCCGTGACCTGTTATCCCGTTAGTTGACGAACGCCAGGGGAGGCGTAGAATGTTTGCCCGCAGGGGCATGCCAGCACAGTCCGTATCTCCAGCTCTAGCGCCGATGTGCACACTCTGAGAGCCTACCCCGTAGCCCAGGATTGTGTCTGTCTGCGGCCTACAGGTGCCATAGGAAAGGATAAACATTAAAATCCTCAGTGTTAACCTATTAAGACCTGAGGCCGATTCTACAAATGCCTTCTAAATCAGTAGTTCTCAAGCTCTCAAGATTTTTCAAAAATGTCCAAGCTCGCAGCGCGGCATGAAACTCAATTTCTACAGTTATAAATGGATAAATGAACACATACTATTTTACTGTCGGTTTCATTTCTATTAATTTCGTAGCAATCGTTTAAGGGTCTAATTTGTCACTTTGTGCACTTTGGATGAATTAACGCAGAAGATTGTGTAGTGTGTGAATTAGAGGTGAGAGGAGAGTTTGCCCTGAAGAAAATATCTACATTTATTTCTTCACACATTTTTATTTAGAATTTTTTTTTTTTAAACGCATCATTGGATTTGATGTTTAGATCAGGCTTTAGGATGTTAAAAGTGAAAATTACCCTTTACGATCATAGACAATAACTGGATTACACACACACACACACACACACACTCACACGCACGCACGCGCGCGCACGCACACACACACACACACACACACACACACACACACACACACACACACACACACACACACACACACACACACACACACACACACACACACACACACACACACACACACACACACACACACACACACACACACACACACACACACACACACACACACACACACAAACAGTGTTTACCATGTGAAAACCAACACGGACAGTATGTAAAGCAAGCAGATGCCTGTTTCCCTATTAGGCATCATGTTGATTAGCCTAGTGTCTTAATAATCTTTGTTTTGGTGCATGTCTCTCCCAGTGTCGACCCCCCCCCCCCCCCCCCCCCCACACACACACACACACACACACACACCGAGAGAGAGAGCTATAGTCCTGAATCCAACCCCCCCATCCCCTCACAGAAAACAAATACACAATCAAACAACACTAAGCCAATTTCCTCCTCCCTTGCCCAGCTTACACACACACACACACACACACACACACACACACACACACACACACACACACACACACACACACACACACACACACACACACACACACACACACACACACACACACACCCCTCTCTAATTTCCTGAGGCCGCGGTACTGGCAGGGAGTGTGTTGTAGCGCCAACTGCGCTCAGTGTTTGGGGTAATTGCTCTTGCTGCGTTAGTATGGAAATCTGTGAGTGTGTGACAGGGCTAGATAGCTTCCTCCCAATGTTGTTCTGATCCTGCCTCTAGGCCTGCAGCCAAACTATTTTATCTCCAAATGCATTAGAGTGATCTTCCAATTAGCCCACGCTCATAATACTCCCTCATTCCTGGTGGCTGCCTGCTCTGGGGCTGGAGAGACAGAGACGTGGGGGGGGGGGTCGCAAGAGTGTGTGCGTCCATGTAAACATATACGCATGTGTCTGTGTGTTGTGTGTGTGTGCACGGGCTGATGGAAAGGGGAGAGTGGGTAAAGTGAAGTGGAAGGATATGTAGTGTGCGTGTGTGCAGGTGTGTGTGTGTGTGTGAAGGGATAGGCGTGAGGTGTGCGGGTGGGTGGGTAGATTGGTGGTGTGGTGATAGTTCTGCTTGAGAGGTGAAATGAGGTGCTTATTGTGCACGGCGTGGGGGTTGCGGCGTTAGTCCCAGGCTCCTGTTGTAAAGTTTGCTGATAAGGGGAACCCGGCCCTTGAGCCTCCATTCTCCTCGGTGTATTAGCGCTCCGTTATCGGGGGCCCAGATAAAAAAAATAAAAAAAGCGGCATGCCATTTGCCTTCGGTGGAATTAAGCCCTCCGCCTCTGCCTCCCCCTCCAACACCCTCCACCTCCTCCCCTCGTCTTCCTTGACTAGCCGGGCAGGCTGCGATTAACCCCCGACACTGTCCAATATCCTCGGCAGACTCCTGCCCGCAGATTAGCCGCTATTAGTTATGACCAACTAAATTAACCACCGCCTGCTTCCCTGAGAGAGAGCGAGAGAGAGAGAGAGTGGGAGATGGAGATGGAGTGAAGGGGACAGGGAGAGAGATGGAATTGGGGGTAGGGTTGGGGGTGTATGGCATGAGGAGGAGGGAGTAAGTGCGAGGGAGGGAGGGAGAGAGAGAGAGAGAGAGAGAGAGAGAGAGAGAGAGAGAGAGAGTGAGAGAGAGAGAGAGAGGCCAAGTGCTGTGAACAGTGTGTATACACTCTGAAGTGGCTCACCATATCATACACTCGGGGAGTATGTATTGCGTGTGAGCGCGCTGCAATGTGCGAGAACACAAGGACACTCTGATATCATAATACATCGATGATATATGCATGTAGGCCTTTTGCCAAGCAATCAACCCTGTTTCATAGAGAGGAATTATAGTATTTCTATGAAAATAGAAGTGTTCATATGATTCGAAAAAACGAATACGAAATGTATTCCCGATCCCAAACAACTTGTAGAGTTGTTCCCCGAAATGGTTCAGCCAAACAAGGTTTGTCGAACATTATAGTGCACACACACACACACACACACACGCACACGCACACGCACACACTATGGTACTTCAATTATTTCTCCAATGTCATTCATGTTAATAGTATCACAAAATGAGGGAAAAAATCAAATCACTATGTTATTGAGCAGGGCTGATCATTATGATAATTGTGGCCGCCTTTCAGCAGTATCGGTGCTGCTGAACGGAGTGTCAGACGAGACCAAATACTTTTTCCTACAGCGTTCCCTGTGTCCCTCTGGCTGACGGCACCTATTTGTTTTATGAGCCACGGGTATAAAGCAGGTGGCATGTTCAATATTTTTATTTTTATACTCCCTTTTCACACTTTTCACAAAGACATCAGAGGAAGTCAAACAACAGCGGTATCGGATGTAACACGCATGCACACACGTGTGCACAAAGAATATGTGATTGTTGAATAGAACGATTTAATAAGACAAGTAAGGGACCAGGCTGAGTCTTCTATGTTTAACTAATGTGTACAATATCTTCCTATTATCCAGCACTTTGGAGGAGTCTGAGTATAATCAAAGATATAGCTACACTATAAACACAATAATCTTAAACACTGTGTTTTACACAGGATTTTTAGGTATAATTTTAACTGAATATTGGACACAAATATAAAAGTCACCACGCTTTGCTTTTATGGTTATTCTTTACAATTAAGAATTTATTTCAGCGCTGTTTTCAAATTATTGAAAAAATTGAGGTTAGCCTGATTTCTTTTTTAAACTTTTTTTTATTGTGGTATTTGTTCCTTTTCTTTCTTTCATTCTTTTTTTCCTTCAGTATCTGTGTTCATCTCTCTCTTTCCTTTGCCATGGGTTTGTGTTGGTTCGTGGATCCGCCTGTTCACTCTTGACAGAAGGTCACAACAAAACAATGTGACTGACACATAATATGAAGAGCCATGTGTGTGTGTGCACATGTTTGCTGCACACACACACACACACACACGCACGCACACGCACACACGCACACTCACACCTGCTCAGTCAGAGCTATAGAACCATATTAAGCCATCACATCTGGGCTGCACTGACAAGAGATATGGCAGGGCGATGCGCGGCAGTGTGCGGGTGAGCACTGCAGAACCACGCCTCGGGAAATGCTCTCTTTCTCTGCTCTCTTTCTCTGCTCCTCTTCTTTCTTTCCTCTCACATTGTAGCTGATGTCTGCTCACTAAGCCTGATTTATACTTTGTCGTACAATGGGGTATGCATTTACCATTTAACATTTATGTCTTCAAATTAGTTTGATGCTGAGTAAAGTAATATGTTTTCACATATATTGAACATTTTTAAGAAGGAAACACAAAAGCAACAATTAATTGTTCAATAACTATTATGAACCCAAATGAAAAAGGGATACACAATTCAAATTACACACATTTAAGCTTTATATCTACCAACATTTTATTTGTATTTTCTATTGCTACTTTAACACTCCTTAAAACGAATGCCTATATTTTGACCATTTAAACACACAGCACATGCATTTAATATGGAAAAATGGAAATGATTATATTATGGTATTGGAAATAATGTTTAATTAATTGTTTAAGTGCACGTATGTAGTGGTAATTGTTTTTCCTGATACCAGTGTTTAATTATACTTACTTTTATTGGTTGATGCTGATTCTGTATGGTCTAATACATCCCAGCAAATTGTGTGTAGTGCATCAAACTACCTAGTGTATCACTGAGATAAAAACAACCCAAAAAGAAAAACCTCTTAGAACGTTGCATGATCCGTAATCTCACCTCCTTGTACTCAAACATAGCCTACTGTACTGTCGAATCACCATTCATGTGCACAGCACTCAAAGCATAGTGTCAAACACACTCCTGTGTAACACAAGCTACAGTGACCGGCTGCAATAACAACACACTCAGTGCACACAGTAAAATCCTCTGTGACAATTTAACTTGGAGTGCCAAATGGATTGGTCCATTTTTACATTCTCAGAGTTAAATGAACTCTGAGCATTTTCCAGTGCGCTCTACTTTGCATGGCAGCAACGTTGTTGCAGTGACTGTGACAATATGTAGGAGTGCTGTGCACAAGCTTTCCATGTATTGACTTCTTGTGGAGTTCTCCTGCTCAGGGAGATTACCCGGTGACAGTTTTAGTTTCCCGACTCTGTCTTCTCTTTTCTTTTGTGCCACAGCTGTCAGTCAGAAGTCTGGGGTATTGGGTGACACTATTTGAAAAACAGTAACCGGCGATTTAATGGGGAACTAGTGGGTCTTTGGAGAACAAGAGAACATGGCACGGTTGTTAGCCTCCGCCGTGTAAAGCCATGACAGGAGAGAGAGCACAGCCGGTACGCTTCCTACCCCCACCTCCCTCCCACAATAGGAAAAAAACCTGTTTATCTTCACGTACAATTAAGAGTGTGAAATTTGAACATGGCGCATTAACTAAGAGACCCCGCTTTTGTTACAAAGGAAACAAAGCCTGGGGAGAGAAAAGACAGAACGAGAGAGAGAGAGAGAGGGAGAGAGAGCGAGCAAAAAAATGAGTTTTTGGTCTTAAGAGAGAATGAGAGAGCGAGAGAGACTGCGAGGCTTACTGATATCCAGAATAATCACATTTCCCCCAAATCAGGCTGGTTTGGCATGGAGCATACTCACACACGCATATGCACCTCAGTGCGTGCACACACACAAACACTGAGCTTTAAGGCCGTACAAGAGAGTAAAAGGGACCATGTTTTATGATTAGACAGCTACACATTGACACACAAACAGTTGTGATTCTGCACGCACACACACGCACGTGCACGCACACGCACACACACACACACACACACACACACACACACACACACACACACACACACACACCCTATTCCCTGAAGCTATAGTGTATGACAACATGCCAATTCTATCCCATGTATCCGTGTATATTCACCCCTTGTCTTGCACTGCCAGCAGAGCCCCTGGCATCACTAGCCTGCCAGACCATCCTGACCACCCTCCTCCCTCCATCCATCCATCCATCTCCCCCTCCATCCCTCCGTCTCTTAGTCCTGTCCTCAGCTAGCAGTGCAGTCACAGTCAATAAGGCCTTACTTACAGCCATAATGACACCTCACATCACCCCACTTCCACCTTAAAAGAATGAGTAATCAACAAACCAGGGGCCATTTGTCGACTGTCAGTCAAAAGCGCGACTCCGCTTGTGCTATCAGTCGTCTGCCGAGCCTCTGTTTCGTTCCTTCCTCTTCTCTAATACCAATTGAAATCGTTCAACGTGCCTTTCCTTCCGCTGCCATTATTCAAAAAGATCATAATAGTTTTCCCCGTGCCCAAAGCACAAAAAATCAATTATTTCCCCACAAAGACTTGAAAGTACTTAGCGCAGGGCTGCGAGGGAAAAGCTGTGGGTTATATCAAATTGAAACTGCACTCATTACACAGCCACACAATTAGTTACCTCTGGTCTGCCTGCCGCTCTTTAATTTCCGAGACGGCATATCTGTATTATGACAGAAACAAGCATGCAAATGCTATTGTTGGGGATTTAGAGAAATCAATAGGACGGCTGGCGAGAGGCGTTTGGTGGCGCTGTCACTCAAAATCTGCTGCGGGCAACTGATAAAGGTCTGAATTCAAATTAGCGCCAAAGCCGGCCAGTGACATCAGAAGTGACATCCGAAATAAAAGGAACAGCTCCATGATATATGTAATTATTCTCCCCACATCCTTGCTCTGTGTTTTTTTTTCTCCCCTTCTTCCCCCTCTCCTTCTTCTCCTTTCTGCCCCCTCCCTCATTCTCTCCCTTTCTCCTCATTGTGTGTACTTGTGTAACTGTGTTTCACATAAAGGGATTAGGAGTGTCTTAATGAGAAACTGTAATTGTTTTTTTCAGCCTCACTATGGATATGTGTGTGTGTGTGTGTGTGTGTGTGTGTGTGTGTGTGTGTGTGTGTGTGTGTGTGTGTGTGTGTGTGTGTGTGTGTGTGTGTGTGTGTGTGTGTGTGTGTGTGTGTGTGTGTGTGTGTGTGAGATTGAGAGAGAGTCTATGTCTATGTCTGAATGTGCCATGTCTAATATACAGAATGAATACAGCAGTGAAATAATGATTTTAATATGAGAGGAGGGATAGTCTGAATGCTGGGTAATGGCCAGGAAAATAACTATGGTATGAAATACCATTTCCCCACAATAATAAGCCCAGAACTGATACTGAACAATGGAAATATAACCAGCCTCCGATTCTCTCTTTCTCAGATACCAAATCCTTAACGTTCATTCTCAGCAACTAAAGTTTTCGCTTTGCAGAATCCGGAGATAAAGTATAATCGCTACCACACAAACTGAACAAAGATGCATGTCAACACTTACACTGTTGCATTGGGACTGATATGTCAATATTTGTCGTATTATGCATGTGAACATTTTAGGTTCGCATGGATGGATTGATTTTAAATGGACCATGTGTGGCTGTCTATGTGCCTGTTGCTTTTTTGGGCTTGGAGTAAGTGAAGGCAGGGGAGATGCTATCCTCCTCATGGTGAAGAAAGGAGGATTGCTTAATGGATGTTTGACAGACAGTTAGGGGTTTGTTTCCCACTATGTTCACTTGTGGCACTATTGACATATAATAATAAAATGTTGACAGAGACAGCATTAGTTAAAGGGATAGTTCACCCCCCAAATGACTTTTTTTTCTATCGATTAGTCACCCCATGGAGACTTGAATTAATGGAATTTTTTTTGTTTTTGTCGCATTCCTAAGCGATAATTTGATGACCGGCAGCGGTTCCTGTAGGAGACACAAAGAGTCTCCATTGTGTCTCCTACCGGAACCGCTGCCTACCGGTCTGCTGGTCATCAAATTATTGGCTTAGGAATGTGACAAAAACAAAACAATAAGTCTCCATGGGGTGACTAATCGATAGAAAAAAAATATTTTTTGGGGTGAACTATCCCTTTAATGTTACTTGCCAATTAATAGGCACTGTCAGTGTCTACCAGTCACACATTAGCACCCACTGTTTGTTAAAGACTACAAGAGGGAAATTATTTTAGTAACGGAAACGGTGAACTATAATATCTCATGAGTATTCATTGTAATCTTTCTGGTACATTATAGGTTAATGTAAACCTTCTATTCCTTTTACAACTACTTCTCTGGTCCCAGTTGTGAGAGACTTATATTCTAACTGTGGTTAAGTTAGCCAGTATATTAAGGCATATTAGCATTAGTTTTGGTTTTGGGGATATGCCCAGTTTCCACTCTTATGCTACAAAAAGTAATGTACTGGCATTGTTTTTACATGAAACTAATCTAACCTAATCGTAACCCAAAATAAGTGACATCATTCTATGGTGTGGAATCCGTCCCACGGTACTTAAATCAGGCGACACATCCATCGTGCAGCAGCCAATCATCTGAGAGCTCAGACAACTTGCGTCAGCCAATCAGGATGATGCAGCCCCTATATTAGAGGGCAAATGTGTTCACCACATCCACTAATTTAAGCCACAATGTATACTACTCAGGGCAGGAATATTCATGAGGGCCATCCGGCCATGCCTGCTATGTCCATTACATTTGGCATTATGCCCTTCAAAAAATGATATGCCCTGAGGCCACTGAACAACCGGATCTCCGTATTTGGCTATATATGGGCGTATCGGTCGGATTGGCGGTTCTGGACAACCACCTATCCGACCGACTCGACGCCGGGCACGGCACTCTGTTGGGTCCTCGTGACGCACGTGCCGAGTTTGATATATTTGAACTACAGACGGACAGAGATTTTGTGCATTTTTTGTATACTGTAGTTGGAGATTATTATGAAATGAACAGCTTTTTTCCCCCACTGATATATACTAAAATAAAATCCCCTCTCCATCTGGCATTTTGCATCAAAATACAAAATGACTATCCTTTTTTCATCAGGGCTGACATGGCCGACTGCAGAGGATTAACCCTGACCTGGGAATTATGACCTTTGTGCCCACCAAAACCTGACGACACCAAGTAAGTGCCATGTG
The DNA here is from genome assembly GCF_963280865.1 of Gymnoscopelus braueri. NCBI lineage: Eukaryota > Metazoa > Chordata > Actinopteri > Myctophiformes > Myctophidae > Gymnoscopelus > Gymnoscopelus braueri. The sequence continues at coordinate 28,591,935 of NC_137619.1, forward strand.
GCTTTGCCCCCTAAAATGATACATTTCCATTGCCTGATAGCTGATACTACCACTCATAAAAGACCATCGTCCTGGGTCTTTTCACAGTTATTCATAAAAGAGTGAAACGGCTCTTTTGAGAACCATGTCCCAGGCTGTGGATTCTGCCACCCACCAGGATTCCCCTGGGTGCACACACACATAGTAACAGGATTGCCTGAGAAGGCAAAGAAGAGGCTGCCACCCCCAACAGGTATGTGCATGATTGTTCTTTAACCTATTCAATCCGGGAACGCGTCTGTGTCATTTTAAATTTCTTTGGCTATTCAAAAATACCAGATACAAGCTTGTAGATCTGCTATTTTTGAAAAATCTTAATAATGTGTGCAAATCTTTCAATATAATATTTTTTTAAAGCCAACAAATATTAAAGTAAAATATTTTGTTCCAGGGACCCCCAGAAGCAAAGTTTTGAGTTACAAATGTTCGCTTTAAAAAATATATATATTCAAAGAGTTTCTCAAATGTTCACGATTTTTGCGAACGCGGAAGGAGGCGCCCAAGTGGAGCTTACTATGCAACCGTGCTCGGGTTGTGTGCGTGTGTCTCTGTGTCTCTGTGTCTCTGTGGCTCTGTGTGTGTGCACTGCCTGCACTGCCTGTGTGCAGCCGCCAGAGTGCGCCAGAAGTGGCGCTTACTCTGACACATCTCAGAGTGCCCTCCGTGCATAGGAGAACCATATCCCCCCCATTAACTTCAATACGAGGCGGAGGCAGTCACGTGACTTTCTCTCTACGCTCTCCCCATCACGGTGAAATAACACGGATTACAAGTCTGTAAATATACAACATAACAATCTTAAAAAGACACAAAAAAAAATAGGGCTGCGTTCGCTTCCCGCGTTCGCGCGTCTTACTTGTTCAAAAATAGCCAAAGTATAAAATAATGGTTATAGCTCAAATCTAAAATGACACACCGATGCGTTCCCGGATTGAATGGCTTAAAGAATAATGTTTGTTGCAGCTTTCCTAAAGAGCAACTTCCCCTTCCTCCAAACCTGCACAGTGCACACCCATTGCATACAGAGCACACGGTTGCACTGAGCTCTCCTTACGAACTAAGCACAACATTGCTTCCACTTCTGGGTCGGCTATGGCGATATTTCATAGGCCTGACACACCCAGTCAGTTCGGTCTATCACACCATGTCACCGTCGCTCCCGGTCGATAGATCGACAAGCTGAGCATGTTGTCACCATGTCACCATGTCTTACACCATTTACTTTTGTATCATAGGGCCCCCAAACCCCAGTCAATCTGTGGTGTCTTTGGGGGATCCAACTGGCGATGTGTACTCAGCCCTCACAGCGTCAATTCTTTGTCATTCATTGATTTCAGTGATTTGAAGGACCAGTAAAATGCCAAAAACGACATTCAAATACTGCATTTAAGCGGGGTCTAGGGGTTCAATTCCACCCGCTTGCAGAGCGTCTATAGGAACACAATTGGCCGTGTTTGGGGAAGGGAAGCCGGGCCGAGGACGGTGATCTTTGTCACTGCCCTGACACCATCCATTAAAGGATGTGAATCACTGGTTTCTTTCAAAATTGGCCTGAAAAAACATCTATCAGGAGATCACAAGGGGAGGTAAATGGAAATTCCCATCGAACCTGTGGCATTCACTCCCGCCGTTTTTCCTTTTTCTCCTTTGTACATAAGTAGTGATTATATTTGTTGATGACATGTATTATTGTGTTAATCTTCTATGCTTTGTTATTCATTTAATACATAGGACCACAATGGAAACAAGCCCCCATGGACTTTTTTGTGTTATCCTTTTAGCCTTAATATCTTACTGTACCATGTGCTGTTTACATTTCTGACTAATAAAAACTGCACTTACTCCTATGGGCTGGCCGCTGGGGCAGCACCTGTCAGCGGGGAATGTTGAACAGGAGTAGTAGGACGGAGGTGCTACGTCCTCCCTGTGTAGTGAGGGCTCCTCACTGGCGGGCAGGTGTGCAGATTGTTTTACTTGTCCTACAATTTGTCAACGATGGATGAGATTGAAAGATTCATTTATTTATTTTTTACACCAGCTGTATCCTTTCAAATCAGATTGAGCAATTTTAGTCATGCCCGGAAAGTGTTTCTTTGAATGGCTCAGGTGCATAAAGATGAGTTAAAATAATAAATAAATAGATTTTATAATCTACTGCAGGTGTCTAAAAGGATGGTGGTAAACTAATCAGACGTTAGGTCGACATAATGCGACCCATCCAAATATCAGCTCAAACTTGGAGGAACTTTTGGGAACGGAGGTGGAGATGATGGTTCATTGACGTGATGTGAAGGGTTAGACTGCCTAGGGGGCTATGGTGACGTTCTACCCTGGATTTGGCCTTACACACACCTTCAGTCCCCTCGTCCTGACCCCACTCCAACGGTGTGTGTGTGTGTGTGTGTGTGTCTAGGAGGGCTTGTATGTTTGTGGTTAGCAGTTAGCACTATCAGCAGTGTTAGATAGGCCAGGCTCCCAGCGGTACAACTTGTAGTGACCTGTTCAATCTCAACAGGCATATTGACATGTACCTGACATCTATACAACATGATCCATGTTTAATGAATGTAGCGCAACACTGTGTGTGTGTGTGTGTGTGTGTCAAAGGGCGGGGTTAATCCACACATTCCACCCCTAACCTCCACCTAAGTTAGCTCCTCCTCTTCCTTTCTTCCTTCCCCCCCCCCCCCCCTCTCACCACCACATTCTCATGTCTTTTCATCCTCTACATTTCCCTCTCCTCTCTGCTCACTCCATGTTGAGATGCTCACTTTGGAAGAAGCCTAAGCGATCACCCATATTCCTTGCCCTCACCGGCAAACAGAGGTCCTGGTCACCGGGCAGGAAGAGAATAAAGTATAGACCCCCGAGTAAGGGAGGGGGAGAACATGGCCTTTGTTAGCCCGGCCTGGACCCCCCCACTGCCACCCCAGTCTCAGGAGGGAGGGGAGAGGAGGGACCCCGGCCCCTTTCAGCTTCGGTTAAACGTTTTCACAGCGGCACAATGCCGGGGAGGAGTGGGCAGGTGCAAACCAAGAGAGAGGGAGGAGGGATAGAGGAAGAGGAAGAGAGAGAGAGGCAGAGAAAGAGAAAGAGAAAGGGTGGGGGGGGGACAACAGGTTGACCTATAACGGACAGTAATCACACAGGACCATTAACACACACACACACAGCATATGAACACAATGCATGCTGTGTACAGACACACTCACATGTCAGCGGCACATTACGCTCATTTCACTTGATTTAGACTCGCAAGTCGAGTGTAAATGAAATTCACATTAATACGCGCACACACCCGCGCGCAACAAGCGTATAATACACTTACGTCAAATCACGCATGCTAAGATAAGCACTCAGTGCCATAATATGGACACACTCAAGTACACACACACCCCGGCTTTCTCTTGGTCCAGCCAAGTGTAAGATGACCAGCAGGTAGGCTGCGAGGGAGGGGTGTGTGTGTGTGTGTGTGTGTGTGTGTGTGTGTGTGTGTGTGTGTCAAACGGCAACATCAAGTCTCACATTGTACGCTGAGAGTGTCAGTCTGATGATTTTGCAGTGTGGTTCATGTTCATGGTTATCCATCTACAGCCACTGCCACTTTCTTCTACTGGTTAGTGGATATACTCTCAGATCATCAGGCACTGCGGTCTCCTAAACGGTACCAAGAGTAACGTCTAAATCTGGTGAAGGTGCATTTAGTCACCTGAGATCTATTACAGCTTACAGTCATCTTTTAAAACAAGGTTAAGACCTTTTTATTTGTTGTGTGCGTGCGTGTGTGCGCGTGTACGTGTGTCTGTGTGTGTGAGTGGGGTGGGGGTGTCCTAAATGTTGTATCATTGAAATTGTGGATGGATAAGGTTTATTCAAGCTTTATACACGCTACAGTATGTGTGTGCGAGTGCGTGTGATGTTTACATCAATATTAGTTTTTTCTGTGTGTTTTCTTTCTGTGAAGCATATTGAGTAACTGGTACAAAATATGGAATACAATTAATATTGACTTGCCTTGACATACAGTAATGGTGAAATGTGGATAAATGGCATGCTATGTACAGTAAAATTTAACTTTATGACAGTCACAGCAACGTTACATTGTCAGAGCGCAACAATTGAAAGAGTTAAAGTACACACGCGGGAACCCAGGTGAAACAGGATGAGTGGCGGTTGTATCCGGGGCGTTGCCCTGGTGATGAGATTGGCATCATGTTTAGAGAGCCTTGGCGCAAAACCGGATTGGTGTGTGCAACTTCTCAACAGAATAAACAATTCAACGTAATCCTTAACCGTCATTTAAATCCTATAAAGCCAAGTTCAACATTTTGATCGAAATGTCAATTAACAATAAACAAGTGGAGCTGAGAACCAGAGTGTGCAGACTTATTGTTGATCTGCCATTTGTCCAGCACCTGGACACTAAATAGGATGTACCGTACATGCTCTGTCTCTCTTTGCCTTGATTTAAATGCGCCCTTGTAGCTCAGTGGATTGAGAAAGGTACACTACAGTGGTTAGAGGTGCGATTGTCATTTACACTGCAAAGTGTCTTTGGATACATGTATCCAACACATTTTATGTATTGAGCCTAGTACAGAGACATTATAGTTGGTTCAGGTTCTTCACAATGTATGGATGATTGTGCTTTCTACATTTCATACTTTTGTGAATTTAGAGTGTAATGGCTCCTTAAAGGTTAGCCGCAAAAAAAAGTTTTTATTTGATTCCAATGTCTGCCAAGTAAAATACAGGAATAGTTACATGTTATAATTATGTGAACTCATATTTTCATAGTTTCATATTGTTATGAGTCTATGGTTTCCTGTGCTACTATTCAGTTGCACATGCATCTTTGATCATATTTTTACAGTGTATGCCACACAAATGTATTCCCTCACATATACATCTACAATGAATCATCCTTGGCAAGGATGAAGTATTTATGGGAAATGTTATCCGGAAGAAGCCTCCAGGAAAAGTAAATATCTCATGATGAACAAATTCCTCTTTAAAATAAGCCATTGGGAATTGTCTGGCTGTTGGCTGTGCCCCCTCAGCACTCCCTGGGGAAGGGAGGAGATGATGTGCCCATAGGGTTGCTTGGAGTTCACAGTCAATTGAATGTTTTGTTGACTTTAAATGCCACACTGCGTCATTCACATAAAGTCTGTAGCCTCAAAATACTGTAGGTTCAGTAAATATGTACATTTATAGAGAAACTTGGTTGTTCATTAAAAAGAGGAAATGGATGTCTATTGAAAGTATTCAACCAGGATTATATTTATTTAGACAGTCCTTTTAAGTCCATATTTTCAGAAATACCCAGAAATAAAAAATAAAAGCCTGAGTGTTAAATTCTTTCTTTTTTTTCTGCCTAGTTTCTTTTCTTTTTAATAGAATGGGCATCAGAGAACCCCCCCACATTTCATGATATTTGCCCTTTAAGGTGTCCACACCTCACTCATGTGAATCCAGTGGATGTTGCTCCAATGCAAGTGAGACATTGATTAATTCTAATATTATTAAAACTATTTTTGGATAGAAGTTTCTATTAATGTATTTAAATGTATCTTGCATCAAACATACCACTAGTTCAGTGAACACAGTTCTTTGGACAACAAAGCCTATGTTTACACTACAATACCAGTATATTACCAGCTAAAAACGTAATATAAACTATCGGCATAGGCAGGGAAGAGCAGGGTAAGAATCATTGTCACATTGCCCTCCTTATCGTCCGACATGTCGGTGTTCACAGTGGGTATAGACAGCACTCAATACTCTCGTGAGAGGAGACTATAAGCATGCGAGACTTGGCATTTGTGGATGAGAATAATGTGTGTGGAGCAAACGGAAACAAATCAACCATTTGCAAGCTGACAGGCCGGCTAATTTAACTTTAATCCGTCTGTCTCTCTCCTATGCACCGTAGCGTAACTACTTGCATAACTTGCATTGTAGTTGGACACTCCTTTTCCATTAAGGTAAAAAAAAAACTTCAACACAACAGTTGCATTGTGTTGCCGGCAAGCCTCACTGTGCGATCTGTGTCTCACACACGCACGCACATACGCGCGCAAACGTACCGTGGACAGTTGGAAGAAAGTCTCTGAGTAACTAGACGCAACCAGAAGGCAATTAATTAATAGAGCGAGATACAAACTTTGTCCACTATGTATGACCGTCGGATTATGTAAAACCACGTCAGAGGTTGCTGTAAACAAACAGTGAGGCTTCATCATCGTAAAAATCACCATTCCAGCAGTGGACGTGTCTAATGTTCAGAGCCAGAGTTCAATCATGCAAAAATAGTTTTTAAGAAGCATTTTGCTGCAATTGCCAGCTTTTCAAGCAACTGTGAACGGGGTTAATTATCCAATAATTATTACTATTGGGGTGTTCACTTTGATGTCAGTGCTCAGTCATCATTTGTTAATTTGTTTCTTTACCCCCAGGATATCCTATTTGATCCTTTAAAACGCCATCTTCTTCTATATGCTTTCAAGACATGTGTTGCTATCGATGCTTGCTGAAACGAAACACATGATGTCTCTAGACAGACAGATATGAATGGGAAGTACTGACACATTATTATTTCAAAACATTTGAGTATAGCCATCTTGATTGAGTTAAAAAGAAAGTCTAAAAATGTTGTGGTAAAAAGCTGCACAAATCACTATGTGGTGCTCAGTGGAAAAGCCTCACTAGGAAGAAATAATATTAATTGAGGGTACAGACATACATAGATACAATACTGTGTATAGTACATACTGTATATAGTACATGCAGATAAACTCTGTTCTAGACACCACAACAAATTACACAGGGCACGTTCATAACCGACCTTGTGTATAATTTGATTGGATTGATAGACCACATTTCACACATGTGTGACTGAGATAAGTGGGCCACGAGATTTCCATATTAACTGTATAAACAGTAATCTCATAGCTACAATTTCTTCTTAAGCTAAATATATTACAAGTGGCACTTATAGTAGCTGATTAGAGAAAAACATTAATTCAGTCAAGGTTCGTAAACACTGTGCTTGAAGGTCTGACAAATATTCTCCTATTAAAAATATTCACAAGTGCCTCGGTTCCTCTTAGCCTCAGGCAACAAGTGGAGCACGGTTAGATGGTTAACAACTGTTGATGTAAATAGCACACATGTCTCTCATCCCTCCAAAGTAGCTCTACAACTCTTGTATAATTGTTACTGAGAACGGTGAGGGTCCAACGAGAATTCCTCTTGAGACAGAAATGCCATAATGCCAACGCTCCATCTTTGGAAAGCACAGGGCTTGAACAGCAATAGTTTTTTTAGGTAGAAAAGACACATTGCTACAGTCACATGTTAAGGTGTTAAACTTAGGGTAAGGATCGGGGAGGGTGATCACCCTGGAACTGCCAATCGTAGCATGGCATGGGCATGGGTTTGTGGATGAGAGCATGGGTTCTCACATAAAAGGCGGCTTCCTTGTTTCACGCTTCATCAATCCACAATATTATACTACTAATTACTAATAAAAACAATTTATCCATTTATCTAATTATCTGCCGACATCCAAATACAATTTAACCCATTAAGACCTGAGACCGATTCTACAAATGTCGGCACAAAGTGATGCACTATGACCTTGTATATCTGCTATTTTTGAATAGCCAAAGTATAAAATAATGCTTTTTAGCTCAATTTAAAATGACACGGATACTTTCCCGGGTTTTAATGGGTTAAAGCATTGGTTGAACCAAAAGAAAACGGTAATAAATCATGAAAGACCTCACTGTAGCTCCCTTAAGTGCAATTTATTGGCACATCCACAAGGGAGGTTTTGAATTCATACTACTAGAAATATGTTTTCACATAATTATGTAAATAATTCACTGTACTTAACTTTGAGAATAAGGTTTTACTGCACAACCGTAAGAGCATGAATGAATCCGTGTTTCCATTTAGAACTTTACAGTGTCATTTGGCCTAGATTTACAGGTGGCACCTGTGGTCACTTGACCTAAAATGCCCCCCACCCGCCCCTCCCCCATTTCCCCTTTTCTGTCGCTCCATCACTGATCTGGCAAAAATACAGCACTCGCTCTTACCGTACTCTCAGTTGTTCCCAAACCAACAGTTGTGCCCTAACCCGCCCACTCAACCCAACCCCCCCCACACACACACACACACACACACACACACACACACACACACACACACACACACACACACACACACACACACACACACACACACACACACACACAAACTGTGAGTGATCGATGTCTCCGTATACACAGATCTTCCATTAAAGCCAGAGCGATGGGGGCCTTCCTGATGTTCTCTCTCTCTCTCTCTCTCTCTCTCTCTCTCTCTCTCTCTCTCTCTCTCTCTCTCTCTCCGTCCTCTTCCTCCCCATTTCTTGCTCTCGTCCACCCATCATATTTTCCACTCTGCTCCACTTCCTCCCGTTCCATCCCCTCTTCTTCTCTTACTCCTGCCTCTTCCCCCTTTCCCCCCTCTCCTCTCTTCATCCCTCTCTCTTTTACTCCCATGGCCTGTGCAGGATGAAGAACACATTTCATTGCTCTTTGTAATCCCATCTATCCAGATGAGGAGGGGCTGGGACTGTTGTGTGTAATGAAATCTTATCAACTGTATTCTGCAGGGGATTGCGGAGCATGCACATTGCACTCACCAAACTCAACCATACAAATAACATGCACGCACGCGCGCACGCACACACACACACACACACACGTATAACACAAATCCAAGTGCACGAGCATGCATGCGGAGAGACATCCTGTTAGAGCACTGTCCTGTCAGACAGTGCTCTACCATTAAGCTACGCAAATGGTGGACAGAGTCCCATGTGTCCCCCTTGCTAATTCAAAAAAAATGCCATGTGATATTAATATAGGCAAATCAGGTCGCATCTAGCTCAACTCTGCTTTGACAACCACCACACAATAGAGCTGTGCTTCCAGTCGGAGATTGTAACTGTGTTGGATCCAAATAGGTGACTCTCTCAACACTGAGGATTTCATGGTGTACTTTAGTGCTCCCCCATCCATAACTACTTGAACCCCGGCATCCATATTCTTTTTTTCCCTTCTTTTTTTTTATCCCACGATTTTGTAAGCCATTTTTTCACCCAGTGCCAATGCCTAAGCTGCAATCCTGGGCACTACTCACCCTCTGCCAGCCTGGGATGAGCCCCGAACTGAGCTCATGCTTCCTTCAGTACATGAGAAGTGAGCAGGCCGCTTCTTATCACCTGATAGGGGGGAGTTTCCCTGGTAGGACATAGCGTGTGGAAGGAACACTTTATTCCAACCACTTCCTTTCCCCTCGACCAGGTGCCCCGGCTGACCAGGGGGAGGCAGTATAGAGATTTTCATTCACAGTCACGGTGCAGGTGTTCATATATCACATTATCAAGCATCATATTCCAGTCCATTCATGAATGTCCATCATTGTTAGTGGTGTCGTCTTGTTGGGTTATATATTTAGTCCCTTTCTCCAATTTTTCAAGGAATAGAGTCTCTTTGCAATCTCAAGTTATGAGTTAGTTTCTCCATTACAAATATCTCCTCCACAATGCTCAGCCACTGCTCACAAATTGGAGGATCTGCTTTGTACCATAGCCTTGTAATTGCTGTTTTACTGGCTGCCAATAATACTTTCAATAGGTACATATCTTCTCTTTGTGTATTATCCTGTGTCAAGATTCCTAAGTGTAGTACAACACTTGTTTTGGGTATCTCATAGTGTAGTATCTTCTTTATCACTGACCATACATTATTCCAATACATGTTTGGACAATTCCAAAATACATGTTCATGGTCAGCATTTACACAGCATCCATATTCTGGGGGGAAGATTCACCAAAATCGACCAAAGTACAGTAATTCTCAAGTCTGGTTCTCTAAGACTAGAGAGGGTTTAAGAGGATAATTGCCTCTTTGATCCCATGGCAACATGCCACAATGATAGATGCTGTACTTTGTTTGTTCACGTTCAGTTCAAGTTTATGTGAGTTGGTTGAGTAATCGATCGACGTCCTGAGAAACAAGATCTGAAAAATGCTCAAACATCCCAGCTTTCAACACGTCCCCCAAATGTTTTTCAGAGTTTACAAATGTGTTTCCCGTGTTCTTCCATGGCTTATGCTCTTATATTCTTATTAGCCACAAATTCCAATTAGAAAAACAAACAACAATCGCACGTGGGAATTCATTAAACACCAATATGTCCGAGTGTGTGGTGCCCTGAGGAACGATCAATCATAAACCAGTGAATCAGCAGCATCAGTTTACATGCTGTGACTCGCTTTTGGGAAATGATGGGTAAAAAAAATATAAGTACAGTATATTGTTTTGTTATGTAAACGCAGGTCAAATTTACATAGTATGCCTTTAACCACTTAAACCCCAGCATCTGTATCGTGGGGAAGGCTTTCGCAGAAAACAGCAGATCGACAAGCGTTGTGAAGGCTTTCCCCACAATAACAGAAAACAGACCTGTGTGTATATATAGAGCCCTGAGCGACACCGGTCGACCATATAGGGTTTAAGTGGTTAATGAAGAGTAGGCAATCTGACCAGGCAGTACCCACTGTGTTCACTGAGCTCCTGCTCCTCGTTTCTCCCACAGGAATTAAACTGCATGGTGGGTGACAAGATTTGGCCTTGGTGTGCGTGCGTGCGTGCGGGGGGTCAGGGGATATGTAAGCAATCTCAGATCACTAGCTGCGTCGGAGCTTCTGAGTGAAGCTACATTGTGTCATCTATTGATATTCCTCAATATAAACTGAGCCTATAAACAGTGCAAGAGCATCTCGGTAGGAGAAAACACACTTACAACATTGTTCTTTTCACAGGAAAAGCTGTGGCTGCTTTACTTGTGAAGGTTAGCACAATACACAGGCGCAGCCACAACACATCATTAAACAGAGACATCGCATACCTTTTGAAGAAAAAACTATTTACAGTATGTGTGTCAAGTTTGTCAAAAATGATGGTATGAGAATCATCTGTCTACTCTACCCACTACAATATTCACCTTGTTGTGGTTCTGAAAGGAGCGCTACCAGCTGGACAGCTATGAACAGTTGATTGTTGCTTAGCACAGTGGTTCCCAAACTGGGGGTCGGGATCCCCAGGGGGGTCCTCAAATAATTTTGGGGGGTCCCCAGATGATTTAATGACTTTTAAGACCTTTTTAACTCATTGACTGCCCGGAGTAAATAAATGAATAAATCAGCCCTTGCCAGTGTTTTTGAGCATTTTTACTAACCTTTCAAGAGCCACAGGATATTTTTCGTTTCATGACGAAAGTGTCTCTGCTTCCATCGGGGGGGGGGGGGGGCGTGTCACCGTGATCCTCCGTTCTTTAGTTATTGGCTGTTGAATATAGCTTGTTCTTGCCAAAAACGCAGAAAAAAACAAGTAGCAGAGACATTTTTATTTATATCTAAATCCTTTAACATTAGATCGGACGGGGCTGGCTTTGTTGTAATCACATTAGTTCCGGGTGTACTCTTATTTGGGAGTTCTAGGATCACTCATAGGTTGGCGAAGAGTAACCTCTAGCGTAAATACTGAAAACTCCAGCATATGTCATAATACGTCAATGGTGGTGTGTGCGTTTGGATTGACATTGAGTTAATACCAAAGAGTCAAACATTGGGAAAATAGCCGATCTGTGAGCTTGTACAGTAGATCGTCTATTTTCACAATATGTATTTGTGGAACCGAGTCAAACTGAATGTAATGCGGACAAGTGCTTGTCAGGGTGGCGGGTCCTCAGTTCAGTTAAAATTTTGGGGGGTCGCGGCCTGAAAGGTTTAGGAACCCTTGCCTTAAAAAAACATTTGTAATTTCATTTAATTTACTTGACACTTTTCAGTTTTTTTGTATGTGAAGTTAAGAATAGAGTTACTCTGTTACTACCTCGTTCTGGGTGCTTAAAAATCTGGTTTGTGTCTAGACAAAGATAAGCTCATGAGTGTGTTCATAATATGTGCGTGCAGGTGCGTGTGTATACAGTATGTACTGTGCATGTGTGACAGCCTATGTCCCAGTTTGAGGTTTTGACAATCGAATCTATTTTCACCCTACTTAATGCCACTTTGGGAGGGAAACTGTTTGTCACCGACGTCTCCACCTGTAGACCTGTAATTTATTGAGTCTGTGAAACTCTTGGGCAGAACACACATCGCCATTAGTGGCCTATCACCTTGCCTTTTGGGCCCGTGTCGAATTACTTATCTCTCTGATTCAGAGACGGTTCTCTTCAAAAGACCAGAGTGAGAGGTGTAATTCTAAATGTCACACCGACGATTGTTCTCGCTCAGAACGTGTCCGGACAGTGATGAGTCATACACACACACACACACACACACACACACACACACACACACATGCTCACAAGCACACATGCTCACTGACACCTCTGCTTCTGGAATATTCTTAAACCGTCAAAGTTGAGCGGGGAATCCCCGGCTGACTCCATCCTCAAGCTCCGTTCAGCTGAAAACGGAATGACTTGTTCTCGTCGCCTGGCCAGACATGGCAGTTTCAGCTGAGATTGGCATGGAGAGGATTAGCCCCGCTCTCCCAAACATTCCTTTGTAATTAGATACTGTGGCTGTCAGCTGATTGGCTGACAGTCAACTAATATAGTGACTCTCAATTGGTTTCGCATTGCGCCTGACTTTTGAGTTGACTATGATGTCAGGGGCCATATTTTAAATAACACAAACCCATGTTCCTATCAAGGTTTTTTTATTTGCCACTCTATCAACATAACTTAACCCACTGTAACCCATTTTTTGGTCTTGACCCATTGTTTGGACAAAAATGTAGAAAGACGCCCACCTTGGGAATGATTCTGTCAGTGTGTCAGTGGCGTGATCTGTGAGATCCTATTGCAACAGAGTCAACATAGATTTTGACATTGACTTTTGACATGCCTTTGTACCTCTGCATATTAGATAATGATCTTGAAAAAGAGTGAAATAGTGCAATGGTTCTCAACCTTTTCTGGATCAAGGCCCACTTGAAAATCGTGAATAGCATTAAAGTGGCCAAGTGGTCAGGTGGGTGGGCTGCATGCATTTTATTGTAATGATCAATCAATCGATTGTGTTCTGGCTTGGATCAGTGGAATGCTATATACTTCCTCTTAGTATCACTATGAAAACAATTTTTTTAAATAAATGTTCTAAATATTAAAGTTATGTTATGATTAAAATCTTAGTGTTTTACCAATTATTTGGGGGCCCACTTGCAGTACCCCCACAGCCCACCGGTGGGCCCCCGGCCCACAGGTTGAAAACCACTGAAATAGTTAAATGATACAAGGATAACCAAAGAAAACCACCATAGCACAAAATGAAGACACAGCGTCACTGAAAAAAAAGGAAAGACAAAAAGCAGAACATCTTCCACATTGGGGAGGAGTGGAGTGGGCTGGGCAGGGCAGGAAGATGAGCTCAAAGGAAGACGGGTGGGGGCGGTAGGAGGTGGGGTGGCGGTAGGAGGTGGGGGGCGGGTGGGTGGGTGGGGGCGAGGGGGAGTTCAAACCAGGGAACAAGAGATTTGGAGATGAGCGTTTGGAGAATGGGGGCAAAGCAGGAGAGGAGGCAGTAGGGAGCTAAATATGGATAGTTGTGTCTGGATCATAGTCCAGCTTTTGAATGATGGATGAGCGGAGCATTTAGCAGCCCTCTGCAGACGACAGGAAGGGGGAGGAGGAGGCATGTGGAAAAACAGCACAACAAAAGCTATCACGATGCCTCCTGGTACCCCATGTCCCCCAACTGACCCAAACATAACATGTTTGGGTCACACACACACACACACACACACACACACACACACACACACACACACACACACACACACACACACACACACACACACACACACACACACACACACACACACACACACACACACACACACACACACACACACACACACACACACACACACACACACACACACACACACACACACACACACTCTCTCTCTCTCTCTCTATCCTTCTTTATAGGAGCACTTCACCCATTCAACTGTAGGAATGCGACAAAAACAAAAAAATATCCATGAATTCAAGTCTCCATGGGGTGACTAATCGATAGAAAAAAAGTCATTTTGGGCGTGAACTATCCCTTTAAAAAAGATTATAAATGTGAAAAATATGTTGTACAATTTGGCTAAAAGTCAGAGGTCACTTTGTGTCCAGATAAGATGTGACATTTTGCCATTATATATTGAAACAGGAAGAGTAGCTGAGGAGGATAGATGTGGTCCTTAAAGTCACTTTCTGACACTGTCTCCTTCTCTCAAAAGTTCTCGTCATTTCTATTTGTAGGCTATTGGTTTCTATTGGTTGTTAACTGGGATTCTTCACTCCGCCTTTAGGGTCTTTGTCAATAACTGATCCTCAGTACTGAAACAATCAATATCGGATTTCATGAGAAATAGAGAAGGGATCGTCCAGATGTGTATGAGTGGGAATGAGAGAGAAAGTGAGAGAGTTTTGAGTGTCTTGAAATTTGGCAAGGCCGCTTGATGTATGTACACACAGACACAGACACACACACACACACACACACACAGACACACACACACACACACACACACACACACACACACACACACACACACACACACACACACACACACACACACACACACACACACACACACACACACACACACATGGTGCTCCAGCGTCAAGGTGGTGAAAGGGGGAGACAGGAGAGCACAAAGCCCCATTCACTGATCTCTCGCACACAATAACATTCATTTCCCTCTTCCTAGCAAAATATTATCAAGCCTTAACAAGATGGTAGACCTTCACTCCTTTCTATTCCATGACCACAAAGGCCGGGACACATTTCTTGGGGTGAGGAAATGATGACATTCCTGTAGTGGCATAAAAGTGGTTTGGAAGCAGCATTTTACAGTAATAATGCAACGGCGTCCAATGAAAAGGATGATTGCCCCGGCAGTATTTTCAGACAGTCCTGCAGTTCTTAGCCGGTCTTTGTTGATGAACATTACTTTCCAACCTTCGAAACTGTACACCAGACAATGAGAGGTGGAGTTTTTTTTACTTTTCTTTTTTAAGCGTCAGTCGTTAAAATTATTAGCAACGAACAAATCTCCTGCACCACCTCTCAAGGATTATCGGTTTGATGATACGTCTGCTTAACAGCACACACTCCTGAGAAATTCTGAAGCAGTCATGAATCCCCCCTCGTCGCGATGCGACACATTGTTAGATTGTAGATAAATGCTATTTGTAATGTTTTTGAACAATTCGGAAGAATTTTGACAATTTTGACAGCCCAAAAGTCTGTAGATTTGATCGATATTTAACCAATGAAAAGTATTAATATAACAAGAGCTTGTGACTAAATGAGAACTACATTGGATCCATTTGAACACAGGTTATTTTTCCATTTCCTGAAAACGTTTTTTTAGGACATACAGGATGTACTCTGAATAAGTTGGTGGTGTTGTTGACAAAATCTAGTAGAATGTGTCAACAAAATCATCACCTTATTCTTAGTGTGAGAGCAAATTGACCCAGAAGGTGAAGCTGTTATTTCGGGGTAAACCCACACATGAATATAGGCAATTGTCCTGGTTGAAATGTGACATTCCTCTTTGGAGATTTGTTTCCTTGTGGTTTAAAACGTGTATATTAGCTGAACAGAAAAGGGTTACGTCTAGGCAAAATTTCAATGCCTATTAGTTGAACTCCATTTATGAAAATGTTGCAAAACATTGTCCGAACCCCTACTGTATGTCATTACTTGCTCCTCTATCTAATACAGAGAAATTCCTGTTCCAGTTTCCAAGTACTGTAAGTGCTTCCCGCTCCGCTTGTTCAACTGAGCTTAAACCTCCCCTCAGGTACGGATGTCTGTCTCTCTCACGCCCCCCCCCCCCCCCCCCCCCCCCCGCCCCACACACACACATATTAAGCCCAGCAGTGAGGGCTTAACAGCCTGTATGTCCCGTTAGCTTAACATTAGCATGTCTTTAGAAAAGACTAATGAAGAGCTAAAGAGTGAAGTGTGTGTATCGGTGTTGACAATGTGTAGATGAGTGCTCAGCAGGCAACCTGACAGATTAGTAACAGCAGACCGGTGACGCAGACAAACAAAAGTTGAGGGCTAATACTGTCTGAGAGGACAAGAATGACACTGATTCAAGCTAGTGTTTTGAGTATAGACCTACTACACACATCATGCATCTGGGTGGGCAACCAGCTTTTTGTAGGATATACCTGTTTACCACAGTTCCCCAAACAGTGGGTCGGAACCCAGGTTTCGGTAACGGACCGAATTTTTATGGGTCGCGAGTAAATATCCCCCTTAGAAAATAGATCCACAAGCTCGCGGCGCAAAGCGTCGCGTTGTGAACTTGTAGATCTGCTTTTTTTCACTAGTTTGGGTCCCTGGCAAACGTCTCTTTTGAGTCTTGAGCTAAAAAGATTCCAGGTTCAACACTAACATTTCAGTACATGTATGTATGTTTATGAGTTATACGCACTCATAAACATACATACAAGACAGTACAGTATGTATTACGTTATTCTATGTATTATATGTGTCATTTCTTGCCTGACTGCACTCATAAGGATCATCATGATCAAAACAAAAATAATTTGAGTGTTGTTAGTGAAAGTGGTTTCCCTGGTCATCAAAATACGGTAAGTTGTGAGTGTTGTTGCTGACTTTGGCTCCCCTGGTCATCTCGTGTCTGGAGTGGACTGGTCTGTGTTGGACTCATCATCGTTGGAAAGATGAGCATTATCGTATTGCTGTATGTTAGAGGTGTCTTTTGAAAAAAGATATTTAGTAGATATTTAGTAGAGTTGCCATGTCAGCTTATTATAAGCGAATTTGGGATCGTTTTCTGCAAAGTTGCTTGTAAATATTGGCAGATGCGTTTTTTTTGGGCTTGTTTCTGAAGTGTAGTTGCTTATTTAGGCTTTCTTCCTAATGTAGTTTAAAACAGTGGTTCTCAAACATTTTCGCGTCAAGGACCCCCAAATGAATATGCATTTGTGCCCGGACACACGATGTGTGTATTTAAAATGTTTCAAGATATCATTATTTTTCCAGATAAAAAAAGAAATCAACACACACATACGTAGTTGTGTTTGTGTGCTCATATGGCCCGTTGTCGCTTCTTTCGGGCTTGTTCCTCTCGCAAAATCTGGCAACACTGGTGCTGGACAGAGCGAGAAAGAAGTAGGTACGTGGGAGGACAGATGACATGATCATTACCAAGAGAACAACAGCAAGATAACAGAGATGAGCGTGGTCAAATTTAGGACACAAACGTGTGTGTGATTGAGTAGTGTGTGTCCATGACTCTCCTTGTGTATCCCCCCCCTCTCTTTCTCTCTCCCTCTCATTCTCCCGCTCTTTCTCTCTAAATCTCCCTATGAAATCTCGTCCTGCCAGGGGTAATTACAATGAACAACTTCATATGGCTGCTCTGTCTGCAGCCGAGATAAGGAGGGGTGGCACGCGCGCACACACACACACACACACACACACACACACACACACACACACACACACACACACACACACACACACACACACACACACACACACACACACACACACACACACACACACACACACACACACACACACACACACACTTGTATTACTATAGCCTACTTGTGAGGACATCAACATTTTAGGTCAGTGGTTTGATGAATTCCATGTTTCTTTTTCTTTTGACCCTAACCCTGAATAGGAGATCTACGAGCTCACAACGTCAAGCGCTGTGACGTGTCGTGAGCTTGTAGATCAGCTATTTTTGGTGCATGACACCGCCACATAATTCACTATAAATCTGGCTTAACTCCGACCCTAACACCTAAACTTAACCTCTAAAAACCCTAACCCCAACCTGAATATTGTCCTAATTGTATGCCTGACTCCCCAGATGTTTTTAAAACCATAACAACAATTTTATTGTGAGGAATAGGAAATTATCCTCACAAGGTCTATTTTTCTAATTCTACTATTAGGCTACTCGTGGGGACATCTGGCCCTCACAAGTATAGTAATACACACGCACGCACGCACGCACGCACGCACGCACGCACGCACGCACGCACGCGCACATGCCATCCGCTATCTAATCTCCATCGTCACAGAACAACCGCCTCCTGCCCAATTCTACCCTAATCTTCTGCGTAAACAATACTGATATTTTACCACGGCCGTGGAATTAAAGGAGGAGCAAGGGTGGAGAAGGAGGAGGGCAGAGGGACTGATATGAATCACTTGTTTCTAAAAACTCAATCCCCTCCTCTCTCTCTTGCCTGATTCAGTATCAGTGAACTTGTGCTGTATGGTGTGTGTCTGTGTGTTCATTATTGGAAGCCTGCCTAGACTGTGTGTGACTGGTGGTGAAGTTACGTTTTCATTGTTTAACCACATATACCCTATATAGCAGTGGTTCTCAAACTTTTTCCTCATGTCAAGGACCCCCAAAATGATACGCATTTGGCCGCGGACTCCCATCTCAAAAGATTTAGTTCCAAAGACCCTCAGAAGTAAAGATTTGAGTTACAAATGTTTGCTTTAAAAATACATATATTCAAAGATTTGCACCCATTTTCACGATTTTTCTAAAATAGCAGATCTACAAGCTCGTAGCGCGGCACTCTACGAGCTTGTAGATCTGCTATTTTAGAGAAGTTAAAGTGGTTAAAATGATTGTGACACCATATTAACACATTTTGCTGGGGACCCCCTGGAACCCCCCCAAGGACTCCTGGGGGTTCCCGGACCCCACTTTGAGAACCAATGCCCTATAGCGTCCCTATTCTGGCCATTTCATAAGAGGCAAACATTCTACGGTAAGCTTGTAGATCTGATATTTTCTGCAAAGAGATTTGGGTGTAGAAGGGGAAAAGGGAGGGGACAAAGAAAAGTAAAGACCCTGGGGAACCCGGTCAACAAAGTATATAGGTTTAATGCATTGGTTCCCCAGGCGTCCTGGGTGGGGGGGGGGGGGGGGGGGGGGGGGGGGGGGGTTCCAGCAAGCACTGGTTTAATGAACCCCCTCAGCCAAAACAGACAAGAACCCTGCATGGCCCCTCCTTCAGCTGACACACACAATTCACTATAAATGTGTTATAAAGGGGCATGGTTGATTTTGTTTTCCTGAACAGGTTAAAAAAAAAAGTACAGAAGGGTAAAACATGGCAAGTTAGTAGCAACACAGCTGCAGCTAATACAATTAATGATTTTTATTAAATGTTGGTATGCCCACAGTCGGTCTGTCGGTGTGCCAATGTGCAAGCATAGACAGTAGGCACGTTGGCACAGTTCAATCCAATCCATTTGACAACGCAGGGTTACCAAAGTGCTGAACAAAAAATAAAAAATAGATACACTATATAAGATACAAAACACTGTAAAACACAAAAACACACTCAACAGCCAGTGAATCCAAGCAGAGACCACAAAACTCGAATAAAAGCTGGATTAAAAGCCGAGGTATAACAGTGAGACTTTAGGCTGGGATTAAAAAATTAAAAGTTTCAACAGTGGGGGGCGTTTTGATATGTGAGGGTAGCTCGTTCCATAATTTAGGGGCTGCTACTGAAAAGGCGCGGTCACCTCTGTTTTTCAAACGTGTCTTTGGGGCTATACGTTTCAGCTGATCAGTGGACCTCAATGCCCTTGAAGACGTGTAAAGATGTAAGAGGTCAGAGAGGTACTGAGTGACTGAGGCATCAACTTGTTTAACGATTTGAAGTAAATAAAATCTTAAAACCAATTCTACAATGAACAGGGAGCCAGTGGAGAATGGCCAGAATCAGTGTACAGTAATGTGATCATGCTTGCGGGTTCCAGTTTAAACATGTGCCGCAGCATTTTAAACTGACTGCAATCGTGCAATAGAGGCCTGGTTTACACCAGCATAAAGTGCATTATGGTAGTCCAGAGACGTGTAGAAATAAATGCATGTATCACTCGCTCAAAGTCATTAAAAGATTAAACAGATTTAATCTGAGAAAGAAGCCTCATGTGATAAAAGCAGGATCTAACCACAGCATTTATCTGCTTATCAAGTTTAAAAGCGTTGTCCATTTTGACACCAAGATTAGAGACTATGGGCCCTATATCTTCCGTGGTGCTAAAACTGATTGCGGCAGCGCTATGATATCTTCCCCAAGATGCACAGGAATTACGCCAGTTTTTTTGTCAATCTAGCACCGACTGGCCTGGGCATTGTAAATACAGCTGGTTTTGAATGCTTTTGAATTTATAGTCTAATATTGTAACCGGTACGTTAAATGCAGTATGTACAGTGAACAACTTCCTCCACTCCTGATGTCATTACGGTGCACTAGTAGAACTGGTTTGTAAATTATGCCACGGTGTACATTATTAGTGTTTTAACTTAACCCTCACCAGTACCGACAACAGACAGTGTTTATTGACCACAAAGGAGGAGTGAGAGAAAGTGTGTCTCTTGTTTTATGACATTAAACCACATTAAGCTGTTAGTTTCCTTATAATGGGTTTCTATGGAGAGGAAAATGCTTAAAGGAGTACTTCACCCCAAAAATTACTTATTTTCTATCAAATACACACCCCATTTAAGCCTTGAATTCATGGAGATTTTTTTGTTTTTGTCGCATTCCTAAGCCAATAATTTAATGAGCGGGTAATCGGTCAATAAGGGACTCAGTGGGAAACTCTTTGAGACTAGGAATGTGACCACAAACAAAAAAATGTCCATGAATTCAAGGCTTCATGGGGTAACCTAACTGTGTAATTGGTAGAAAATAAGTCATTTAGGGATAAACTACTCCTTTAACGTAAAAAATATTGTTTTACGTTTCAATTGGCCCACTCAGGCAAGTCCTTCCACTCTTGGTAGTACTGGAGTGTGTTCCCTGGTGGAATGCGAAACACGGGTCGGCCACTTGACGCGTCATTGGACAACGGCATGTGGGAGAGGAAGACGAGGTCAGGGACGTGAAAGAGGAACTGTGTTATTACTGGTGGCCCTCGTTTGTGTGTGTGTGTGTGTGTGTTTTTTTCTTTTTTTAACTCAACTCTCCCTCTCTGAATTGCTTCTCTCACCCGTTGCCCCCCCCCCCCCAGCTCATCCATCTCCTCTTCTTCCCCCAGTGGCACAGGACAGGGTTTGAGAATTAGAAATTTAAAGTTGATGCAATCAGTCGCACACACATACTTCACTACGGGTTATAGGACAAGGGTGTGTGCGTGTGCGTGCGTGTGTGTGTGTGCAGCCAGTACGTGTATATTGTCAACAGGGCTTGCTGTGCTGAGGCCATCTGTTTTCTCTGGGAAATTGTCCAACAAGCAGCTTTCTACTGTCTACTCAAACAAACATGTTCAGTTGTACTGTACTGTACTGTACTGTACTGCAAGGGTTCCCAAACTGTTCAGGATTTATATATATATATATACATACATACATACATACATACATACATACATACATACATACATACATACATATATGTGTGTGTATATATATATATATGTGTGTATATATATACATATATATATACATACATAGTGTGTGTGTGTGTG
>NC_137619.1:28618607-28636107 GCF_963280865.1 Gymnoscopelus braueri
GTGCATGATTGTGTGCAAATGCACTCACACAAACACACACAATGAGCATGCGTGCACATACGCAATTGCACAGGCACGCAACATGAGTGTAGGTAGCACGACTGTACACAACATTGATCATATAATTTACTCCTCCCTATAAAGCTACAAGGCTATTGATCAAATCATCATGTGTGGGGTTGCCCGATGCCAAATGGCTAAAACGGTGCTGCTCTACTTAAAGCATGTACCATAATGGTTTTGCCATTGATTGCTACTCTCCCTCTCACTGCCAATGAAAACAAAACCCTTTCACAGGGCAGAATTAGAAATCCAGCAAGTGAATGAAGGCACTGGCACACATACATGGAGAGAAACCAAGCTATAGCTGGAAAACACAATTCACATGAACCGCTTGGCTACCAGTAATATCCTGTGCTCACCGCACAAGGACACTCACACAACCCCAAAAGAGTATGCCAGTGTATATATTTCTGTGTTAATCAATATTGAAATGAACTATTTATTGCTTGTGTGGTGCTTTGGAATAGAGCTGTATTGTGTAGCAGTGGGTTGGCAGGTTGTAGTGTAGAGTGATTGGAAGATTAGGGCCAGTTTGAAAGGTCAATTTGACCCCATTTTCCCTCAGATGGCTAGAAGGGCTTTCAGAATTGTCTACCTATCTATTTTGAATGTAAAATATTATTTAAAGACCCCAGATGTCTCTTTCTCTCTCATGCTCTCTTGTGAGATCAAATGAATGATTCAACTTCATATCTCATTTTCATTAGCTTAGGTAATATAATTGTGTAAATAAAAGCCTGGGCTATTAATTGAAGTTTTTCGGAGAGCTCCGAGCAACGTTCTGTGAGATGGAGTAATCTTTACCTTGAAAGCAATCTATTCAGTCATATTCTGTATAGCCTACACTTTTGTAATGTTTTTGTTGAAGTCTAATTAAGGTACACAAAGGAAGATTTTACCCCGAGGGACAATTCTAAACAGAGTTTTTAGATCACTTTCTTCAGTCGTGTCTGGTTGTGAACTTGTCTGCCATCATTACCAAATGGATCGCCCGTTTTAGCTTGACCTACATTATCATTTTGAATCAATTAAAGTGATGCTGTGTGATTTCCCTCTGCATTCAGCACACTCAGCACAGCAGTCTGTCAAGCAAAGGAGAGGGCTTAACTTGGATCTGGAGCTTGCAGTCTGCAAACAGATGGCTCTGTGATCTCGCGATGCCAGCTGCTGTGCAAGGTTACAGGGACCCAGGGTCTTGCGAGAACTCTTGAGGCAGATTATTATTATTATTATTATTATTATTATTATTATTATTATTATTATTATTATTATTATTATTATTATTATTATTATTATTATTATTATTATAGTGCAACCACCACAGTTGGCCACTGGGCAGTTCCAGTGTAGCAGTTGGAGATGAATTGCTTTACTAAAGGAAACATTAGTAGTTATCAAAATGGGGACAGAGCACAGTAATAGTTCAGATTTCCCCACCCATTTTTCCTATCATTCCCTATCATTTTTCAAGTGATAGGGATTGGGGGGAAAAGAAAATGTTTTCAATAATACACTATTAACTGCGTTCAGACACATTGTCCATTAATGGTTAGGTTTAACCTGTAGATGTTTCTTAAATAAAGAAAACTTCATTGTCATTAAAACTTTACCAAAATGACCTGAATGATAATTGAGTTAACACTGGCTAAACTTAATTGTGTTGTTAAGAAGTAATAGACATTTTGTGTCGGATTGATTTATTGATTGATTGATTGATTGAAAAATAAATTGTGAAATATTTATTGAAAAATAAATTGTGAAATATTTATTGAAAAATAAATTGTGAAATATTTATTGAAAAATAAATTGTGAAATATTTATTGAAAAATAAATTGTGAAATATTTATTGAAAAATAAATTGTGAAATATTTATTGAAAAATAAATTGTGAAATATTTATTGAAAAATAAATTGTGAAATATTTATTGAAAAATAAATTGTGAAATATTTATTGAAAAATTAATTGAGAAATATTTATTGAAAAACAAATCGTGGTCGGAGGCGGGGAATATGTTTTCGCCCCTTTCTGAATAGCAGATCCACAAGCTCACAACACGTCACGTTACGACACGTTGTGAGCTTGTACATCTGCCATTTTTGGCAAAGAGACTTGGTGTTGAGGGAAAAAGAGCGCACCAGATGTCCAGTTTACTAAGTATAGAGTTTTAAAAGTGGTAAACGTTTCCCAGCATAAACTGATACAGTACAGTACATTACATACATGCATACATACAGTATAATACAGAGAGGAGAGTGAGAGGGTAAATTAAAGTGACAGGACTGTCATGTGTGTCCCAGTGCTGGCTGGTACAGAGACAGGAGGTGTCACATCATCTCCTTCTCTCTCTCTCTCTCCCCGCCACCAGCCGCTCTCCCTCTCTCACTCTCTCTCAATCCCCTTTTCTCATTTTTTTATGTCTCATGTCTCTCCCTCTGTCCTTTTCCAATATTTGTTTATAATAATTTTCCCTCCCTCCCTTCCTCCTTTTTTTTGACTCTGGAACTTGAGTCTTTCAACGACTTTCAACGTGGTGTCCCTATTATAGGCTATTAACATAAAAAAAATCATATTCAGAAATTGCGTAAGTAGCAGATCTACAAGATCACAACGTATCACAAAGTTATGTATTATTGTGAGCTTGTAGATCAGTTTTTTTTCGCCAGGCGACCCCATTGTATGACAAAGTATAAAATAGGGCTTAAGTGGTTAATTCCATTAACCTCGGCTCAACCGATTGCTTTCACGTCACGATTGTTGACCTTTTCAAATTACTGTTGAGTTGTTTGCGATAATTCCGGTGCTAGAATTTGTACACTTGTACTTGTAAAGGAGGACAGACACATTGACATGTGTCTTTCCCTAAATAAATACACAAAGCTATGGTGAGGTCTTCCTAATACTGACCGTCTCATCCCAGCTTACAACACCTCCATCCGAAGGCAGTGATTGGTGACTGAATGATTTAACATGCATGAAAATAAGTACGCCACGTGCGTCTTCTCATGATGGGTCAGATATCATATCATTTGAAAACAACACTGATGGTAAATATGTACCGGGGCATCCCTACCTGGGCACCGGGGTCCGGGACACTGCATGCGCACGCACGTGCATGTGTGTGTGTTCACACACACACACACACACACACACACACACACACACACACACACACACACACACACACACACACACACACACACACACACACACACACACACTAGGGGTGGGACGATATATCGATATCATGATATATCGCGATACTTTCTCCCGCGATAACTAATCGATATACTGCCGATTTTTTTTAAATTTTTTTTACGTTTGTGATACGTTGTTTTTTCTACTCTGTATTTGTGTAATGATGATTTTGAACTGTTTGGTGCTATTTTATGTGTTTATGAATTGAATACAAGGACTATCGTGATATATCGTTGGTGAAATTTCATGCAATGTATCGTGATATCGCAATATATCGATATTTTCAGATATCGTGATATATCGTTGGTGAAATTTCTTGCAATATATATTGAATATCGTGATATCGCAATATATCGAATATCGTCGAATATCGTGATATATATTGTTATCGTGGGCCTAATATCGTGATATATATCGTATCGTGAGGTACCCATATCGTCCCACCCCTAACACACACACACACACACACACACACACACACACAAGCTGTTGGACTGTCGCTCTGTCCTCCAGTCACTGTAACTGTCCTTGGGCCTCCCAGCTCCTTCTTCATCTTCTGAACAGCTTTGGACCCTTCATTGTCCCCTGCCATTAAAGCCCCCTTCTTCCGGTTCAGCAGGGCTTTAATGTCCTCATTGGTCCAGGGCTAGTTATTGGGAAAGTAGGATACCTTTATGGTGCTTACACTCCCTGATACAATGGGAGAGTCCATCGATTTTCTACATGAACCTTCTGAAATGAGTGAATGGAAGTGAAATACAGTTTTGTTCTATACAGGCACATCACAAAGCCATGTATAGTAACGAGTTGAGCATGTATTTCAATTTTCTCTGCCTCGATGCTAATAGAAACTGCTCATGGAAGCACAGTGAGAATTATAGAACATGGCCATGCATGTAAAAGGAAATCATCAAAGGGAGTCACAGAGCCATCAAAAGAGGCAAGACCGACCTTTGACTTACTCCTGTTAAGCAGATGCTAAATGCTTAAAGGGATATTTCTTTTTTTTTTTTAATTGGGTAATTTTATCGTCTACTCAGGCTTTTGGGAGCACCCCGCACAGTTTTTAAGTTGCTTGATTCAGTATTTAGATATTTGATATTAATTTTATCAGACACGCCCCCTTCCTATTCAAACCCATTGTAACTTCAAACTCCATTTTAACCATGTTAGATTAATCGGAAACACCCGTCCTTGGTTCTGGTGACTGGTATTGTCCTTCTAATGCGTGAGGAGACCGTGTTTTTTCAATTACCTTTTTCATATTTTTTTTATATTTCCTTTGGAAAATTAAAAGAATTAAATACAATAAACAACAATGGCCCCTCACGTATTAGGAGGGCAGGATGATTCACCAGAACCAAGGACGGGTGTTTTTGATGAATCTAACATGTTATAAATGGAGTTTGAAGTTATAATGGGAAGGGTGAAATGAATATCAAATATCTAAATACTGAATTAAGCGACTTAAACACTGTCTGGCGGAAGTAGACGATAAAATGACCAACATTTTTTTAAAGTGAAATATCCCTTTAAAGGAATACTTGACCCCCAAAATGATGTTTTTTCTATTATTTACTTACCCCTTGAAGCCTTGAATTCATGGAGATTTGTTGTTTGTGTCACAATCCTTTGCGTCTTCTTCTATTGTGTGTCCTTAGACCTTCAGCTCCGCTGCGCCAAGCCAGTCCAGTGTGTCATGTCTAGGTCAATTAAGCCACGACAGGGCCGGACTGGGAGGGGGGGCACGTTTCACTGTTTTAACCCTGCAACCCTATGTAGATTACGCCATAGCTGAAAAGCATCCCAGCCCAAACATTAACGTAACTAATAATTGGGCCGCGCGACAGTGGGCCCAGCGGCCCACCGGGCATGCACGGTATGCCAAATGGCCAGTCCGCCCCTGAGCCACGATCACCATTCGGTGGCCGGTAATTGGGGCTGCTGGTCATCAAGTGTTCCACAGTCTGTAGTGGATCCCCACATTCACAGTGGGTGAGTGCAGGGTGAGGGTTGTCCACTCCTTGCGGGTGGAGGTGCTGGCCAAGAGCATTTGTTGGATCTACGATGTAGTGGTGAAGCCTAGATGGTTCTGCTGCCTTCCACTTGTCATTCCATCTTGCCTTCACCCAGGAAGCGTTGGAGGTCAGCTGGTGTTGTGTGGAGCAGTTATTGGGCCTGTGTGGCAAAGGGGGTACGAGACTTGAGGCGAGTGCGCTGTGGGGTCTCCGTGACAACCTTGTGGAGGAGGTGGGATTCACTAATCTGTGCCTTCCGTGCGAGGGCCAGCGTGGCTGCTTCTCGTCTGGAGTAAGGCAATATTGAGGGCAGTATCCGGCTTCTTGACATGTGGGCTACGGCTCCAGACCGGGGCACAGAACTCAGCTGCGGGGAAACACCAGGACCTCGGTGGAAATACGCAGTGTCTTGGTGGTGGCTCCCCATGTAGTACCGGCTAGACGGCGTATCAACGCGGCACGGTCTTTGCCTTGACACTGTCCAGGTGTTGCTTAAAGGACAGCGTTCTATCCACACCGAGATATGTCAGGGAGGGCTGGAACTGCAGCCGGGCATTGTCAACCATGATGTTTATTTTGGGGGTCGCTTCCTTGTTGTAGAGGTGGAACATTGTTGCTACGGTCTTCTCAACACTGAGCTTGAGCCGCCCGCCCGTTCTTCAGGTATGAAGACGGAATGTTCATGTCCTCTTGACGTTATTGCGGGTATATGTCGTTAATGTAGATGTTGAACAGCACTGAGCCCTTCGCAGTGAATGAAGAATTCAAAAACTAAGAGAATACTTGAAGAATTGAAGAAAATAGAGCTCAAGTATTAACAGCAACAATATAATTGGTGTGGGGGACATTTAGGGGGTGTATTCCTTTAAATTGTCTATACAACTGAAGAAGAGCAGTTGGAAGAAGTGAAGTGAGCAATAATCTTATAAATAATACACAGTAAAATCTGTCCTCTCTGTTATTTGCCCAATTGTAAATGCTTGATTACCTCTGTTAGAGACTCCGACTACAGCTATTGTATGTTATTTTGTATTTCTTCAGATCAGTATACATTTGAATGAAAGGACATGCAGTAAGTTTGTAAAAGAGGAGTGTTCTGGTGTCTCTCTCTCTTCTGTTAACTCAATCTGTCACCCGGGGCAACCGAGATCCGTACATGTGTGTGACCATTATGTATGCAGGTATGTATGTGCGCATGTGTGAAAGTGCATGTCAGCTTTTGTGCATGGCTAAATTTTTATGTATATGTGTGTGAGAGAGAATCTGTTTCTGTGGGTTGAGCTTTCTGAGGGGTGACTGTTTCTGCTACAGGAAATCAGTCATGCCAGCCATCAGAGGGAAAATGGGGTCAAATTGGCCTTTCAGCTGGCCCTAATCTTCCAATCACTCCTACAAAACTGGCAGCCCACCGCTCCACAATACATCTCTATTCTAAATTACCACAGACACAAGCAGTAAATAATTCATTTCAACTTTGACGAACACAAAAATATATTCACTGGCAGGGTATTACTGCTGGTTTCTTCTGGGCTTTGTGAGTGTCTGTGTGCACTTCAAGATTTAATGAACACAGGAAGCCAAACGGTTCATATATCCATTGTTGTGTGCTTGCTGGCTGGCTCTGTGTCTCTCCATGTGTGATGTGTGCCTGTGCCTGTGTGTGATGCTTTCATGCTCACTTGCTAGCTTTCTAATTCTGCCCGGTGAAAGGGGTTTTTGTTTGCATTTGGCAGCGAGAGGGAGTGCGGCAATCAATGGCAAAACCATTATGGTACATGCTTTAAGTAGAGCAGCGCCGTTTTAGCAATTTGGCATCGGGCACACCCCACACATGAAATTATTTGATCAATAGCCTTGTAGCTTTATAGGGACGAGTAAATTATATGATCAATGTTGTGTACCGTCGTGCTACCTACACTCATGTTGCGTGCCTGTGCAATTGCGTATGTGCACGCATGCTCATTGTGTGCGTTTGTGTGAGTGCACGCTTGCACACAATCATGCACATATCTGTGTTTAGGTGTTGTACTGCCCCTGCACACACATGCTGGTCCATACATCCTCAGTATGCGATCATTGTTCCACTTTCTCTCGCATTCGCTAACAATGGCGGGTACTTTATACTGCTTTCTTGTTTGCTTTCCCTGCATAATTTGCTGTGTTTTTCGAAGGGAGAAGCACGCGGGGATATCAAATAGCAGAGATGAAAATAGAGTGAATGGGCCGTACAAGAGCCAGGCTAAATTATTGATGTGTATCATAGCACAGAGGAACACACAACGTGCCAGCCATTGTCTCGGCTATTCACCTTCAATAAGGCAACAGATCATTCAGTCGACAAGCATGATGCTCGCTTACCTCCCACCTACATATATATTTATGGACGCATACTCACATATACGCACATACTCACATACATGCACAGTCACACGTGTGTATATCTCTTTGTATACACACATGTTCTTGTGGTACAGACAATAACCTACAAGTGCAAATAACGGCTCACTGCAGGTATGTTGATCCTTTGTTTGCTGCACAGAGCGCCATTTGAAAGGGAATTGGGACCTGATCATGTATGTCGGTGACGTGCCTTACACAGACGCACGCACGCACGCACGCACATGCACGCACGCACACACACACACACACACACACACTGCCTCCAATCAGAGGGCTCATCTATCTCTGTGGATGAGTTCACTTATGCTTTGCTTGCTCTGAGACACAGAATGAGTGAGTGCACGTGCATACGTGCATACTTATGCGTATGTTCAGAAAGAGATGTAGGGTGGCTGAGAGAGAGAGTGAGAACAACAGAGAGAGAGAGACGAGCGGCTGTAGTTTGAGCTTCACTACTTTCTCATCGTTCCTCTCTTTCCCCCTCTGTCACATGGTAAAAGTTTAACCGTCAGGAAACGGACAAGACAATGACAGGCCGATGGAGGGTGGCGGTGGGGAGGTGTAGAGGTAGAGAAAGAGTAGGAGGAGGAGCGTTCAATGGCACAAAGGAGATGCTGTCACACTCACTTAAACGCTGAAATATTAAAGTGAGTAGTCAGGTTGTAATTTTCCTAAAAAGGCGTGACTGTCATCACAGGCAGACAAGATAAAAGTTGTTTTTCAGTGGATTCTTGCCAGTCTAGGTGAAAATTGCCAGGGCAAACTTCGGGGAAAATTTATGTTGTAGCATAAGCCGTAAATCCGTAAACCGGCGATCCTCGAGCGAACACTATAATACCAGAGAATATGTTACATCGTGCTAGCCTGCATCTTAGCATTTCAGATACAATGATGAACTATCCAAGATCACCTATATCCATTTTGGATGCAAAATGCACACGCATGCACGCTCGCACAACCCCCCCACACCACACACACACACGTATTGTGTATATAAAAATGCACATTCTACCTTTCTTAGTCCCTTCCTCCTTCCTAGCCCACCCCCCTGCCCTCCATCTCTCTCTCCCTGCCTCCATTCATATTTATGTATGTTGAAATAGGCAGGCAGCAACTGTGGGCATCCTGTCATTTGCATGCCATAAATAAATGAGGCAAACCAATCAAGAATGCCTCCTATGTCTCTTTTTCTGTGTGTGTGTGTGTGTGTGTGTGTGTGTGTGTGTGTGTGTGTGTGTGTGTGTGTGTGTGTGTGTGTGTGTGTGTGTGTGTGTGTGTGTGTGTGTGTGTGTGTGTGTGTGTGTGTGTGTGTGTGTGTGTGTGTGTGTGTGTGTGTGTGCGCGCGTGCGTGCGTTCACGTGGAGGGGACTTACAAGCGAGGCATTGAACTGGTTAAAATTGCATGGCAAATCGCCAGGGTTTTTACAGAGGTGGAAGAGAGATGCGAGGGTGCCTACACACAGTACAATCCTTAGTGTTCATTTAACTAGGAGATTGTAAAAAAAAAAGAAGAAAAAGGTCTATAAATGAACACTGAGGATTTTACTGTTTTAGTTAGTTTATGTAAAAGAGAGAAAAGGAGAGGGGTGTGAGAGAGAGACAGAGACAGACAGAGAGAGAGAAAATCAGAGGGCGAGAGAGGGGAGGGGGGAAGACTGTTGGAGGGCCATGTCGCACCGCCGACACAATAATGAATTTCAAATACGTTTTTTTTTTTTTTTCACTTCAGGAGTAAGTGGCTGGCACACAACTCCATACAGCTGCTTTCTGGAGATAATTGATTTTCAAATAGTTTGGAGGACGGAGGAGAGCAGAGGCGGGGGATGACAACCACAGCACCGTAGTGTGTGAGTGGGTGTGTGTGTGTTTCTGTGAATGTGTGACACTATTGTGTGTTTGGTGCCTGTTTGTGCGTCTGTGTATATGCATGTTATAGCTGTATTTCTGTTCCTGTGCACGTGTAGTACCCGTATGTGATGATTAACCCATTAAAACCTGAGGCCGATTCTACACATGTCTTCTAAATCCTAACAGTTTTCTGCTATACTGCTATATCAGTGGTTCTCAAACCTTTTCATGTCAAGGACCCCCAAACTTATGTGTCTGGCCGCTAACAGCCGACCCCCATCTCAAAATATTTTGTTCCAGGGACCCACAGAAATAAAGATTTGAGGTTAAAAATGTTCGCTTTAAAAAAAAAAAATATATATATATATATATAGATTCAAAGATTTGCACACATTTTCAAGATTTTTCAAAAATAGCAGATCTACAATCTCGCCGCACTGTGAGCTTGTATATTTGTTATTTTTTTATATCCAAAGTATAAAATAATGGTTAAAGTGGTTACAGGGATGCTTTCCCGGTTTTAATGGGTTAAAAGGTCACTATAGTGCACGCACACACAAACGCACAAGAACGTACGTGAAGAATGTGTTATGTCTCCTCTCCTCCCCCCCTGCATGGTTCAGTGTTGGCCAGCTAAACTTTGAAGCAGCATGCTAACATGGCAGGGCCTGTGTGCAGGCTGCAGCCACTCAGATAACCCAGCAGTGTGAAAATGACAGCGACACTCAATGAGATGCATTAGTGACGGGATTTGAATTGGCAATGTAATTTACTATGTCTTACACACACCTTCCCTCCCTCTCTCTCTCTCTCTCTCTCTCCCCCCTGCCCTTCTCTCGTCCTGTTTAATTTGTACAAATGATGGATGAGTATGAGGAGAGGAATACTTTCCGTCATGCATATGTTTAACACACGGTTATTAGAGAGAGAGAGAGAGAGAGAGAGAGGAACAAGTGAGTTTTTCCTGTTAATGCTGAAAGGTTCTCTGCAAAGTGGTGTAACAGCGGCATATCCTTACATGTATGTTAACTGATATGAGAAAACACGCGGATGTGACTGTTAATAATGCAGTGATATGTACTCTGAGGTCAGCTAGGGTGGAACTTCTTAAGAAGGCTGGGTGAAATGTATACCTGGATTGGAGAGAGGTGCTGTCTTGTGAAATAAAGCCCTGGTTCTAATGAGTATAAGCACACATGTGTTAGTAATGGGAAAATATCAATTTATTAAAATCAAAGTTTCGACAGAATTGTCTTCATCAGGGTTGGGTTAAGATGGGGAACTTCTCCCATACGCTTCCTCCTGTGTCTCCACTTGTTCTTCAATGAAGAAAAAAGGCATACCTTGTTGAAAATATATATTTTTTAAATTGCTTTGGGGAAAATGTCTTTGTCCCAAACTCTAAAGGGGTACATTAGAACTACATTATGGACTGTATAAAACAATGTAAGTCCAACAATAAAAAGACATTTCTATTCACAAGTCATCTCTCACCATAAACTGCAGCTCATTAGGTGCATCCTTTATGCCATTGACCTGGTGATAATTCAAACATGTCACATCCAACAATGAGTATTGTAAACACTTTGCTCCTCTTAATGACCTACATTTTACATAAACAGCACTCTACTACATTCCAAAGCGATCTGTATCCAAATTGACGACTTGTACAATCGCTTGTCAACTCGTCTGTGCGGTGCTGAATCGAAACGCTCAGGGGTGTGCTCAATTTATCCGTGGTCACAGTGACAGAGCTTGTCGAACCTCCACGAAAAAGCTCCGGCCTT
The DNA here is from genome assembly GCF_963280865.1 of Gymnoscopelus braueri. Taxonomy (NCBI): domain Eukaryota; kingdom Metazoa; phylum Chordata; class Actinopteri; order Myctophiformes; family Myctophidae; genus Gymnoscopelus; species Gymnoscopelus braueri. The sequence goes on from NC_137619.1 coordinate 28,629,919, forward strand.
CCTCATCCGGGGCATCTGAACGTTCAGGACCGAGCACGCCTCTTAAGTTATTTCCACGAGTTGTGTGTCAGTGGTACATTTTGACAGGTTTTGGCCCGAGGCTTAGATACTCATTTAGACTATAATTGGGGTTTAAGCTGAGCACGTAATCTGTACGGCCTCTGTTTAGCACCTGATTGTCAGCATGCGTGTGTGTGTGTGTGTGTGAGTGTGTGTAAGTGAAACTCAAACCATGTCATTGTGCAAGAGTAGATGCAGTAAGCAGGGGAGAGGAGAGAGATGCAGGCCTTGTGCAGACATGTACAACCTAAGATCTAGAGACAAGCTCCCAGTCAGGACAGAGAATGAAAGAACACAAACGCACTCGCATTAACGCGTGCAAACAAATACACACCCCCACAAATGCACGAGACCTCATAAATATACTTCCCAAAACAAGTGTGTGTGTGTGTGTGTGTGTGTGTGTGTGTGTGTGTGTGTGTGTGTGTGTGTGTGTGTGTCTGTGTGTGTGTGTGTGTGTGTGTGTGTGTGTGTGTCTGTGTCTGTGTCTGTGTGTGTGTGTGTGTGTGTGTGTGTGTGTGTGTGTGTGTGTGTGTGTGTGTGTGTGTGTGTGTGTGTTTTCTGATTCAGTTTGACAGGGCTCTTAGGAAGCTGTGTGCTCACTATAATTACACACACTTGAGAAATGTCTGCTCTCACTGTTTGAGAACAAGGTAATCAACACTCCCTTTCTTTCTCTCTCTATCACACACACACACACACACACACACACACACACACACACACACACACACACACACACACACACACACACACACACACACACACACACACACACACGCACTCATGCACGCATTCCAGCTCAGATTATAAACACCTCTTTCACTTTGGAATCCTGTCTGGGAATAAACAGGTACACACACACACACACACACACACACACACACACACACACACACACACACACACACACACACACACACACACACACACACACACACACACACACACACACACACACACACACACACACACACACACACACACACAGAGACAATCATCATAGTCCTCATCAGTAGTGCTCAGCCTATGTGTTATCATCGTCGCTGCATGGAGAACCAGGTAAAACTTGTAAAGTACGAATATAGTTCTGGTCCCTTAATTCTAAGGTATGTATTCATCAGGAAAAGGAATAGAGGACATGCACGCACACGCACACTTGCATGCACGCGCACACACACATACATACATACAGGTGCTATAAACAAATACGGGAAAAAAACGAATACACAAAAATAAATACCCTACAATCCAATTTTCTGTCTTTCAGATGGCTGGACACACAATTGCGGTGAGGACGGATTTTGTTTTCATATCCTGTCATGATTAGACAGAAAGGAAATGGCAGGAGGAGACCAGGAAATGACAGGACAATCTAGAGACATATAGGGCTTTAATAATACTTTTTACATCTTGCATTTCAGTTGCTTCCAGCCAGAGAGTCTGCTTGTTTATTCTGGTGCTTGTGGCCAGTGTTGCCATGTCCACTTATTAACAGTGTCTTTGGGCTTTTTTCTGTAAAGTCACTTGTAAATATTGGTGGTTGTGGTTTTTTTGGGCTTGTTTCTAAAGTGTAGTTGCTTATTTGGGCTTGCTTCCAATTACATTTTTAATTATTTAAACTAGTGATTCTCAAATATTTTCAACCCCCAAATTAAAATGCATTTGTCCCTAACACCCATCTGAAAATGCTCTGTGCCAGGGAGCCCCATACCATATTTTGTGGTGTTATAGTTTCAGCAATCTTGCAAATATTCGCGACGCATTGTGAGCTTGCAGATCGGCTATTTTCAAATAGCCGGTGTTATGCAGTATGTAGGTTTAAAGTACTCATGTGGCCTAGTTGCTCCTTTTGGGCTTGTTTTCCTAGACCTGGTTGCTTATTTCTCTCATAACATCTGGCCACACTTGCTTGTGGCAGTTGAAACGGATGCTGCTGACTAGTGTACAGAGTGTACATTCACCGCTGGGAGAGGCAGCGTCATTCGTACAGGTTACTGATGACCCTCTAATATTTTAATAAGTAATATCATAATTTTTATTTATTTACTTTATAGTAAATGAATGTAACTTGTTTACATTTGATTACTTTTTGAATACTCTCTGGTCTAAATGTTTTATACCAAGATAGTGTAAATGCGCAACATAACCCACATAATATGTTTGCTTTGATCAACAGTTGGTGGAAACATCAAAGCTGCATTTGAAATAGCAAAATAAAGGAGGAAGTGGAAGTGGAAAGAGAGAGAGGTACCTACCTTGACCTTACATTACAGAAGAAAGATGAAAGGAACATTCATACACACTTTGAGACACAAAGTTCAACTGACTTGAAGTTGGTTTTGCTCCATGATTATGGCCTTCTCTCAACTCTCCACTGTCTTTGTGTGTGTGTGCTGAAAAATATTCTCCTCTCATCCTCCCAGTGCCCACTTTAATTACCTTAGACACCATTTGCCATAGGTTATTATGGAACAGCTGTCCCCTTAATAACCCATTTGTCTATGTAGCGTGTGTGTGCACGCGTGCATGTGTGTACGTGGGTGTGTGTGTGTGTGTGTGTCCCTGCCCCTGGGCTAGCGGCCCTGCCTGCCTTTTAGCATAACGAGCGTGCGCTCGGCGGGCCAGGGTCCCATGGTCATTATTCCACACCCTGTGGATCCTGACATTCCCTAAGAATTCCCCCAGGTCTCTTAATTCCCCCGCAGGGCCCAGCATCTGAGGAAACACTGTTTTCATTAAGTCGGTCATTTTCTGCGCACCGTGATGCATGCGTGTATGAATGTGTGTGTGCGTGTGTGTCAGTCTGTTTTTAAATAGTTTTTAAAAAAGATGCTGAGGCTCCCTCGTATTAAAATACCACCGTAGTGGCACTATTAACTGGAGAGAGGCAGACGGACAAACTGTCACTGCCGTGGCATTTCAATTCCCTCGCAATGGGACAGCGTTAGGATGCAGGCATGCAAAAACGGGACGGCACTCAACATCCTGTCCACACACACACACACACACACACACACACACACACACACACACACACACACACACACACACATGCACACAAGCACGTCCCCTGTGGAGGACACACAGCATGTAGCTAAAGGTCTAAACATTGTTCCACGCCTCCTGTCTGTCTCTGCTACCCGCCTGCCTTTTCTTATTACTCTGAAATACTGACAATGTGCTAAACATACTTAAATACAGAGACATGCATATGTACGTATAGACCACGCACACACAGAACACAGCCCGCCCTGGGGGTCCCTGGCCTGCCCATTGCTGCTGGGGTTATTGCATTGATAATGCGTCGCCAATGTTCAATTCATATACGGACATATTTACGTCCGCCACAGACGCGCAACTTGAACTTTGTATGGTGCGGTAGATTAACCGGTGGGGCTGTATGTGTGAACACAAAATGTATGTCAGACTCAGCAGGACCTGACATGTAACAGACTTGACACTTGCAGCTCACTTGAGTTAAGTCAGTTTAGTGTCCGATTCACCTGAAATGGCTTGATTGTAAACAACGTTTCGACCTGTTTCTTCATCAGGTCTGAGACCTGATGAAATCAACTGTTGTCTGTTTAACTGTTGTCTGTTTGTTTAGATGAAAATTAGGTTGTTGCTCATGGTCAACATAGAGCACCGACATCACTGCCGCTAGAGGCCGCTAGAGGCCGCTAATCCCCCTGGGTAATTTTTTCTATTGGAATTCCCATAGGGAAATCTTAGATCATACAAGACAAATCAGCTGGGTCATTTTACTCATATGGATATGAAGCATCAGGTGTCTGTGAAAAAGTACTAATTTATCCAAAGAGTAAGAAAAAAAACATCTCCAAACACATCAAATGTTACGCAATATCATAAAAGACACAGTCACATACATGACGATATCGCCAGGCTGATTTGTTTATTTTTATTTTTTTAACACAGTTCTTATATGACGCAAAAGATTTCCCTTATTGGAATTCCAATTGAAGAGATTACTCCGTAACCCAGGAGTAGCGGGAGTGAGTCTAGGGCCTCGGTACTCTATCAATACAGTAGGAAAGAGTAGTTTGTCAATGCTATTGATCATGGAAGTTCGAGCTCTTAACCGTATTTCCAAGTTTCAGATGAACACTCTTCATGACTTATTTAAAATGTACTCCCCCTGCTGTATTCCCATATTCCCTCTTTGCACCCTTATAAACATTCCAGTGGGAAATACACTTACAGTGCTAATTATGGTTTGATCTTTATTCACACAGTCCTCATTGTGGTTTGTTGTGCATGGGTGCATCAGTGGAAGACTGGATGTCAGTCAGTTCAATTCCTATGCATATTTCAAATTTATTTCCACATCTGTCATGTTCTGTCATGTACATTTAGACATATGCTTGCAAACACACATACACACACGCAACGCTACAGTCAATGATACTAACACGCTCAAAGACAGTCACACATTTACATGCTAACACCCACATGCATGTGCACAAACACACGCTCGCTCGCTCAATCACTCACTCACTCACTCATTCACTCGTCTACTCACTCACTCACTCTCTCACCCACTCGCTCACTCGCTCACTCACTCACTCACTCACTCACTCACTCACTCACTCACTCACTCACTCACTTACTCGCTCACTCTCTTGCTCACTCACTCGCTCGCTCACTCGCTCGCTCACTCGCTCGCTTCTTCTTCTTTCTTCTTCTTTCGCGTATCATCGTCAAATGTCCAATTCAGTGTCGTGTAGCCATGCCCTTGTCTCTGGTCCCACTTGAAAGAGGCAGGCTTCTGAAGGTGTTCTGTATAGACTAATCCACAGAGCACTGCCCTGTAGGTGGCGCAATCATAACTGCTGTGTCAAGACTCCTGTTGTGGTGTGGAAACTGCTCGCTTTACCTGCTATTTTACTAACTAAATGCTCTGCCAGATACAAAGAGTTATATCACTTGATCAAATTGGAAGTGTCAAATAATCTATTAAATTCATCTGCACCGCAATTATTAATTAATAATTTCAACTGCATCATACCGTATGATCATACCGACGACAGCGGACTTAAATGATAAGGCATATGTAGCCTATCAAACACCACCCGATTTACTAACACACACGCACTCACATGCTGGGGGGACTCCTTCATTCTGTCGAGATGCCTGTTGACCTGTTGCACAATCTTTAATGTGCTCTTACAGTGATGTCTAATGTAATTAATGTTAGTTGTACACAGGTGATGGCAATAATGATGACGGTGTTGTATCATTTGGCGGTAGCGCCAGCTCTCCACATGCTAATATCTTGTCAACCCTCGCATAGCGGTCTTCACCTGTGAATTAACCACCGTCCTTTCACTGACAGTGAAAGAGGAGTTCAATGAGTTTGTTTCGTTACTTCTTGTCTCTGAAGCGAAGCCTGACTTTTGTGGGAGTAGAATGTGTTGGTGGATGCGAGGGCACTCCCGATGCAAAATAAACAATGAATGAGGCTCATAGAAGTGCCAACAAAGTTCAATGGATATTTCTTTTTGGGAATATAACGTTTGAAACATTGTTCTACAGTTCACACCAAAGTAAGATAGACCATAAAACTGTTATTAGTTTATACTTTAGTTTATACATTCTGTGTGTGTGTGTGTGTGTGTGTGTGTGTGTGTGTGTGTGTGTGTGTGTGTGTGTGTGTGTGTGTGTGTGTGTGTGTGTGTGTGTGTGTGTGTGTGTGTGTGTGTGTGTGTGTGTGTGTGTGTGTGTGTGTGTGTGTGTGTGTGTGTGCCGTCGTCGGTATCGTGCGGTTGAAATTATTAATGACTATGACTATTAAGACTATTTGACACTTCCAATGTGAACACGTGATATAACTTGATGCAAGTCTGTGACACTTTGTATCTGCCAGAGCATTTAGTTAGTAAAATAGCAGGCAAAGCGCACAGAATGCACACTGCAGAAGGCGTCTGAGAAAAAAATCTCTAAAGGAGCTTTACAGTAGATTATCTCGTTCTTTGCTCTATCTTTACCCTCATTTTGTTATCCACATCCTATGAATTATGCATGGTGTGGTTTCGGTGATTTTTGTATCACCGAACGTCCCTGCATCCTTCCTCATTCACATGCTTCATTTAGTGACTCTCTGATTGG
>NC_137619.1:28638607-28717120 GCF_963280865.1 Gymnoscopelus braueri
GTGTGTGTGTGTGTGCGTGTGTGTGCGTGTGCGTGGGCCCAGTGGATTGGATGCATTAGCTTTGTGGCAACCCACTTCCCTCCACCTTTTTTCACAATCAACCTTTCCCTGCCTGCCTCACCCTCCATCTGACCTGGGCTATTGTCCAGGCACAAAGCGCTCTGGAGAGCTGCACCTCACCGAACATTAGCATTTTAATCACAACACACACACACACACACACACACACACACACACACACACACACACACACACACACACACACACACACACACACACATAAGTGTTCCGGTATTGTGTGCACTTGAAGCCTGGAGTTTCCCTAAAAATATGAATATTAGCAGTGAAGAATATTTCTATGCTGGCTGAGAGCTGTTAGGATGTAAACAAGCTACAATCAGCGAGCACAAATCATCCGATGTTGGGAGCTTCTACGATGGCAGTATTGGACAATGAGTTTAAAGAGTGTTTTGGTATGTTGTGTTGATATCGGCAGTGGGAAAGCAGGGAGGGAGATACACATGGATAGTTATAGGGGAGATACGCGCAGTCAAATCCTGTTTTACTGTGCAGGTTAGGATGGCTCTGGTGGGATGTGAAGAACCCCTTGATTCTCAAAAATTGGCTATTATGCTTAATTTATAGTCTGAAAAATGAAACGACGAAAATGACCCATGATTCTATGTGATATCATGTGATGAAGTCCACCTGTCATGAGAAACACCAAAAATGCAAAGGAAACGTGCTCTGCATTGATGCGTCAACATGTTGAGCATGCTGTCTTCTTCCCACTTGTAAGAAGGCATCATTTGTAAAGTATATTCACCAGGCCTGACTTGATACGTGCAATACTGTTTAGCCATATGAGCACCCAGTCACGCTCCGTGCGTGTACAAGGCTGGGAAAGATGTGCGCGTTGACCCTGAAGCACTTCCCATATTACAAATGCTGACTTTCCGTTCGAGCATCTCTCTCTCTCTCTCTCTCTCTCCGGAAAACAAACTGACGTCTTGATTTCCAACAGAGACTGTGAAAGGAACCCCGTCACTTAGACGAATGTCGTAACAGCTGTAAAAAGTGGTCTTGGGCGACACAAACGCCAACGCAATTCACCCCCCTTGCCTCCTGCCGGGGGGGAGGCGTGATATGGCCCACCCTACCCTCTTACCTTTGTCTCAAAAGCGGTCTTCCCTCTTTCACATGCCATCCTTCGCTCCGATTGGTATAACAGATAATTAGCGGCATGTCACTGCCCCCAGGGGGTGGGGGGGGGGGGGCGATGAACGACAGAGAGGAGTGAGGGAGAGCAGGTGAGGAGAAGCAGAGAGAGAGAGAGAGACAGAGAGAGAGAGAGATTGCTGATTGTCTGACAAGTTAGGGCCGGAAAGGCTACACTTAGCCCATTAAAGATTTTTCCTCCAGCGTGACATTTGAGAGCGCGGCTGCGGTGCTGCTCATGTGCACCACCTCACCGCTTCCCCCAATGTGCGCCCGCCCGGGCATCCATTTAGGGACAGGAAGGAGGGCTAGAAGATGGGGGTAGGAGGTGGGGGTTGGAGGGAATGAGAGAGAGAGAGAGAGAGAGAGAGAGAGAGAGGGGGCGAAAGAGAGAGGCCACTAGGCCGTCGCAGCGGCACAAATGGATTTCATTCAGCAAGGTGAACTGTAGTACGCTGATAAATGCACTTCCTTGAATGTCAGCAAATGTCATCCGCGGAGCCATTTGCCGCAGCTTTAATAGCTTCCTCAAACTTACAGAGGAGGGAGCAAGTAGAGAAATAAAATAATAAAGCAAGAGGTGAGAGAAGGGAGGGGACGGAGGGTGGGGGTGGGGGAGGCGGGGGGGGGGGGGGTGACAATACACTGAGAAGGAGACAAGAAAACTGAGGAGACATGCAAACGCAAACACATGCAGCGTGGAGAGAGGCACACATTAGGAAAAGAAGGAGGGATTACCAGAGAGAGAGAGAGAGAGAGAGAGAGAGAGAGAGAGAGAAAACAGGAGAGAGGAGAACAGGGCTGGGCTATTGTCACTTCCACATGATTAAGCAATCAGCAATTTGAGACGTCTCCACCAAGGAGGTTCAGATGAAGGGAGAGCTGTTTAAAATGCAATTACAATCTCCCTCTCTCGCTCTCTTTCTCTCTTTTTAGTCCTTTCTTCTGTGTCTCACTCTCTGTCTGCCTGTGTCCCCTTCACTTGTCACTCTCTTTGTCTCTGACTGTCCTTCTCTCTGTCTCTCTCTCTAAAGCTGGTTTCTCTTCCTATATGTCAAGAAGTTAACCTATGATCTGTTTATCTCTGACATGCACATGCATGTACACCCCCGACACACACACACACACACACACACACACACACACACACACACACACACACACGCACACGCACACGCACACACACACTTTCATGAGAGATCAATTCATGTAAAGTAAGGACTTACTAGGACATTTAACCCTGGCCTTTCTTCGCTTGCAATGCATACAAAGATAAGCACGCATGATGCAGGCACACACGCACGCACACACGCACTCACACAAAACCTTGAAACTTTATGACAACAAATATGTCCTAGGAGACAAATCTAGCCATGTGGTATGAATCTGAGCTAAGCTGTGTAGCTTAGTTCACACAGCTTAGTGAGATCCAGCCGCAGCAACAACAGCAGCGAGTGTGCTCGTTGCAAGCTGTAGATGTATGTGTCAATGCCTTATAGCCTTACTAATTCAGTCTTGGCCCCGGCGAACTGTTCCTGTGACCAGCCAATGACCTGTTGCTTAAGGGGCCATGTTTGACGCGCAGCAGCACACACAAGAAGTGGAATCATTGGCCATTTCTCAATAACTGTACTTGTCTGTACTTGTGTGCTCGTGAACTTGCGAAACGTCATCAGTCGCAGACCAAAGTTCTGTCCTAGTTCAAAAGATCACATTTACACACTTACAGTGTACAGTCCCAAATACCTAGATGTGAACTTAAAATCCACCCACTTTCGCGGATGCATCGGGAGGCGACTTGTGTGAGCTTGGGACAGCCAAGTATGCCAGAATGCATCGCGAACCAACCAGTGGCAATGGCAGAGGAGAAAACTCACCACTATGTTATATCTTCTTGTTTAGGTGAGAATTGTGTTTACCTCATTTATCAAGAGAGAGCTGACTTGAACATTTGGTCCAACTATATTTCTGAGATGTGAGGTCACACTCTTTTGACAGAAACACCGCTACTACTGCAGGCTTTACATTATAGGTTTTCTGTTTACGTCTTAGTGGCATATTGTTTTGTAATATGTATTTTCCCTGTACATCGCCCTGTGTGCAAACACGTTGAGTGTGTCCAACCACAAACATTGCAGATCTACAAGCTCACAACGTGTTTGAATATTTTTGAACGTCCATTTTGACACGGCCAAAATAGGGATGCCAGGTTGAAACTGGTTAATGCGTGTGTGGTTATAATCGTGATGGGAACTTCTCATTATATACTATGTGTGTTTGTGCACATGCCAGTGTGAGTGTGCTGCAGGTTTACTGTGATAGTGCACGAGGACACCACTTACTGCAGCCAATCCTAATCCCCCCCCCCATTCGTGGCCACAAGCAGTTGCTAAGGTTACAAATTACCTTTGCCGGCGTTAAGTGGTTTCTTTTCTGACACTGGAAGCCTTAATCCCTTTACTGAATACATATTTAATTTAGGATTATACTGCCACGACGGATACAGTTGTTCTTCTTACAAATTTTCCAACTCCAGCGTGCCGTTTTGTTCATGCTCATCAGGCACACTGCCTGACATATCAAGTTATTTAAAATATATAGTTGCTGTCGGGCAGAAACCTAATATCTCAGTTTTTCAACTTTTGTAATGTTTGTGAGTGTCACACAAAAGTAGCCGATCTACAAGTTCAAAATGCTTCAGGATGATGAGCTTGTAGATCGGCTATTTTTGCCTTTTTTTTAAAGCGAAAAAGCGAGTGGTTAAGTCTGTCTTGCTTTTATAAATATTTAAGTATTAAAGTATTTACAAGAGATTGTGACTAAATAATAACTACATTGGAATCATTGGAATACAGGTAATTGTTTTCCTTTTCCTGAAAAGTATAGTTTTTTTGCACATACAAGGTTTCCAGCCCACAGCAACGATATCCTCTTTACTTTGATTGGTTCTCTGAGCTGATTGTAGCCGTGGAAATGCCTGGAGAAAGTGTAAAGTTAAGTTGATGAGTCAGTTAGCGTTAGGAGTCGTTGTTGATTAATGACACAGACGATACTGCTAAATATGGACTGGATGGCCTTCTTGTCTGTAACTGGCTTCTTGTTCTCTGCTCAGAGGCATAGAGATGTAAAAAAAAAAAAAAACACCTCACACAGACAAAAAAGCTCTATATGGAAATGTTACAGGTCAATACAGAACTCTGGGTTTAATACCATTATTTAATACATTGGCTTTCGTTCTAACTCATTGAGTGCCAATGACGTCTTTTGACGGCCGTTTTCAGTGTGCCATTAGTGCCAATGGCGTCTTTTGACGTCACAAAAAAAAAAAAAATGTTTTCAAAATATATATATATACCGTATATATATATATATATATATATATTTTTTTTTTGTATTTTTATTCTTTTTTTTATCTCAAAGGAACTAGGAGAAAACGATTTTCAATCCACTTCAATGTTAAAAAGTAAACTGAGAAAGAAAATCAAATTTTTCCATTTTTCCTGCCTGTGGCACAGGGATCAACAAGCTTGAAATAAGCCTGGCAGTGTCTAATATATCCAGGGCTTCTATGATGTTCTGAATTTACTTGCAAACGGATTCACCGTACAACTCAATGCATCTGATATTTATAGCTACTTTGATGTTTCATTCTTATTCCGGCATCTGGTTGTACACAAACATATTTACCTCGCATTTCCTTTTTGTTTTGCTTTTTACCCCTTTCCTTTCCCCAATTTAGTCGTCATGCCAATTGATTCCCCCCCCACACACATTTCTGTGTTGTCACTGCTGTTGTATCCTACTGGCTCACTCGCCAGTGAGGAGCCCCTACTGGGAGGACGTAGAGCCTACGTCCTACTCCTCCCACCCATCACTCCTCGCTGACAGGTGCCGCCCCCCCCCAGCCCATAGGAGTACGTGTAGTGACAAAATATCACTCTCCCCACCCGGCTTCTCTCCCCCGAACACGGGTCAATTGTGTTGGTATAGACCAGTGGTTTTCAGCTTTTTTCATGCCAAGGACGCCTAAATTGATATACATTTCGCCGCGGACTCCCATCTGGTGTAGACGCTCGACAAAGCCGGATGCACCGCGGTGGATTCAACCCCCCAGGCTCCACGGTGGTGGGCAGCTACTTCACCACTGCGCCACCCTACCGCCCTCACCTGCTGTATTGGTATGTGAGAACGCCCCCACCGTCCCCTTCTGGGGGCGTAGTCCTTATTTTCTCGTTTTTGCATTCAGCCAATCGCAAGGCAGGCAGGGCGGGGCTTGGTAGAATCTAGTTACCATTAAATAATACGCGTCTTACACGCAGGTATGGCTTTGAATCCCGTGTGTCTCACTGAATCCCGCCATGCAGAAACTGGTCAGACCATTTAACCAGTTCCCAGCCCCTACCAATCTCATGACATCACAGGTAGTAGTTCACTGACTCTCCTATTATGAAATGCCAGAACTCTAATCAACTGAACAGGGATCTAACACTCAAGCTGTGATATAAGCTCTTAATATCCCTAACATACATAGTTGCGATCTGCGGATTAGATCATAACACAAGTGAAGAATGTTCTACAGTTCACTTCATATCCCTAAGAAGGTTAACTTCTCTCTGAAAGTGTAAAAAATGATTGTGGTCAATATCTGCACAGTTAAATGAACTCAAGAACACTCAGGAATTAAAGGTGTATGTGAAATGTGAGATTATATTCTTTTTTTATGAAAAATGCTCCATGTTTTTTTTTTCCATCCACAGCGCAAGCATTTTATGAATGCATTCTTTTCATCTCTTAATGCACACTTAGTAGCCTATAGCATCATCAGGTTTAACCACTTAAACCCTACACGCTTAGTTGACCGGAGTACCCAAGGGATCTATCCTAAGCCCGCTCCTGTTTTCACTCTACAATAAATATCTTCGCCCGCACACTGTAAGCAAACATTTGCACTTTGTGGACTTAAAGAATGTCCAGAAAGACTGCCTGCCAATGTCTGGACTAATAATCCTCCTTTTTTTGTGTAGAAAAGGGAACTGGCTCCTCCCCTTTCTTAGTCCACTTCCTCCCGGGTGATTCTGCGTTTATTCCTACTAACAACAACACTACATGTTTAGGGCAGTGGTGCTGACAGATTCTGCTGTTAGCAGAATCTGTCTTCTCCTGGTACACATCTCCTGGTACACATCTCCACCCTCCAAACAGGGGACCTACAGTAAGTTTGTGTCAGTACCACTGTGCTAATGATATACAGTATCTAGTGCATACAGTATAATCAATCAAATACACAATAAAATCCAATTGTCAATTTATTTACAAATCTCTTTATTGATTTTGTACAGACAGGGAAGGCAACAAAATATAAGAATGAGTATAACAAAGAGGTCTGCAGTTTTCTGACACAAACAACATAAGTGACAAACAAGCAAACAAACGAAATAAAAACTAAAACAACAAAAAAACCTGATCCTTAAAAAATTTAAATAAAGTCGAATCAAAATAAAATCTCACACATTCGCACATTCAAACCAGGGTAATGAAGAGGGGGAGAAAAGGCACTGTAAATGAAGGAGAGGGCAAAAAAAGAAAGGGGGGGGGTCTACTCAATGCTAATTAATAGTTTGGTCCATTGATTGATTGGATGATTTGAACATTATGATAAAAAAGAGAAATACAAGTAAAATGCTATGCATTCACTGAAATAACACGTGAAGGATAAGAAAACACAGTAAAGTCGACAACTTATTTCCATCGTGGTCCTTGGTCTCGTACAAACAGACAGAAACAAGTTTTGTGGAACAACTTCAAGGACCCGTTAAGGGAGAATCTTATTCTTTCAAGCCTAATGCAATATAAGATTTCATGGATCCATCTGTTATGGGTGCGAGGGGATGGATGTATCCATTTAGGAAGAATCAGCCTCCTGGCAAGCAGAGGTGTGAATGCAATAACTCGCTGTGTGAGTATGGGTGCATTAAGAATAGAGGGAAATTCCGATTGTCTCACCCAATACCTACCCAAAAGAATCAAACACGGCAGACCAAAACACAGATGGTATGGGACTAGACCAAAACATTATTCAAATGTTTTTATTGAATTTTTCAAGACAAATGCACATACCAACATATAACAAACTACAAGACACCACAGACACTAGTACACAATATCAAATGAAACAAATACTCATATCAACCAGTAATTAATTGACCGAAAATGCAAGGACATTTTAGTACAATATATCTTCATGAAAAACGGTATTGTTACAAAAATGTAAGTCAATAAGAGAAAAGAAAAAGGAAAGAAAAATCAGTAAAACAAAGAAATCAAACAACTGGGAAGAAAGGGGGAAGGGAAGGGGGGGGGGGGAGAAAGGCAAATGGCTATACTGCAATGGCTATATTGCAACAGTAGAATACACCTCCTCAAAGTATGACAGGAACGGTTGCCAGACTACAGTATACTTCTGAGTGGAGCCTCTGATCGTATATATTTAAGCTGTTCAAGTTTAAGATGTGACATAACATCCGCCACCCAGTGGGACTAGACCAAAACATGTGCATGTAGTCAATCAGAGACTGTTTACATCTGTTACATGCATTGGACCTATCAGGATATATTTTGGCTAGCTTTGCGTTTGTGAAATGGACAAACATTTTGCGCTGCTGTAATCTGTACGTGTATAGAGGAGGTGATGTGTACCAGGTCCAGTATCTGTTCCAACTGGTCGTCTGACATGTTAAATCCATTTAAATTGTAATTGTAAAAATTGACCTGTAAGGGTCTTTTCAGAGTTAAATTAACACTGAAGATTTTGCTGGATACTAGTGCATGAATACCAACAATCTAGTGGTACAGTATACAATATACAATATTATATATACTGTATATAATATACAGTAGAGTGCAATGTAAATTGTTTGTAGAGTGGCTTGAGGTGACAATGACTAAGCTGAATCCATAAAACCAACAGCCACCACTGACTAAAGGGCTGTCTACATCCAGCACTATAACTAAACAATATTGTTCAACACTGTCATGTTATACAGTAGTTGTGGTGTGGCCATCCACTTGAGAACACTAAGAAAATACACAGACACGTGCACGCACACACACACACACACACACACACACACACACACACACACACACACACACACACACACACACACACACACACACACACACACACACACACACACACTTATATAGTTACAGTATATAGTTATGCATAGTTTGAGTTATAGTCATAGTTCTTGGTGTTTATGGCCCTTAACTGGTATTGCTAGACTGTGTGACAACAGCAGTTGTCACAGATGATAGCTGATTAGATGACAGAGAGTCTGATTGGCTGGCTGTATGGTAAATCTGACTGACTGATTGGCTGACTGGCTGACTGAAAGACACTCGGACTGGCTACTTAGGGTTACTGCTATGTGCTGAGATCATCGCTGGCCAATATAACAAAAGGTTGATGGTAATATAGGCTCTCAGCTTTTGTGTGTGAGTGTGTGCGTGGGTATGTGTGTGTGTGCACACGTGTGTGATGGCTTCATTCCTGTATCAACAGAGTGCTCTCTGTGGATGACTCAAGCCTGACGATCACCCTCTCTCATCTCTCCCTATCGCACTGTGCACACACGCACTTGCACACACACATGCACGCACACATGCACACGCACATGCACTCGCTCTGAATGTGGGCTCAGGAGTGAAGTGGTCCTTAGAAGTGAACTCGGGGTCAGGATGAAGAGAGAAATGAGAAGGAGACAGATAATGCTAGTATAGGAGAAATACAATCTCTGGAAAACCTGTGCGCGCGTGCGTGCGTGCGTGCGTGCGTGCGTGCGTGCGTGCGTGCGTGCGTGCGTGTCTCACACATGTGTTATAAATCTGTTCTAAACCAGGCATAAAGTTCTCTAAAGATCGCTACTATTAGGTCTCGTGTGTGGAACAAGAAACGAGAGAGACCATGAAAGAGTTTACACTATAAGGATACCTTGTATGGAGGAGCATCGAGGGTGTAGGATTTGTATTGGAACACTCACCTGTCTGTCGATCTGTCTGTGTGCCAGCCTGTCTGTCTGTCTGTCCTCAAGTTTGATGGAAGGTATGTGTGTGTGCAACTGTGCATGTGCGTGTGCGTACGTGTGCGTACGTGTGCGTGCATGCATGCGTGTATGTGTGTTAAATCTCCTTGGTCTCAGGGGCGTCATGGCTTGGAGGAGATAGGCAGACGACCAACATATCTCTGCTTTCTCCTGTGACAAGGCTTATATGTCTGTATACTGACACAGACGGGGAGACGAGGACAGAAAGAGAGAGAGAGAGAGAGATTGTCGTCTCTTTGCCAACACAAACTGCCACTGTAGGTCTCTCTTTTTCTTCTCTGTCTTTCTCCCTCTCCTGTCATTGTCTTGTCTTTTTCAACTCTCCTTTGTTTGCTGTGATAGCACGTCTCCACCCACCCCCCCTCTCTCTCTCTCTCTCTCTCTCTCTCTCTCTCTCTCTCTCTCTCTCTCTCTCTCTCTCTCTCTCTCTCTCTCTCTCTCTCTCTCTCTCACTGTCATTCCATCCCTGAGGAGTGAAGTGAGAGTCAGTGAGAGGTCTTGTTCCAGTCAGGGTCCATTCAGGGTCAGTTAAGCCAGCGTCAGTTAAAGCCATTGTATGACATTGTTGCCAAAAATAACAGTGTTGCAAAAAACAACAGATTTTCTAAATCAGATTAAACAACTTGAAAATCACTTACTTTCTGCTAGCAACACTGTTGTGCGACTAGGTATAAATTAGGCTTAACTCATGGTGCACCTCTGCTGTGCTCAGGTTGCGCAAGTTCAACACAAAGCACACACACACACACACACACACACACACACACACACACACACACACACACACACACACACACACACACACACACACACACACACACACACACACACACACACACAGAGAGAGAGAGAGTAAAATCCTCAGTGTACAAAGGTAACCAAATGGACCCTTAAGTCTCCACTGGTTACCTTTGTACACTCTCAGAGTTACAAAGTTAACACTAGGACTTTACTTTGCACACACACACACATTTGCAAACACGCACACAGTCAAACACATATGTAAATACACGCACACACACACACACACGCAACACACAAGCACGAAAGCATTCACAAACATGTAGATTACAGAAACCACATACAGCAACACGGCAATGAAGCACCCAGTAACATCCTTCAGAGCAAACTATAGTAGTATAGTCTAATGCATTTAGAACCCAATCATCTGGAAATATTAAATTGATTTATGATTCAGTAAGTGTTGCGATGCATCAATTCATCTGCTATATGCTTGTGTGTTGTATGAGAAGAAATAAAGTTTCACCAGAATCCATTCATCCTGTGATTGATTGATTGAATACTTTACAGTTTGCAAATAGTACAGTGGTACGATTATACAATGGTGCTAAAAAGGATAACACAAAAAGACCCCCTGTTTCCATTGTGGTCCTGTGTATTCAATTCATTGAGACATTTAAAGACATACAATAATATAAGACATCATCGACACTAGTAAATAAAAATGTATGTGTACGTACAGTAAACAGTTGGGGGGTGGGGGTGGTAATTTCTGGTGTTAAGCTTAGACTTTATACAGGGACCAGTTACAAATGTGCAGACAGGTGCTCTTTTATGGCGGTTTTGAAGGAGGGTAAGGAGTCACACTTTTTTGATTGATTGATTGATTGATTGATTGATTGATTGATTGAAATTTTTATTAGGCAAAATAATGTAAAACAACACAGTTACATTTATAATGCTTTTGTCTAAAAGGTCCGGCCAAAAAGTCCTTGCGGACTTGTTTCCGTTGGGGTCCTTGAATTAATTTCATAGACATATATAGTAGCAACCAAACAGTTTGATGTCTGTTGGAAGGGCATTCCACATTTAGGTGGCATAGCAGTAGAACAAATGTAACCCCATGTTTGTGCCGAATCTGGGTTGAACGAGATCAGTGGAGCTAGCCTGAATTCCAATTATGGCTTGTGATTATCATAATCAGCTTTATTGTCACATCACATATTTACAGGTGTCAAGAAGCGGGTTAAAAAGTTTGCGTGTGCTCCATCATTTTGTCGTTTTTCGTGAGAAGGATACATTATGGTATGGTGGTGGGCATCACATTCAATTGATTTTTCACTCTGGTCACCAGCTCAAGAGGAAGTACACACCAAACTGGTATTGAACATTCGTCAATGCAAATTCTAGTAAGAAATATGAAACTGATCTATTTAAAACGTCCAGTATAAATAGTGGGTAGGCAGAGTAGGTCTACATATTTGATTGTTGTTCCTGTTCATTGTATGAAGAGTGCATTAGCCTCACTATAATTAAAGAAATAGATAGGATGACCTAATAGGCCTATCTGAAGTTGTATTATTTCTGCCTGGTATAGCGAAAAACTAGGCATTTAAATTGAATGAAGTCAGTGAGCCTGAGATAACAGTGAGCCAGTCAGTGACTGACTACAAAAATAGAAATGGGACTTTAGAAGTCCAAAACAAAAGATTTCTCATGGAGGAGGCACGCCATGCAGTAGGCTAACACACCCATACAGGCTATAAGCCAGCCTAGTGACGTGCTCATATTGGTTGTTTTCCTGTCAGAGGAAGAGTTAATAAACGTAGAAAAACAAACATGTGCAGGTTTGGTGACGCGGGGTTTGGGTGGCTTTGGGGTCTGGCCGCCACATCCTCCTGGAGGAAACAAACAGGGGGCAGCGTTGCCAGATTTTGCGAGAGAAATAAGCAACCAGGTCTACGAAAACAAGCCCAAAAGAAGCAACTCTAGGCTAATTGAAAATAGCCCATCTTCAAGCTCATGTAGATCTGCGAGTTTTTTTAAATCTTGAAGAAAATGTGAAAAATTTGGAATATCTTTGAAACATTTTAACAACACAAATCTTGAAGGGGGGGGGGGGGGGGGGGGTCCCTAGCACAAATGCATATTCATGTCGAGGTCCTTGTTTTGAGAAGCACTGGTTTAAACAACATTAGGAAACAAGCAACAAATAAGCAACTACACTTTAGAAACAACAAGCCCAAATAAGCAACTACACTTTAGAAACAAGCCCAAATAAGTAGGTAGGCCTAACTACACTTTAGAAACGAGCCCAAATAAGCAACTACACTTTAGAAACAAGTCCAAATAAACCGCAACCCTCAACAAGCGACTTTACATAAAAAAGAGGCCCAGAGTCGCTTATAATAAGCGGACATGGCAACACTGACAGGGGGGGCTCACACTCAAGCTCTCATTCAAGCCCCATTCATACTTCGTCTGCACGAAAATAGCAGACCAAACAGTCCCACAACGCGCGCGGACGCGACGTGTTGTGTGCTTGTAGGTCTGCTATTTATCGGCGCGCGTCACCGTCGTACGGTTATAGAGTATAAGAGGCTTTAACCCCGCCGTGAACCAGCGACCTTGCAGACACCCCGGCCTGGCCCGGCCCTGGCCCGGCCCTGCCTCCCGACAACTTCCCATTACCTCTGCCTCTGACATTTAACCCACATACCGGGAGGCCTCCCTGGGAAGCACATACACACACACACACACACACACACACACACACACACACACACACACACACACACACACACACACACACACACACACACACACACACACACACACACACACACACACACACACACACACGCACACGCATCATTGTATGGAGTATTATTATTTTCGTTTTTGGGTTTTTTTCCTTTTCTTTTCTGAAGAGGTGAAACCAAGTAGCAAGGACGGTCATGTTGGTGCACTGAAAGAACAGAACAGTTCCGAATGCTGCTCGCACGAGACAAAATATATATAAGGATATTTTTCGCTGCCCTGTAGTAGGACACTGTTTCTCAAACAGTGGGTCGGAAGTTCCGACCCACTGTTTGAGAAAAAATTGGTCCGCGACCAACAGATGGGTTCCGACTCGGAACCCATCTGTTGGTCGCGGACCAATTTTTATGGGTCACGAGTAGCCCAAATGTCAAAACATAAATACAAAAATAATGATTGATTTTTCTAAAGAATTTCATGAATAAATACAAAAAAATAATACATCTAAGAAATTCCATATATTAGAAAACAAATGTTTACTAGTGAAAATAGCAGATCTACAAGCTCATAACACAATGCTTTCGCGCCACGTGGCACATTGTGAGCTTGTAACTATTTTCACTAGTTTGGGTGCCGGCAAATGTCGAATTTATTTTTTGGGTCTTGAGCTAAAAAGTTTGGGAACCATGCTGTAGGATAATACAGAAGTTTATAACAACCTATATGCTCCAAAATACAACCTGGAATTATTATATGAATATATTGTTATTAGCCTATACCCATGGGCTATTTCTTTTCACTAGTGCAATTAGTAGCTAGGTCACTGTTTTAATGCACTATAGATTGATTGATTGATTGAATACTTTATTTGCAAAAAGAACAGAGGTATATACAATAATGTTGAAGGATAACACAAAAAGACCTGAGGGCTTGTGTCCGTTGTGGTCCTGTGTATTCAATGCATCAAAGTGCATTCATGTTTTACTGATTGCAGGTACACCTGTTTTATTTGTCTTCTATGCCTGTTGACAAAGCCTATTTGAAACGTTGTTTGTGTTTCTAACAATTTACGAAAGGTAAATGTAATTAGGCCTATGCTGATTATAAAAAAAGGCATTGCAACTATAGGCTTATTATTTGAG
Source organism: Gymnoscopelus braueri (assembly GCF_963280865.1). Taxonomy (NCBI): domain Eukaryota; kingdom Metazoa; phylum Chordata; class Actinopteri; order Myctophiformes; family Myctophidae; genus Gymnoscopelus; species Gymnoscopelus braueri. The sequence goes on from NC_137619.1 coordinate 28,652,574, forward strand.
TATAGGCTATCTGCCAACGTAATTACCGCAAATTGTCGAACATATAATTTGATATAGCCTGTTGCTTCTCAAAGTGGGGTCCGGGGATGTACAAACTCACAGCGCGTCATTTCGTACCGCGCTGCGAGCTTACATCTGCTATTCTTGAAATTCTTTGTAAAATATCGAACATTTTTGGAAAAGTTTGATTTTTTTTTACACGGATCTTCTCTTCTGGGGGTCCCTGGCACAAAACATTTTCAGATGGGGGGTCCGTGGCCAAATACCTATCAATTTGGGGGTCCTTGGCTTGAAAAAGTTTGAGAACCACTGATATAGCCTATATGCACTTAATAGCCTATAGTCCATTGTCGGGGCCAGTGTTTTTGACTAATTCTTCCGCTGAATGGAAGCAATGCTCCCAGCGGTGGCTCTACCTGTCTATTAGATGTGGAGGGTTAAGTTAACTGAGCGTAATGGACTAAGCCTATCGTTCCTCCGTATGAGTCCTCATACTATGAGGACCAATCTCTAATGAAATGAAGCGACCACGGGGGACACGACGAGACGCATCCACAAGTACAGCTGCCACTCATCAATGTTTGATAAGAGACCTGGATAATGGCTCCTCCACCAGACACAACCACTCTCTCTCTCTCTCTCACACACACACACACACACACACACACACACACACACACACACACACACACACACACACACACACACACACACACACACACACACACACACACACACACACGCTGAGGCATCTGTTGGCCTAATAAGTGACATCTCAATTATGAATGTACATCGAATCGTTATGGGAGAAGCGTTTAGGCCGACGATTTAGCACAGAGAACGAAATATCTTTTCACCGTGCCGTGGTGTTTAATAACGGGCTAATACGGGTCAAGTCTCACTATAAACTATACTCCGTTGAACTGTGAGGCACTTCCAGGCAGCGTGTGCCTGAGAATGAAAATAAAAAAATATAGGCCACTAATAGCCAAACTAATATGCCATCAGCAATTGATTAAAATATAGGATATAAATAGGAACTAAGATACAATTTACTTTCTTTTATGAACGAAACTTAGAAATATAAATTAGGCCTATAAGTTCTATTGTCTATTTTATTATTTCAATATTTTATTATTTCAATAAAAGTGCATTAAGAGTGCATTAACACACACACACACACACACACACACACACACACACACACACACACACACACACACACACACACACACACACACACACACACACACACACACACACACACACACACACACACACACACACACACACACACGAAACTATGTTGATACACCACTTACTGCATGGAAGTGACATGAAGCATAAATCCATGTCATATTGCTGCAGCACTACTGGACTGATCCACCCCAAAAGTTGTTTAATGCATTCATGTTTCTGCACAACTAGAATTTAGATTTGAAAGTAGGCATAGTAAGGCCTAGTAGGCCTACCGCTCAACTGAATGAATCCGATTAAATTATTATTAATATAATAATTATGTATTATTATTATGATTATTTTTGTTGTACAAGCCTAATTAGAAATAACAACAACATTACAACTAATTGTGATCTTTCATTTAATTTCATGTGCCAAAACGTTGCAATGGGGAACAATATCATTTCTTTGATAGGTCTGTACTTCATATTAATTAAGGCAATATAGTTCCAAGTATTAGAGTCCTTGATTTTGTGGAGCTATCTCCCGGCTTAACTTCTGGGACATTACTCCTCTCCTCTCCTCTCCTCTCCTCTCCTCTCCTCTCCTCTCCTCTCCTCTCCTCTCCTCTCCTCTCCTCTCCTCTCCTCTCCTCTCCTCTCCTCTCCTCTCCTCCAGACGTAGTAATGTATTGATCCGTCAAGCCAAACTGATGCAGTGTTGCACAGATCAGATTGGACAGGTGCTGCTCAGCCGTGAATAACGACTTCCGTTGTGGCAGGGTCCCTCGTCATTATCCTGTAAGCTAATATGGAGTTAGACTCTGCTAAGTTTCACACTCACTGACTGACTGACTGACTGACTGACTGACTGACTGACTGACTGAATATAGATATCCATCTATCCATCTATCCATCTATCCATCTATCCATCTATCCATCTATCCATCTATCTATAAATACATTCCATACATAGGCTACGTACATACAGATTGTTCAATTTCTGGTAGTGTTTGCAGCATTGCAACGATTAGGCATATAAATCGGGTTATATTATGTAAAAAAAAATAAAGTAGCTACGCAGGCTATTTTGACGTTAAATAGCCTATACCTAAAACATAACGTGTGAATAACGGAACGTCCCATTTCAGTAACCACTACTTGTTCTATACGTCTTCAGATGGCCTGTCCCCGCTTATAAACGTATTGTTGTGTTGGACAGACACTACAGCCACGCGGGCTGACCGTACATGACACCGTCCACCTCTAACACACTTCATAAGCTGTCTCTGCAGCTTGACTTGGGGGTAAACGAACGGCCAATCAAGTGGAGTATTGCAACGATGTCAAAAGCTGCAGTCAGATAGGCTACTTGCGCACGCACCGTGTGTGTGTGTGTGTGTGTGTGTGTGTGTGTGTGTGTGTGTGTGTGTGTGTGTGTGTGTGTGTGTGTGTGTGTGTGTGTGTGTGTGTGTGTGTGTGTGTGTGTGTGTGTGAGAGAGAGAGAGAGAGGGGGGGGGCAAACAAATGTGGGGCAGTGACAGGATCACGGGTGACATGGCGGTTGTAACCTTCACACATGCGCCGCCGGGATATAGATCCGTATAGATCACTGACATGTGTCAATGGATAAATAAAGCTTTAATGAAAGCATTTACCCAGAGAGAGAGATGGTGTGTGGCTGCGTGAGAGAGAGGGGGGTTGACGTGGGCTGCTATATATATATATAGGCTACAGTAGTGGTTTTCAACCTTTTCAGGCCGTGACCCCCCAAAATAATCATATTTGAGGGGACCCCCACCCTGACAAGCACTTAGAATTATAGTAATTTAATTTAGACTTGCTTCCACAGATAAATATTGTGAAAATAGCAGATCTACAAGGTGAGCTTGTAGATCTGTTATATTGTTATTATGTCTGCTATTTTCACAATTTTTGCCTCTTTCTTATATTATTTGACAATTTGACCAATGTTTGACCAGTTCTTATAATATAGTTTGTTGATTACTTTTGATGCAGTAATGGTCTTTTTCTTTTCTTTCCTCTTTTTTTTAAGGTATTGAAAATGTGTTAGAAATCCTTAAATTTCCACTTCACTGTCATCTGGGGAGTGGTGACCCCCTTGGGGGTCCCGACCCACAGGTTGTGAACCACTGGGCTACTACAGCACAGAACCTGAACAAAAACCTTTGCTTGCAATGACTTAATATATGCAATAGTAAAATAAAGCAAGATTAGCCGTCGCTATCCCTATGCCTTTGCATTTATTTATAACCTACGTATATAGGCATAGTAGCATGCGTGAACCAACTTAACTGAAATAAATCAGCCTCTGGGGGTGAAAAGGACTCCGCTTATGTAAAAAGAGTTGACTTGACTGTGGACGGACCTGATGCTATGTGATGTATAGGCTCTCACATTAGCCAGATATGAGCCAAGTGTCAGATGGAGTAATTAATCCCCACGGCTTGTTAGCTCATATGACAGGCAAGCTATAGTGCTATACACTCCTACACACCCCATCTCAACACGTTCTCATCCACAGTCGTCAAAAATGGATGCTTGGTCAAGTGCCTGAGGCGTCACTTTCCGACCTCCATGTCTTACACCCATCTAGCCATAGATTCAACACACTTAGCACACTTAACAATACTTAGCACTTGACATTCTGGTCTATAACACATCCACATTTTCTTGATACAGAGTGTTTACACCGGGTGAAGCAGCGGTTCTTATCGTTTGATGTTGATTCCTTTAGGTCTGTTGAACACAAGCTACAGTCAGTGTGTAGTAGGCCTACACTGTATTGCTCGAAGGCTTGCATTTTAGCCTATAGTTTGTGTAGCCTGTAGCTACACACAAACTATAGGCAAGCCTTCTGGCATGATGGAAAATCATCTATTTACCACAGATAGAGAACTTAGATAATATATTAGGCTACCTCGAATGTCACAGACAAGCCCACAACACAAATATGAAGAAAAAATAGACTGTTCGTTCAATTATTTACTGCTTGCTGGTTTCTGCAAGGATGTTGCTTGATGCAAACGTTTTTCCTCCAAATATGCACAATAGCCTATAGCCTCATTTATAGCCACATTGCGCTATCGGGATACGATTAAGAAAATAATATGGCTACAATGGCTGTATTTGTTTTACACAGCTGGTATGAAGAAAGCAATTGTTTACTACAAATATTTAGGCTTTTTATTTTATTTCATTTTTTGTCTCAACTGCAATATAGGCCTTAAGAAATTAAGTTGAACTTGAGCTAAATTCCACATTCTTCCCCTATCCGACCAGCTAGTTAAACTTAGGCTATACTTTGCTTTGGAAATGTCGATCAGGCCTACACATAAAAATCCTGTCTTGAGTTTATTAAAAAAAAAAAAAAAAAAAAAACTTGCACACAGAGTTGAATGAACTCACTAGATTGTTCGGTGTGGACGGATAGACTAGACTAGTCTAGCCTAATTGATTTTTAAGTGGTGTCTTCGTGTCGGGAGTATGAGGGAACTCCACTGCAGCCAGGGATCCGGCAAACTGCTCCAGTTTTGTACCTGAATTGAGGGGCAGTGATGTGTTGTTGATTCGGTTCAACCCACACGGGGGCCACGCCATGCAGAGCGGAGAGAGGGGCTGGGAGCAGCGGTGCTCGGTGGTGGGACGGTCGAGAGTGATTATAAGTGAACTATAAACTGACATGTCATAGCTACAATAGATCTCTCAAACCTTTTAATGTCAACGACTCCCAAATTAATGTAGGCCTATTTATGTATTTGGCTGCGGACCCCCATCTGAAAACATTTTTTTCCAGGGACCCTCATACAATATTTGTATTTGTTTGTTTAATAATTATCCCAAGAGTCATTCAAGATTTTTGTATTTAGTTAAATTAGCTGATCTAGGCAACATATTGCATCGCTGTGAGCTATTTTAAAATAACCAGGGTTAAACCTGCTCTCTCTCTCTCTCTCTCTCTCTCTCTCTCTCTCTCTCTCTCTCTCTCTCTCTCTCTTTTTTTTTTTTTTTTCCTCTCTCACCCTTTTCATTGACTCAGATCAGGCAGCCATCACTGGTCCCATACATCCTCCACCATCATCCGACCAACAAACACATGTCCAGCACAAAAAAAAAGGAAAAAGAAAAAGCGGAAGAAAGGGGTAGAGGCTGGCTCTTGCAGGTCTCCTGCATGCATGGCGCAAGGCTCCATTGAGCGCGGGGAGGCTTTTGCATGGAGGTTCATTAGAAGTAACGAGTTGACACAAGGTAAATCTAATGTTGAGGCGCCATTCTCCCCCGGCCCAGGAAGGGAGGTCCCCTCATTAACTGTCGCTAACAACCCGTGTAAATACACTGATTGGACAGCTCCAATACAAGCTCACTGCCCTGCCAGGAAGTCCCCTTAATGAGACCACACAATACACAGAGAGAGAGAGAGAGAGAGAGAGAGAGAGAGAGAGAGAGAGAGAGAGAGAGAGAGAGAGAGAGAGAGAGAGAGAGAGAGAGAATGTTTTCATAAATTTAAACTGGGAAAAGTTGTTGGCGCCCACAGAATATTATTGCCAGGCAAAACTTATATACAATCGAACACAACAAACTCATGTCATGTTTTTCAATTAGATTTATGTCATTAGTTTACAATACAGAAATAGTTAAGTGACTCATGCATGTGTTTCAGAAATGTATCCTAAACAGACGCATTCAGCATGACTTGATTAATTATTCAAATATCATTTATTATGTATAACATATAAGCCAATTATTATTGTTTTAGGCAACCTCAGCCTAATATTGGAGCTATAGCAACAGTAGCACAATGGGCTGTAACTCAATTTCAAACGAACCACATACATTTATATTGATAATTAAGATGTACCTGCTTTGGAAAAGATGAAAAAAATTATGATAAAAACAAGAGGTCTTGGTTGATCTGTAGGCTACATGATGAGAGTGATGAAGACAGACACCTGACTCCCGTGGAGAGGAGAGGAGAGGACAGGGATCCGTCCCAACAGCATCACCGCTTCTCCGCCTTTCCCTCTGGAAGGACACCACGTCCCCGTCGCTCGGTATATAAAGATGAAAACAACACATTAAAAACAGCCTTTCGTCGTTATACCACCTACACCCTCCTTTCTTTGTAAAACAGACCTGAGCTGCAACTTGCAACTATAGGCTAAACTTGGACCACTTTTTTCGTCTACTCCAAATCTCGTATAAATAGCCGACCTATAAGCTCACAGTGCGTTGCGAGCATGATCTATATTTGGCTAATGATTCCCTCAGAATAGGGATGCTGGGGCTCAAGTGTAAAGGATTGCTCAATAATATTGGCATAGCTTTGCTACAAAAAAAACTCAACCAATGTCTCGCATGCATAGCCTATTTAGATCTGAAGCTCTGCCCACCATTATACATGTTTAAAAAGTGGCCGGCTATGAAAATAATGTTCCGTTTGTTTCGTGCACAATAAATAGGCATAAAACAGAAAAATGGCAAAACTTACAGAAATGTCCATGTGCCAGCCAGGGATGGCTTTCCAAACTGTTCTTTGACAAATGGACCTCACGTCCTTCAGAACCAAACTTCAACGGCGACAGGTTCCCAACTTGTAGTTCTGCAAGACGGAGAAGAAATCGAAGTGTAGAAGAAGAGGAAAAAAGAAGAAAAATTATAGTAGAATTCGTATACGCGACCATTCTTGCTCACATAGCTGCTCTTATGGGCTAGTTTACGCCTCAACCCAATAACAATAGCCTAATAATAAATATTCCCTGCGCGACACATGCTACAAAAATGCACATGGAGCTGTAAATAAGAGAGAAAGATATAATAAACATGCCAAAGTGCTGCAACACACCGGTTGTTGAAGTGAAAGCTGTAGCCTGTGTTGTGGAGAGGAGTCCAGGCTATGTGTCCGCCAGGGAGGGTGAGCCGAGCCTCTCACTGCTTAGCGCTGCCTTTTCTGGCCAGCCTCTGACAAGCCGGGGTCAACGAGGGAGCAGAAATAAAACAAGTCCCGTTCTTTCTTTTTCCTCCTTTCTCTCTCTTACCTTTTTGAGTCAACACCTCTTTTCTTTCCCTCATTCGTTCCCCTTGTCCCTCACACCCTCCTGCATGACGTAACACGAACATTACTCCCCTTAGAATACGCGGATAATAAATAATAACAAACAAAAAAACGCAGACATTTTAATTAGTTGCAATTATGTTTTAGAAATGCATATGATATTTAAACGGTGACGTGTACCCATCAAAGTTATATCAGGCTGACACTCTCTCTCTTTTTATTATTTAATTATAATTTTTTTTTTTTAGAAGAAAAGCAAATATGATCTAGTGTTATAACATTGTAATAGTGTTGTTGTAGTGTTATAGTGTCGGGAGGTTTGTGCTAAATGCTCTATCGGCATTCAGAGCTCTAGTCTCCCGCTGCTCTACTCTAAAGAGCGACGAGCATTTAGCGAGCCGCCCGGATAAACACACAATTACGGCAGGTGAATAAACTTGTTTGGGGGTGTTAATTACATGCTTAACGTAAACAAAAGCGTTGTAAAAAGAATGTGAATTACCAGCGGCTTTGTCAATCTCCATTCAGGTTTTACATTTCACCCCGAGTCTCTAGGAGTGATTTCCGAATTGCCTGCGAGGGCTATACTTCCAAACAAGGCTCCTCCAAAACATAATGCTGGCTAAAACCTCCAGACTATTGGGCTTGAATGGTGATCACCTAAATTGGTGCACCAGGAACCAAGTCAGGTAGAAGGCTTTGCATGTCATTGTATTGCTGCTAAACCCTAACGCAGCGTTAAGGCTGACTGTGTGTCTATGTGCGTGCGCGTGCGTGTGTGCGCGAGAGAGAGAGGGAGAGGGAGAGGGAGAGAGAGGGAGGGAGGGAGGGAGAGAGAGGTGGGGGGGGGGGGGGGGGGGTAGCCTAGGTTAGTTTTAACACCAGCACTGCCAGCATGGAAATACCAGCGGTTACTTCCAGTCCACAGAGCTTTCCAACGGGACCAATTCAAATGCCACTTGGAATTAGTTCTCCTGAGGCTCGTATGACAGCACAGCGGCCAGGTTTGATCCCATAGACTCACTACCCCCCCCCCCCCCCCCCTCACTCTCACACACACACACACACACACACACACACACACACACACACACACACACACACACACACACACACACACACACACACACACACACACACACACACACACACACACACACAACAAGAGATCATCACTAGCTCGGACCCTGATCTATCGTTCATGTCATGTGCACTCAAAAACATGCGCGCGCACGTATGCAATTGATGCAAACACGCACGCGCATGCAAGAATTAAAAACACGGTAGGCGTAGGCCTGTTAGTCTCAAAACACCCGTGCGTAAAATGCGTAAATGTGTGTTCATACTTATTTTGCGCCTTACGCGCAAAAATACACTAGACTACACAACATGCATGCAGCTTTAGTTTGGTCACTCCTTCAACGCGCTGAGGCCGGTGGTCTATCTGGCAAGCGCCAGAGAATGTGCAAATCTGAGCGAGGGAAGGAAAAGTTTTGAATTCCTGAATGATTTTGTAGAAAGGCGGCTTAGGATCATTATGTCAGCTTTATTGAGGACGGATTAAGTGGAGTCTAGATGCTACGCCTTATACATGGCCCTTTCACAATGTGAACACTGTTCGCGTTAGAGTGAACTCACACTATTTTAACACCCTATAAGCCCTGTCTAAATATGAAGCAGTACGGGCGCTTTGGTCATAAACATGAAAATCACACCGCCGCGGCTACTGCTGTAAGCCGACTCCCATGACTCGACGTGGACATTGATCATGCCCCTACCACTAGATCAAATACGTGAAAACTGCTTTTATGTCCCCGAGAAGCTTTCATGTTGCCATTCAAAATGTAATTCCAACAGCAATGCTATTAATTAGCAGCCCCTGACCTACAATCAAAAACTACTGCGATAAACGGGCACCATCAATGGACGGTATAGCCTAACCAAGGGGCCGGGCCATTGGCAAAATTGTATTTCAATTCAAACGGCTGATGATCAGAGTTTAATTGACCCAAATCTGTACTTCGATATTCATTTGGTTGACTCTATAAACTCTGTTGTTCGGAGGAGACGGGTCTGGCAACACATGAGCCGTGTCCATGAGCCAAGGCCAGGGACAGAGGGTGTGGAACAACATTACACCCGGATCTGAAGCTGCTCTGCATGGTGGACGCCCCCCTCCAACACGCATTATAGAGCACCGTCTGAAACGATGTCACGAAAAAACTTGTTTCTTATCATAATGCGAATCCAAGGGAAACCCATACAGGGTCCTGTCATATTTTTAATTATTTAAAAATGTTTTTTTTCCTTTTCTAGAAGATATTTAAAAGTCACGACCTGTACAAAATGAATACGTCCGCTGTAAATGACACCGTCCATCTTTCCACAAAAACAAATGATTGATGTAGAATTTTAAAAAGGGATCAAGTACAAAATTATGTAGCTTAGAAATTGACTCGGTTCTGTTCAAAACTATGCGCTGTGTGTACTCCCGTGTCGCTGCCATATAGTCCATTTGTCACCCTTTTAAGCTCCCCCTCTGCCTCCCTCCCATCTCTCCCCTCCCGTCTCCGTTAAGCATCTCTCTAGCCTACATATCTCCTTCTTTAGCTTTAACGAGCCTCGTTAAGATCGCAATAATATTCCACCCTCTAATTGCTCATTCCATTCAGTAGACAGATGAGCGTTGGGCTTGTGCTTGATGCTCGCAGTGCGGTGGGAGGGCTTGCTGTTGAAGATTGGACACTGTGATAACCCCCCGTGCGTACTGCACAAGTGGTGAAAGCCTCCGCGTTACGTACTGGCTAATGATTGGCACGCTTGACAGTGATTGGCAGGGCTGCCATGACAACGCCACAACGACACCAAGAAGACCAATAGAAAAGGGAAACAAAATGTTTCAATGCTACACTCAACGGCGGATTTAGGGGGGAGATATTATGAGGCTTGGTGTCATTAGGCGATAGCCATTGAATCATTCAATCTTTTTTACTCGCCGTTTACTTTTTTTTCGGGGGGTTTCTACCCTTTTTCTCGATAATTTCTTCCTCTCTCAGGTCATTTCCATGGTGTTCCGATCCCCCTTAGAGCTTTATCCCTCCCATTTCTTCCTGCCAAACTTCGCTGATCGCCCTTTGCTCCTGGCGAACAGCGCTCCCACCGCCAGGTCGCCAGAAGACTTGTCCATGTTTCAGCTACCGACCCTCAACTTCTCCCCGGAGCAGGTGGCGAGCGTCTGCGAGACGCTGGAGGAGACCGGGGACATCGAGCGACTGGGTCGGTTCCTCTGGTCGCTGCCTGTAGCGCCGGGAGCCTGCGAGCAGATCAACAAGCATGAGTCCATCCTGCGCGCCCGGGCCGTGGTGGCGTTCCACACGGGGAATTTCAGAGACCTCTACCACATCCTGGAGAACCACAAGTTCACCAAGGACTCGCACGGCAAACTGCAGGCCATGTGGCTGGAAGCACACTACCAGGAGGCCGAGAAGCTCCGCGGTCGCCCCCTCGGACCGGTCGATAAGTACCGGGTGCGGAAGAAGTTTCCGCTCCCGCGGACCATCTGGGACGGCGAGCAGAAGACGCACTGTTTCAAGGAGCGGACGCGGAGCCTGCTAAGGGAGTGGTACCTTCAGGACCCATATCCAAATCCCAGCAAGAAAAGGGAACTGGCGCAAGCCACGGGACTCACTCCGACACAGGTCGGGAATTGGTTTAAAAACCGTAGACAACGAGACAGAGCCGCGGCGGCGAAAAACAGGTTGGTGTGCTTTCTGTCAAATGCTTATTTGTTTGGGTGAACCGCGTTATGAAATGCATCGGACATTTGTCAAAATCAAAACAGAGGGTGATATTTTATAGTAAACAAACAGGCTTTATTTTGTATAGCCATACGTACGGTATAGGGAGAAGAGTGCTGTTGTCTCTGGTAGGGGAGGGAGTAGTAGTAGGCTATATAGGCTACGGCGACATTTTAGTTATGAAATCTATAATCAGTAAAGAACACAATTCTATAGTTTGTTGTTTTAATGATAAGAAACTGCCTTCTTGACAAATAATCGTATGTAGGCTACTGTCATTAAAAGCCTACTGTATTAGATGTCTCAAATAGATACATTATTCCTTTAGATATTTTGAACGTATATGGACTTGTAGGCTATAAGCAAGAAAACACTCCCCCTCTTCTCTCCAAAACTACATGAGAACGGCTTCATAAACCAAAAACGGGCAGCAACAATTATAGAAAAAGTAATTTAAAAATACATTTCAAGAAGTCTCATTTGTTATTAAACTTGTGAGAGGTTGCAACGCGTGTTTATGCTGGCCTTTAATTTGAACAGGTTGTTTATCTTTTCTACAAGAGTGAAAGAAGGTTAAAATTACAAACTGATAGGCCTCTAAACCACTCACTATATATACACACACTAATATCATGTTGTAATTGATTCAATGGTTTGGGAATAAATAGTAAATGAATATGTATATAAATAAATACATTAAAATGAAAACTGCTAAAGCTATTAAATAAGCAGAATATGAGTTTTAACGGGCATGGATATTTATCACAACATATTTGAATTAAAATAGTCATTTATAGCCTACTGAATTGCATTCATATTTTATAAAATATATTAAAATTTTGTATATGGTGCAAAGCCCCATGATGTATTGGTTTATCTAGACGGCAGCAGCCTAAATTATATTACATTTGTCACCATCTGACGTTTGCCAAATCTCAGTGGAAAAATATGAATATTACTGATATTACACTGGTGATGAAAATGACCATAGAAAAAAAAAAACAGACACGTATTCATAACATTAGTACTAGCTATCATTTCTTTGAAATGCTATAATTGATTAGAATGTCATACCACGGTCCTATAAGCCATATGAATACTATTCTAATCTTTTTGGCTAAATGAATAGATATATTTCCTCTGTGCTATTATCCCGCTGTGATGGAGTTATTATCGTGAGTGGATTGGAGATAAACATTTAGCATGATTGGAGTAACCCGAGTTTGACGTCACTCATTCATACACAGTTTATATCCATTTGAAATGTATCTATAGCAAATACTTGGGCCTATATTTATTGATGAATTTTAGCTTTTTGATTTGGGCCAATTAGCCCCCCCCCTCCCCCCTTGTTATATTATTTAAAGAAGATTTGTATAAAAGGCGTGTAGTATTGATATGACAAGTAGCCTATTAGCGTCAGCCTAACCGGTGACAATTTACGCGATGTATTACTTTTGACAAACATTTGTTCCACATTTTGGTAGTCTAACATTTTGACTACAAAGTGGATTCCAGGGACTCTCTGGGTTCCTTTAGGGGCGTTCTAAATTGACCCTGGCAATTCTATAACTCTGACAGTATACAAATGGAACCAAATGGACACGTTAGGGTCCATTTGGTTCCATTTGCATGCTGTCAGAGTTAAGGAAAGACCTTGAAATTAAGTTTGAGAACCAACTGGTCTAAATAGCTGGCCGTGTTTTTGTGTCCCCCCCCCCCCCCTGAAAGCCATAGTCTTGTCCGCTGGGCTGGTTGATATAAAAGCATGCATGGTTGGGGCCGGCAGGGGGAAAGAAAGGCGAGCCTGAACCCTATTTGGCAGGGGGGGTGGGGGTGGTGGGGGGTTACATTCTCAGGTCTAATTGCCATGTTTTTTTTCTTTCCTCCGTTTCTTTTCTTCTCCAATGCAGGCTCCAGCACCATGCAGGACCAAACGGTATGCGGTCCCTTTCAGACTCCGGTCTCACCCCGCATAGCTCGGCGGAGTCGCCCTCGACCGCGGCCAGTCCCACCACCAGCGTGTCCAGTATGACAGAGAGGGTCGGCGACACGGGGACCTCCATCCTGTCCGTCACGTCGAGCGACTCGGAGTGCGATGTATGATACACGGGAGGAAAAGAACAGGAAAAAAAACTTTAACTAAAAACACAAGAAACACAAAAAGAGAAATATTTACAGGGGAATAATGGACCTGAGAAAAAAAAGACTTATGAATATCGCGGATGAAAAAAGGACCGATTGATATAAATATTAAAAAAAGAGATAAAAGCACGTCTTTTTTTTTTCTAAAAAAAGCGCTTTCAAAGGACCCACGCCTCCCTATTCATCATACCCCCACACCACCGCCACCGCCACCACCACCACCACCACCACCACCATCACCACCACTAGCCTATTTGCATGAGGTTTTTATTTTTATTTTTAAATCAGGGAACAGAAGTTACAGAACATCCCCGAATTCCAGTTTTCACGAGGAAACACAGCGGAGGGAACAAAAAGAAACTTGATGTCTCCACTCTCCATCGCTTTTTTCTCCTTCTCCATCTCCGTTTTTAGTCCTATAACTAGGCCTACTATAATGTCGATGCAGCCACCATGCAGACAAGATGCAATCCTGTTTTATTTTTGTTCTCGGTTTCAAATTTATTTTAATTTATGTTCATCAGACAATCATTTAAGTCGCAAGCACCTTTTTTTTAAATAACATATTTCAGTCACTGCCTTTGTGGGGTATAATATACAACATGGTCAAAAATGTGGAACGGAATCGTTTATGACTGTATCAGATTTTTATTTTTATTTCAAAATTTTATATTGAATTATGTATATCTCGAATAATGCGATCATTCTCCCGGTCTGTAATATACGTGTAGAAATATGCTTGTACATAATTATTGCTCTCCTCCCCGTCTCATCCTCTTTTCTACCCCTTCCTCACTTTTCTTGACTTGGTGTTCCTACATAAAATATTTGTCAAAACGTTGAACCAAATGCTCTCTAGGCGTTTTTGTTGCTTTGGTTGTTTATACTCAACATGGAGCTAATGAGAAACGTCACGTCACATTTATGCAAAAAAAACGGGTTTAAGATGGAAAATTGGAATGTTTCATGATGTATTCCTTCATTCAAGTCGTTGTAGCCATAATTTATTTGATGACCCATGCAGGGTCGTCCAAAGCGCTTATTTACATGATCCTATATTCATTGTTTCTTTCTTGCGTGGTTATTATGTTAATGTATCATTTCTTTAAAAGAAAGAAAAAAGAAAAATAATCAAATACAAATACATTTTCTATCCTCCTGCATGATGAAGTCTCTCTCTTTCAGCAAGAGGTCCTATAAGGAGCCTTGACGGATAAGACCATTGATAAGTGGCCCATCACATATTGGCCTACATATTGGCAAATTATTGTATTGTCAAAGCTCATCGCTGGCGCTTAATCCATTCAAACCGGGAAAACATCCGTGTAAACCACTTTATCCATTATTTTATACTTTTGGCTCTTCAAAAATAGCAGATATACAAGGTCATAGCGCGGCAACTTGTAGATCTGCTATTTTTTTTTAAATCTAAAAAATGTGTGCAAATCTTTGAATAGGCTATATATATATTATTATTTTTTAACCCAAATCTTTGCTTCAGGAGTTCCCCGGCACAAAACCTTTTCAGATGGGGGTCCGCGGGCAAATACTACATATCATTTTGGGGCTCCTTGACATGAAAAAGTTAGAGAACCACTGCTATATATGACCGGCCCTGTGCATACATACTGCACACATTATGGCAAACGTCAACGTCATGCTGCACTTTAAAAAAATGTGAGTGCTATTTCCTCTTTTGTTTACGGTTGCCGGTGAATACAGAAATTAAGTAAACGCGCCATTAAATGGGCTAATCACGAGGGGACTCCTCCCTTGTCCCAATCTCCCATTGTGGGTCGCTGAAAAGAGCTTTTCTTTCCGTACGAGAACCATTCCCCCCCAAAAGCCTTTCTCTCCTGCTGCCCTTCTATCTAAATCCCCAACCAATTATGCCACAGAACAGGGCAGATTTACTGGGACACTGTTGCAGGAACTGTGGTATCGTCGGTGCCCTAATGTAGAGCTTTCTAGTCCCTATTATGCGACTATATATTTTTTTTCCTGTAAACAAAGTGCTTTAAGCAATCCTGTTGACTAAAATACAGTCGCAGTGTATATAGTCGAGCTGTCATATCTTTAGAATCAGAATAGGCCTTGTTCAGGAGGACAAAACAGATGGTCTCAGAAGAATATGTTTTGCAAAGTGGACATGTGCTATTAAGTGATGTGCAACATAAAGTAGGCCTACTTTATCATTTTGTCACGCATGTTTATTATCACGGAGTTATAGCTGTTAATCTAGCTGTCAATCCTGTTCACATAGTCACATAATCAAAAAAACATATAATAATTTTCTTTATTATCTGGATTGTATTTTAGGCATATGGTTTGCGAGGGAGATTGAATAGAAGCTAATGTTGTATACAATATTAGCTCATGAGGTGTGGAGTGGAGGTCAATCAATCAACACAGTCAGCAGAACAGCACATTCAAATTCAGATTGCTAATTTAATTCTCAGAGTGTAGCCTAATACATTATGATTTTGCTGTGCACCGCCACCGTCCACACCGAATTGCTTTGTCTAAGTTTTAACATGACTTAAGTTTTCAAGAGGCTGCAAACCATCAACAAACAATAGAGACCACCTGTAACCTTCTATTGCACGGATTGTGAGGAAAGCCTTCTATCGGTGGCTGCATGTGTTGTGTGCGAGCGTCTGTTTGTGCGTGAAAATGAGCCAATGTTATCAAGTCAGGTTAGTTAATATTGTGGCGTTCTGAATGTGCCCGGTGATTATGAATTAAGCTCTAACTTATTTTTTTTATATAGATTTGATGCATTATTTGCGTCCGGCAATGGATTATTTCCCCCCAGTGCATAAACCTAATCAGTCCACAGCACAATTGCGCGGGGATAATCTGCTGTCTTCCCTCAGATGGACCGCATCAAAACAAGAAAACAAGTGTGTCAAAGCCCTGCTGTATGACTCTAGGCTTATTATCGATCCTAAAATAACCTATAAGCCATAATGCAACCCCCCCCCCACCCCAACGAAAAAAACAAACAAAACAAAACAAATACAAAAAAACACCCATGTTGAAAACAAGCCATCTCCGATCCTGACGTGCAATCAAAAGTTGATTGCGGCTGAAGTAAATCTGTGTGCTTTTAAGCCCGTTCCGAGTCTTAAGTCAGCCTGGGAGAGGAAGATAGGGCCCTATCAACAACACGGAGAGGCCGGTGGAGAGTGGCCATAGCCCGGCCCCGATCATTATCACCTGCCCCCCCCCCCTCCCTCCTTCCACCCGTATACGCGCACTCCACAAGTTTTATTGGCTGCGACAAGTCCCGGTTATGATTGAGATTAAATTAATCGTAAAACTGAAGAGCATTTTTTTTATTATCGCCAAAGGAGGACACGGGGATTAAGTCTATCTAAGAGATGGGGCCTCAGATACGGACTCATGAATATAAAACAAGCTACATTTGCGGTTGTGTGTGTGTGTGTGTGTGTGTGTGTGTGTGTGTGTGTGTGTGTGTGTGTGTGTGTGTGTGTGTGTGTGTGTGTGTGTGTGTGTGTGTGTGTGCGTGCGTGCGTGCGCGCACGCGTTGTGTTCATTAGCCTTGGCTTTCCGGTCGCCGTCCGTATAAAATGGGCAGATAAACTTAACCACTCGAGTAAAAAATGAGTGCGGCGTGATTGTGTGAAATAACGTAAAAACGACTCAATCAACTAGAGTAATCAAACTCTACATTAATTTAGGCTCTGCCGTCGTCCACGAGGCACATAGGCTAATATAATATAATATACATGTTATAGCCTATATATTAAACAGACAGACCATATATTTGTGCAAATAGGTGAATTATTATCATCATTCTTGCCGGCCTGGTGGTTCAAAAGTAGGCTAGTTGAAGTGTGAGTCTATTGCGCGTGCGTGCGCGCGCAATAGACTACACACACACACACACACACACACACACACACACACACACACACACACACACACACACACACACACACACATACACACACACACACACACACACACACACACACACACACACACACACACACACACACACACACGCACGCACGGAGTGAGTGTGCGCGCGCGCGTGCGTGCTTGTGTGCGGGGTCGTGATCTGTCAGCTCAAATATGGATCACAAGACAAAGGAACTTAGCGAGGAGTAATCTGTGTGTGTGATACTTACATGAATACGGGCAGAGAGTAAACGAGAACGTGAGACAAGTGCGGCAACAATGGAGACTCGTATGACTGCATGGTGTAGTAAAGACCTCGCATGTTTTTCTTTTCTCATTCTCGTTTAAGTGCGTGTGTCAAACAAACAACATAAAGGATTAGTTGTCCTGTTCCCATAGCTGCTGAGCATGGAGACATAGGCCTACAACTGCATGCAGGGTTCTCAACCTTTTCAGGCCGTGACCCCCCACCCAAATAATCATTATTTGAACTGGGGGGACCCCCCATTTTGTGTGGCTTCGTTCCACAGATAAATATTGCCTTGCAACGCCAGGCGCTTGTAGATCGGCTTTCACAATTGTGGCCTCTTTCTTAGAGTATTTGACAATTTGTTATAGTTTCCTTCTTTTGATGCAGTATTTGGTCTTTTTCCCCTTTTTCTTTTCTCGAGGTATTAAAAGGGCCTTACATTGTCACTTCACTGTCACCCCCCAAAAAAAAATCATTTGGGGACCCCCCTTGGGGTCCCGAGCCACAGGTTGAGAACTACTGGCTCTACTGGCCTCAGTGCAAGAAAAAGAAGGGAAAAAAGAGGCGGGGGAGAAAAAACCAAACTATTAGGCTGTGGTCCGACCGGCGGTGAGAAATACTTGAGGGCAGAGCCCTGTTTTTTCTCTGATTTCACCGGTTAACTGAACACAACTTTTCTTTTGGTGTGTATTCATGCAGCACCAGTTCACTATGACCCGGATTCAAGCGTGTAGCTGCAGCCCAGCGTCACCATACTGGCTGTCAATGCAGGCCAGACTGGATGGGGCCTTTTTGGATAAACGTTTACACCCCCCCCCCCCCCCCTCTCTCTCTCTCTCTCTCTCTCTCTCTCTCTCTCTCTCCCTCTCTCAGTTGAATGGTTGGTAAGACGCAGGGCTGAAGCATTCCTCTTGACTCAGGAGCAAGAGTTAGATGGCGGTGCCAAAGAGAAGCGAGGCATGTTTTCTAGCATTTGATTGAAAGCATGAATTTCTGCCTCTGGGCCCGCCATTTAAACAACGCGTGACAACTGCTGCGGGTAGCCTAATTCGTAAGGGCGTTAACAATTAAATTGTGTTATTATTATACTTTTTTTCCCCACTCGTTTATTTAGCTACAGGACATGTCTTAAATGTCATTGAGTAACGCACAGCTTCCAGAGGAAAACGTGTGACATATTGGCGTTTTCAGGGTGAAAACATTAAACGCCAGTTCGCCTTGCACCTGCCGCCTGTTGTCACTGACGCCCTAATAAACAATTATTCTCTCTCTCTCTCTCTCTCTCTCTCTCTCTCTCTCTCTCTCTCTCTCTCTCTCTCTCTCTCTCTCTCTCTCTCTCTCTCTCTCTCTCTCTCCCCCCCCAGTCTGTTTCTGTCTTCAAGACTATAGCGCGGGATTTAAAACTGTAATTCTATTAAATAGTAATTGTGGGGTCACGGGAGGCTATGATACAGGATCAGTGCTGTATAAGCCGCTCGTTTGAACTTTCATTTGGAGCCATATAGGCAGATGGGATCATGCCCCCACCCCCTGCACCCCACACACACACACACACACACACACACACACACACACACACACACACACACACACACACACACACACACACACACACACACACACACACACACACACACACACACACACACACACACACACACACACACACACACACACACACACACAAATTCGGGTCAGCAGTGCAGGCAATTCTTTAATATTTGTTAGTGTGGGGGGGGGGGGGGGGGATTCTAAGTCTAGTCTTTATTTAAACAAGCGTTAACGCGAAAGCGATGCAACTTAAGCTTGTTCGAACGCCCTGGAGAGTGCACGCAACACCCGCTGACGCACGTGCGTAGACACGCACGGAGGTTTGAACAATATGTGTGCGTGCGCCTTGTGCACACCGACTGGACAGAACGCTGAGCAGCAGCTTAAACGTGGCCGGACACCTGTGCTCTCCAGCGCCATTCTCAGGCCTGTTTAGCGTGGCACTGCACTGATAGGCCTATAAATACACCATCACTATTAGCACATCAATCATGTAAAAATGGACCCCAAAACTCTCGCAGTTATATAAACACAGACTTAGGATAGGCCAGCGTGAAAACCCAGAAAACAAGTCAATAACCTACATGCTATACCAGTGGTCCCCGAGACCCAAAAAGATACGTCTAATGTCTCCCCCTGACCCAGTGAAAATAGCAGATCTACAAGCTCACAAGGGGTTGCATCGCGATGTTGTGAGCTTGTAAATCGGCTATTTTCACTACTTATTAAACATTTGTTGGCATTTATTTATGAAATCTTTTTATCCATGAAATGCTTAGATTTTTTGGGGCGAAATCTTTTTTATTTATTTTTAAATACGGTAATTAAAACTAAATCGTGGGAATGAAAAACATAAACGGGATAAAAATGGATCCGCGACCCAGAAATGGGTCCTGACCCACTGTTTGGGAACCACTGGCCTATAGCCTACTGTAAGTGAGCTAAAAGAGAGACATGTGGCCTTATATAGGCTGCTACCTTATAAATAAATCAGACTCAGTCAGTAGCCTAGCTATAACTAAGCTTAAATAAAATATCTTTATATTTCCTATTATGTTTATTTTTTCTCAATCACATTCGACTGTTCAAATTAACTGACCAAGACAAACAAATCATGCTGCAGATAGGGGCCAACAATTAGGCCTATATAAACTAAACAGACATAAAGGCAATAGCCGTATTGTGTTGGGCTATACTTTGTAGGCTATAATTATAACGATTGCAGAGGTGAACATTTAGAAAATGAAAACGATGTGCATCATGGTGGCTAATTGGGTGGAAAACATTTGTGTTTGCGTGTGTGCGCTCGCCCGCGTGCGTGAGAGATTAAAACGAATAAAATAATTAAAAACAATCAAAATAATTAAAACCTAACCGATAGAAGTAGGTGTTGAACTAATACATAGAATATTTTTTCATATAACTTATAAGAGGTCCTTTCCTCTGCCTCTGTCTTCTTATGTCTCTGTCCCGCTGTGGCTCTCGGTCACCCAACAGTCCAGTGGTGTAAAGTAACTAAGTACATTTACAGTATACTAGTCTGTACTTAAGTACAATTTCGAGGTATTGTTTTACTTTACTGGAGTTACTTTACTGGACAATTTTCAGTACTTTTACTTCTACTCCACTCTCAAAGGCAAATATTGTACTTTTACTCCGCTAATTATTTGAAAACTTTAATTTTACTTACTGCAGATACAAATGATTATATTATAAAACATACATTAACCACTTCAGCACTATTGTATGGCTATTTGAAAATAGCTGATCTACAAGCTCCACAACAGGTCCCGAGCTTATAGATCTGCTATTTCCAAACATTTTAGTACTTTTACTTTTGATATATATGTATTTTTTATATGTATTTTATATATTTTGTACTTTTTTACTCAAGTAATATTTTGAACACAGGCCTTTTACTTGTAACAGAGTATTTTTATATTGTGGTATTGTATTGCTACTTTCACTTAAGTAAAATAATGTGAGTAGCCTATACTTCTTCCACCACTTGACAGACTCATTTCAGTAATATCTGACGTTTCCCCCATAGAGTTTATTAGCAAGAAGAAGAAGAGACCATTAAATTAGATGTCACCGCTTATAACCAGACTTGGTTCGTTTCGGTGACAAGTCCCCCTCCTTCCCCCTTGTTCCCTCCCTCCTCGCTCATTCTCTGTATGAATTGCTGATTGTTCAGTGGTCTCATAGTGGATGCTATTGTCTGGCAGCCATGCAGCGCTCCAGCTGAAACCTCCTCTGGTATTGAAAGCACCGGATGAACCTGACTGACCACACACACCCAGCCCTGCTGTGCCCAGACCGCGGAACAAGCGGACGGACTGCCCGGCAATGAGCCCACACACACATGCCCCCCCAGTCCAGTGTGTTGCCATGTCCGCTTTTTATAAGCGACTTTGGGGCTTGTTTTTCTGTAAAGTTGCTTGTAAATATTGGTTGCGGATTGCGTTTTCCTTTTTGGGGGGGGGGGCTTGTTTCTTAAGTGTAGTTTGCTTATTAAACCAAAGTTTCTCAAATATATTCATGTCAAGAACCCCCAAATTAATATGTAGGCCTATTTGTCTGCGTGCGGACCCCCATCTGAAAACATTTTATGCCATTGCCAGGGACCCCCATACAAGATTTGTGTTGTTAAAATGTCATTGTTTTCAAGATTTTTTTGATAATAGCAGATCTACACGCTCACCACATGTCGCATCGCGACGCTTGTGAGCTTCGTGAGATCGTCTATTTTCAAATAGCCAATGTATTATATTTAAAGAGCGAAGGGCTCGCTTCTTTTGGGCTTGCTTTATAGACCTGGTTGCTTGTTTCTCTCTCAAAACCTGGCAACACTGCCACACATGCCACAGTCATCTTTTTCTCCTTCTGACTGTCTTCACCATAGAGTTAAACATCTCCACCTGCAATGATGATGTAAGATAATTGGGCCTAAACTCTTCTAAAAGTAACTAGCCCATGTCAACGAAAAAGCTTACATAAGGCTTTATTGAATTTGGGCAGCTATACCAGATAGGCTATAGTATAGGCTATTTGGTCGATGCCCTGCTATAGCTGCTATACAGCTAATTGGTAATAATTTAATTGATTAGGTAAATAAGTATAGACAATTAAATTGACATATGTATACAACTAGTAGCCTTGTTCGGGCTAGGGGTGCACGCCGGGATAAATGTCACAGACTTTTGTTTTACATGCTTAGGCTACTTGGCTACTCGAGGTCGACCAAGGTGCGCTTCCGGACACATTTCCACGTGACCTGGCCTTGGTAGTCTACTTTCTACGTTAGGCATATCATATCCATATGTGCTTATTTTCAAGAAAGCTAGCCAAATGGAGAAGAAAAGTTCACAGCTGAAACCTATCATATATAAAGTAGGCTAGAACATACAGAACTTTTACTATAGGCCTACATTCAAACTAAAGTTATGGTGCATATAATATGCTACTTCCACTTTAAATAATGTCTCCATCGGCCTGTAAGATAGCTAATTAATTGTAGGATGAATTATTCCATAACAATGCTTTTAGCCGTGTATTTGTGACCCTTATGGAAAAGTAGGTCTTGCTTTCATTGGCGCAACAACCATAATGCAAAAATATGTGGCAATAATACTTAAGTCCATATGGTGATTTGGCCCTAATACGTGGCACGATAAATAGCTCGGTTTTAAGCCTGCCTCGCCTCTACGCCCCCGTCCTGAACCGCGCCTATGCACTTAACAAAAGGTCGGGGATTGACTGGGCCCTCGTTGCCCTTATCAATTTAACCTCCGTTTAGAGCGCTATAGAATGGATTACCCGGGATGCCACCCTCCTCCTGCTCACAAACATCCCCTGCCGGAGAGGAAAGGACTCCCATATTAAGGCAGGGGTCTTCAATAGGGGGTCCAGGACCCCAAGGGGGTCCTCAGAGTTACTACAGGGGGGGGGGCAGATCTTTGTGTGATTTGATTTGATTTTTTTTTTACATTAATTAACCACTTGAACCCCAGCATCCCTATTCTGAGGAGAACTTTAGCCAAAAATAACAGATCTACAAGCTCACAATGCCTCGCAGTGCATTGTGAGCTTGTAGATCTACTATTTTTTGGCAAAGAGGTATAGGTGTAGAGGGGAAAAAGAGCAGACCAAATAAAAAAAAATAAGTTTAATCTGAAACACTATTTCACACAATATAGGAAAAAAAACTGCTTCATTTCTCTCTCAGCTATGGGGTCCTTGGCCTGAAAAACGTTGAAGACCCTTGCCATAAGGCAGGAGGAGTGAGCAACATACAGACCAGACGAGCGCCATGGCTCTGCTGTGTTCTTTGACTGCCATCTAGCGGACGCCGGACATTCTACAGGACTCCACGGCAAAAGCAAGTGAAAATACCTTTGAGAGGGTCAAAACCAAAACCCCTCCTCATACTTTTTTCCCCCACTCTTCAGTTGGCTGCTGTCGTGAAAATGAATGTAGACAATTGTAATACGTTATAATACCGGGCATAGCCTAACATTAGGATACTGGGTGTGTTTGTGCGCACAATCATGTTTGTGCTACACGTGTTGGCTGGATATGTATGCATAGCCTACATCATGTCCATAGGCGTATGCATAGGCTGTGTAAGGGGCAGTTAAATTGTCCTTGCAGTCCACTGGTCATGTGCACTCAAGCACATGCGCACACGCAGGCACCTTGGGGACACTAGCCCAGTCTATACCCCCTACACACACACACACACACACACACACACACACACACACACACACACACACACACACACACACACACACACACACACACACACACACACACACACACACACACGTACGTACAACTGCACCTTTTTAAAGTTTCATTGCATAATAAAAGTCAATTGATGATGGAACACTGAACTGGTATCTCCATTTAGAGCGACATCGAGGACTCGGGCAGTGGAGAGTGTAATGGAATCCCCAATCCCTGGTTAATTTTTCACCACTGATACCCAGAATTTCACAGACGAGCCCACGCACCAGTCGTGTGTGTGTGTGTGTATGAGGGGCATAATGGTGTCTGCTGGAGCGCGGCCTTTTAGAGTTTACCTCTCGGGTCCTGGAGAATGGGGAGGGGAGGTGTGGGGGTGCCTGGCAGAGTAAGCGATGGAGAAGGTTTCATTGTAGTAAATGGACAGTAAAACACGCGTACGGCAACAAGGACAGGAACTGCCATTAAGTCCTTGCTGGATGGTTGTGTATGTGTATGGTAGCCTGTGTAACATGTAGCAGGAATAACTTTTTCATTTCCCCTCACTTTGCACCCACTCACATTTCCCAAAACAGTTAGGAACCCGTTTCGAGGTTATGGAAGCATGAATAAACAGTGTAGGCTACTTCCATGGTCATCGGGGTGGGGGTCTATTTCCAGTTCCGCTCCCCTCTGGTAAGTGTACATGTATCAGATGGATGAAATATAGCCAGCTCTCATTGACTGAGGTATCCTGAAGGGAAAATATGCACTTTGCAAGCAAATGACTGGATTTACAGGCTTCGTGTGACCTTCCGTGAGCCCGAAGTAGCTGTATGGTTCCATAAGTTAAAAGCCTATATGAAATAATGAAAACATAGGCCTATTACATGCATACATTAATACATTATATATACATACATAGTCATAGATACAAACATACATACATACATACATACATACATACATACATACATACATACATACATACATACATACATACATACATACATACATACATACATACATACATACATACATACATACATACATACATACATACATACATACATACTGTACACATGCACACACATACATACTGTATGTACACACAGTGTCAAAACTAGGCTTAACATTTGCCTCATTTGAAGTGCACATCAAGTGGAGCCAATATAGTGACCTCACATTTAGAATTTTGCCCAATCCCGCACCCCCCCCCCCCCCCCCCCCATAACATATTCAGCTTGCTCTATCTGAAAGGTTTTGCGTGTCACGATTGCTCTCGGATTGAGATTAACCATCCAGAACAAAAAGGGGAAAGTTTACCGAAGGTCCCATTTATTGTAAAACAGCTCCCCGTTGTCTGTAAGAGTGTCATCTGAAGGAGTGCACAGAAGAAGCATGTGAGTCTAGTTATTAACACAGACCTGCAGGCTCTGGAGGCCTTGAGCCAAAGTCGGGGTGTTTTGTCCGACCAGCTCTTGTATATTTAATAGGTTCCTGTACATGAGTCGCTCGCAGAGCATCTTCAAAGCGGCTCTTTAAAAAGGGCCTGTGTCCCAAGGTGGCCCCCAAAACACATGCATTATTAAAGCGCACACCGGCCTAACCCCCGCACTCCCCCACACCAAGTCCAGTTCAGCGAGCAGCCGCTGCTTCACAGCTCCCACAGGAGGTAGGCGGAGAAAAGAGGAGTTGCTCCACCCAAGTGTTTGGGCCTGTGTGTGTGTGTGTGTGTGTGTGTGTGTGTGTGTGTGTGTGTGTGTGTGTGTGTGTGTGTGTGTGTGTGTGTGTGTGTGTGTGTGTGTGTGTGTGTGTGTGTGTGTGTGTGTGTGTGTGTGTGTGGGGTGGCTGAGGAAGGGAGGGTGGGGCGGGAGGATGCTCAGGTGAAGTGTGTGGTGTGCACTAGGGAAGCTCCTCCTAAGCGAATTGAATCCTCCAAAAACCCATGGACATCAGTCAAACTGTAGACAGAGCTTCTGTGAAAACTCGGAGGTGATGTGTGTAGTCCTTTCACCTGTCATGCATGATCTTTGGCTTTGCTTAAGTTAATTTGTCTTTTTTTATGCATCCTAATGTCATTGTATAATTGTGTTTCAATTGCCATTGCTTTTGCTTTAGTGAACTTAGAAAAAAAGGACTGAAATCTCGAAGTCGTTGAGGTTAATCCATGTGTTATAGAATTCTTTTACTTGTTACATTTGATCATTCTTTCTCAACCTCATCATGTCTCTATTAAGCTCTCTCTCATATTAAAAGATTTGTGTAGCTCTCAGATACAAAACAGCTTCAAATGAAAACACACACACACACACACACACACACACACACACACACACACACACACACACACACACACACACACACACACACACATACACACGATTATAATTGAGTGTGAGAAATTGGAATTGAGAGAGAGGGAGAGGCTGTGAAAGTGGTCAATTGGCTTAACTCTGCAGTGTGTGTTCTTGGTGCGAGGATGCAATGGGCAATGTGCACTCTTTTGATTGCCCTAATGTAATCCTCCCCAGCATAAGAAAGCCCCGGGGAAGGCAGATGAGTTAAGAGCTGCGAAGTGTTTGTACTAGGATTAAGATATCATGTCGTCACAGCCGTTCAAATGTCACATGAGCACATGCCGAATGTGAAAGCAAAACACATGTAGATAAATACCTGTGCATGACTGCACATGCATGGACACATGCATCATGACATGCATGTGATGTGCACACACAATGTGCATGCATGCATGCGCACGCACGCACTCACACACACACACACACACACACACACACACACACACACACACACACAACACACACACACACACACACACACACACACACACACACACACACACACACACACACACCGCATTCTCCCATAATATGCACACCCTCGCTCTCTTCCTCCAACCAAGAGTACAGTATGAGTCTTAGTAACCCTGTATCTGGCTGGACCGCTGTGTTACACTGCCATCTAGTGACATATTATGAGCAAACCCCCCCAGGCAAAGACAAACACTTGAGGCAAGTTTTGACCGGAATTCAAACTGTAGGCACACTCAAGGGATTACTTATACTAACATATACTTATGTCTCAAGGGTCTGAATGACAATTTACTTAAAGCTATCCTTTGTAAGGATTTCAACACTCACAATTCCAGACACGTTCAGGAGCTGTCAGCAGTCACTTTCAACTGCTGTAGTGAACCATTTTTATTACAGGCAATCAGACCCTTTCTCCACTTTCAATATCTTTAAGCCCATCACCTACTTAAATTTTTTTCCTGTCAGATTTGTTCAGAGTGTAAGATGATAATAGGTACGAATTTTGTTAAATTGTGTTGAGTTCAATGTTCGATCAAAGCAATCACAACAGCAGAGAGATAATACCTGCAATGTGAAGCGATTAATTTACTTTCCCCTCTTGTTGGCAGTAAATGTACACATGACATCATTATATAAAGGATTACCTCAGGACACAATGCTTTATGATGGCTTGGTGGCCTGGATTCTGGAATAAATGCCAGATGCAAGGTTGCTGAGCCCCTGGTCAACAGAAAGGAATAGAACATGATAGATAAAACAAATGTGCATCAAAAATGTTTAATACTTGATGATTACAATGATAATACATATCTCTGCTGTCCGGCAGAAACCAGCTAACTCCAAAATGTTAATTTTTCAGGAAATGACAAAAAAAAAAAAAAAAGTGGAGTTAGGAGGTTTTGTTCATCATTGATAAGAACAGCTGAATGGACCTCAAAGCTCACAATTAGGTTGGAGGTCAAAAGGGGGTGGAGCCTGGAGTCAGCAAAACCAGCTAACTCCACCCCCCTTTGATGGACTTACTTAGCTGGTTTAGCAGAAAGTTTGAGGATCCAATGGAGTTAGCTGGTTTTGTCGCGCTTTTTAATACTTTTCATTGGTTCAATATTGTTTTAATCAACACACAGACGTAAAGGGTGTTCAATAGCACTTATTTATGGGAAAAATGCAAAAGCGGAAAAATTGAGTAGCTGGTTTCTGCCTGACAGCAACCATATATTATCTCGATTATCATGCATCTATGCTGCTATTGTTGCTTAGTATGCATGGTCTTGCTGTGTGGACATATGCATCCTTTTTTTTTAAATGCGAAGCACTTCTGAAAATGATGAAGAAACATCTGAAGTCAAACACAAGGGGGCATCATGAGCTCACCTCTGGACCCGCAAGCCATTCAAAACTGATTAAATGATCTGATGTCAATGAAAGTACATTTTGGTCCTAAACATAAGAGGATACACATTATTAGGCAGACTGACACACCTGCATTCAGATTTTGATCTTCATCTCTTGACTTGCCAACATTGTTCCACCTCCCCTGGCCCTTTCCCCTTAATTTAGAATTGTCAAAGTATAGGCATTAAAATGTTATAATTGCAAAGTAAAGAAGTTGTCTGCGTCAATGGTATTCGCAACACAACACCTGTCATTCATCAATGAGACACAAAGCCAGTATGCGCGCGCAGGCCGGCACCAAATGAACCCCACCGCAATGGAAAAGTGGTCACTGGAATGTCACTGCACATATGTAAAAATGCATCCCATCAAACTTTCTGATGCTGTTTTTTTCCCAGTATGGAGGAAGAATGCTTAAGATTCTTATACTGTGATCTCTCGATTACATGAATCTGAACTATATATTCCTTGGTTTTTGTGTGTAAACAATAATCACAATTCAAAGCAGTTGTCCTCCAAACCCCGTCACGGTACACCAGAATATGATCTTGCTCGCGCAGCTGCAGCTCATCAAGCCTAATTTATGCTCCGTCCAGCGAAGGTGTCGCGCGCAGAGAACGGCCGAGGACAGCAGACCTCCAAGCTCACAGCGCAGGGCCAGCGCCTCCTATAGAGTCAAAATAGGCGGCCGTTGTTTTTATATATAAAAAAAGAATAATAATGACACTTGGGCGATTGGTATTCTCTCACCCAGTTGCTTACTATGTGGGTCAAATAAAATAAATATTATAAAATTATTGTATTTGTTACTGCGTCTGCCTGTCTGCTGCCTGGGCTGGGACACTGGGACACTGGGACACTGGGACTCACCGCAGGGCCAGATTGGTAGGCTACTACCCCCCGCCTCTTCATCAAAGCGAGTTTACAGCACAGGGCTGGCCTTACATACATACATACATGATACATACAGATACAGATACATCCATACTACATACATGAATAAATACATTTAGAAAGAAAATAGAAAGAAAGACCGGATTGTTGTCATGCGAAGATTCATGATTAAAAAAAACTCTTATTTCGAAATGCACATTGTTTTGAAAGGAAACAGATTTCTGGGGGCTGCTTGACTAGCTCGCTTGACTAACGTCAAGCCTACATTCTCAAACAGTCAAACTCCATGTTTAGCTTGAGTAAAAAGTAAACAAGACACGGACGTGATGGAATATAAAGACTTTGGGGCAAAAGTTCATATTTACCACCATGCTCTCTGAAACCAAGACAATGTGGGCCTATGGAACAAAAGTGTGTTCTCTTTCGTCATCTTTGTAGAAGGTGAGTAAGTAGGCCTAATTCATCTAATGCTGACGGTGGTGGAAAGTAACTAAGTACATGTACTCAAATACTGTACTTGAGTATAATTTTAAGGTATTTTTGTTGTTGGGCGGTGAAACCGCCCCTATAAGTGAGGTTTGGAAATTTGTACAATTATCTTGGGCAGTGAAACCGCCCCTATAAGTGAGGTTTGGAAATTTGTACAATTATCCTGCGCTGTGATTGGCCAATCACAATCTATTCAGGACTGTGATTGGCCAGTGTCACATGACACATGTGCATAGCCCTATATAAGAAACCATAACTTTAAAAAAAGTTATGGTTTCGTCCATCATAAAGAGTCTTTCAATAAATGTATTTATCTTTTGTACATGATTGGTTGACTCCATTCAGTATTGTGATTAGCTAGCAAGACACCACACCGCCCACTTCACACAGGGTGTGATTTTTTTACTTGACTGGAGTATTCCAATTTGCAATACTTTTACTTCTATTCCAATACATCTCAGAGGCAAATATTATACTTTTACTCCACTACAATTATTTGAAAACTTTAGTCACTACTAGTTTGTAGATTTTAATTATTATGTCAAAACACAAAACATACATAAACCACTTCAGCACTATTTAAACTTTGGCTATTTGAAAATAGCCGATCTACAAGCTCACAAGCATGCGACGAGTTGTGAGCTTGTACATCTGCTATTTTCAAAATATTTTAATACATTTGATTTTAGCCATGGACCCCCATCTGAAGATGTTTTGTGCCAGGGACCCCCAGAATAGAACATTTGTCTTAAAAATTCAAAAGTATAAAAACAATGTTCAAATACTGCACAAAAACAGCAGATGTACAAACTTGCATCACGGGTGAACTGGTTTTAGAGTATTTGGTATTGTACAGTATAGTCAAATTGGACAATATAGCTCTGACTCTGTTTTCATCATGTGTATCAGGGGTGCAGCCATGGGTGGGCAAGCTGGCCCACCCAATCGATTTTGCAAAAAAATAATATATATTTTAATTAATTTTAAATGTTTTGATAATAAATCGGTAAAATCAGGCAAAAATAAGAATTAAATAACATAACCCTAACCTAACCCTAACCCTAACCCTAAAACCGAAATAAAGTAGCCAAAAACAGATTTTTCTTTTATAAAAATCTGCCCAAAAACAGAAAATATGGCATATTCATTGAGCAAATGAAGACAGTGTGTGGGTGTTTTTGATTCCTTGGATTGTGAGTGTGTAGGCTACTCTGCCAATGCACCTGGTGTCACAAATATTTGATTCAGGTGTGGAAGAGATTTTAGATGACCAGCCCTAAGCATAAGGAAATGACCACACCGATATGCCTTTTCAAAGACTGTCATGTGAGGCATGCGGAAGACTGCATATTGGCTTATATGTCTATGTCTACCTTTCTTTTGTCTATGAAAGCTGCCTGTGGCATTTGCAATGTTGAGACCCTTTCCTGTTATGTGTAGCGTGCATGTCAAGTCAAGTATAGCATGAAGTGCAAATGGTGTATGCAAATGTTTTAAGGTCAATGACACATGTCTTCCTGTCTCCCACACTTGCCCTCCCCCCTCTCCCCTCTCCTCTCCTTCGCAGTGTGTGGTGAAATTATACCCATGGCATGTTTTCTGCATATCTCACTACACAATTGCTCACCGCTCCGACTGGTGCCCGGGAGCCATTGAAGTTGAGTGGAGAACAAGCCAGTGAAGCATCAAGTCAACAGCAACAAGGCCGGAGAGACCCGACACAGCTGCCACTGCTGAGGGAGAGGAAGATGACTCTGACAACCAGTCTAGTGTAAGTTATGTGGGAGACAATGAGAGACAGAAAGGAAGAGGATGTGGGGACGGGGCAAACTGAGTCATTCAGACGAGGAAAACAATGATGAGAGAGATGGGAGCGTAACTGGTCCACAGACATCATGCCTATTCTATTCTATTTTATCTGTCTTGTGGTCAGTGGAGATCATGGGCCCCATGGAAAAAAAACATGCCCCCCCCCAAAAAAAACTAACAAACAAACAAAACAGCATGTTTAGCTAACATTTCAGTTAGCACTCGACCTTCACCCAAAATTCAGCACCCCTGCTCACATATGCCTATTGATGATCACCTACAAACCTCACTTCTAATCCTCTTTTCCCTCTTTTCCCTATTTTTCATGACACCTGGACTTGAGTGTAAAGACTCCAGCATTACCTGAAATAGCGTTTAATGTATACAGTGAATATGTTCTATTCCCGAGTATAATGTAGCTATCTTTTGCATAGCCTTTTGTGGTCACATAGAGCTAACTGCTTGAATATGAATGTGACCTTGCTATCCATCGCCCACTGTAGAGTCATGGGTTTCTGTTAAGTGGTGTAAGGTGAAAAGATAATAGACTTTACCTTGAACGTAAATAATCGTTAAAAAGTAGCTTGGCACTGACCTTGCCCTTTTTTTAATTCTTATTTGGGGTAAGGTAGCACAGTCGACAATAATTAGATTATGTATATAATCCTTGTCTTTTGTGGCTGCTGTTGACATATTCTCTCGCTTGAAATATTCCTCAGACATTGTGTTTAGAACATTTTCTAAATGTGGTTAAGTACCTCTCTATCATCATAGAATATAGGGGTTCAAATCCATTGTGGTGTATGTGGCTTTCTGGGGCCAGTGAGCTACTGCTTACACACATGTATAACAATTTACAAACTGCAAACAGTAGTACAAACAACAAAGCTCACCTGAAAATGGTCACCCTGGCTGGCAAGGTAGGGTTTGTGAACCCTAGATGGCGACAGTGTTCAAATCAGTGAGGGTTCTCAGCCTCTCAGAGTTCCCTCTGTGGTCTCCTTAGGGCACTGTTTGGGAAATGGTGAAAAGCTGTTTCGGAACCACTGCCTTAGGCCTTAGGGTGGTCTCTCCAGCACACTTACCCAGTGGGGGAGAAAGTACTCAACCCCAGTACAGTA
Source organism: Gymnoscopelus braueri (assembly GCF_963280865.1). NCBI lineage: Eukaryota > Metazoa > Chordata > Actinopteri > Myctophiformes > Myctophidae > Gymnoscopelus > Gymnoscopelus braueri. Next base: position 28,684,765 of record NC_137619.1, read on the forward strand.
AGTACTGGGGTAGTCAAAGTATAGATACTCAAATATATTACTCAATTACTCAATTACATGTGAAAGTTGCTCTGTCAAACTTGTACTTGAGTTGAAGCACTGGAGTACTTGCTTTTTTTTTTAATACTTTAAAATAAATTACAAAGTACATTTTCTTTCAAATAGTGAAAATAGCAGATCTAAGGCTATTTTCAATATATTTGAAATGGAGCTTAAGTGGTTAATTTAAAACATACTTTTTCCCTTCCTAGAAATGTAGTGGAGTGAATGTCATAAGTATCCAAAAATACAAATACTTAAGTAAAATACAGATACTGTCCACCACTGCATGTACCTTTCATCTGGTCTCTGCAGAGGTGCCGGTGGCACCATGAACCACAAAACTGATCTGACAAGCAGCATGTGATGGACACCCTTCTGACACTGAATGTGTGGTGGGTAGGAGGGCATGTGTGCACCTTGTAAGTTGAGTGAACACTGGGCTGCATTGATATTAGAATCAGAATCAGAATCAGAATCAGTTTTATTGTCACATCACAGGTTTACAAGGTAAAGAAGTGGGTGAAATTCGTTTTTGTACATCGTTCCCATCGCAACGTTAATTTCCATAGAAAGAAGAGGGGGGGGGGGGGAGAAGAAGAGGGGTGGTGTAATGGTGTATGCAAATGTGTATGCGATATGCGTGCATGCGATATGCGATAACATTGTTGAACATTGCGATGACGATATGACTCGTGAGAAGTAAACAAATACTGAAGAATACCGTTTGAATGTCTTTCTCTCTCTCTTTGCTGCTTACATAAACCCCAGACAATAAATAGCCGTACTATATGCACACATTGAAAAGAAGTAGAAATGTGTAGCCTACTATATGCACACACTGAAAAGAAGTAGAAATGTGTTTCCATTCCAACAACCTATTTATACTGAAAACATTGCACTTTTCTACAGCTGCTATTGACAATGAATACTGTATATATCACCAACTTAGCAACGCAGTTTCTTACTGCTCCACTTAAAACATTTTCTAATAATTTAAAAAATAACATCCTTTATAATATCGGGATTGTTGAAATAAACAAACTTTCTTTTGCAAAAGAATCTTTTGCAATATGTAAAAGTATTTTGCGATGTGTATATTGCGCATGTTGATATTGCGATGACAATACATTTTTGATGTACTGTGCAGCCCTTGTGAACGCTACAACAAATAGAGTTATCCCTGTGTGTATGTTAGGTCACGTCATGTGTTGCGGTGCTCAGCTAACTCCTGAGTGTTCGTGTACCTAAGAGAGCGAGTTTGTTAATCATGAGTGGTTCCAGTGCAGATATGTGCACAGACAGACCTTTATGCATGCAATCAAATTCTCATGGTGCTGCACTCCAAGATCTGGGATGTAAATATAACCAAATGGACCAATAAGGGTTGATGGGATAACAAAAATAATCATAGTGTTAATTAATTTGACACAATGTGATCAATGTGATTCAATGTGATTATTAAGTGTAGTATGTTCAGGAACAAGGAGATGAGTACACACTTTACAATGCATGTATTATGAACACATATTTCATCATTCATTGTTGCTGAGTGCAGCAAACATTGCTGCTACTATTGTACATGCTGACAGACACCTGGTTCACAGTCAGTAATAATAGAACCATAATCTCTAAAACGGCAGCCAAAATATCACTTTTATGGTCTTTGGGCAAGAGGCATATGTTGACCAGTCTGTTTGTGTGTGAGACACACACACACACACACACACACACACACACACACACACACACACACACACACACACACACACACACACACACACACACACACACACACACACACACACACACACACACACACACACACACACACAGGTATACAGATACAGTACATGTACGTACCGACATACATATTATGAAGACATGCACACTCGCATATGCATAATAAGACAGACAAACAAACATTACCAGTAAAACACACACACACACACACGCACACGCACACGCACACGCACACGCACACGCACACACACACACACACGCACACGCACACGCACACACACACTCGCTTACAGTACCTACAGCAGTCTAGCAGGTTGTTCTTGTTAATGTATTTGTGTACACAGTCAAATCATTGGTGTTAATCTAACCAAGTCGACCCATCAGGGTCCATTTGTACAGAGTTAAATTGACACAGATGATTTTATTCTGTAAAAGCGTGTACTGTACACAGTCAGATAGTTGTACTGTACACAGGAAACAGTGGTCCTCAGTGGTTCTCAAACTTTTTCATGTCAAGGACCCCCAAATTAGGAGCCTATGTATTTGAAAATAGCAGATCTACAAGCTCACATTGGGACGCGTTGTGAGCTTGTAGATCGGCTATTTTCAAATAGTCACTGTATAGGCTTAAAGTGGTTAAACTGATGAGGCTAACTGAGGCTATATTAACTATTTTTGCTGGGGACCCCCTCAAGGTCCCCGGACCTCACTTTGAGAAGCGCTGCTCTAGATTAGAAGGAGGCAGCGTTCGTGGGACAGGCCCAGAGCCGGACACAATGGAATGGAGCTCCACAAACCACAATTCCCCACAAAACCACAATTCGTTGTTGCAGAACAAATGCCTGCGTAATGGTCATCATCAATGCTTTGAAGGCTATTCTTTTGTATTTATGTATGTGTATGTACAGTATGGGGTTTATTCAGCAAATACATTCACACTCTGATACATAATTTTCCAAGATCCACAGTTTGAGATCCAGACCGTTTCATATGTTGATCCCAAGATCTATATGATTTCCTCGATGTGAAGTACGTAGTTGTAGTGATGCTGAAAAGAAAACCTGTCATTATAATAATGGCTGTTTTATGGCACTGACGTTTACACGTAGTGCACTGTAAAATGTGTTAATTTAACTCAGAGTGTACAAATGGAACCAAACAGACCCTTATACGGGAAGGCTCCGTTTGGTTCCATTTGCGCTTGGCTTTACAAATGTATCACAAATTGATAAATGAACACTGAGGATTGTACTTTGTAGTCCTCAGTGTGATGCAGAATGTTGAACCTTTATGCTTTATTGTCAGTGGTGGACAGTAACTAAGTACATTTACTGTACTAGTACTCAAGTAAAACATTTTGAGAGTCTGTACTTAACTTGAGTATTTATATTTTGGTATACTTATGACTTTCACTCCATACATTCCAAAGACAAATATTGTACTTTGGACTCCACACTCCATTTCTAGGAAGGGAAAACATATATTATGAATTAAGGGAAAATAGTGGAAAAAAAAAACATTCTACGAGCCTAGCTTGCAGATCGTCTATTTTCACCATTATTGATATTTTTCAATACAGCAATTAATTAATATTACAAAGAAAATGTGCTTTGTAATGTGTACTTTGGAATAATTAAGTATTTTAAAAGCAAGTACTCCAGTACTTTAACTCAAAGTACAAATTTGACTTGTTGTTGAGTAATATTTGACCAGGAGTATCTATACTTTGACTCAAGTACTGGGTCTGAGTACTTTGTCTGCAACTGGTTGAAGGTAAAACAGAGAGCGTTTTGAAAGTCTTGTGCGTGATTTAGCCTGCCCCTCAATGTTGAGAGAGAACGCCCAGAGAAAGCATAAAGAATGGCGTAGTTGTAGTTAATCTTTACACGGGGACAGATTTAATGGAACGGTGTCAGGTGACAATAGCTGGAAAAGCCATCGGGGTGAAGCTAATGCGATATTTAAAAAAGAAACTCCCTCGGCCCACTTCTCCCCCATTGAGGAATGTACAGTATAGAGGAAAAGGCCAGGTAAACCTGCCTTAAACCCAGCACACATGAACACATGCACATGCACATGCACATGCACATGCACATGCACATGCACATGCACATGCACATGCACATGCACATGCACATGCACATGCACATGCACATGCACATGCACGCACGCACACGCACACGCACACGCACACGCACACACACACACACACACACACACACACACACACACACACACACACACACACACATACATACACATACACATACACATACACATACACATATATACACACATACATGCACACAAACACTATCTCTCCATCCGACAAAACTATAGTTTTTGATCGAGACTTAGTCAGTTGAAGTTACAGTAGCACATTCTGATACATCTTATCACTCAACACTCAACTCATTGTTTTTTAAAATGGCCTTATAGGAATAATTCACAGTGATGGGAGTCAGGAGTTGGTCTGCCAGATGACCTTTCGCTCCGGCAAAGGTCGGCCACAGTTTGTGTGTATGTGTGTGTATGTGTGTGTGCATTGTGTAATCTGTAACAGTATGCGTCCAGCACACGGAGAGTGCATTAAAGCTCTAGCCCTGTGCGTACTCCCCCGTCCACTATTCTGCTCTCTCTCTCTCTCTCTCTCTCTCTCTCTCTCTCTCTCTCTCTCTCTCTCCCCCCTCTGTTTCCCTACCTCCCTTGCCTTTCCATTTGTCAGTCACTCCTCTTTCTTTCCTCTTGTTCTATCCCTTCTCTCTGTTTGTTTCTCTGCTCCCCCCAGCTCTCTCTCACTCCAACTGACCGTAACCCAAAACCACACGTCCCCCCAACTGTTGTTTCATCCTGTTTTATGGGACGCACCTGATACAGTAAAAATGCTTAATGGCTGAGGAAAGTCTCAAATCAATGACCATCAATAAACATGCCACTGTACTTGACCCCAAAATACTGCAAATTAAAGTAAGTAAATGCCTGTGATCTATATACTTTAATTCACAGAATATGTCTGTGTGTGTGTGTCACACAAAAGATGTCCTATAGCATAACTTGGACACTGTCCGACCATTCGGTCTCAAACTGGACGTGTCTGTCCCAATTGACCCCAAGGTGTACTGTATGTGCAGAGCCGGATGGCAATTCGGACGGACCAACAGTTTCCGAGAACCGAAAAATCACGAATATCTGTATCTGTCGGCCCGTGGGCCTGAGAAAGAGGTAAAACTTCTCCCTGTTCTGAAGACTGTCACAGTAGTAGTAATAGCTGCATAGTCATGCTTTTCATAAAATTATCATGCTATTATAGGTGATTACTGTAGCTATTATATAGGCTCATTGTTTATATCATTCACTTTTTTTCATTTTTTTTCAAGTAGACCGTCTGGTCCTTGACAAAAACACTGCATACATACAGATAGATAGACCCTGTTTTAGATGCTTGACCTATCACCATGCAGTAAAAAATCAAAAGTTTAGATTAGATGCACCACCTTGGCGCCCCCAAGTGGCAGCAAGAGGTAACTGTTTTTAAATATTAGCGATACTGGTCGTACCAGACCAATGAAACTTGTTGCTGTAAATGTAGCCATTTTGGACACATAGGCTGGTTTTCAATAATTGATTTGGATTGATAAAACACTTGTATTATTGCTTACAAATTTTGCATATTGCAGCTTTAATGTCTATGCTATTATCAAGTAATACATTATTATTATTGCTACTACTAGACATGTGCCTACTCGGGATCACAGAATCGGGAACAATGTAAACCGGTAACGATGCAAGTTGGGAATGCGCGCCACATCTACATTTCCCGTTGTATCTTTTGTCAGAGTACCCGTTGTACCCGTTCTCAGAGTAGCCTATCCAGTGCGGTACCCACTACTACCACCATACGACCGATCGACTAAATATGGAGATACAGGGATCCCTGATGTCGTCAGAAACTGCTGACGTCAAGTTGATAACATACATGAGCACACGAATGCAGTTCCATTGTATAGGCTCTATACTATAGGCCCTTTACAATGGGCAATTATATTGGCGCAGCAGCACAAACATGGCGCAAAGCTCGGCCAATCCGTGAAGCCGATGGTTTGAGTTGGCCAATCAGGGAAGCCAATGCCTATACCCCCCCAAACACACAACGATTTGATCCTTCCTCCACGGGCCATGGGTCATGGACATACAGATATTTGTGTGGGGAGGGGGGTTCGGTTCTCAGAAGCCGCTGGTCCGATCAAATTCCTACTCGGCACTGCATGCCTTCGGGTCATATGGGACACACACGCCAAGGTCGTTCAGTTGGACGGTCCCTGAGTTATAACCAGGACATACATAGGCTACATACAATACACACACACACACACACACACACACACACACACACACACACACACACACACACACACACACACACACACACACACACACACACACACACACACACACACACACACACACACACACACACACACACACACACACACAGGTTTCTGCTATTTATAGATCAATTATTATTGTCATTATTATTGTTATTATTATTATTACATTTAATATAGTTAACCCCATATGGTTGACCGGAGTCCCTCAGTTATTGTGGGGAAAGCTTTCACTGAAAATAGCCAGTCGACTTGTTGATCTGCTATTTTCTGCAAAAGCTTTCCCCACAATACGGATGGGGTTTAAGTGGTTAAAGGGATTGTTGGCAACATTAAGCCTAAATTTGAAAAATGTCTATATATATATATTGTGCATTTTTTCCCCTCTATCAGCCACTATATAATGATGCTGGGGTGTTTTCCTGCATTGAAACACAGTCCTCTTTCTGAAATCCTTATTTCCCTACTGTTTATGTTGGTGTCGGGCCGTAAATTAACGCACGCATGTGCGCATCCGTGCGCGTCCGTGTCCGTGTGAACTTTTTACTTTCGGTTTGAAAACGCTCTCAAACTTCGTTTTTGAGGCACATAATTTACTTTTCAGATAGCGTTTGGATAGAATTTAGTTGTTTAACTTCATATATGTGGTCAATTTGTCATGAAAGAGCCTATTTAAAAATAAAGATTCAGAGAACCGGCTGGGGCGGGCAGTTCCGCGAATTGTATCCGAATAAAGTAACCTATATTCGGCATGGCCCGTTTAGAAGTCCCCTTAACTCTATGGAACTCCTCCATGCGTCACCCCTGGTGGTCGGGGAAACGAACTGCTGGAGTTTTTTTCTTTGTTTATCTCTGAATCGCCTACAATCCCTTTAAACAATGTTGTGATAATAACATGTATTTTTTATAATAATGAAAACATATATGCAGGAAGGTGACAGCAAGGACGGTTTGCCATTTCACAAGAACGTCACACATTTCTCGTGGAACCATGTTGGTGTGCAGTCCAGCAGTTACCATCCCAATACAGTGCCCTTGGCAGCATCATTGCAAGACTTGAACATGTACTGTACACAATAAAGTTCTGTTAATTTAACTATGAAAGTGTAATAAATTGACCAAATGGGCCGCTATTGGACCCTGGACCAGATTTAAATGAACATTACGTATTTTGCAGTGTATTATCCACAAATAATAGAAGACATAATGGCATATCCAGACAATCTAAAAGGAAGACGGGTGTAATAGTTTCAAAATGTTATTTCAGAGCATGCTGGTGGCTCAATTTCAATGCTATATAGTGCAATGACCACATTTGAATTGACAAATCGTCATATGTCAAGCCTTCCTGTCTCTCTCACTTATCAAATTGAACAGAAGTACCTATATGAATATAGAAGTATCCTAGGACAGTTATATCTGTGTTGGTGAACATTTTCAATTGACTGCTATAGCCGGAAGTTAATTTCTCATTCTATTCTTCTTGTTTCAAAACAATTGAATGAATGAATTGAACTGTACAATACCAACACTGTTAACAGAGTGTAGGTACAGTGTGGCACATTAGGATGTGGGTTGGCAGCCTATATAATTAGTTGACCGGAGTCCCCCAGGGGTCTGGGGTCTTTAGGCCCCCTCCTGTTTTCCCTCTATAATAAATATCTTTGCCAAAAGTAGCTGATCTACAACAGGGGCTCTCAACCTGTGGGTCGGGACCCCCAGGTGGGTCCCCACAGGATTTCTTTTTTTTTGGGGGGGGGGGGGTCTGCAGATGACAGTGAAGTGACAATTTAAGGACTTTTAAGGCATAAAAAAAGAAAAAGACCATTACTGCATCAAAAGTAATCAGCAAACTATACTATAAAAACTGGTCAAACCTTCGCTAAATTGTCAAATAATAAAAGACCGAGGCATTTAAAAAAAAATAGCTGATCTACAAGCACACAACGCCTCGCAACAAGAGCCGTTGTGTGCTTGTAGATCAGCTATTTTCACAATATTTATCTGTGGAACCGAGTCAAACTAAATGTCATGCCTCGACTCAAATATGACTATTTTGGGGGGTCCCAAGTTCAAATATGATTATTTTGGGGGGGGGTCGCGGCCTGAAAAGATTGAGAACCACTGATCTACAAGCTCACAGTGCATCACAGTGTGACGCGTTGTTGTGAGCCTATAGATCTGCTTTCTTCGTTGAACGTTTGCACCAGAATAGGAACCATGGGGCTCAAGTTGTTTCTAGACTGTAAGTGTTGAAATGGAGAAGTATGCCTTTTAGTCTCTCTGCATATGTTGGGAAATGAGCTTTCAGTGCTGCAACAGTTATGGGATTTCTTGATGCTGTTTCTGATGTATTCAAACAAAGCAGTCTCCCCCTGTTTGCAGCTTTGTGGCCTGTCAGCGTCAGTTATTTGGATGCCAGATGAATCTGTCAGCATACGTTATTTGGATGCCAGATGTATTATATTCTTTATAACACCCAGTTAACATCTTTGCTGGCCAATTAGTGGTGTGAAAATGGTCTATTCGAGTGCTATCCACATGTTGCTGTGTGTCTTGATATATAGCAGAGCACACACACTCTGATCTAACCATTTTTTAATAGGCTTTGTTCATTTGTTTATTTGTGGTATGCTGACCAATTATTGCTACCTGTGCTAAAGCAGGCACTTTGTTTAGAAACTTATAGTGCTGATAACTAGTTTTGGTTCATCTCAAGGCTGCTTAAAGTAAAACGAGGTGAGTTAACAGCTGTATGCCTCTTACCTTCCTCACTTGGAGCCAGGTAGACCGGTGGTTTTCAAAGTGGGCTCCAAGGACCCCCAGTCCAGTCCCAGGGGTTCTTGAGGGCGTTCCAGATGGTCCAAATAATTGAGTTTCAGTATAATTCAAGTCACAAAAAAAAACAAAAGCACAAAAAACAAGAAGAAAAAAAAACCCTGACAACATACTTTAGAGTAGTGGTTCTCAACCTTTTCAGGCCGTGACCCCCCCAAAATGATCATATTTGAACTGGGGACCCCCCAACCTGATAAGCACTTGGAATTGTAGGAGTTGAGGCATTACATTTATAGTTTGACTCGGTTCTACAGATAAATATTGTGAAAATAACAGATCTACAAGCTCAAACGCTGTGAGGCGTTGTGAGCTTGTAGATCGGCTATTTTCAAAATGTTTGCATCCTCCTTATATTATTTGACAATTTGGCTAATGTTTGACAATTTTTTAATAGTATAGTTTGTTGATTATAGGCTACTTTTGATGCAATAATGGACTATTTTTCTTATTAGTATTAGTCTTTTTTTTTTTTATTAAATTGTCACTTCACGGTCATCTGGGGACCCCCCAATATCATGTGGGGACCCCCCTCACAGGTTGAGAACCACTGCTTTAGGGGATCCAACTACTGGATTATTACAAATTGACTGTGGGGGGTGGGGTGCAGGTATATGCCTATATGCATTCAGCAGGTCCCATAACATCAACATGACAACTTGACACAAGTCAGATTTTTTCAAATAAGCTGAACATGAATCATAATGAATATCTCCCAGTGGTGGAAAAAGTACTCAAATGTTTTACTTAAGTAAAAGTACAAGTACTGCAATGTAGAAGTACTCTGTTACAAGTAAAAGTCCGGAATTCCAGAATTCAAAATTTACTTGAGTAAAAGTACTAAAGTATTGGTATCAAAATGTACTTAAAGTACCAAAAGTAAAAGTACTTTAATGTTTGAAAATAGCAGATCTACAAGCTCACAACACGTAGCGATGTGACAGTTGTGAGCTTGTAGATCTGCTATTTTCAAATATCCTATATATAAGGTTTAAAATAGGGCTGATGTGGTTAATGTATGTTTTATAATATAATAATTTATATCTGCAAAGTAACTAGTAACTAAAGTTTCTAAAGATTTTAGTGGAGTAAAGGTACAACATTTGCCTCTGAAATTAGTGGAGTAGAAGTAAAAGTATAGACAATTGGAAATACTCCAGTAAAACCTCAAAATTGTACTTAAGTACAGTACTTGAGTAAATGGTTAATGGTTAATGGTTACTTTACACCACTGATATCTCCAAATATCCACTTGACCAAAAGCAAAGTGAGCAGTTGCCAAGGCCAGGAGAATGGTGTGGTGCTTTGATTTGGTCTGCAGGACACTTCAGAGAAGCCCTTTGGTTTGGGAGATAAGGCTCAGTCAGTTACAGGGATGAACTGAGCAAATGTACTCTTTACACAATCAAATCCTCAGTCATATTTTCACTTGGAGTGTAAAGATTAACCCATAAGGACCTAATGTTACAATCTCAGAGTTAAATGAACATAGGATACTGTGTGCACGTTTGTGTCCACTCATGCGAAAGAGCATAGTTGTTAAATGAACTCATATTAATAATACGAGTTTAGGCAATAGCCTAAATAGCATATTAGCACTTTCGGCTAACTAACAGTTCAGTCAAAACTTGGCCACACAGCCTACAGGGGCCTTATATTTAGACATGACAAGTGCCGAACTTGACCTGTAGGTGTTTTTGAAGGCAACCGCAAAAAAAATCCCGCAACGAGTAATTTCCAATTAAATATATCCCCTGTCCTGTTGGATTTTTAAATCATGTCCCGTGTTTATTTTCTCCCCTAATACCACGGACACGCAGCTCAATGAGCTGCACTGGGTGCCACGTTTTGAACGTCTTGTTCAGATCATTTGCCGCTGTTTAATTTAATTTAAAAGGCCTATAGGCCTACTGAGCAAAATGCTGTAACCTATGCTTGTTTTATGCATTTTATAGCCTAGGCCTACTATACACAAAGACGAGGAAAATGAGCTCTCCCCCCTTAAAGATAATACATATTTAAATATATTTAAAACATATTACATTTTTAAAGCTTTTTTTTGCCACCAGAAACTATATAACGAAAACAATCTAAACGATTTGTTGTAAGTTGTACATCTGAAATACATACACGTTTAAGATAATTAGGCTATTGACATATTGGGCCTAATTATTAGTTATCTTCTTTTTTTTCCCTTTTTTTTAATAAGCGCATTTTAGCATTTGATAAATGTGATTCATTGATATTAATAAGTCTGATTCTGCCTGTTCTCACTCAGATAAACATCATCTTCGTCTTGACATGAAAATCCTGCTTCCTGTATTTGAGCTGAGAATGTCTCGGCAGGCATGACAGGGCCTGTTATTACCACAATATACACTGCAAACACCAACATGCGTAATTAATTATTAATTCATTGTCTTCTTGACACTGACGTTTTGTTCCAGTTATATGCGTGTGAAATCATACCCGATGGTAAACAGTGAATATCAATCGGTAATAAAATAAAATAAACAAATCTCATGAGTAAAATATGTGAGCTTCGTCCTTATAAAGAAGACAACTCTACTACTATTTTTTTAGGTTGATGGTGAGGAGGGGAAAAATATGTAGGCTGCTCCTTCGCATACAGTAGCATATAGGCTTTATGATCCGCTGTGGTCTCTAACTAATAAGTACATGTACTTGAGTATAGGCCTACATTACTTAAGTAGGCTACTTGAGTATTTGTTTTCTTTGCAATGACTTCCACTCCGCTACATTTCACATATAAATATTGTAGGCTACTTTTGACTCCACTACATTTCTAAGAAGGGACACAAACTTACAGAAATATATTATGAATTAACCACAATGAGCCCTATTTCAAATATAGGGGGAAATAGTCTATTTTCACTATTTCTGAAAGTTTCTGAATATTTCAGATTTTTATTTTTTATTTATGTTTATAGCCTTTTTCTTTTTTTTTAGGAAATGTTCTAAATTTCATTGCAGCAATGCGTTGATATTTAAAAGAACATTTACCTAGTAATTTGTAGCCTACTTTTTAATACTCAGTATTTACTTGAGCATATAGCCTACTTTGTCCACCACTGCTGTTGTGCACTGATCAGTTCGTTGAGTCATCATGCATGATGGCTGAATCCAACATGCTACAAGTACAACTAATACATAGCTTCTTGATTATTTACTGTTTCACTGCGATCGTGGCAATGCAATGAATGCTTCTGTGGCCTACAGTGGTTCTCAACATTTTCAGGCCGTGGAGTAGGAGTTAAGGCATTACATTTTAAAAATTGTGAAAATATTCTGAAAATAACAGATCTATACATACAACTTGTAGATTGGCTATTTTCAAATTTTTTGCCTCGTTCTTATATTATTTGACAATTTGGCCAATGTTTGACCAGTTTTTATAGTTGGTAACACTTGCTCACAAGGTACCGTAACGCTTAATTTATGATTAATTAATACATTATTTAAGCATTAATTAAGTTTGTTGATGACTTTTGATGCAGTAGTGTTGCTCTTTTTCTTTTCTTAGGTATTAAAAAAAGTCACTTCACTGTCATCTGGGGATCCCCCTGGGGGTCCCAACCCACAGGTTGAGAACCACCGGCCCATACTACACCTCATACACAATCAGTGTATTTGACACAGTGCACCGCACAGCCGCAATCTGTAGCACGTCGCCTAAAGCAACATGACACACAGCTTAGCTTCTATTATTTAAGCGTTCTGTTCATCAGACGTCATTAACCCAAGGTGAATTGACAAGATAGACTATCAATTTGCGGTGCAAACCACAACTGGCTCACACAACACCTGCGTGTCAACTACACGCGCGCGGTGCGTGCACGCTCACACACGCAGACTTATAGGCCAGATCCAGTGGTAAAAGTAACTAAGTACATTTACTCAAGTACTTTTCAGTAGGCCTACTTTTACTTCTACTCCACTACATCTCATAGGCAAATATTGTACTTTTACGCCACTACAATTATTTGAAAACTTTAGTTACTAGTTACTTTGCAGATATACATTATTATATTATTAAGGGTTAGGGGTTAGGGTTGTTTGTACTTTTACTTTTGGTACTTTAAGTAAGTTTTGATGCCAATACTTTTGTACTTTTACTCAAGTAACATTTTGAACACAGGCTTTTTACTTCTTCTAACAGAGTATTTTAGAGAGAGAGAGAGAGAGAGAGAGAGAGAGAGAGAGAGAGAGAGAGAGAGAGAGAGAGAGAGAGAGAGAGAGAGAGCGCGAGAGAGAGAGAGAGAGAGAGAGAGAGAGAGAGAGAGAGAGAGAGAGAGAGAGAGAGAGAGAGAGAGAGAGAGAGAGCACACAGTATTATTTGCACAATATTGTTTAGCCTGATGATTCAATGATTCAATTGCTACAACTGCGGGGTCGTTTTCCCCATAAACCAACATACCAGAATTAAATCATCGCCCTGCGCCGCGTTTATAGGTCAGCCATGCAGTCTTGTTAGCCCAGTGCATGCTTTGGGCTCGCCTTTTCCTATCATCCTCTGCCCAAATATAAAGTTTAACAGCCTCCCTCGCCCTGTCCTGTCCAAGCACAAGCAGCGAGCACAAGAGACCCGAGTCAAGTTCACTTTTCAAGCTGTTTGAGAAACAAGAGGAGTGGACGTCGCGGAGACTAAAAATCTCATATTCTCTCATAATAGTGTCGGTTTGGTGAGAGCTTAAAGCAGGGGTCTTTAACGTTTTTTTCAGGCCAAGGACCCCCTAGCTGAGAGAGAGAGAGACAGATGAAGCAGCCAGGGACCCCCACTACATATTGTATGAAACGGTGTTGCAGATTAAACTTTTTCATAGATGTAATATAGTTGGGTGTGTATTTTCAGATAGTTAACCTTTTAAACCATCATCCTTAGTCAACTTGACCATTGGCTCTGTCCTTGGTACTTTTCGGCTAATGTTCCCCATCACACAAAGATTTGACGGACCCTTTGTAGTAACTCTGAGGACGCCCTAGGGGTCCCGGACCCCCTGTTGAAGACCCCTGGCCTAAAGTATTTTGTGTTATGTCTACTCTCCCAGGCCGCTGTTCTGGGGGCCAGGCCAGGCTGCTTTTTTGAGTAGACCCATGTGCACTTTGCTAATTGTGTGGGTTTGTGTGCTGCATGTGTAATTGAGCTTCATGGGGGTCGAGTTGTGGTGATTGATTCTTAGCACTTTTCAGGCGAGAATAAAAGATCTTTCACAGACCCTGGTGGTCAACTCAGTGCGGTGCAAAAAAAAACCCAAAACATGATAACAGCCAACACTGAATCACACTAACCCATTTTGTCTGATGAGGCAGTTTGCACAAATGTTCACCATGCATTGCTGAACAACAACCTGTCATTCTTTATTTTATAGCCTACTTTATTCAGCTATGGAAATATTCAACAATCTCAGTTTTCAATTCACTTCATCAATGTTATTGCGCAATTTTGAATGTTTACGTTTCTATAAAATATTAAATTTGTGTCACATAGGCCTATACGTTCATTTAAAACAAATTGCGTGGAGTGAGAGAGAGAGAAGAGAGAAACGGAGGAAAGACTGAGAGAGAGGAGAGGGGGTAGGCAAGTAGGCCGATATGTTTAAAGCATATAACCCTCTAATGAAAGTAGCCTACGAAAGGAAAAGATTGACATTTCCTGCAAAAAGGGCGGTCTATAAGTCAAATGTTGTTTTAAGACATATTCTACACGCAGGGCTTTGAGAGTGCAGGGGATTAGGTGTCGGGAGGAGTGTTGCATGGCCGAAGCTGTTCAAACAAAGTGTCTTCTTTCAACACACGTTTCCAGTTTTCTGTTTGCCTCCGTGAACACTACGGCACTTTTGTTCCCTTCATGGAGCGAGGAAAGATAAGGTGTCATCACTTGAACATCAGGGACCAGTTGGAAAGGCATGCGGCGTAATTTCGCCCAGCTTTGGCCGATAATGGCCTGCATGTCACACCCCAGTCCATCAGTAGCAGGCTGTTGATTATTATTAGAAAAGGTTCGATTGTGTCCGTTTTTTTAAAAAACCGGACACAATCTAGCGTCTATAGATCATCTGTAGGCTAACTCAGTGGTTTTCAACCTGTGGGTTGGGGTACCCACATGATCTTTTTTTGGGGGGGGGTGTCCCCAGATGATAGTGAAGTGACAATAAGGACTTTTAAGACCTTTTTAATATTTTTTTTTTTTAAAGACCATTACTGCATCAAACGTAATCAACAAACTATATAAAACATTGGCCAAATTGTAGAATAATATAAGAAAGAGCCAAACATTGTCAAAATAGCAGATCTACAAGCTGGGGCGTTGTGAGCTTGTAGATCTGCTATTTTCACAATATTTATCTGTGGAACAAAATGGGGGGGTCCCCAGTTCAAATAATATTTTGGGGGGTCACGGCCTGAAAAGGTTGAGAACCACTGGGCTAACTGACAGACCAGTGCCGCTCGAAGTTCAAGGCTATTTCCTCTATGCATGGCCATTTCATTTGTCAATTTAAACAGTTTCGGTTTTAAGTGCCTCGAAGGGTCAACATTATAATGTCTGGACTCTGGACATGAGTCGTATGGGGGGAAATGGGAAGAAGGCTACAGGCTACTTTCCTCCCAACGACGTCCGTTCTTCCAGCCTCTATCTGTGATTAGACGGGATAATCCCGGGCCAGCGCCACATATTAACCCATGCATGTCTGCAGACAGCCTGCCTGCTGCACATAATGGACAATATCCTCTTTATTCAACAGCGACCATTATGTGTCAAAGGCCAAGGGTTCTTGATTTTGACTAGGCCTATTGCTGTTTCAATAGGTTTCCCCAATAATGTTATTACTGGGGAATTGGTGCTTTGGTAGCTTCCCCATTTAAAATCCACTGTAGAAGCGAGGCATGACTTTAAATAATCTATAGGCCTATTTTATGATAGTCATTGGGGATACACTCTCCATAGACAGACAGTACAAGGGCCGCGATCTGTGTGCAGCTGCATGTAGCCAAGTGTCAGTCATGCCAAAACATATAGCCTACAATATTTGTTTTCCCCTAAATGCAAAATGACGTTTAATTGCTTTTGAAAAAAAAAAAGCATAAACAGTTTAATTCGTATAACCCCAAGTGATCGTGATTTTTCCTGTAAATTATCAAGAATATCAAAATATGATAGAAGTGGGATAACGTGGACCCCTATTGGTCAGTTGTGCTATTTGATTGTTCATGAATTGTTAACGTGATCGAAGACCGCACAGTGGCTCATGCCAAATGTAGGCTATCATATACTATATATTTTTTTGCAAGAAATACAAATTGAAAAATCAAAAAGAAATGAAGATGGGATGAATCAAACAAATTCTCATTTTAGTCCATGTATTTCTTCTCTTTTATTGTAAAGGGTATATGAAACTATAGGTGAATCGATTTGTTTATGTTTTATTATTTATCGCAAAGTTTACATGCAGTCTCTTCCCAAATGAAAGTACAAATAATAGTAAGAGATTAGATAGTTCATCTTGTCACAGACGGCTCATGTGATATAAGACACTTGAAGGTAGGATAGCCTACCCCGACAACAAAACAAAAATAAACTGCTTATGGCTCCCTATGTAAACGAAAAATGCGGTGGGGTACCTCTGACTCGGTGCCTAGGAGTCTGTCGACATAATATCTAAACCCCTAAAATCATAACGATAATAGTAACAAGAATTAAGACTTTTTTTTATTTATTGTTATCGTTTTCAACAATATAACATGTTATGTTATTACATTCCGGTAAAATAGGCCTACTTTTTAGGCTACCTAAACGCCCTAGAACCACCTCTGTAGTGCGTGTGCGTGCGTGCGTGCGTGTGTGTGTGTGTGTGTGTGTGTGTGTGTGTGTGTGTGTGTGTGTGTGTGTGTGTGTGTGTGTGTGTGTGTGTGTGTGTGTGTGTGTGTGTGTGTGTGTGTGTGTGTGTGTGTGTGTGTGTGTGCGCGCGCGCACACCACAAAAGCCTCATTCTCAGTCTCTTCTTTCCATGTCTGTCATTTTGCACCTTGCCTCAAGTGCTCCATAAAGCTTCGTGTTGACGTCCCCACGTAGAAAGTTCCTGTGCTCTCCGTCCTGGTCGGTTTAAGAGCCAAGGTCCACCAGATTAGAAGACATAGGGTTCAGTATGCTGTCGTGGTGCAACGAGTGGTGGTGATGCACCGAGTCCGCGCTGGATACCGGGATGGCGCTGGGTCCCGGTGGGGGAGCCAGGCCGTGCAGGGACGGTAACCCAGAGTTATTGCCGAGGAGCATAGCCGGGCTGTGGGACGTGCAGTGGTCCGGCGTACCGGAGGGCGTTTTGTCGTCATCCGAGCTCCCCAATATAGTTTTATTTCCATTCATGGAAGAAGTCAATGGGTTGTGACTGTTGGCGTTGGAGTTTTCATTGTTTTCTCTGCGAACATAAAACAAAACACTATATCAACGAGCCTGCTGCTGAGTGCTAATGCTTAATTTATTCTCCGTATCACGAAGCATAAATCAGGGTCAGACAAACCAACAACTTAATGCATCCTGTTAGTTTGAATATTTTGCTTTTTGGATAATTCCCATAGCTGTAAAATAGTGACGCAATTGCTTTAAAAAAAATAGCCTATCCTACTTTTAAAAAGGTTCAGGTTGAATGCTACTTTGGCATAGTTTAATGTCATTAAATGAGGCAAAGTCGGTACAGCCTACCCTACAATACAGAATGAAAAAAATATGATGAATAATAATTTTACAATGTATCTTTATATTTCAGAATTTCACCGTTTCACCACCCCCCCCGCACGCACTCTCTCACACACACACACACACGCACACGCACACGCACACGCACACGCACACACACACACACACACACACACACACACACACACACACACACACACACACACGCACACACACACAGTTAGGAAGCATAAATAGTAAAATAGTGTCGTATTTTAGCCTATTTACATTAATACTAACACCTCCAGTATATATTTATGCATCAGTGCAAATATATTGTTAGGCCTATATGAATATTGATTTGTTGTCCAAAAGTAAATATACTAGTTTTAATAAAAGGTATACGTATTAAGAGTATAGTCATTCCCCGATCCCTGTGTCATCATGTCGCCTGAACAATGGAAACTGATTTGACATTTAACATTTTATTTTATTTTTAGCAGTTTAAATTGTATTAGCCGAGCGACTATGGGCTAATATGTTTATGACAGGTCCGGTTCCAGTATCAATGCCAAACACAAAGTGTGTATTTGGCATTGATTGTAACTGTTTTGCAAGGGGCGAGTAGTAGCTAGGCTTGTTCCAGTGAGGAGACATGATTTACGTGGAGCTTTCAGCCCGAATTAGAGGCCAGGGGGTGAAAGGAGACACCTCTACCCACCGAGCAGAGCACCTGACTACAGACGTCTCTCCTAATGCCTGCCTGTGTAATCTCCTACACTTTGAAATGTACAAACGGCTCCTAATGAAATGTCAAAGGAGTTGTGGGTTCTGCGTGCGTGTCTCTTTAAACTTCAACACACCAATAGTGTAAATAAATAATGCAACAACAAGACTTTTTGCTTTCGAGATTCTGAATTGCGGGCTATACATTTTGGTATATTGTTTGAGGCACTCTCTCTCTTACAAAGTTGGTGTGAATTTGTAGGCCGTATAGGCCCTTGGGCTGTTATACGTTAAAATAGCTCGGCTTATTGATGTTAATGTCAAAGCAAAGAAAGTCTGTTATAATGAATGTGATTACACAACGACTTTAAATTACGATGTAAGGACATTTTTATAGCATTGTAATTTACCTGACAACAGCTCTGTAATTTTCGTTACGGCTCATGCGCCCCCTAAACAACTTAAACAAACATACAACAACAAAAATAAAATAAATAACCCATTGGATCTTAAAGTAGGATCCAGGGGGAGGGGGTTCCAAATAGATCCTTACAGGTCTGTAAGACTGTAACAGGTCCATTTGGTTCCATTTGTACGCTCCCAGAGTTAACGGGGGACCTTGAAATTAAAAGGTTTGAGAACCACTGGCACTGCCCTAAACAACTAAAACAAACGTACAAAAAAAAACAGCCATAGTGATTATTAACGTTCCCCTACCTTTCTTTCGCTTCCGCCGCCCGGTCCCGCTGCCGCCGGTTCTTGAACCAGTTGCTGACCTGCGTGGTGGTGAGCCCCGTGCCCTCGGCCAGCTCCCTCTTCTCCCGGGGAGACGGGTAGGGGTTGTGCGTGTACCACTCCCGCAGCACGCTCCGGCTCTTCTCCTTGAAGCAGTAGCTCGTCTCCTCGCCGTCCCAGATGGAGCGGGGCAGCGGAAACTTCCTCCGGACGCGGTACTTCCCGACGGCGCCGAGCGGGCGGCCTCGCAGCTTCTCCGCCTCGACGTAGTGCGCCTTGAGCCACAGCTGCTGGAGCTTGGGGTGGTTGTGCATCGAGAACTGGTGGCTCTCCAGGATCTTGTAGAGCTCGCGGAAGTTCCCCCGGTGGAAGGCGACCACGGCCTTCGCCTTGAGGACGCTCTCGTTCTTGTGGAGGTGCTCGCAGGCGGGCAGCGACCAGAGGAAGCGCCCCAGCCGCTCGATGTTCCCCCCTTGCTGGAGGACCTCGCAGACGCACGCTACTTGCTCCTGCGTAAAACCGAACGTCGGAAGCATAGACATCGTTCCCCAGTCACACAGGAGTAAACCGATACAAACAGATAATTGTTATGCCTTGCTTAGTTCCACAACTCCTCGCTTTCACTCACGCACGCACTGCCCGATGATGGCTACGTTAAGACATTAAACCAAACGCATGACATAAGTCCATATGTGCGATAAAAGCTCCCCCAAAGAAAAGAGCAACAAAAAAAAATAAAAATGCAAAAGTTACAAAAAGGGTAATATCCAAGCGTGGAGAGTTGAAAAACTCAAGTCCAGTTCAGCTATAGGGGAAAACAAAACAAGCGGCATTCCTCGTAAAAGTTGGTGAGCTTAGAGAGAAACTTTTGTTACTCCTAGGCTACTCCTTCATACACCTTTTCTATGTCGATTCAACATAACCTACTCCCGGAGACTGACTCGCTGGCTCGTTTTAATAATATTATTCTAAGCTGGCAAGAAAAAGCGATTATATGAACTCTGATTGGTCGGTTATCTGACCCGGGGATGGCGAGGATAAGACAATAGTTTTAGTCAAATTATTTGCCATGGTTACGCTGTCATTCAACGTAACCCGATAGGCTTTGAGGTGGCTCCCCTGGCAAGGCAATCCGATTGTTCCCTTCAACGAGCGGCCCGCCTACCCATAGAAATATTGCTCAGATTTTTTTTCCTCTAAAACAGTTCTTTTTTCCTTTCCCCTGCATTTTGACAGACACCTCGGGCAGCCAAGGAGCACGGAGCATGGAGGAGGAGACGAGCCGTAATCAGTGTTGCCATGTCGGCTTATTATAAGCGACTTTGGGCATGTTTTTCCTGTAAAGTTGCTTGTAAAAATTGGTGGTTGCAGTTTTGTGGGCTTGTTTCTAAAGTGTATTCGCATATCTAATAATAATAATAATAATGAATTGCATTTTTATAGCGCTTTTCCAAGTGCTCAAAGCGCTTTACAATGGTTCATTCATTCATACAGGTATTCATACATATCTAGGCTTGCTTCCAAAACATTTTTTAATTATTAGGCCTATTTAAACCAGTGGTTCTCAAATATTTTCATAAAAATGTTTTGTGCCAGCCAGGGAGCATTTGTGTTGCTATAATGTTTCAAAAAGAAATTCAAAATATTCCACATTTTATTGCAAGAGTTTTTGAAAATAGCAGATCTACAAGCTCACAACGCGTCGCGACCTGTTGTTGAGTTTGTAGATCGTCTATTTTCAAATAGCATAAGCATATAGGTTTAAAGTGCTCATCATGTGGCTTGTTTTCCTAGACCTGGTTGCTTATTTCTTTTTTTATTTCTTTAAAAAAATATATTTAGAGTATAGCCAATTCTTTTTTACCCCCCTTTTCTCCCCAATTTAGTCGTTATGCCAATTAATTCCTCCCCACACACATTTCTGTGTTGTCACTGCTGTCCTATCCTACCTGCCAGTGAGGAGTCCCCAGGACGTAGGGCCTTCGTCCTACTCCCACCTGACACTTCCCACTGACAGGTGCCGCCCCACCCCGTAGGAGTCGTGTAATGACCAATATCACTCTCCCCGCCCGGCTTCCCTCCCCCGAACACGGGCCAATTGTGTTAACATAGTCGCCCGACAAAGCCGGATGCACCACGGTGGATTCGAACCCACAACCTCCTGGTTGCTTATTTCTCTCACAAAACCTGGCAACGCTGGCCGTGGTGCCTCAGCCAGAGGAACGATGGCGCCAGAGCGCTCCGGACGCCCTGCGCGCTGCATGCGCGCACAGCACTGTGCACACTGTTCCAACAACCCTCTATGTTTCTCACCGGTCCACAGCACGGCTTCCAAATCCATAAAGTTGGAAAAGTTTTGAGGTTAGTTCACTCCGCCATTACGCACAATTTAAATTACTATAAAACGAAGGGCTGCCGTCTAATAATATACCTACAACTAGGAGGAGGAAATGTTATATAGTTTGATGCCAACTGCAAACCAAACTCTTATAAAAATAAATATTATTTATAGACCTATACTGTACCTACAAGGGTTCTTACACGGAAATATTAGGCCTTTTGATTGATTGATTGAAAACTTTATTTAGCAGTTTGAAAGAAAAAAAAAGCACAAAAGTACAGTTCTAAAGGGAGGCTAAGGATTAAACCCAAGAAAGCACTATGGCTTGTTTCCATTGGGGTCCTGTGTATTCAATTCATCGAAACATTTAGTAACAGACACATACAATATGTGCAAAAACATCATATAAACACAAGATCAAAACAGATCAGACCTTTAGTTTACAGAGCAAGCCAGTTTGCTCCATCTAATCACCTATTGCCAAATGACACGCACTGTGAAGGGTCCCCCCCCCTTCAATATTTAATACATGTGACACTACGACAACAAAATAATAGCTATTATCTGGTGTATAGCTATTATAAGTGTTTGGGGCATGACAGTCCCCTGCAGCAGAGCAGAGCTGCACGGGAGGTGTGTGGATAGTAGGCTAGTGTGTTGTTGAGTGTCTGATGGATGAGAGAGAGAGGGGGAGACATACGTGGATTGTAACGGGCATCTGGCAACTCCAGGAGAGAGAGATTCGACACAACCAACCCTCGGTGAGACAAATTAACTATTATTGTCCTGGAAAATGAAAACGGCATTACAGTCATAGTATTACAGTATCTTGGTTGCATATAGCAGTGGTTCTCAACCTGTGGGTCGGGACCCCCAGGGGGGTCCCCACATGATTTGTGCCATTTTCACAATATTTATCTGGGGGGGTCCCCAGTCCAAATATGAGTATTTTGGGGGGTCACGCCCTGAAAAGGTTAAGAACCACTGGCATATAGTATCCTATTTGATTTATTGATTGCTCAAGTGGTATTGGCAGGTATAAAGGCGAGGAGCGCTTCACTGTGGCCGGACATCATGTCTGTTATTGACTATTGGACTAAAGATTGACCAGTTGATTTATATCGCCTCGCCACTGGGACCCTTAGGTTACCATAGTCAGTTACACATATACTCACACAGTCAGTATCACATCACTGCTGTCGCGCGCACACACACGCACGCGTGTGCACACACACACACACACACACACACACACACACACACACACACACACACACACACACACACACACACACACACACACACACACACACACACACACACACACACACGCGGAGTCCCGCTAAAGAGCTGTCTGGGGCTGTTTTCATCTTACAGCTTTCTCTGATGTCTTCAATCGTCACCATAATTTAATAACACCTTTGGACCACAAGAAAGCTGCAGCCAAATTACATTTTTTTGAGGGAAAGTGCAGAACCGCTGACGCTTGTTGAATTAAAGGGAGATGTCTTATAGAGGCATGAAAGGACTGCTTGTTTTCTTCTAGCGCAGAGTTGTTTTGGTTCCGGTCGGCTGTACTGTTGCATCCTGCAGACAGTCTGATCACAGGGAAGGCTCGCTACATTATGCCCTGAGGATGCTTCCTCTGTCCCTCTCCATATCTTACAATATTTTATATATATATATATATATATATATATATATATATATATATATATATATATATATATATATATATATATATATATATATATATATATATATATATATATATATATATATATATATATATATATATATATATATATAATATATTTTACAGCCCCATTAGCCTATATATAATATGAGTGTTTAGTTTCAACTAAATGTAACTAAACAAATTATATATATATATATATATATATATATATATATATATATATATATATATATATATATATATATATATATATATATATATATATATATATATATATATATATATATATATATAGTTGCAACTATAGTTGCAGCATTATGGCCAATGTAAGCCTTTTGTAATTAAATCAGGCTATCAAGATATTTGAACAAAACCACCGCTCGCCCCGTTTAAGAGGAATTATTAGTCTAATTGCAAACGTCGTTTATCAGCCGAGATGAGCATCCTTGTAAGAAGAGACTGATCCTGGTTTCCGTGTTGTGTTTTCCTTCTGTTTAATAAAGTGACTTGGGTTTCGCCTGAAGCGCAGTTCTCACAGAGGTATTACGGCATTAGCCTGACTGATGTTAATCGTCAGGGGACTGGGGTTTGCCTGAAATGGATATTGAAAGAAACAAGGCAGCGATTTAATCTTGTAGTCCATCGTCTATATATGCCTATGGACCATATGGCATATTTCAAAACTACCCGTTGGTTATAACATGCAAATTGTATTCCACCGGAATATTTCACTGCAGATTGAGAAACAGTTGACGTTATTATTAATAATAATAATTATTATATTAAATGAGTTATGAATAATGTATTAATAATATATTAATAATGACAAAAGTGTTGTAATAACCTAATGGTAGTAAGACATTTGTATCAAAATAGCAAAAGGCCTACAATAAATGAATAAATAGCCTACATTGATTCCGATTCTGATTAAGTCAGAAAAGTTATAAGCTAGCCTACATGAACTTGAAATAATGTTGAGGTATAATTATAGAATATGAATCAATAGGCCTATTGTCATATAGGCTAAGTGATGAACGTTCTTTACTTGAGTCAGCAAAAGTGATAAGTGAAAATAAGCACCTGTACACAGTGTTTGACAGGCTGCGCCATTTCTCCGCGATTTGAGATAAACTTATCCGCCACGGTCATCTAAGACAAACAGTTTAAAGGTCTCATAATTGAACCTGAAAACATACATGAACCTCTCTAAATGGAAAGTAGGAGTGTGTCAGCGACTCCTGCTTCACAATGGTCGCAGTATTTTCTTTGTTTATGTTCACAGTGACTTCTCAGATGTTGTTGTTGTTTATTTTTTTAATCAATGCCATTCATTCATTCGTTAACATTTACTTTGATTGGATCTTATTGAAAATTAGCCTGGATGATAAATATTAATAGGCCTATTATTAATCATATCTGTGCCAGCTTATAGGTTGTTATTTAACCAAATATATTTTCTTTGTCTGTATTATTATTATTTTTATGTTATTTCTTATTGTAAATTGTCCTTGGGGGTCAAGTGCTATCTACACTTACACTATAGGCTGATGTCCCTGTCAACAGCAGTTACATGAATGCCTTCAGGTCTTTTAATTCAGTGGTTCTCAACCTTTTCAGGCCACGAGGCCACGACCCCCAAAATGATCATATTTGAAATGGGGACCCCCATCTTGACATGTAGGAGTTGAGGCATTACAATTTACAAATTTGGCCAATGTTTGACCAGTTTTCATAGTATAGTTTGTTGATTACTTTTGATAATAGTATTTTTTCCATTTCTTTCCTTTTTTGAGGTATTAAAAAGGTCTTAAAAGTCCTTAAATTGTCACTTTACTGTCACCTGAGGACCCCTCAAAATCATGTGAGGTCCCGACCCACAGGTTGAGAACCACTCTTGTAATTCATTCTCTACTGGGTAGCCTACTGACACAGACAGAGAGAAAGGCCGGTCTATATAGACGGACGGACACGGCCTGCGCGCCGCCATGCAGTGACAGGCCGAATCAAGGTCTCGGTCTCGGCCCTTGACAGTGTTTGTAAACCACTTGTTTCCCCGGATCAGTTTGATCAGAGGGGGCCCGGCCCGGCGGACCCCCGTGCCCGGGTCTGAAGCGGTGATTATTACGACCGCTGATGAATGGAGATCGCGTTTCCCCTAATAGCCAACCCCCTATTTTCACAACCTCCCACTGCTAACCTCGGCCGCTCTCTGCCGCGACCTCCACTAATTGAGCTGATTATTGCAAGATGTGTGTTTGGTGTGTGCGCGTGCGTGTGTGTGTGTGTGTGCGCGCGCGCGCGTGGATGGGGTGGCTTTTATTCTGCTATATAGACTGCTATAGAATGTACATCGACCCGAGACAAGCGCAACGGGGGTTGATGAGTAACATTCTTTCAGACTTCAAATGTGGGGCAGAGAGAGAAAGAGCAAGAGAGAGAGGGGGGGATTTATTAAAACCAGAACCTCTGTGTCTGTGCCGGTTAAGGGGATATGAATGAGGGCCTATCCAATAATTGGTTGTTTACATCTATCTTGTTACCAGAGGCCGGGGCTGTGGAGCATGAGGGGGTTGGACTAGATGGAGAGCGGACTGGAGCAGGAAGGGGAAAGAGTGGATCTTGTCTTCATGTGGAGGAGGGTTGAGACTGAGAGAGAGGCAGGCAGGTCGACGCGCCGTTTTAACAGTTTTGTTGTCGGATTGTCAAAAATGCTGAGAACTGGATTTCCGTATTCGCTTATGCAGAAGTCCCTAAAAGTCAACATGACCCTTATTTGCACCCCCCCCCACACCCCCCTTCAAGGCACATGTTGACGTTTGGTACTAAGTCACAATATGCCTTTTGGGGAGACAGTGGCAATGAACTGGCGCAGCTTTGAAAAACACACGTCCGTTTGTATTTCAACCCGGCACTCAGGAATATTTGGCCATAACGCCTAAAGGCAGAAAATAGTTGGAATCAAAAGCTCTGGGGTTTCTGTGGCGTGATTTAACGTAATGCCCGAAACTGTGTACATAGTTATTATAGCCGATATGCTGCCCGTTATAAGGCATGACCTGCTGCAGGCCTTATCGCAGGTGGGCTGTCTATGTGCGAGCAACAAGTGGCTGCTTTCAGCGAGGAGAGAGAGAGAGAGAGAGAGAGAGAGAGAGAGAGAGAGAGAGAGAGAGAGAGAGAGAGCTTGCGCATGACAGAGTGCGCACCACTTGCATAGACTAATTCATTCGATCAATCACTGCATTTGATTCCTGTTTATTTTCAGTGAGTTGCATGGTCACTGCAGCCGCACACTGAGCCCTTTATGCGTGTCCAAGGCGTTTTTCCTCGCCATCGAGACCATGGAGCACGCAGCACGCATTTGGGCTATAATTTGGAGTGTGTGGAGCACCGCTCCAGCACCTCTCTGATATTTCACGGGCTCTAACCTTTACGGTCCCCGGGGACCCGAGCGCGCTTTGCGTAAAATCCCCCCAGTAGTACCTGTCTCTCGTCAAACACGCAGCTGCGTGGTAACCGGTATATATGGGCTCATACATAAAGCGATCGGAGCCCTTTGGACACTGATTTACGTCAACGCATGGGGTTGTTTAAATGAGTGCAAGCAGACGCCACTGCCGAATTATGTATTATTATCGTCTACAATTTGGCAAATACACCGGACAGATTGTCTGAGCACCTTCTTCTCACATGTTTTGAAGTGCTGCATAAACGAACAGTATAGTATAGGCCCTAATGCCATTTGTTCTGAAAGAGAGGTTTGTCTATTTAGTAGTCCTGGTAAATAGTTATCATTAGCAATTAATTCATTTCTTTATTACCGTTTCAGCGCTATGTGTGGGGAAAGTGCTTTCAAATAAGTGATAACATATTCATAGCCCCATAATTAAAGCCACTGTAAGTGATATTCTTTGGTAAAAATAAATAAATAAATAGAATAAAAAAAGTGAAAGCTCTGTTCAGACAGTAATCATCAAAGTGTTTGTTACAGGGCTCTCCCCTTCTCTCCAGCTATTTGATGAACAGATAACATTTCAGGTAGGGTTGCCAATTTCAATTTCCAATCAGGAGAGAGTACCCATTTATCAGCTTCAATTTTTATAGTGTTCCAGTTCACATTTTGTCTGCTCACTTCTTTGTGTCATCACTTGTATGAGTTCTCTCTCCTGATTGGATAACAATGGTATCCCAACCTGAAATGCATTTTCTGCTTACTAGAGCTTGAGAGACAGGGAGACCCCTGATACTGATCAAACACTACTACAGCAATGATTGCTATATTTAGAGCTATTTAACACTTATTTTAACAACAAAATATCAATTGCTGCAACTGATATAGAAATATTTGCTACGGCATCACAGTATATTGGACAGTATATGACAAATCTAGCTAATATATTAACTATTGTTTCAGTTCATTTTGATGTTATTGGCAAGGCAAATGACCTGTTGTTTTGGGGGCATGTTGAAATGGGACTGTGTGCAGCCATCGTGGGACCAATATGTACTATCAGATAAACCCTATAGCCTGGATCCCATCTTCTCAACCACAAAGCCGGGACATTTACTAGTTAGGTTGTGATATGCGGTCGTTCCTAATGACATACAGGTTGAGATAGCAACTGTAGTGATTTACTCTGTGGCTCTCTCGGCCCTGTGCCACAACTTTCACATGTTATCCCTTTATGTTTTGGCCTTTAGTATGATACATACAATATACTGTGTAAAAAATATTAAAAGGTGAATATCTTACACAATAAAATCCTGAGCATTAAATTAACTCTCAGGATAGGTCCAGTTTATGCTCTCAGAGTTAAGTTAACCCAGAGCATTTTACTGCGTATAATGATGAAATATTGTAGCTTGTTCCCAATACAGGAACAGGTAGGACAAAATGTACAAACAGCTACAGTATTACTTACTGCTTACTAGTATTACACAGTAAAATCCTCATTTAACACTGAGGTTTGACTGTGTACTATCACTCGTCAAGGTTACTAGGTCATGGGACAAATGTCACCAGATCTACTTCATCAGTGTCAGCTGTCTGCTGCAGGCACAAGCTGACAGAAGATAAAGTGCACAGTAAACTCCTCAGTGTTAATTTATCCATTTGTAACTCTGAGAGGGTACTAACGTAATCAAATACGCAGGTCCATTTAGTTACATTTTTACACTCTCAGAGCTAGCTGTGAACCTCCTGCAGTGGTTCTCAAATATTTTCATGTCAAGGATCTCCAAAATGTATTTTTAAAAGATTTTGTGCCAGGGACCCCCATAAAAGAAGATATATGTGTTTTTTCCCCAAAATTATTACTTTCTTTCAAAAATAGCTCCCACTGCGAGGCTGTAGATTGGCTATTATCGAATAGCCGAAGTATACAATAGGGTTAAAGTGGTTATGATTTTGATGCTATGTTAACTCATTTTGCTGCAGGACCCTTTGCAACCCCCTCAAGGACCCCTGGGGGTCCTCAGACCCCACTTTGAGAACCACTGTCCAACTACATTTCCATGACCATTGTGAGGAGATGGAGGAGAGAGACAGGGACATCATTCCTTTCTTGATTTTGCAAATGTGTACTCCGTCGTACAAAGGTGTCTCACATTGAAAATAACCGATCTACAAGCTCACAACACACCTGCCAAATGCCTAAATTCCCCCCTATTCGCATCGAACCTAAAATTACATTATTTTACTCATATTTTCTCCAGGACCTCTGAAGGTTTTTGCAGATTTGACTTGTGTACTTCGTTGTGTGTATGTGTGTGTGGCTGTGTCGTGTGACTGTCAGTCTCAGTGTAAATTCCACGGTAGCCTATGTTGTTCAATATTACGTATATATGCATGTTCTGCATTGTAGCATAAGGATGGTGGTACTGTATTGCCTCCTACCAGGGTTGAGTTACTTATATGTAATCACCCCATCATGTCTATGACATTTTGGGAATACAAAAGTTGTTTGAAAATATAAAATGTTTCTAGGGTTAGGGTTAGGGTTAGGGTAAGGGTATGTAAATTCATCAGCCTTGCCCTTAACCATAACCAAACTGCCTTCACTTAAACTAACAGTGCCTAACCTTTACTAAAATGTATTAATTCAAGTTAACCCTACCCCCAAGAAACATGACCCTATAACTACAACCCAAAATTATGGAACAGTGAATAGTTGAGTCAACATGGTCTGCATAATCCATATTTTTTATTTGTGTACAGCATTTTTCACATATTGTATCAATTGACAAAACGCTTCGCAACTTATATTACTACTTTAACGGAGTGTGCTTTTCGTATCTAACCCTAGTGACAACACACTGCTGATTTGGTTGAAAGAGATGAGAGGCAAGGGGGAAAGTAAACGCTTGTCTGGATTCTGTGCTGTATTTCTGCTGAGAGGGGCACAGCTGTGGTGTACATTAGAGGTAGGCTACTTATTTTTTCAGAAAAAGGGAAAATGTAAAGTTTGGGTTTCGGACAAGTGTTTCATTGCTAAAAAAAGTGAATAAATAAAAAAGATCATTCTCAGAAAACTTGTAAGAATTGACTGTCAAAAAGTAAATTGTTCTTTACCTCGCTATTTTTCACTCATTCCCCCTAGGCAGCCTTTTAGAGGCCCTTCAAAACTATCCTCTGCAGAACAAAAAAGAAAATGAATTAACTTTTCTGTGACCATTCAGTTTCAATTTTGCTTTTAAATGAATCACATTCTTGGCATGTTAAAAAAAAAGAAAATCAGTTAAAATTGTTGGTTTCATCTTGCCTCCAGGGGCAGAAGGCGTAATCGAAACAATTTTACAGATGTCCTCAATTCAGTTATGTCTGTTACTTATGAAAGAACTTACCATTTTCCATGAGTTATTATAGTATGCTATGCTTTGCTTGTCAACAGATTGTGCAAATTAATCAAAGTCTTTTTCACACACTGTAGAATTTTCCAATCGTGAGGCAATCAGCAAACTCCTATTCCAACCACTTAAACCCTATGTAGGCTACTACATAGGCATAGGGTCTATCTGGGTCCTGCTAGCTCTCCTGGGCATGTACTGTATGACAAATAGCAAAAATAGCCAATCTGTAGATTGGCTATTTTTTTGATTTTTTTCCAGAAATCTTTTCCAAATCTTTGATTATATGTCCAAAACAGGGACACCAATGTTTGAGTGGTTAGACATTATTCTAATTAGCCACTTAGCGCCCTATATACTGTACTTTGTTGACTGTAGTCGTGCAGGGGTCTTTACTTTGGATATGGGTGAACTGAACATGCTTCTGATCATGAATGAAATGATTTGTTGAATTGTTGAAGGGTGTAAATGAGACTTGTCTGTAGTTAGTGTGATTTTCCCTGTAACCTTTAAAAGAGTATTTACTACTAAATGTCAGCTTTCAGCATGATTAGGTCTGTTGCAGTGAATATCACATCAACCTCCCATAAAAGAGATATAACCAAATGATTGTGTGCATGAATAATCCTCTGATGGAGGAAAATCATCACTATTTGGAACCAGAGAAGGGACAAGTACTTTGTGAAACAACAACAACAACAACAACAACAACAACAACAACAACAACAACAACAACAACACAAGTTTACCCATGTTGTTGTGCCCCACTGCAGGGGCACTTCAGGGGCCAATCAGATTTCAGCTGCATGGGGCCAATGCACCCTTGTCCCGCCCCTGGATCTGACCATGCATGCATCTAACCAGGTGAATTAATTACTTTTGTTGAAATATGTGGCCATTTACAAAATCAATGTCCAGATTTAATGTCTCATTTTAAGATTTACATTGACTCGTTCTGATTGGTTAGATTACCTGCATGTGCTCCGAATTCTGGACCAAGTTATCTATTACCCTACTGTAGACCCCCAATAATTTATTAAATATATTACACTGGCACCTTTGTGAGCCCTTGTAATCCTACTGAAATGTTAAGCATTTAACTCCCCTTTGGTAACCCTGAGCACAATGATTTCATCATATAAAGTGCATTACAATGTAAAATAGGAAATTGTTTTTGAGTAAATATTATACGAGTTTCAAAAGTCAAGTTGGATCTCCTCCTGATATGTAGAGAATGACATCACAGATTTGATTCCTGGCTCTGCTATCTGCGTTGGAAACATGTTGTTCACAAATACAGATTTGGATGGTCCTCATCCATAAAAAACACATGTAAGTTCTTAAAGTAAGTGCTATCCCCTTTAAGTTAAACCAAGGGACATGGGTATCCTGTGCAGCACTCCTAGACCTTATAGCGTGGTATCCCTTTACATGCAGCCTAGCTTTGTGCTTATGGCAAAATCTGCAACATCGCTTAATGTTTTTCCCTTATGCAACATCCCTCCCTTTTTTACAGCACTGGACCTCATATGTCAGGAAAGAATTTATTAAAAGTGACCCGCAGTAATTAGCGATGTGCTAATGCTTGAATTTGTATCCATTCCTGTACGCACGCTTTTTACAACGCTTCGTGGTTTCACTTGAAACGCGGGGTTGACCTCGTGTCAGCAGCCATATGGGCAGTAAATAGTTCCATGATAGAGTCAGTGGTCGTAGCGATACTGTACCGGAGAGAAAACATATTGTTGTACAATGTTCTGCATGTTGGTGTTTTTCTTTTTTATGGCACGCAGATGACTGTTTGAAGACAACTTATCAGCAGCCAGTACAATGCTCTGCTTCACTATGGTCAAGCTGTGGCTTTCAGTAGCCTCATTGCCTATTAATAGGTTCACTCTGTGTCTGCCTGTTGATACACTGTACGTGTATCACTGTACGGATATGAGAAAAATAGGTGTAGTGTCCAGTGCCACTGCAATAGGTACATAGGCTACTTTGTGCTGTGTTTATATCATTTTATATGATAATATTCAAGCATCTGGTATGCAATACCCTTGCTCTTTCAATGTTGCGACTAAGGATAATTATGGAATGTATCGTATAGAAGTAGTGTTTCAGAGGCCTTTCAAGACAAACATTATGGAGTATTCAAACATTAGGGAGTTTCACTGCTGTCAGGTAGATGGAAGTTATCACTCGTTCACTGCTTGACACACTTTTTGCAGTACATCGCCAACGTTTGTGTCTTGTTTTCGTAGCTATTTTGTGATCTGTACATTATGAATCCCATTATGAACTTCAAAACGCTATTCCCCCAT
>NC_137619.1:28717320-28764820 GCF_963280865.1 Gymnoscopelus braueri
ATTGTACACTGTACGACGCAACACCAGTGTGTGTGTAACGAAGCACAAATCAAGCAAGTGACGAGAGACCTGTTCGTTTGTCTTCTTCGTGACGTTTGCCGATCTGCAAGCGGTGTGAGTTTGGAGATATGCTTTTTTTTTGTTGCAATTTTTGAATGCTTTTCAAAAATATTTGTAAATATTTGAACGTGTGTGTAATTTTTGAAAAATGTTTGAAAGTTGTTGACATTTTCAAGGCATGTCATAAGTGAAACCTTGACATGAATAATAGGGACGCCAGGTTGAAAGTGCTAATAGCGTAAATGTATAAATAAAAAGTTAATGATTAGGGCTGCCCCCTCGCAAAAACAATTTCGCTATAGTATTAGTTTCAAGGGGGAATTTTAATGTCACATGGTCAGTTTCAGAGGAATGTCATGCCCGCCAAGAAAGCGCTCTGGTGGGGGAAGATACTGATATACAGTACACCAGTATGAGCTGGAACAGAACTGCAGCATGCATGCAGCTCTGGAGGACACAGCATAGTGAAGACATGCCTGCAGTGTGCAGCCGGATGATGAGCATTCACACAGGCAGAAAGAGGGGATTACTGTCAATTGCTCCCAAATTGCAATAATACCCGTGGCTGGGCCACCCACACACGCGCTGAGACAAGTGATGAATTGCTACATATGTCCATTCCACTGTGGTAACTCCTGACACTGGCATGGGCACAACACTATCTCCATTATTTGAGTTCTCCGGAGGTGGGGAAACGAGTTGAGTAGGAGCACTTTAACCAGCCCCGTCCATTTATTTTGGTCATGGAATTTGGCAATACAGTGCCGTTTAATTGGGTTTGCATTGTTCTTATTTCGCTGGGTTTATGTTTCATATTTAGGGGTGTTTTTGACTTGTGGTGTCTGAGCAGAATCTTCGACTTCCATAAAACCAACTTTGTAGGAGCTGAGAAAAAGTACTCGATATCACCACACAACAATGTTTTGATGTTAAAATATGCATGCCAATGTGGTGGCATGCATATCTGAGAAACATGTTCTGCACATGTGCGACATTTTCAAATGTCAACTACAACAAAACAATTCAAGATGCAGAGATAATTATTAAAACAATCTTTCATAAACCTAGACTCACATTCACTATTTCTGTGAGGCATTTAATACTATACCTGAGCTATCCATAATCCAGTGTGATTCTATTCCAAAAGGAGACATTTGCCATTTGAAAAATATTCATCCTACTTTAATTACAGGCACATAAAGAAAACTCACCGAAGTTAATCAATACCTCATCCCCTTTAGTTAGCACAATACTCATACAATTCCTTCATCTTCAGTGTGAATCAATGGACATTTTGTGATATTGTATTATTATGATATTATTTGTCACGTACGTATGGTATTATGTTACTGATATTATTATCATGCCACGGATAGTATTTTCCATAATGTGTATCGTATTTTGGAATTCTCACACAGGAATAAACGGTTAGCAGTCCTGTTGGTGTCGCTGACCTGGCAGGCAGATGGCTAATGCAGTCGCAGTGGCTTAATCAGAACAGTCACTCTAATGACACTGTAATTTCATAAGGGCCCTTTTGTCTCGCTCTCTTCAGGAGCAGTATGGGGGCAGATAGCAGATATTAATCATCAACAGAAATTGGAAACAGCCCCTTAATAAATGGCACATTTGCTTCCTGCCTGTCTGTGTTAGAGGAATGGCAGAATGTTTCGACTGCATTCCAGCCTCTGTGTGTGTGTGTGTGTGTGGTTGTGAGGGGAATAAAATGGCATTGGATGGAGTGTGTGGGTGGACAGCAGCTGCAAGGCTCTTCATGAGAATCTTTGGAGGTACTGTGTGTGTGTGTGTGTGTGTGTGTGTGTGTGTGTGTGTGTGTGTGTGTGTGTGTGTGTGTGTGTGTGTGTGTGTGTGTGTGTGTGTGTGTGTGTGTGTGTGTGTGTGTGTGTGTGTGTGTGTGTGTGTGTACATTAGGAGGTAGTGTCTGGTTCAGAGTGCACGTGTGCGTGAATATGTACAGTAGCAATGGCAGCAGAGTTCAGTCAGGTCAACAGACGGGGGGCATTAATGTAGAATTTAAACCTTTGGGATCAGCGCTCACACACGTGTGTGTGTGTGTGTGTGTGTGTGTGTGTGCGCGCGTGTGTGTGTGTGTGTGTGTGTGTGCGCACGTGTGCGTGCACATGTGTGCGCGTGCGTCTGTATGACTGTACCTCTCCTTCTCTGTCTCATTTGTGGTACAAATAGTAACCAAGCAAGAATCCCCTTTTCCCCACTTTTAGTTTGATAGGATAATAGAGAGACAGGAAACTGATGGCAGATAGTTGTAAAAGGATATGCAACATAGTCTCCAGCCGGAATCGAAACAGGGACATTGTGATGGAAACAAGTCCCCAGGACTTTTTTGTGTTATCCTTTTAGCCTAAATGTCTGACTTACCTGTTTACATTTCTGTCCGATAAAGTGTTTAATCAATCAATCAATTAGGGTATGTGGTTGACGACACACTCCCTGTTCACTGGTACACCCCCACAAGAGTGCTTTTGTTTCCTGTCAATATTCTGCTAAACTGTACAGTGACATTGACATAGACGCAGATGTACAGGGTGACAGTGACAGGCTGTGATGATGGTGATAAAAAAATAATAAAAAAACATTGGCCACTGCTGACCTATCGTACCATCACCTGCTACAAAAAAGAAAAAGAAACAGCAAGAGAAAACGAGAGGACATTGAGCTTTGACCTTTTGAAGGGGAGGTGAAACCCAGCCCGTGTTGCTATATGAACCACCCTATGAGACACCGTCCAGAGAGACCACATATTTACAGCACTGAGAGAAGTCACAACCCGACGGTAAAAGATAATACAAACATTATCGAGATATACGAGGACGAGGTCTTCTTTTGGGTCCAGTCGAGAGTTGAGGCTATTCGTTATGCCGGAGCTGCTTCCTGCAAACCGCATGTAGCCTGCCATTGTTTTCTACCTCTGGGAGGTGTGTCCGCCCGGTCATGAAATGCACGCACGCACGCTCGCAAGAACGGACCAGTGGTGGAAAGTAACTAAGTACATTTACTCAAGTACTGAACTTAAGTACAATTCTGAGGTATTTGTACTTTACTTGAGTATTTCCAATTTCCAATACTTTTACTTGTACTCTACTACATCTCAGAGACAAACTCTTTTACTCCATTACAATTATTTTAAATCTTTTAGTTACCAGTTACTTTGATTATTATTACAAAACATACATTAACCACTTCAGCCCTATATACATTTTGGCCATTTGAGAATAGCCGATCTACAAGCTCACAATGCGTCGCATCGCGGCGCATTGTGAGCTTGTAGATCTGCTATTTTCAAAAGATGTTTATACATTTTAAAACTTAAAATGGGACATTCTGCATAATGAGTACTTTTACTTTTGGTACTATAAGTACATTTTGATGCCAATACTTTTGTACTTTAACTCAAAAGTTCATTTTGAATTCTGGACTTTTACTTGTTAATGGAGTATTTCTATATTGCAGCATTGATACTTTTACTTGAAAATGTGAGTACTTTTTCCACCACTGGAACGCACACATGCACACACACACACACACACACACACACACACACACACACACGCACACAGAGGACAGATCTTGGTCCCTGGCTGCGGGGGCTGAGAGTGGTTTGCTGCAGTCAGAGTCATATTTACATCAGCCAGGATAATATTATCAATAAAAGCCAAGAGAAAGCCAGCCAGACATAACTCACCACCGACAGACAGTCGGTGGTGTACAGCTGTTCACCTCTCTGGCCAGCAGGACAGAGCAGGGGAGACCACGTTGTCAGAGAGAGGGGAAGGGAGGAATGGGAAGGATTGTGTGTGTGTGTGTGTGTGTGTGTGTGTGTGTGGGGGGGGGTCTCTAAGGCAGTGGTTCTCAAACGTTTTCATGTCAAGGACCCTCAAATTGATATGTATCTGGCAGCGGACGCCTATCTAAAAAATATTGTTCCAGGGACCCCCAGACAAAAACATTTGATTTACAAATGTTTTCTTTAAAAATATTATATTCAAAGATTTGCAAAAATGTTCAAGATAAAAAAAAAAATAGCAGATCTACAAGCTCATAAGTGCCGCGCTATGAGCTTGTATATCTGCTATATTTGAATAGCCAAAGTATAAAAGGTTAAAGCCATTATTGTGACGCTATAATAACACATTTTCCTGGGGACCACCTGGAACCCCCCCAAGGACCCCTGGGGGTCCCCGGACCCCACTTTGAGAACCAATGCTCTAAGGAGAGTAAAACAGGTAGAGGGGGAGAGAGACAGAGGGAGAAAGGGAGCAGGACAGATGAAAATATTTGTCTACAAATAACTTTGGCTTCACTGCGTAATATTTCCACAACTATTACTAGCAAGGGTGCCCAGCGGCTGAAATAGGCACAAAATACTTGAAAGCCAGTCAGTCATCTATGTGACGTCAATCATCTCCGTATTTGGGCAATATTTCGGCCCAAGCGGGCCTCTTCATTGATTCAAATTTAAGTTTTAAAAAGTTCAAAATGGTATAGCATAAAACATTTCAGAAAGTTGCCCATGGCCTTTCCCAGATCATCACGCACCGCTATGGAATGTTTCAGCCCAATCCAACCTGGGATATAGGCATGACAGACAGAGACACGCAACTTCAACTTTATTAAACAGATTATGTGCTTTGTCCATTTCAGTTGTTTTTTGTGCCATTGACACATTGGATGTTCATTATTCTTACACAAAACTTCTCTGAGGTACATTGCTTATTCTTTTGACTGGATTATAGTTTTAACCTTGGCCGAAAATGTGTATGTGTATTTAACATAAACATTGTGGTTTAATGTAGTGACAAATGAAGAACTTTAAATCGCGTGATATTAAAGTTGCATTTCAGATGAGCTTTACTTTCATATACTGTGTATTGAGGAGATTTGCAATTATTATAGCCCAGTAATAAAGAGGCAACTTAAATGAAAGTTATTTTCATGCACCTCCTACACAGCCGTAGGATCCCATACATATGAGTTTCATCAGAGAGGTCAGAGCATTAAGGAGTGCACCATATTGGGATGTCAGCTTTGGGGTCAGTCAGCGCCTTGCCTGGTGACACTTAGGTATTGTTGTTGGTGGGCACTGTGGCTGTACCTGCCACACTGCAGTCAAGTAGAGAACGTTTACTGAAGCAAAGGATCTGATGTGACGTCTACTACAGTTTTTGTAAGATCTATAAGGAGGAATGAGCCATAACAGCTCCAAGTAATATCAACAATATAGGAAGAGGATTTAACAGACTAATATATTCAAATCTCAACCTACTATCATCAGTTTTCTATATTTATAATTTGATGTAGGTATACTTGTGTTGTCTTAGATTACACACATTTACAAATGTATACTGCCATTTTAAGCTGTGTCCCAAAACACACTTGAACTGTATCAGAGTCAGTGTTCTGAGTAAAACTTGTCACTGCATTTGAAGTTTGTGTGTTGTAAAAGTAGTGTTTGTGAGATTGGAGGCTGGTGTGTAAGGGGTTTTGAATTATTGTGTGTGTGTGTGTGTGTGTGTGTGGGTGTGGGTGTGGGTGCGCGTGCATGTAGGTATGCATGGAGTGCTTGTATCAATTCACCCCCTTTTTGAGGGGAAGTGACATGAGATACTTAAAGACCAAAATTGCCCCACTTAGCCAAACAAACTGGCTTGCCTGACACACACACACACACACACACACACACACACACACACACACACACACACACACACACACACACACACACACACACACACACACACACACACACACACACACACACACACACACACACACACACACACACACACACACACACACACCAGCACACACAAGCACGCACGGCAAGCTTCTAGAGCTCTCTAATGGCCAATAAACCCAGGATGTTCGTTCCTCCTCTCAGGCTTGCAAAAACCGAGCAGTGAAATTAGCGAGAGTAAATAAATTCCACTGTAGCCCTGCCTAATGACAACACACAGACACATGCACGCATCATGCATGCATGTACGCACATACACACATGCACGCATGCACACACACACGCACGCACACACACACACACACACACACACACACACACACACACACACACACACACACACACACACACACACACACACACACACACACACACACACACACACACACGTGCATGCTCACATGCATGCACACATGCTCACACATGCTCACACTGGGTCAGGCTGATGCAGACAGGATTCACATAATAACCTTAAGATGGCTTTTATAAGACCTTTGCTCTGTCAAAAGTGAAACAGCTAAGATACAATCCAGGCCTGCATATAAAAATACATCGCATTCTGAAGCAGGACGGACACATGCACACATGCACGCGCACATACATACAAGGCAACGCACAACCCTACACAGATGTACAGACAACGAGAAAGCAAACCGAAAGTTACTTTTTTTTCACTTATAGTTTTCATGCTAGCTATGCAAGTTAAATGAATGTCATGTATCTGCATTTATTAAGCAGACACATTAGATATTTGATAAATTTAGAGCTCTCTGTGTCCTTACCCCCTGTGTGCAAATGATTGCCCCATGTCTGCCTGTAAATCCATGAGTTTTTGCATGAAGCCTCCTACTGGCGTGCAAATTTGAAGAGTTCTGTTGTTTTATTGGGGCTGGCTCAAAGTGGGGATGGTGCGTGTATTGAGTGCATGCGCAGGCGCGCGCGTGTGTGTACGTTTATGTACACTTGTGTGTGTGTTTATTCGTGTACATAATGTCAGTGTCTGTACTATGAATTCCCTTGACAAGTTTGCGTGTTTAGTACTAGTGCATAATAAAAATGTTCTCGAATCTTTCACACTCACAGTTAAATGAACATTCTGGATTTGACCATGAATACAAACTTACGTTAAATGTGTCTCTGTGTGAGTGTGTGGGATATTTTTGGTGTATTTGTGCATACATACACATATTATGTGTGCATACGCTTGTGTGTGTCATTGTACTTTTATGTGTGCATATGTGTGTGTGTGAGAGAGAACGTGTACGAGTCTCTCCCAGCTACTTTAATGCAGTGGTTCTCAACCTTTTATGAGCTCCAGTCTGGAGCTACAATGCATATTTTGTCAAGGACCATCCCACCACACCTCCCCACAATATATATTTAGTTAAGAAGACATATCAATCAGTCATTTCTAGCTTATTGAATTGTGTTTAATAAGATTCATAGCCAAATTGATATACTTGGCCTGCATCAGATAGTGAATCTACAAGCTCTAGTCTATGCTATGCGTTGTGAGCTTGTAGATCCACTATCTTGAGTGCACAACACTGCACGCAATGAATCAAGCCCCGTTATCAATAGAAGTTTACATTTCTTTCCCCGTGGACCACCTGATAATTATGCCATGCATTGCAAGTGGTGATCCATGTTAACAAAGCTGAGACCCCCCACACGTGCACATACACATAAACGCACACACTTGTGTTTTGAGACATTTTAACCACTTAAGCCCCTGTACTCGCGTGACGAATATAAAAAAACAGCCGATCTACAAGCTCACAACCTGAGCTTGTAGTTCATCTATGTTTGCTATAAAAATGTTGTGTGGGGATTTAGCTATAATTTTGTGCAACGTGTCAAAAATGTCCGACTACCTACACCCCCCCCTCCCTCCCTCCCCCCAGGGAAGCCCGGACCCCAGGTTGCTCTAATGGTTTGTTGAGGGACCACTGCTGCAGACCGACCTCTACAGTTACAGTGGGGCTTGGTGTGTGTGTGAGAGACAGACAGCTTGTATAATACAGGGTGGGAGGGAGGTGGTTGGTCGACTGGGCTTTTTTGGACGGCACCGGCTGGGGGGGAGCAGGGGGGGGGGGGGCGGCCTGCAGGGCTCTTTTTGAAGAAGCAGATCTCGCCGTATTACCTTACCGTCAATAAATCTAGCAGCTCGCTATAGTGCTGACATAAATTAGCCTGGACCCCCCCCCCCCACCACCACCACCACCAACACCACACCTCTACACCCACCCACAGAACCTTCCACCCGTAACAATGCCTTATTCAACACAAAACGCACGCATATATACACCAGGCAAGTTGCACTCCAACTGTAGTTGGAACTTAACCTCTATAGGTGTCATTGTGTGCATGTGCATGTGCATGTGCATGTGCATGTGCATGTGCATGTGCATGTGCATGTGCATGTGCATGTGCATGTGCATGTGCATGTGCATGTGCATGTGCATGTGTGCGTGCGTGCGTGCGTCCGTGCGTGCGTGCGTGCGTGCGAGCGCATGCATGTGTGCGTACATGCGTGTGCACACACTGCATGAATGGCTGCACTCACTCATAAGCACGCATGCACAAAAGTACAAGTACAATTTAATTGTATGTAGGCTACTCTACAGTATGTAGTGCTTAGGCATGTATATACATAAACACATGGGTCCATTTCTCTCAACTCTCAAGGTTAAATGGACACTGAGGATTTTGCAGTGTAGAGTCTTGTGGTAATTACACGGCCGTTTCGGCGGCGAATGCCTTTCCTTCTCAGGGTCACTGATAGCAAAAAGCCTGTTAAACTTTATATTCCCTGATGGGGCGGAAAAGAGAGCGCAGCACAGAGAGAGTACACTCTCATTACAGTCTCGCTCTCTCTCGCTCTGTGTGTGTGTGTGTGTGTGTGTGTGTGTGTGTGTGTGTGTGTGTGTGTGTGTGTGTGTGTGTGTGTGTGTGTGTACACCTGTATTACTATACTTGTGAGGACCAAATGTCCCTCACAAGTATATAGTATAGTAGATTTTTTTCGTTTTTGTTTTGTGGTTCAAAAGGATTTTTAGAGATAGGTTTACAATTAGAATAAGGTTCAGGTTGCGGTTAGGGTTATGATTAGGCATTTAGAGGTTAGGTCTAGGGGTTGGGGTTAGAGTTTTCCCTATTTAAAACTTAGTTTTGCAGCGATATCACACGCCAAAAAAGTTGCAGATCGACATGATCTGTATACCTGCGATATTTTGAAAATATTTTCAATGGCGTCCTAAAATTTTGATGTCCTCACAAGTATAGTAATACAAACGTGTGTGTGTGTGTGTGTGTGTGTGTGTGTGTGTGTGTGTGTGTGTGTGTGTGTGTGTGTGTGTGTGTGTGTGTGTGTGTGTGTGTGTGTGTGTGTGTGTGTGTGTGTGTGTGTGTGTGTGTGTGTGGGTGGGTGTGCGCCTGCGTCCCTGTTTCCATGCTCGGGCCTATACAGTCTTGTAAAGAGAACAGATACTCCTTAAGCCCAATTTAGACAGAGCTTTAAAACTCTATACTGTGCATGTGAGCGCATGAGAGAGAGAGCGTACGCGCTTGCTCAACACTCTTTTGTTTCACAGCTGGCACGCTGCCGTAACTCTGAGATAAATCAAATGACTACAAACTGATTGGATTTAACCACATGAACCCTGGTGTCCCTATTCTGTGGGGAACGTATAGTGAGTTTTCAGCAGAGATATTTAGTGTAGAGGGAAAGAAGGAGCAGATCCAGCATAGAGCCCATGCTGGGGTTTAACCATATGAACCCTAGCACCCCTATTCTCGGGGCAAACATTCGTCGAAAATGGCAGATATAGGCCTACAAGCTTAAAATCAGAATCAGTTCACATCACAGTTTTACAGGTGTAAAGCAGTGGGTGAACTTCCTTTTTCGCGCTCCATAGTTTTGTAGTATTCCGTGAGAGAAAGAGGACAGATAGTGAGAGAAAAGGGAAAGAGATAGAAAACAGCTTAATAGGATCCCTGGCTAATAAGCCAAATATGTCATAATACATTATAATTGTCCTCTAATAACTAAAATGTAAAATTAAAAACGCCTTAAATATTGTATTTATTTTAGAAATAATTCATCTTTCACTCAATAGGGCCAATGCCCGTCGCAAGTTGATGATGTCATTTGTCCATGTGTGGTCCAGCCCTATGGAATTTATGGAATGCATGTGCAAAACAATCATATTTAAAATATTGATTTGATGCTCATATTAACCTTAGGAAGTATTAAGTTGGTTTTTATGTGAATGCATTCCATAAATTCCATATTGCTAGGCCACACATGGACAAATGACATTATCAACTTGCGACGGGCATTGCCCCTCTTGAGTAAAAGATTAACTGTTTCTAAAATAAATACAATATTTAAGGTGTTTTAACATTTTTATTTTAGTTATAGAGGGCAATTCAAATGTATTAAGGCATATTTGGCTTATTAGCCAGGGATCCTTTTAAATAGAACAAATAAAGATATATAAATATACAGATAGCGTATGTGAAAGCACTGGTACGTATGTATATACAATGGGTCTCAAAAGTGTGAAGTCTCTAACCCAAAACATTTATTTGCTTCTTGACTGTTACTTAAATTACTTCAATTTGAATATTGCCATTGTAAGGGTCCTTAAATACCCAGGGCACCTTTGTGTGTGATAAAAAAATATATATATATAACTATAAAAAAATACATTTTCAAAAAAAATACAGTTCACACAAGAACACGAATAATACACATTGATAATGATGACGTGATTTTGATTCGGAACGAGGTAGATTTTTCTGAGCTGCACCATGAATAAAG
Organism: Gymnoscopelus braueri; assembly: GCF_963280865.1. Lineage (NCBI taxonomy): Eukaryota > Metazoa > Chordata > Actinopteri > Myctophiformes > Myctophidae > Gymnoscopelus > Gymnoscopelus braueri. The sequence continues at coordinate 28,727,979 of NC_137619.1, forward strand.
GTGTCAACCAGCTCTATGATACCTCAGAGAGAGGTGTATGATATTTTATTAGGTTTACTGAACGTTTGTGCTAGTGGTGTTATTTAGAGAGGTCAAGGGGTGGAGATGATGTAAAAAATTGTTTTAATACATTTTATGAAATTAAAAAAGTACATTTCTATTTGATTTGGCAAACAAATAGTATTTAAACTAAGACCAATGTTTCTCTGTCAATATAATTATTTTCTTTGGATTTAGATGTTTGCAAAAGTGGCGTAAAAAATAAAATAATTGACATTTCAAACTGAATCAAAGTCAGTTTTAGGTTCATTCAGTCAATATATTTGAAACGTTTGGGGAATTCTATTAATATATTTAGTACAGTAGGTTGGAACAGTATTCATACCTGCTATACAACATACTGTACATGCGTAAATGAAAAAATATATATACTATTTACCATTCACCCTATTTGAAAATAAACGCAGCGTGAGGCTAACACACAACGTGAGTGATGATGAATGAAGCACAGCATAGGACAGGCCTACATATGAGACTACACTGTCAAATCTGGAGTTTTAACTCCATAACTTTCAGTGTTGGATTAACACCCAATAATTTAGCACAATTAGAAATGATTAGTTTTTTTAAATGATGTTCAATATCTTATCTATAATACAGTATGATATAATATGCACGATTACTTAAATTATAGCATTGTGAGCATGTTGTGTATTTGTAGGAACATGTTACCATTTTCCTACAAATGAGTCACATGCCATTATAGAGATTATCTAAACAAACATTCATGTGATTATACGTATACAGGTTCACTGCACGCATCAAATAACGTTCCTCTTGACAAAATATGGCCACAGAGAACAATAATATGATAGAATTATAGGGCTCAGCAAAAATTTGCTTCTAGCCACAATGCCACTTTAAAACACACACACACACACGCACACACACACACACACACACACACACACACACACACACACACACACACACACACACACACACACACACACACACACACACACACACACACACACACACACACGCACACACGCACACTTCGCACACACGCACGCGTGTGATGGACAAGTCTGAAAGGTTATGCTGTGCATCTCAGCAGATTCTGAAACCCTTTTTCTTATGTGATCTTTTTAGGTAATGGAATAAAATCCCCCCCGAACTCCCTGAAGAAGCTACACTTTGGTCAGAGGAAGGCTTTTATGAGAGCGGGGGAATGGACATGCGGAGCCTGAGAGTCGATGCTAATAGGATGAACGCGTACATTTTACCTGCCTCTCACCTTCCTCTGTTGGCATGTGCGCCCGCGCTCCAAAGACCCCCGTCTAGTTTATTTTCATAAATCTATTTCATTCCCTTTTTTCACCGTCTTCCTCACACCCTCCTCCCTCCTCCCCAGAAATGAAATATTTGGTGTTTTCAGCGAGGGGTAGGCTGAGGGGTGGGGGTGGCGGTGGGTCTCGCATTGCCAGAACTAGCACTTCTGGTTGGAAAAAAAAAACGGGGGGGCTCTGAGGTTTTTTTAATTTCTTCTTTTTTTTCTCGTCAGACGTGCGGCGCAGACAGACGGGGCGAAGGGGAAAAGCGGCTTTTTTGAAATCGCCGTCCAACAACAACAGCAAACGTTCCCTCTTGGGCGTGCGGTCAAACATGGGTGTAGAGGGAGTAGGCAAGAAGGGCTGGCGGGACGCCTGGAGAGGAGAGAGGAGAAGGGACGAGAGGGAGGGGAGAGCTCACCCTGCCCCGTCTCCTATACGCCCTCTCTCCTACGTATGACACTGCCAGCTACCAGCCGCAGGCCTGGATGGCAATAGGAGAGAGAGAGAGAGAGAGAGAGAGAGAGAGAGAGAGAGAGAGAGAGAGAGAGAGAGAAATTGTGCACGATGCAGAGATGGTGAGAGTGATAGAGAGGGACAACAGACAGGCAGAGCCAGCACTGAACAAATTTGGCAAGAGACAGGCATAAAGACACACACACACACACACACACACACACACACACACACACACACACACACACACACACACACACACACACACACACACATACACATGGGCCAACAGACAGACTGTTAAAATGCACAATAAAAGCGCTGGTGAGCAGGATAGTGAGAAGTGTAGAGGCGTATCACCCAACAAGGTCAGAAAGACATCGCTTGGCACAACAGGAAATGATACAGGATATATCCTCTCTCTCTCTCGCGCTCTCTGTCTCTCTCTCTGCACTTTCTACTCTTGTTTTCCCTCTCTGTCTCTCTTCAACCCTTCCCTTCCCTTTCCTCCCTCTACTCTTGCTCTCTCTGAGGCCTGTGCCGGTAAATGACAGCAGCGGAGAGGGAAGTTGACATTGTTGGTGTATGAATTTCAGCCGTTTGTGTTTTGGGGAAAACAGTATGTTGGAACCTGTCTGGTTGGCTGGCGGGCCCGGGCCCTGACCCCTGGACGACCTCACCGCAGCACACGGCAAGTTTTTATTGGCCAGTCAGCTTCGATTTATTGAACGCGGCGCAACTCCTTTCGCAGAGCTTAGAGAGTCGCTCGTCGAGAGCTCAGGCTCGGCTTCCATTTTAGACACGGATATGAAAGATGTTCTGCTCATTTGTGCAGTGCCGGATGCCCTCTGCGTTTTGATATATATTCCTGATGTCTTTCTTTGGATAGATTTGACACAGGCTATAATCTGTACTGCAGGTACTTATGAGATGCGCTCACTGTAAAAAATGTAATTCAAAACTGGTAGGACAGAGTAAGGCCAGTCCCGCGTTGCTTGTCAGATCAACAGGAATACAAGGCTTATTTTTGCTATCTTAGATGTTAGACATGTAGGTGATGCTGTTTCTGTTACCCAGTCCCATGAGTGATTTAGAAGGAGCAGCAGGTAGGGTTTCAGCGTTCTGCTCAAGGGCACTTCAATTGAATACTGTACATACACTGTGGACGGAACATATTGGCTGTTGAAGAACTTCAGGTTACATGACCAGTAAGCCACACTGCTGCCCTCATTAGCTGTTTGCTGCTGGCAACACACATTACATTTGTTTCCGTCCAACTGTCAAATTAATGTTGAGTAAAATGACATTAGGAATGCTGAAGCGAATAAAGAGGTTGCCGTATAACATGCCCAATTACTTACATACTTATGAACACAGCTGTGAGAAAGAATATTGTTATTAAGTAGGACAACAGCTAAATTATTATTCATTAGACTGATGTGTTTCCAACTTTCCACTGGCTGTCGAATATTATCTCTTCGAATATTATAACAAAAGTATTTTGGACCTCAAGTGAGAATTGTCATGTGATACATCCGAATTTGCGATGTAACTTTTGTGAAAATAAATCAGGGATGTGTTCATTCCCAGCCGGCTCCTGTATATAGGATTCATTAAAAGTGTAACATCCTTTTAACAGTGTAGATTAAATATTGTATGAAAATTCTAAGTGAAAGGAAAGGTACTGCCTCCTCAACATGCTGTATACAGTTTCATTTGTATGGAAATATGATGGGTTGTATGGAAATATGATGGGCTTTGCATGTATTTCTGCATGTACAGTACTGTATCTCCCATGAACTAGTACTAAGTTTCCCCATGTATGAAATGCATCATGCAGGTACTGTACACTCTGAGGTGAGCTTCATTAACAAAAAGTAACACTGAAACTTGGAACTACACGTACACATGTGATCTGTAAACACACACACACACACACGCGCGCGCGCACGTGCACGCACGCACACACACACACACACACACACACACGCACACTTACAGAGAAACGGGGAACAGCTCAGAGCTATTGTGACATGCTTAGCAATGGATTAAGTAAGGTTAGACCTTCCTGTAATCAACACAGACACTATGCAACAATAAAGGCTGTTTTAAAATACTCCATGGCCTGGAGGATGGATTCCTTTGTTGGAATGAGGAAGAGAGGATAGTTACTGTACGGGACATTCACCGTCACACAACAGAATAGAATAGCTCATAATTGGTAACCTTGCGTCACCAGGCTTTCCACCGCAGAGGAAAGCCTAGTATTCGTTCTAAAACTAGCCGTGTGAGCCGGTTTAGAAAAAAGGAAAACAAATAATCATGGTTCCAGTGGTTGGTTCCGGTTGACGTCACATTGTTTTTGTTTTCACATAATGCGAATCAATCAGTCTTGCTAGTTGCGCTGCGAATTAGAATAGAAAATGGACGTATCAAACCGTCATTATACCGAACGAAACGATTATACCAAACTAAACAGGTTTTAAACTAGGGGAATCATTTTGGAGATGCACGGCGCCGGTGGTTCCGGTCGTTGGTTCCGGCCACCTGATGGCGTAAAGTTATTTGCGCTCCGACCGGATCAGAAACCCGAAAATGGCATTGATCCCAGGCTACATAATTGGTATAGGCCTATTCTGTGATGCCAACCAATCACTGTTTACTGGTATGGACCTCTCCTCTCCTCCCCTCTCCTCTCCCTTCCTCTCCCCTCCAGATAAGTTGCAGGTTGCAGTGTAGAAGAGGGTCTCTTGGGTGACGTCCATCAACCGTACAGCCAGCGGCGGTGCGACACAGCGGGGCTACATAGAGAGCAGGACAGGGTAGATTCTTTTTCCCAAGAAGTCCACTAGAAGCCCAAAGTCTGGAATCAATCTGGAATCATACTCCTCCGCCTCAGTTTCCCCGACGAACCCCCCCCATCCCCCAGCCCCCTCCCCCACCGCACGCACGCACGCACACACACACACACACACACACACACACACACACACACACACACACACACACACACACACACACACACACACACACACACACACACACACACACACACACACACACACACACACGTGCGCACGCGCGTGCATTTATGCACACACAAAGGGGGAATGCACGCTCACCTGCACACAGTCAGTCAACAAGCACACTCTTGGTCATTCTTAACCCTGCTGAGTCTTACCGCATGCTATTTTTCATCCTGGTAGCTTTATGCGTCGGTGTGTGTTGTGTCAGGTCTGCGATGTGGTCCTCTCCTATATCTCCAGACTTCACCTGCTGCTGAAGCTCTTTACCAGAGCGCTGGGAGCCTAACTGATGCCATAAATAGTGCAGAGGAGAGAGCGAGAGAGTGCTGCGATCCAAGGAGCAGCGAGCGCAGGCCAATATATCTGGTAGAAGCCCTAAAATGAACATCTCCACACACAGTAAAAGTGTTCATTTTACTCTGAGAGTGTATACCCAAAAAGTAAGGGTCCAATTGGTTACATTTGTACACTCTTGGAGTTATAAGTGGATAAATGAACACTGAGGGATTGTACTGTGCACCTGGTTAAAAGTATGCTCCGGTGCTTGAAACATCATCGGAGACGATAAAATAACACAAAAGGTGTTTAAAGCTGCAATCCATAAGTTTAATTTCCTACCCAGGATTTGAATGCTGGTCTCCTGCGCGGGAGACCAAGTTTATACCACACGACGTAATCCCTGCTTGGCCAGGGGAGATAGTGCTCATGAGCTTCAGGCAGTACACCAGGGTCTAAATCCTCAAAGGAAAAGAATGGAAACTACCTTGACTTACTGCAGATGTGTACCATACAGATTGGTTAAAATATTATTTTATTAATTTATACCAAAAAGTGTAAAGTAAAAAAAAAATCACACCCAGTGTGAAGTGGGCGGTGTGGTCACAGTGGTCATCACAGTGATGGAAGTTCACTTAAAGAAAAGTAATATTTCTGTGGGTGGTGCTATTTATTAACAATAAACAATAAATAAACAATGGTTGGTCCACAATGGGTGATTCACTTAAAAAAAACCATAAATGTGTTTTTTTTTTGTGCATGGTCCTATTTATAGGGCTATGCACATGTGTCATGTGTTTCACTAGCCAATCACAGTCCTGAATAGAGTCAGCCAATAAAGTCAGCCAATCATATTACAGCTAGCATTGAATGTGTAGGGGTTAGGGGTGTACAATGGTGGCCAATCACGGTGCAGGGTTAGGGGGGTACAATGGTGGCCAGTGATTTGCATTGAATGAGTAGGGGTTAGGGGTGTAGGGGGGTACAATGGTGGCCAATCACAGTGCAGCGAATGTCGATGTCAAAACCTCACATATAGGGGCGGTTGCACCGCCCAAAAATCACACCCAGTGTGAAGTGGGCGGTGTGGTCATCACAGTGGTCATCACAGTGATGGAAGCTCACTTTAAAAAAAAAGAAGTTTTTTTTTAAGTGCATAGTCCTATTTATAGGTTATTAATGTCATGTGTCTCGCTAGCCAATCACAGTGCTGGATAGAGTCAGCCAATAGAGTCAGCCAATCACAGTACAGCTAGGGGTGTACTAATGAGCCAATCACAGTACAGCAAATGTGTACTAATGAGGTGTCCCAACCCCACTTATTGGGGCGGCTACACCGCCCAAAAATGAAGATTTTTTTGGGGGGAAATGTCATTTATCTGCTGTAAGATATGATATACACATGAACAAGCTTCACTTGTCCTCCACACAGTGGTGTAAAGTAAGTACATTTAATCAAGTACTGTACTTTACAGGAGTATTTCCCATTTTCAATACTTTTACTTCTGCTCCACTGCATCTCAGAAAAAAATCTCTTCAGAGCATTCCCACTATGTTTTGTGAAAACCCAGCCACTCTTATTTTCCCAGCAGACACACCTTGACCTTGAATGTGACCTTGACCTTTGGCCTTTTTGACACTAAAGTTGATCTGGCAGCCATGTTATAATCACCTCCACGTTTAATGAAAATGTGCCTAGTCGTTCTAAAACGATCTTGCTAACAAATGAACAAACACAGACGCAATACCTTACAACAGTGATTCTGTTCTCAGAGCCACAGATCCGACAGCTAAGCCCATATATGGGCATTGCCAATATATGAGCATATACTGATGACATCGGGGAGATCTCCATATATGGGCATTAAAGGGACATGGACTGACAGATACAGAGATCTCCATATATGGGCATAAAAGGGACTTGGGTAGGCAGACAGATACAGAGAGCTCCATGTATGGGCACAGACAGACAGGTACAACGGGTTCTCTGACAAGGCCCTGGTAACTATGACTCAGACATATCGGTCGGATTGGCGGTGCGACGTAGGTGTGAGGGCCGCTTAGCGGCCCAAACCTCTTGTGAAAAATATGCACACAAAACATATTCAGGGATTGACTTTCCGTGGCCTATTGGCAATGTGCACAAGAAATGAGCCACTGATCAGTGTAGTGGTCTGAGTGATGTCAAAAACATATGAATTTAAGGTGAAATTGATCAAACAAACTATTATTTAAGAAAGTGTGTCAGTGATGTATCTACAGTACATCTTGTCTTACTGTTCCCACAGAGGCCCAGAGTTCAAGACCTTTGTCTCAAGGGTCAGGGTCAGGGTATCCTTTTACTACAACGTTAAATAAACAAAAACAATTAGCCTTGAAACTCAAATCCACATCTATCTCTACGATGAGACCTCTGTCTCCTGTATCTCTCTCTCAGACAGTTCAGACTGTATGGCCACGGTAGTCCAGTAAATGAACAGACAGAGTATTGTTCCTCTGTGGCTCATTGCGGCCTCACCTCTGCCTCCGCCTGCTTAATTAAAGGTTAATTGCGTAGAATGAGCAAGAGCCTCAAACCCGCGGTGCTGGGCTCTCTTTCCGCTCAGGCAGGCCTGGCTTTGTGTGGAGGACTGCTAGGATATCTGGAATTTATCAACTTGTTCAGGAAATGAGAGCCTAGCCTTACCTAACACAGTATGTGAGCAGGTAGAAAACACGTGTGTGTGTGTGTGTGTGTGTGTGTGTGTGTGTGTGTGTGTGTGTGTGTGTGTGTGTGTGTGTGTGTGTGTGTGTGTGTGTGTGTGTGTGTGTGTGTGTGTGGTGCACACATGCATTCTCACACAACCTCATTCACACACTAAACGCACAGAGGAATTCAGCACCTTCTGTGCCATTTTTAATCAAGAATATGATCCCTCACCCCATCTGGATTGCTGACTTGGTGGGCCACACGCACGTGACTGCACACATATGCGTGTGCGCGCACGTACACACACACACACACACACACACACACACACACACACACACACACACACACACACACACACACACACACACACACACACACACACACACACACACACACACACACACAGGCGAATACACATGTGGTGAGGTTGCTAAGGCAGAGACCACCAACTTGCATGTTGCGACTCGGGAGTCCGGCCTTGACCAAAGCACAGAACTACAGAGCGCAGCGCAGATGGTGCTAGTCTCCTGTTCAACAGAAGGATCCAGGGAGGTAGTCACCCCCCCCCCCCCCCCCCTCCCACCTTAAATCTGTCTTGGAGTGTTGTAGTAGCAGTAGTAGTACAGTGCAAGTGTGACAGAACATCTATGGGGGCAGCACCTGAGGGGTTCTCGCCTGAAGCGGTGTTCCATAGTTGGTGAGACATCGGTGGTATGTCGTACCTGTTGCTTGGGGCAAACACGCTGTGAGGTTGTATATCGGCTATTTTCGGCAAAGATATTTTGTGTGGAGGCACAACATTAGGGGGCCTAGTATAGCACCCTTGGGACTCCGGTCAACTAAGTATACTGTGTATAGGGTTTAAGACAGTGGTTAATTGAATATAAAGGACCATACCAATGGTCTGGGATGTTTAGACCATTGACGACAACTCTATTAGTAGTAGTAAAGGGCACTTCGGTAGCTAAATGCTAAGCTAACAACATGCTAACATGCTAATTGTGTTAGCATCCGCCATTTTGTTTTTAGTGACGTCATCATTAGGGGGCGTGCCCAAGCATGCCCGGACATGTTTGACCCCCCTGCTGTGTGGAGGGGGAGTGGAGGGGTGGCTTTGGCGCCCCCTGCTGGGGGAGGGGATGAAGTGGCTAGGATGGGTGGGTTTGGTATGGGGATGGCCTTAAAACAGTTTTTCATCGACCTATCATATGTGGTAGCGTCATAAAGGGGAGTAGGTAAGTGTATATATATATATATATATTGACCCTATTCGCAGTACCTCCATCAGTTAACGTATGTGGCCAGTTCAGCTTTTCTCCGGACATCATCGCATCATTCGTCCCCCTGATTTTCTCGTCATGGCAGAGGTTAATTCTCGAGGTAAGTCTTATTTCAGAAAAATCACTCTTTTATAAATTATTCTTAAAGGGTATAATAACTTTAATACCTATAATGACTTTAGAACATATGCCGTAGCAGGGTTTTTTTCTTACAGTATTCCTTACTCCCCTGTAGTTAAACTGGGGATCATGCAAAGGAATCGAGGTGCATTGAGAGTGTAACAGGCTAGCAAGTGGTTCTTTAGTCTAGTCTTTTCAAAGACGGTTTGATTAAAATAAAAATCTTTTTTTTAAAGCAACGGTAGCTAAACCTTAATGTGACACAATACAACCCTAACAATAACACCGTAATAAGCATTTATAACTTTTTTACTGCATACACAGCTTTAGAAAAACAAGTATTTAAAAATACCCCCAGTGCATGCTGGGTAATTATTTCAACCAATGGGAGGGCCTATACTAGTACTGCATATACAGCCATAGAATGCAAGTATTCAAAAATTACCGCAGTGCATGCTGGGTAATTATTTTTAACCAATAGCTGAGCCTCGATGTGGGTGATCCATCTTTGAGATCATTCGCAGTGACGGTTTCACTTTCATTGTTTTAAGACACTTTTTATGTCTTACTACTAAACAAAAGAGTAGATTAACTTACTGACCCCCAGCCAATATATATTTTCTAACTAACTTACTGCATCTTTTAAGATGTGACACAAGACAAAGCCCTAACCACCTTACCACATAAGACATTTATAACTGTTAAACATTTATAACTATATATATTTTTTTGTATAGTTTAGGATAGCTTAAGTGTGTAAGATGTTAGACAATATCACCATATTAAACATTTATAACTTTTTTTCTTTTACAAGTGGAGTCCAGCTCATAGGGTAATGACAGGACTCAAGTTATACTTTAGAAGGGAGACAGGCTGGCATGTGGCTATAGTCTCTAGTCTTTTCACAGACGGTTTGATTAAAATAAAAACATATTTTTTAAAGCAATGGTGGCTAAACCTAAATGTGAGATAAGTCAACCCTAACAACATCACTATGTTAAACATTTATAACTTTTTTACTGCATACACAGCTTTAGAAAAACAAGTATTTAAAAATACCCCCAGTGCATGCTGGGTAATTATTTCAACCAATGGGAGGGCCTATACTAGTACTACATATACAGCCATAGAATGCAAGTATTCAAAAATTACAGCAGTGCATGCTGGGTAATTATTTTTAACCAATAGCTGAGCCTCGATGTGGGTGATCCATCTTTGAGATCATTGTAGCAACGGTTTCACTGTCATTGTTTTAAGACACTTTCTATGTCTTACTTCTAAACAAAAGAGTAGATTAACTTACTGACCCCCAAGCAATATATATTTTCTAACTAACTTACTGCATCTTTTAAGATGTGACACAAGACAAAGCCCTAACCACCTTACCACATAAGACATTTATAACTGTTAAACATTTATAACTATATATATTTTTTTGTATAGTTTAGGATAGCTTAAGTGTGTAAGATGTTAGACAATATCACCATATTAAACATTTATAACTTTTTTTTCTTTTACAAGTGGAGTCCAGCTCATAGGGTAATGACAGGACTCAAGTTATACTTTAGAAGGGAGACAGGCTGGCATGTGGCTATAGTCTCTAGTCTTTTCACAGACGGTTTGATTAAAATAAAAACATATTTTTTAAAGCAATGGTGGCTAAACCTAAATGTGAGATAAGTCAACCCTAACAACATCACTATGTTAAACATTTATAACTTTTTTACTGCATACACAGCTTTAGAAAAACAAGTATTTAAAAATACCCCCAGTGCATGCTGGGTAATTATTTCAACCAATGGGAGGGCCTATACTAGTACTACATATACAGCCATAGAATGCAAGTATTCAAAAATTACAGCAGTGCATGCTGGGTAATTATTTTTAACCAATAGCTGAGCTTCGATGTGGATGATCCATCTTTGAGATCATTGTAGCAACGGTTTCATTGTCATTGTTTTAAGACACTTTCTATGTCTTACTTCTAAACAAAAGAGTAGATTAACTTACTGACCCCCAAGCAATATATATTTTCTAACTGACTTACTGCATCTTTTAAGATGTGACACAAGACAAAGCCCTAACCACCTTACCACATAAGACATTTATAACTGTTAAACATTTATAACTATATATATTTTTTTGTATAGTTTAGGATAGCTTAAGTGTGTAAGATGTTAGACAATATCACCATATTAAACATTTATAACTTTTTTTCTTTTACAAGTGGAGTCCAGCTCATAGGGTAATGACAGGACTCAAGTTATACTTTAGAAGGGAGACAGGCTGGCATGTGGCTATAGTCTCTAGTCTTTTCACAGACGGTTTGATTAAAATAAAAACATATTTTTTAAAGCAATGGTGGCTAAACCTAAATGTGAGATAAGTCAACCCTAACAACATCACTATGTTAAACATTTATAACTTTTTTACTGCATACACAGCTTTAGAAAAACAAGTATTTAAAAATACCCCCAGTGCATGCTGGGTAATTATTTCAACCAATGGGAGGGCCTATACTAGTACTACATATACAGCCATAGAATGCAAGTATTCAAAAATTACAGCAGTGCATGCTGGGTAATTATTTTTAACCAATAGCTGAGCCTCGATGTGGGTGATCCATCTTTGAGATCATTGTAGCAACGGTTTCACTGTCATTGTTTTAAGACACTTTCTATGTCTTACTTCTAAACAAAAGAGTAGATTAACTTACTGACCCCCAAGCAATATATATTTTCTAACTAACTTACTGCATCTTTTAAGATGTGACACAAGACAAAGCCCTAACCACCTTACCACATAAGACATTTATAACTGTTAAACATTTATAACTATATATATTTTTTTGTATAGTTTAGGATAGCTTAAGTGTGTAAGATGTTAGACAATATCACCATATTAAACATTTATAACTTTTTTTTCTTTTACAAGTGGAGTCCAGCTCATAGGGTAATGACAGGACTCAAGTTATACTTTAGAAGGGAGACAGGCTGGCATGTGGCTATAGTCTCTAGTCTTTTCACAGACGGTTTGATTAAAATAAAAACATATTTTTTAAAGCAATGGTGGCTAAACCTAAATGTGAGATAAGTCAACCCTAACAACATCACTATGTTAAACATTTATAACTTTTTTACTGCATACACAGCTTTAGAAAAACAAGTATTTAAAAATACCCCCAGTGCATGCTGGGTAATTATTTCAACCAATGGGAGGGCCTATACTAGTACTACATATACAGCCATAGAATGCAAGTATTCAAAAATTACAGCAGTGCATGCTGGGTAATTATTTTTAACCAATAGCTGAGCTTCGATGTGGATGATCCATCTTTGAGATCATTGTAGCAACGGTTTCATTGTCATTGTTTTAAGACACTTTCTATGTCTTACTTCTAAACAAAAGAGTAGATTAACTTACTGACCCCCAAGCAATATATATTTTCTAACTAACTTACTGCATCTTTTAAGATGTGACACAAGACAAAGCCCTAACCACCTTACCACATAAGACATTAATAACTGTTAAACATTTATAACTATATATATTTTTTTGTATAGTTTAGGATAGCTTAAGTGTGTAAGATGTTAGACAATATCACCATATTAAACATTTATAACTTTTTTTCTTTTACAAGTGGAGTCCAGCTCATAGGGTAATGACAGGACTCAAGTTATACTTTAGAAGGGAGACAGGCTGGCATGTGGCTATAGTCTCTAGTCTTTTCACAGACGGTTTGATTAAAATAAAAACATATTTTTTAAAGCAATGGTGGCTAAACCTAAATGTGAGATAAGTCAACCCTAACAACATCACTATGTTAAACATTTATAACTTTTTTACTGCATACACAGCTTTAGAAAAACAAGTATTTAAAAATACCCCCAGTGCATGCTGGGTAATTATTTCAACCAATGGGAGGGCCTATACTAGTACTACATATACAGCCATAGAATGCAAGTATTCAAAAATTACAGCAGTGCATGCTGGGTAATTATTTTTAACCAATAGCTGAGCTTCGATGTGGATGATCCATCTTTGAGATCATTGTAGCAACGGTTTCACTGTCATTGTTTATAATACACTTTCTATGTCTTACTTCTAAACAAAAGAGTAGATTAACTTACTGACCCCCAAGCAATATATATTTTCTAACTAACTTACTGCATCTTTTAAGATGTAACACAAGAGATCCGTAACCAATATCACCATGTTAAACATTTATAACTGTTAAACATTTATAACTATATATATTTTTTAATAGTTTAGGATAGCTTAAGTGTTTAAGATGTTACACAAGACAACCTTAAACAACATCACCATGTAAAAACATCTTCTAACTGGTTTACTGGATAAATAGTCATAGAAGGCAAAAGAAAAGCAAAAGTATTTAAAAGTTTCCCCAATGCATGCTGGGTAATTATTATTTTTTACTTCTTACTCACCGTCTCAGAGGATCATAGTGTCTCACTGTTTGTTAGTTATTTTTTTTTTGCTTGCAGTATCATGTAGTATATATTTCTTCTCTCTGTGTATTACTTTTACCTAAAATTTTTTACATAAAGGGGCTAAGCTATCTATACAATGCTATATCTACATACTCAAACTCCATATTAACAAGAGTTTGGTGAAGAAACATATTTTCTGAAAATGAATTCAATGTTTTTGGCTGAAACACTACACCATTTCTATATTAAACCCAGAAGAAGTAACCTCCGTAGGCCTATTGTGAATTAGTAATTAACAGAGTACATTGGATCATGGTCTCCCGCATGCCTGCCAGGTAAGTATAACCTCCTCACGCTATTCGTGGAGGGAAGCACCCACCCACGTACAAGTCACACTTACGGTTCATACAACACACACACACACACACACTACTATGTTAACGTACACACATTTTATGAGTATAGTTGATGATAGCTGTTGAATGTTGGGATTGGAAGGAAATAGATTACAGATTGACTTGTATTATGCATTGTTTTTGGATAGAATAGAAGTAGAATCAGCTATTTTATAGCATTATAGCATTAGGGGTCATTTCTATATCGGGTTACTCACATTGTAACTCTCAAAATTTCATCTTCAAAACTTTTCCCACTTTCCACAGTTCCCACATTTGTGGAATTATCAACCACACACTACTATGTTAACTTACACACACGGCATGATATCTCCCAATAGGTCAAATATGTTGCATTAAATACAAGATTTTGTATTACTTATTGTAAGTCTCTGATTTTGACACTTTTCTGATCTTGTGAGATATCATGAACATGATCTCTCAAAACATCCATCAACGGATGCACTTATAACAAAAAACTAAATTCAGACCACATTGTCAGCATTCTCAAACTAATTTCATAAGTAGTACGTATATTTACATGTTTCCAAATAACTTTTCTTGAAACTAAGATCTGTATTACTTATTGTAAGTCACTGATTTTGTTGAATACTAAACCTTTTAAGATGTGACACAAGACAACCCTAACCAATAACACCATAATAAACTTTAGGTTTGATAAAGCTTAACGTTACACTAAACATCTCCTAATAAATATACATTTTCAAACTATCTTATTTACTGTATACGCGGCCTTAGAAAAAAACAATTATTTAGTGTCACCCCCAATGCATGATGGAATATTACTAGTTGTTAGAAATATTATCAAGCTGACTAAGCCTTATAACTAGGGTATGCATTAGAATTGTCCACTGTGTCAAAAATAAAATACAATACATTTTCCTCAATAGTGAAAGAAACCCCTGAGAAAATGAATGATTGGTGGAATATACCACAAAGTAATTATAGTGGACATGATATCATTGCTGTAAGTATATTAATGAACCAGCACATTTGGTTACTTTCAATCTTTTTTAATTATTGGAAAGTCAAAAACTGTCATTTCTGTCAAAGGACAGCATCCAAAATATTCATTTAATTCATTTTATTCTTTGTTTCAACTTTACTTATTTGTGGATCCCATGGTGGGCAGCTTGGCGATACAAAATCCCCAAGTGATACTTGGATCATGGCACTCACAATGCTTGTTGATTAGCTATGCTCATTCCAATTTTGCTTGCTTGTTTATTTGTGTGCCTGTTTACCATTGGAACCCTGCATCCATGCTGGTCAACTTTTTTTTTATGGAATACTTTATTAACAGTATGCAGAGGCAAGCACAGGGAAGTACAGTTCAATACAAGGTCTGTTAAGAGGATTTTAAACCCAAGAAAACCTATGACTTGTTTCCATTTGGGGTCCTCTGTATTCAACTCATAGAATAAAGACTGACCCTGACAGGATTTGACCCCGCAACTTTCTGATCTGGAGTCAGACGCGCTATCATTGTGTCATAGAGTCCTTATAAATTAAGTTTTACTCGTCAACATAACATTTTCTTGCTATGTCATATCATGCTTTAATAGAAAAGTGAATACCGCTTCACCCAACATGGATAGTATTAGTAATGACAAATAGGCTAATAACACCACAGAAGAAAGAAAAAAAAAACACCGTCTATTAAGCAAACTGAAATGAACAAAATGTTAACCCAAACATCAGAAAGACACACCACTGTCTATGATTCCTGGCTTTGGTTCCCCGGGGGAAGTCAGATTTCATTTTGTTAAAGAAACTGAAAATGTTGCACTTGCCTATAGCAAAAGTCAAAATATGAATGTAGTGCTTAAAACTATTTTGTTTATTTAATGATTATTCACTTGAAGAATAACTTAAAGCTGCTCTTACATGGTATTTTTAAAAATTCCCTAATAATATTACACAGTCTCACATTTCCTCCTTTAACAAGTGTTGAAAACTTTTGAAAACTATGCTATGAATGTTAACTCTTCCTTTTTAGGAATATAAGATTACAAATAAAATGTTTCAGGTTATTTTAAACTGTAGTACAGTTGTATGATGTAAATATGGGTTTGTGTAGGGACAAAGTTTTAGATTTAATAGGGTTAACACTTTGCACACATATTATCAGGCTCAAACAAAATTATGCCACAAGTTGTAGCTTATAGTTAGTTTAACAGTACAACAGTAACAACTCTCACAGACCCTTATTACCACCTCCACGTATCCCCCAGAGTTGAAAGGATTATTCACTTTTTTACGTAATATATTGCTTAAATATATACCTTGAGCAATATCTAGGGTGTTTTAAGTAACTTTTTATGCTTTATAATATCAGTTGTATTTTATCAAACTACTTTTGTGTGCATACCTGCACATGCTC
The DNA here is from genome assembly GCF_963280865.1 of Gymnoscopelus braueri. Taxonomy (NCBI): domain Eukaryota; kingdom Metazoa; phylum Chordata; class Actinopteri; order Myctophiformes; family Myctophidae; genus Gymnoscopelus; species Gymnoscopelus braueri. Next base: position 28,744,413 of record NC_137619.1, read on the forward strand.
AGGGAGTGATGATACACTCATTGGAAAAAAAATGTTATGCACGTTGTTGTTTTACTCTAATCCAATGTATTTGTAGATATTTTATCAAAAAAAAACATCTAGTGGTCAGTGGTGGCTTCTCTTAACATCTGTCTCTCTCAATCTCCTCTCTCTTCCCCCCTCTCTCTCCTCTCTCACCTTTCACACACACACACACACACACACACACACACATAATCTCTCTCTCTCTCTCTCTCCTCTAGCACACACTATCTCTCACATAATTTCTCTCGTTTTCTCTCTAAACCTTAACAGCAAGTAGACCCTCTAATATGATATGGTCACTACATCATTCACCTAATACCGTTTTAATTATAAGCAGAAAACCATTACCAACCATTTAACAATTCCGTAATTCTACAAAACCGAATTTCAAACTAATAATCTTGGTCAATGGGTGCTATACCATAAATTATGGTCATTCATAGTAAAAGTAAATACTGATACATTTTCAGATATACATACATCTACTACTCGTGAACCTAGTTTGAGAACATAGTTAGTGTGTCAGATTATACTTAGCTGAGTTGAATTGTAACCTTATAACCATACCATCGAATGAAATAGAAATATGGGGTTATAATCAGGGTCTAACAATTGGACGCTAGACAAATATGTTTACATCTACAAAAGCTGTCCGGTTCTATTATTATTATAGCTAGTATATAATACAACTACAATGGCTTCTAACTGAAAAATGTACCACAATATGCAATCATACTGTACTATCTAGTAAACACATAGCCCTTTTTTCCATTTTCTTCAGGCCTACATCAATTTGCTTGTGTTTCATGGGAATTTATGCTTGTTCATACGTACATCATTCTAGCCACAAAAAACTCTCTTCAAAACTATTAAGAGTGTATGATATTGTTGTTTGTCAAGAAAAGTATGTACATGAACATACATTTTACGCATGTTACACATTGGGGCTTTAAAACAAAATAAAAATACTGTTTTGGTAAAAAGCTGTGTAATGGTCAAATATTGTAGTATGTAAGGCTAAAGCTGACATTAATTCACACTATCGATTCTTAACATTAACAAATATACTTACTATTGTGTATCATTAACGATATTTGATAGTTTATTAAACAAACGATAGTTAAAGGATTCTTTATTGTTGCTTAGTATGGAGAGGTATGTAAGAGTAAACATCCAATGTTTTTGTAAAAACTAATATTAAAGAAGCATTTAGATAATAATAAGAAATAATACAGCTTTAGTCAGGCCTATAATTTATAGAAGACACTTTTTACTTGTAAACATAGAAAAGATCAACTTACTGATAAAAGCGCTATTGGTTATATTGTATAAAGAGGTATCTGGAGTGTACAGGTATGAAGATCTATGATGTGTTTTTAACATAAAGGGGTAATTATCCCATATCCCATATGGTCTCCGGATTCCTGGTTTTCACCCAGGTGGCCCCCATTATGGGAGAACACGTTTTTTACCGGAACCCCAAAGGGGAAACGAAACATAGTGCTTTCTTGTTTAATGTTATCTTTCCTTTGAAATGTGAATATAATATGTATTTTTATTTTAATGCATAATTTATTAGCATGCCATGTGATGAGAATAGTTAAGTTTGAGATTTACTCAACAGTATAATGATTTGTGTTCAGAAAAAATAAATATACTATAGTAGCAGTTTTTGACTAAACTATGTACAGGTATTTCTTCAAATACATAATTGAATGTTTATGACTTATACCCCTGTTTAATAAACTATCAAATATCGTTAATGATACACAATAGTAAGTATATTTGTTAATGTTAAGAATCGATAGTGTGAATTAATGTCAGCTTTAGCCTTACATACTACAATATTTGACCATTACACAGCTTTTTACCAAAACAGTATTTTTATTTTGTTTTAAAGCCCCAATGTGTAACATGCGTAAAATGTATGTTCATGTACATACTTTTCTTGACAAACAACAATATCATACACTCTTAATAGTTTTGAAGAGAGTTTTTTGTGGCTAGAATGATGTACGTATGAACAAGCATAAATTCCCATGAAACACAAGCAAATTGATGTAGGCCTGAAGAAAATGGAAAAAAGGGCTATGTGTTTACTAGATAGTACAGTATGATTGCATATTGTGGTACATTTTTCAGTTAGAAGCCATTGTAGTTGTATTATATACTAGCTATAATAATAATAGAACCGGACAGCTTTTGTAGATGTAAACATATTTGTCTAGCGTCCAATTGTTAGACCCTGATTATAACCCCATATTTCTATTTCATTCGATGGTATGGTTATAAGGTTACAATTCAACTCAGCTAAGTATAATCTGACACACTAACTATGTTCTCAAACTAGGTTCACGAGTAGTAGATGTATGTATATCTGAAAATGTATCAGTATTTACTTTTACTATGAATGACCATAATTTATGGTATAGCACCCATTGACCAAGATTATTAGTTTGAAATTCGGTTTTGTAGAATTACGGAATTGTTAAATGGTTGGTAATGGTTTTCTGCTTATAATTAAAACGGTATTAGGTGAATGATGTAGTGACCATATCATATTAGAGGGTCTACTTGCTGTTAAGGTTTAGAGAGAAAACGAGAGAAATTATGTGAGAGATAGTGTGTGCTAGAGGAGAGAGAGAGAGAGAGAGAGATTATGTGTGTGTGTGTGTGTGTGTGTGTGTGTGTGTGAAAGGTGAGAGAGGAGAGAGAGGGGGGAAGAGAGAGGAGATTGAGAGAGACAGATGTTAAGAGAAGCCACCACTGACCACTAGATGTTTTTTTTTGATAAAATATCTACAAATACATTGGATTAGAGTAAAACAACAACGTGCATAACATTTTTTTTCCAATGAGTGTATCATCACTCCCTGAGCATGTGCAGGTATGCACACAAAAGTAGTTTGATAAAATACAACTGATATTATAAAGCATAAAAAGTTACTTAAAACACCCTAGATATTGCTCAAGGTATATATTTAAGCAATATATTACGTAAAAAAGTGAATAATCCTTTCAACTCTGGGGGATACGTGGAGGTGGTAATAAGGGTCTGTGAGAGTTGTTACTGTTGTACTGTTAAACTAACTATAAGCTACAACTTGTGGCATAATTTTGTTTGAGCCTGATAATATGTGTGCAAAGTGTTAACCCTATTAAATCTAAAACTTTGTCCCTACACAAACCCATATTTACATCATACAACTGTACTACAGTTTAAAATAACCTGAAACATTTTATTTGTAATCTTATATTCCTAAAAAGGAAGAGTTAACATTCATAGCATAGTTTTCAAAAGTTTTCAACACTTGTTAAAGGAGGAAATGTGAGACTGTGTAATATTATTAGGGAATTTTTAAAAATACCATGTAAGAGCAGCTTTAAGTTATTCTTCAAGTGAATAATCATTAAATAAACAAAATAGTTTTAAGCACTACATTCATATTTTGACTTTTGCTATAGGCAAGTGCAACATTTTCAGTTTCTTTAACAAAATGAAATCTGACTTCCCCCGGGGAACCAAAGCCAGGAATCATAGACAGTGGTGTGTCTTTCTGATGTTTGGGTTAACATTTTGTTCATTTCAGTTTGCTTAATAGACGGTGTTTTTTTTTTCTTTCTTCTGTGGTGTTATTAGCCTATTTGTCATTACTAATACTATCCATGTTGGGTGAAGCGGTATTCACTTTTCTATTAAAGCATGATATGACATAGCAAGAAAATGTTATGTTGACGAGTAAAACTTAATTTATAAGGACTCTATGACACAATGATAGCGCGTCTGACTCCAGATCAGAAAGTTGCGGGGTCAAATCCTGTCAGGGTCAGTCTTTATTCTATGAGTTGAATACAGAGGACCCCAAATGGAAACAAGTCATAGGTTTTCTTGGGTTTAAAATCCTCTTAACAGACCTTGTATTGAACTGTACTTCCCTGTGCTTGCCTCTGCATACTGTTAATAAAGTATTCCATAAAAAAAAAGTTGACCAGCATGGATGCAGGGTTCCAATGGTAAACAGGCACACAAATAAACAAGCAAGCAAAATTGGAATGAGCATAGCTAATCAACAAGCATTGTGAGTGCCATGATCCAAGTATCACTTGGGGATTTTGTATCGCCAAGCTGCCCACCATGGGATCCACAAATAAGTAAAGTTGAAACAAAGAATAAAATGAATTAAATGAATATTTTGGATGCTGTCCTTTGACAGAAATGACAGTTTTTGACTTTCCAATAATTAAAAAAGATTGAAAGTAACCAAATGTGCTGGTTCATTAATATACTTACAGCAATGATATCATGTCCACTATAATTACTTTGTGGTATATTCCACCAATCATTCATTTTCTCAGGGGTTTCTTTCACTATTGAGGAAAATGTATTGTATTTTATTTTTGACACAGTGGACAATTCTAATGCATACCCTAGTTATAAGGCTTAGTCAGCTTGATAATATTTCTAACAACTAGTAATATTCCATCATGCATTGGGGGTGACACTAAATAATTGTTTTTTTCTAAGGCCGCGTATACAGTAAATAAGATAGTTTGAAAATGTATATTTATTAGGAGATGTTTAGTGTAACGTTAAGCTTTATCAAACCTAAAGTTTATTATGGTGTTATTGGTTAGGGTTGTCTTGTGTCACATCTTAAAAGGTTTAGTATTCAACAAAATCAGTGACTTACAATAAGTAATACAGATCTTAGTTTCAAGAAAAGTTATTTGGAAACATGTAAATATACGTACTACTTATGAAATTAGTTTGAGAATGCTGACAATGTGGTCTGAATTTAGTTTTTTGTTATAAGTGCATCCGTTGATGGATGTTTTGAGAGATCATGTTCATGATATCTCACAAGATCAGAAAAGTGTCAAAATCAGAGACTTACAATAAGTAATACAAAATCTTGTATTTAATGCAACATATTTGACCTATTGGGAGATATCATGCCGTGTGTGTAAGTTAACATAGTAGTGTGTGGTTGATAATTCCACAAATGTGGGAACTGTGGAAAGTGGGAAAAGTTTTGAAGATGAAATTTTGAGAGTTACAATGTGAGTAACCCGATATAGAAATGACCCCTAATGCTATAATGCTATAAAATAGCTGATTCTACTTCTATTCTATCCAAAAACAATGCATAATACAAGTCAATCTGTAATCTATTTCCTTCCAATCCCAACATTCAACAGCTATCATCAACTATACTCATAAAATGTGTGTACGTTAACATAGTAGTGTGTGTGTGTGTGTGTGTTGTATGAACCGTAAGTGTGACTTGTACGTGGGTGGGTGCTTCCCTCCACGAATAGCGTGAGGAGGTTATACTTACCTGGCAGGCATGCGGGAGACCATGATCCAATGTACTCTGTTAATTACTAATTCACAATAGGCCTACGGAGGTTACTTCTTCTGGGTTTAATATAGAAATGGTGTAGTGTTTCAGCCAAAAACATTGAATTCATTTTCAGAAAATATGTTTCTTCACCAAACTCTTGTTAATATGGAGTTTGAGTATGTAGATATAGCATTGTATAGATAGCTTAGCCCCTTTATGTAAAAAATTTTAGGTAAAAGTAATACACAGAGAGAAGAAATATATACTACATGATACTGCAAGCAAAAAAAAAATAACTAACAAACAGTGAGACACTATGATCCTCTGAGACGGTGAGTAAGAAGTAAAAAATAATAATTACCCAGCATGCATTGGGGAAACTTTTAAATACTTTTGCTTTTCTTTTGCCTTCTATGACTATTTATCCAGTAAACCAGTTAGAAGATGTTTTTACATGGTGATGTTGTTTAAGGTTGTCTTGTGTAACATCTTAAACACTTAAGCTATCCTAAACTATTAAAAAATATATATAGTTATAAATGTTTAACAGTTATAAATGTTTAACATGGTGATATTGGTTACGGATCTCTTGTGTTACATCTTAAAAGATGCAGTAAGTTAGTTAGAAAATATATATTGCTTGGGGGTCAGTAAGTTAATCTACTCTTTTGTTTAGAAGTAAGACATAGAAAGTGTATTATAAACAATGACAGTGAAACCGTTGCTACAATGATCTCAAAGATGGATCATCCACATCGAAGCTCAGCTATTGGTTAAAAATAATTACCCAGCATGCACTGCTGTAATTTTTGAATACTTGCATTCTATGGCTGTATATGTAGTACTAGTATAGGCCCTCCCATTGGTTGAAATAATTACCCAGCATGCACTGGGGGTATTTTTAAATACTTGTTTTTCTAAAGCTGTGTATGCAGTAAAAAAGTTATAAATGTTTAACATAGTGATGTTGTTAGGGTTGACTTATCTCACATTTAGGTTTAGCCACCATTGCTTTAAAAAATATGTTTTTATTTTAATCAAACCGTCTGTGAAAAGACTAGAGACTATAGCCACATGCCAGCCTGTCTCCCTTCTAAAGTATAACTTGAGTCCTGTCATTACCCTATGAGCTGGACTCCACTTGTAAAAGAAAAAAAGTTATAAATGTTTAATATGGTGATATTGTCTAACATCTTACACACTTAAGCTATCCTAAACTATACAAAAAAATATATATAGTTATAAATGTTTAACAGTTATTAATGTCTTATGTGGTAAGGTGGTTAGGGCTTTGTCTTGTGTCACATCTTAAAAGATGCAGTAAGTTAGTTAGAAAATATATATTGCTTGGGGGTCAGTAAGTTAATCTACTCTTTTGTTTAGAAGTAAGACATAGAAAGTGTCTTAAAACAATGACAATGAAACCGTTGCTACAATGATCTCAAAGATGGATCATCCACATCGAAGCTCAGCTATTGGTTAAAAATAATTACCCAGCATGCACTGCTGTAATTTTTGAATACTTGCATTCTATGGCTGTATATGTAGTACTAGTATAGGCCCTCCCATTGGTTGAAATAATTACCCAGCATGCACTGGGGGTATTTTTAAATACTTGTTTTTCTAAAGCTGTGTATGCAGTAAAAAAGTTATAAATGTTTAACATAGTGATGTTGTTAGGGTTGACTTATCTCACATTTAGGTTTAGCCACCATTGCTTTAAAAAATATGTTTTTATTTTAATCAAACCGTCTGTGAAAAGACTAGAGACTATAGCCACATGCCAGCCTGTCTCCCTTCTAAAGTATAACTTGAGTCCTGTCATTACCCTATGAGCTGGACTCCACTTGTAAAAGAAAAAAAAGTTATAAATGTTTAATATGGTGATATTGTCTAACATCTTACACACTTAAGCTATCCTAAACTATACAAAAAAATATATATAGTTATAAATGTTTAACAGTTATAAATGTCTTATGTGGTAAGGTGGTTAGGGCTTTGTCTTGTGTCACATCTTAAAAGATGCAGTAAGTTAGTTAGAAAATATATATTGCTTGGGGGTCAGTAAGTTAATCTACTCTTTTGTTTAGAAGTAAGACATAGAAAGTGTCTTAAAACAATGACAGTGAAACCGTTGCTACAATGATCTCAAAGATGGATCACCCACATCGAGGCTCAGCTATTGGTTAAAAATAATTACCCAGCATGCACTGCTGTAATTTTTGAATACTTGCATTCTATGGCTGTATATGTAGTACTAGTATAGGCCCTCCCATTGGTTGAAATAATTACCCAGCATGCACTGGGGGTATTTTTAAATACTTGTTTTTCTAAAGCTGTGTATGCAGTAAAAAAGTTATAAATGTTTAACATAGTGATGTTGTTAGGGTTGACTTATCTCACATTTAGGTTTAGCCACCATTGCTTTAAAAAATATGTTTTTATTTTAATCAAACCGTCTGTGAAAAGACTAGAGACTATAGCCACATGCCAGCCTGTCTCCCTTCTAAAGTATAACTTGAGTCCTGTCATTACCCTATGAGCTGGACTCCACTTGTAAAAGAAAAAAAGTTATAAATGTTTAATATGGTGATATTGTCTAACATCTTACACACTTAAGCTATCCTAAACTATACAAAAAAATATATATAGTTATAAATGTTTAACAGTTATAAATGTCTTATGTGGTAAGGTGGTTAGGGCTTTGTCTTGTGTCACATCTTAAAAGATGCAGTAAGTTAGTTAGAAAATATATATTGGCTGGGGGTCAGTAAGTTAATCTACTCTTTTGTTTAGTAGTAAGACATAAAAAGTGTCTTAAAACAATGAAAGTGAAACCGTCACTGCGAATGATCTCAAAGATGGATCACCCACATCGAGGCTCAGCTATTGGTTAAAAATAATTACCCAGCATGCACTGCGGTAATTTTTGAATACTTGCATTCTATGGCTGTATATGCAGTACTAGTATAGGCCCTCCCATTGGTTGAAATAATTACCCAGCATGCACTGGGGGTATTTTTAAATACTTGTTTTTCTAAAGCTGTGTATGCAGTAAAAAAGTTATAAATGCTTATTACGGTGTTATTGTTAGGGTTGTATTGTGTCACATTAAGGTTTAGCTACCGTTGCTTTAAAAAAAAGATTTTTATTTTAATCAAACCGTCTTTGAAAAGACTAGACTAAAGAACCACTTGCTAGCCTGTTACACTCTCAATGCACCTCGATTCCTTTGCATGATCCCCAGTTTAACTACAGGGGAGTAAGGAATACTGTAAGAAAAAAACCCTGCTACGGCATATGTTCTAAAGTCATTATAGGTATTAAAGTTATTATACCCTTTAAGAATAATTTATAAAAGAGTGATTTTTCTGAAATAAGACTTACCTCGAGAATTAACCTCTGCCATGACGAGAAAATCAGGGGGACGAATGATGCGATGATGTCCGGAGAAAAGCTGAACTGGCCACATACGTTAACTGATGGAGGTACTGCGAATAGGGTCAATATATATATATATATATACACTTACCTACTCCCCTTTAAGACGCTACCACATATGATAGGTCGATGAAAAACTGTTTTAAGGCCATCCCCATACCAAACCCACCCATCCTAGCCACTTCATCCCCTCCCCCAGCAGGGGGCGCCAAAGCCACCCCTCCACTCCCCCTCCACACAGCAGGGGGGTCAAACATGTCCGGGCATGCTTGGGCACGCCCCCTAATGATGACGTCACTAAAAACAAAATGGCGGATGCTAACACAATTAGCATGTTAGCATGTTGTTAGCTTAGCATTTAGCTACCGAAGTGCCCTTTACTACTACTTCTATTCCATTCATTTCAGTACGGTATGAACATCTACTTTGCTTTAGATAGGTAATCCAACAGGCTAAATATCATTGCGCGGTTATTTGTTGTCATGGAAATGTGTTGTCAAAGTCATTGTATTTAATGCATTTTATAGCACAGATTGATTTGAAGAGTCTAGACAAAATTAGCTACTAGACCTAACATACAATGATCTGGAATATTGCAATGCCTTTGGAGAAGATGTAAAATGCTAAATCTAAAAATAAAGCCATTAACGGTAAAAATAGGTTACGCTTACGAGCAATATATTGCCGAAGCTGTGACTAGACCACAATCCTGAAAAAGAGTTGATGGACTTAATTCTTTTTTTTAAATTACATATCAACCACATTACACAACAATAATGACATCTCTTTTAATTCCTCCTAAGCGGTCCTCTTCTCCTTTCAGCGCCCGGAGGTCTTCCAACGCTGCCATCCCACAGCCATCTTTCCATTTCTTTTCTCTTATTCGACCCCTCCTTTCCTCTGCGTAATACATCTTTATTTTGTCTGTCAGGTGACATGTGCACACTAAATCCTTGTCCTGCTGTCGAAGGCTAACTAATCACACCACAGATCTCTTGACTCTCACTGAGCCAATTGTGTGTGTGTGTGTGTGTGTGTGTGTGTGTGTGTGTGTGTGTGTGTGTGTGTGTGTGTGTGTGTGTGTGTGTGTGTGTGTGTGTGTGTGTGTGTGTGTGTGCGCGCGCGCGTGCGCACTCGTTTGTGTGTTTGGGCAGAGGTCAGTAAGATAACATTTGGCAGGCCACCTGCCAGGAAGCTCAGTTTGCTGGATGAAGAGTCTCGTCTGGCGCTTCACTGTGTATGCACGTGTGTGTGTGTGTGTGTGTGTGTGTGTGTGTGTGTGTGTGTGTGTGTGTGTGTGTGTGAGTGTGTAGCACTTCACTGTGTATGCACGTGTGTGTGTGTGTGTGTGTGTGTGAGTGTGTAACTGAGTATGCACGTGTGAGTGTGTAGCAGGGTTAGACAGCCTGAATGATTGTAGAGCGAAACACCAGTATTTGATTACTGATAATCTCATGGTAAAACAAAGACACACGCAAAGATAACATGCAGCACACACACACACATGCCGTGTTTTTATACGAGCCGTAAAACACTGCACATACATGTGCATGTGTCGCACGCAAACTTCAAAGTTTATTGTCACATCACAAGTTTACAGGTGTAAAAGACTGCGTGGAATAACGTTTTGACAAGCTCCCAACGTTATGCAGTTTAAAGAAAAGAGTTGTAGGGTAAAGAATAGAGAAAAACATTATTGGGACAAAGTCAGACACAATGTAAAATATACAATCTAAAATATACTGTGTGCGCATCGTCAAAATAAGATAAAAGCACATAAATGCTTCTTGTGCAAGTAGAGAACATTTGCAGCTATAAATAGATAGATAGATATAAATAGCAACACACACACATACACACTTAAAATTGGTCAACACACAAGTATAAAATAAAATGTATGTGTATTGTTCTTATTGGTATTATTCGAGAGCAAGGCTCCAGGTGTTACAGCTGCTAGTTGGGTGGTTTTACACCTTGTTGCCAGTTGTGTCTCCTGCCAGAAGTGAAGCGTTATTGGATCAGACGTTAACAAGGTCTGCTACCGCCTCGTAACCCTAGACCAGAGAGGTGTCTACATCATTAGTTTTAACCAGCTACTCTGTTAGCAGCTAACTGGCGTGGCGTGCGCACACACACACACACACACACACACACACACACACACACACACACACACACACACACACACACACACACACACACACACACACACACACACACACACACACACACACGCACACACAGAGTACAATCCTCTGCGTTAATTTATGTCTGCGGTTCCATGTTTACACCCTCAGAGTTAAATTAACATTGAGGATTTTATTGTGCACAAAGCGATAAACAGTTCAAATTGGTGAGAGTGATCAATAGAGAGTGAGATCAAGCGAGAGTGATCAATTGAGGGAGAGTGCCTGTTTTTGAGTCCATAGCTACATGCAAGAGTATACACTATGTGTGTTTGCGTACAAGCAAAAACAACATTTTATTTGTGCATGCATGCTTTTGCATGCATAGTCTACAGAAATGTGTTTGTTTTCTAACATTCTGTAGATGTGCATACGTGTGTAGGCTGGCTACTGACTGTGTGTTTCTTGTGGATCCATTTCCTTATGTGCTCATGCTTAAGCTTGTAGTCATGCTTGCATACGTGCAAGTGCACGTCATCTTGCGTGCGCGCACAAACGCGGACAACCGCACGTGCGCGCATGCGGGTCGGCACGCAACCGTCGGAATTTTAATTGTCTGAGACAAAGGAGGTTTTAATTTCTCCCCAGTCCATCTATCTTTTCCTCCCTTCGCTTCTTTTTTCACCCTCCTTTTCTTCCATGAAACAATAAAATCGTCTGGCCTCTAAAGTTATGGAGGCCTTTTGAAGTGGCTGGACGAGCCCGTAAATTTAGCGGGCACCTTTGGGAGCCAGTGCAATGGAGCAGTGGTGCAGTGGCTGTGCCTATATTTCATGTGTGTGTGTGTGTGTGTGTGTGCGTGTGTGTGTGTGTGTGTGTGTGTGTGTGTGTGTGTGTGTGTGTGTGTAGGCGCGTGCGTCTGTACACACACAGCCATAGCTCCCATTTTTGTGTGTGACGCGACTGTACCTAAATTGTGTGTTTGTGTGCGCGTGCGCGTGTACAGTATGTGTGTGTGTGTGTGTTGTGGCGGCTGTACCGCTATTTCATAGCCATGCTGATTTGTGGCTGTCTGCATCAGGGCTCCCGAGTCACCGTAAATCTCCGGACTCGCCGGACAAGCGGTATTAGAGATAGGGTTCTGTAGCCATAGGAATGTGTGTGTTTATGTGTGCATGTTCGTGTGTGCGTGCGTGTGAACATGCGCGTGTTATGTGCTGGGGGGGGGTAAATATGCCAGTCATTGTATGACAGAGTATCCTCACGCCCTCAAGCCCCATCTCCCATCATCCCGCACCCCACATCGTGCTCCACCCCGCCATCCCCCATCACCCCCACACTACACAATGGTGACTTGATCCTCTCTTTAAACTCCACCAAACCACCCCCCAAAGCACAAGCTATACTGGACCCCCGGCACCAAAACTTTCTACCCCACTTTCAAAGCTGTAATTCTAATGTTAGTGATATCCCCCCCCCCCACCCCACCCCACCCCAGGCCTCATACTGCCCCCAATGTGATTCCCAGCCGTTCCCAGTCAAATATTAAAGACATTCAACCTCCAGCTTCAATCCCGGTCCCATTTCTAGGCTGCCATCTTGTAGTACCACGCTTAAATGTGATGTGAGGGTTTGTGTATAGCTGACGAACACCCATGTCTGAATCAGAAACACTTTATTGCCAAGTATGAAGATCATATGAGGAAATAGAGAAAGAAGAGGCTGGCACAAATGCAGGGCCAACGCGGTTTATTGTGCCTAGGGGTTCTCAATACATAAATTCCCTTTAAAGGAGTAGTTAATCCAAAAAACTACTTATTTTCTGACAGTGAGCAAAGCACTGAGGATACTGAGGGAGCTAAATTCACCAAGAAACATGTGAACTGACTGAACTAATCAACACAGGTGAAGTCATAAAAATGTATTAATTAGAGAACCAAAAGCTAAACCAAAGGGGGACAACTAGAGGGGTACTGATGGAACTAATAGGAGGAAGCAGGCACAGTGACAGTAACATAACCAAAATGTCCCGGGTTTTGTCCGGGTCATGACCTGTGTCTTAGGTCAACCATTCTCCTTCTTGAGTCTCTTCACAATACCGTCCACTAAAAGCAGAATAGCCCTGAAATTAATCCTTGGAAAACACCTGCAGAACTAGACTGTGCATGCAATTTTTTTCCTTCTGGCCAGCAAACTATTATTTACAACACTGTCATCGTGCGATGCATCACTGAAGTATAACATAACGTCTGCCGCCACAAACAGACCCGCTAACACAAACTGTGCATGTGTTGGAAACGTGAAACATGTCCTTTTTCATCGTTGCGGTTCTTGTGTAAAACACTCAACGTTATGGTCCCGTATCTCTCCTCTCCTCCATCTCTCCAGCCCTCCCTCTATCTCCCTCGCAGCCCAGTGGCCCAGTAAAGACGTCACACAGCATGAAGTCGTAAAAGTTCTGAGACAAACGCAGCGTATCACGAGAGTGAGAACCAACAGGACGGGGGAGACGGAGGGGTGAGTGTGTGTGTGTGTGTGTGTGTGTGTGTGTGTGTGTGTGTGTGTGTGTGTGTGTGTGTGTGTGTGTGTGTGTGTGTGTGTGTGTGTGTGTGTGTGTGTGTGTGTGTGTGTGTGTGTGTGTGTGTGTGTGTGTATGTTGGGTGAGTTACTGCTTCCAACCAGACGACCAGCAAAAAAAAGAAATAAAAAAGAATATTGTGCTAATAGAAGGAGAGGAAGGAATGGAAGACTATTGGATGATAGGAAATGCCAAGAAAAGAAAAAGGGTTTATAGTGAGGATGGAATATGCAACAAATATAAATATTCATTAGCCTCTGCAGGTGTGTTCTCTGTCTCCTGGTTCCTGTCTGCCTCTGTCTACGACCCCCCCCCCCTCTCTGTCTCTCTCTCTCTCTCTCACTCAGTTTTCCTAGACACCTGTGCAGGTCTAGTGTTTCAGCGAGTCCCTGAAAAATAAATGCGGAGCTCCAATCTCTTAATCCACTCGGCTCCGTGCAGCCACGTCACATGATACCGCCATGGCCGTCCTGATGCCTAGATGACACTGGAGAGAGAGAGAGAGAGAGAGAGAGAGAGAGAGAGAGAGCGAGAGAGAGAGAGAGAGAGTGTGTGTGTGTGTGTGTGTGTGTGTGTGTGTGTGTGTGTGTGTGTGTGTGTGTGTGTGTGTGTGTGTGTGTGTGTGTGTGTGTGTGTGTGTCTGTGTCTGTGTGTGTGTGTGTGTGTGTGTGTGCGTGCGTGTGCGTGTGCGTTAGAGAGAGAGAGAAAGAGACAAAGAAAGACAGAGAGAGAGAGAGAGAGAGCGGTGGGGAGACAGAGAGAAAGTTCATATTATGCAAGTATACAGGGTTCTATGTTCATAGATGAACACATACCTGATTGTGTCTGTGCGTTCACGTCTGCATATTTGTGTGTGTAGGCTGTGTGTATGTGTGTGTGTGTGTGTGTGTGTGTGTGTGTGTGTGTGTGTGTGTGTGTGTGTGTGTGTGTGTGTGTGTGTGTGTGTGTGTGTGTGTGTGTGTGTGTGTGTGTGTGTGTGTGTGTGTGTGTGTGTGTTCGTGCAACCATCAGCTTGCATGTTTGTCGGTTTCAAAGAAAGAAAGGGTAGGCAGTCTAATCTTTTTTAATTCAAATCCAGTGAGTGTGCGGGTGTGCGGGTGTGCGTGTGTGCATGTGTGTGTGTGTGTGTGTGTGTGTGTGTGTGTGTGTGTGTGTGTGTGTGTGTTGGGGATGATACCCTATCCACAGCAGTCAGTCTGACCTCCACTCTGGAGCGAACGCCTCTCAATGATTAATGGTTCTGCCTCCGTGCCTGGTCGCCAAGGCAACCCGAAACCCGATAGCCCTCAGGAATTTGCAAGCTCGCCCCCAAAGTCAGGCTGTGTGTGTGTGTGTGTGTGTGTGTGTGTGTGTGTGTGTGTGTGTGTGTGTGTGTGTGTGTGTGTGTGTGTGTGTGTGTGTGTGTGTGTGTGTGTGTGTGTGTGTGTGTGTGTGTGTGTGTGTGTGTGTGTGTGAGAGAGAGAGGGATGGAGAGTGAGAGAGGGAGAGCTGCTGGGTTGTGGGTGGGAGACAGGCAGCATTTGGCTAAATGTGACTCTTTGGAAAGATGGAGTGAGTCGTGGTATAGGTGCACGGGTGTAGGGAACGCAGAGGAGAGGAGATCCTATACATGAAGAAAGTCAAAGAGAAGAGAACCATATTTGTCAGTCGTTTATTGTTTTTCCACTCGTACTGTAGTTCTTATGCTGTTTCTAGCTATGAAGGTAGCCATGGTAACCATGTCAGAGCATCGTACATCCTGGCTGCATGGAACGCTGCTACGTTTGAGTACAATTGAAGTTATTTTTAACCCATTAAGACCTGAGGCAGATTCCACAAATGCCCTCTAAATCAGCAGTTCTCACACTTTCAAGATCAAGATGTTAAAAAATAGCAGATGTACAAGCTCGCAGTGAGCTTGTATATCTGCTATTTTCGAATAGCCAACGCTGAAATCTAAAATGACACAGATGCTTTCCCGGTTTTAATGGATTAATCATGAGAAATTTCCTACAACGATTTCTGATGAACAACTTGAACCCCAGCATCCATATTCTGACCCAAAAATAGCAGATGTAGATCAGCTATTTTTGATGAAGAGATTTGGTGTAGATGGAAAGAAGCGGTCCAAGTACACCTTCAACTCAGGTCCCGTTAACTAGAGGGTTTAAGTGGTTAAAGGGATGAAAAAAAAAGAATACCAGTATCTGTCTGAAAATATGTTTGAAGCTGTCATTTTCCCAACCAAACTCAGACAATCATTGAGCATCAATTGATGCTTAACCACTATATACTTTGTCATTCAATACACAGCAAAAATATCTGATCAATAAGCTCACACTGCGTTTTTTTCCATCCTTCAAGCACAATCTAAAAAAAATGGTTACTTGATAACCAAACCATTCATAATCAATCCTGCACTTTATTTGACAACGTATCCTGTACTACTTGAAAGTGATACTGCACTTTATACGTACTTACTCTACGATGATATATTACCTAATTCTTTTGTGCAATAACTTATGAGCCAAAGTAATATACTTTTCACCTTTTGTACATGTTTCATATACCTCTGTTTTTGTATTTACGCTTTGTTTTCCCTGTTTGTTTTCATACAGTACGTGCATGAATGCAGTGGTGTAACTAAGTGCATGTACTCAAGTATTGTACTTAAGTACAATTGTGAGGTATTTTTACTTGACTGGAGTATTTCCAATTTTCAGTACTTTTACTTCTACTACACTACACTACAGCTCAGAGGCAAATATTATATACTTTTACTCCACTACAATTATTTGAAAACTACTATTTTGATTATCATTACAAAATATACATTAACCACTTCAGCCCTATATAGATTTTGGCCATTTGAAAAAGCTCACAATGCGCCGCGATGTGACGCATTGTGAGCTTGTAGATCTGCTATTTTCAAAAGATTTTTATACATTTTATATATTTGAAAACTTTTGTACTTTTAAGTACTTTTTTTATTCTGGACTTTTACTTGTAACAGAGTATTTCTACATTGCAGTATTGATACTTTTACTTAAGTAAAACATTTGAGTACTTTCCACCACTGCATGAATGTGTGTTTGCATGAGTCATTGCTTGCATATAGAAGTGTGTGTGCCTAATTGTCCACCTGAGCCTCAAGAAGTGGCTGATGAGTAAATCCATGTTAACAAGATGGCAGTGCTTTAGTTGGAGTGGCTGCTGGCCAGTTAGCGGGCTGAATGGTTGACAGGTCAACTTAGCACCATGCTGCTACTTACAGACGGCCACTTATCCGCATATTGATTTTGAAGGCCCCGTTGGGGACCGCTGACGGCCCATGGCTGATACGCAATACATTCAACTTCAGAGTCATGCTAATGGTCTCACACTAACCTTTGCTTTCACTTCATGTCACAACTCCCATCTCATGAAGTGATCATTTGGCATCCCCGCCCCTATTAAGCTTACAACTTAATTTAATTGCTGCACACCCAAACGTTGGCGCCTGGAGGCAGATGCATTCAGTCGAGAAATGGACGCAATCCATGAAGGGGAAAACGTGGTGCGTTGATTTAGTGTTGATTCAGTATTTCTTTTAACAGCAAACCAAAGTGGCTGAGCTATATTTGGAAAATGGATTCTGTCAAAGGTGTGTGTGTGTGTGCGTATGTGGGTGTGTTTGTGTGGGGATGGGTATCTTGTATCAGAGCCATTGTGATAGTTGAAGGATGAATCTCTCACAGGAAACCACACAGACAGCTCGCTCAAACTCCCCATACTGTCCCTACCACGGATTGAAATACCATCCCTGCACGCTCGCGCAAGCGTGTGAGTGTGCGTGTGCATGTGCCTGTGTGGACACGCATGACTGTCTGCGCGTGTTTGTGTCCGTATGCGCCTGTGCCTACATGCACAGCTGTTTGAATGCATGAGTATATGCGCATGCGTGTGCGTGTTAGCACTGTACATGCGTGTGTCTTTCTGCCATTGTATGGAAATGCTGTAAGTAGTGCTATCAGCTTCAGGTAACCCTATCTGTGCTTTCTCCAAAACATCATGTACAACTATGATACCATACTTCCACTCCTGGCCTCTTTGTTAAGAGCAGATTGTTAGCACGCTACAGGAAATAAAACACTGAAGTTCACTATTTTTCTCTGCCCGTCCTCTTTTGGAAACCATATACGGTACGCTTTGGTATTTGGAACTTGTAACAAAGTACAGAATGTGTGCATCCGCTTTGTTTATGAAGTTAGTGTTGGGTTGTAGAGGCGATTGAGTTCATAAGACCAAAGATGAATTGGATAACTTATGGCAGTTGTTGGCTTGAAATCAATCTGCCTTGTTTTCACACAAGTCACGTCACTCGGATTATTAATTTGGGGGGATTATGAACTGTGCATGCCCTGCCCTCTCAGAGAGATTAGAGTTTTTTTGTGTGTCTGCAAAGCAACAGGCTAATTAAAGCCTCGTGATGGAGATTACTTTAAATAGTTGAAGAGAAACAAACATACCAAAACTATCTATAGACAAAAACGTGTTTCTGATTAATGTATTTGTGTGCTTGAATTGACACATACAAATTGGACTGTGTGTGTGTGTGTGTGTGTGTGTGTGTGTGTGTGTGTGTGTGTGTGTGTGTGTGTGTGTGTGTGTGTGTGTGTGTGTGTGTGTGTGTGTGTGTGTGTGTGTGTGTGTGTGTGTGTGTGTGTGTGTGTGTGTGTGTGTGTGTGTGTGTGTGTTTGTGTGTGTGTGTGTGTGTGTGCTGAGTGATGGACGCAGGGGGGGTATCTATGGGGTGCCGTGTGGGCCAAAATTCACTCTCAACTCTCACACTCTCTACTGCCTCACACACACACAACTGAAGACCTCTCACACACACTAGTAAGAACCTCTTACACACTATAGTGAGACCTCACACACGCTCTACTGAAAACGTTGCCTCACACACACACAACTGAAAACCTCTCACACACACTAGTAAGAACCTCTTACACACTATAGTGAGACCTCACACACGCTCTACTGAAAACGTTGCCTCACACACACACAACTGAAAACCTCTTATAAACATTAGTGAAACCTCACACACACACTACTGAACACCTCACACACACACTAGTAAAGCCTCACACACACACACACACACACACACACACACACACACACACACACACCCACCCACCCACACGCACGCACGCACGCACGCACGCACGCACGCACGCACGCACGCACACACGCACCCACACACCCACACACACACACACGCTCACACGCACCCACCCACGCACGCACGCACGCACGCACGCACACGCACGCACGCGCGCACGCACGCACGCGCGCACGCACGCACGCACGCACGCACGCACGCACGCACGCACGCACGCACACTCAAACGCACACGCACGCACGCACGCACGCACGCACGCACGCACACGCACACACCCGCACGCACGCACGCACGCACACACACACACACACACCCACCCACCCACCCACACACACACACACACACACACACTCACACTCACGCACACGCACACACACACACTCACGCTCACGCACACGCACACGCACGCACGCACGCACGCACGCACGCACACACACACACACACACACACACACACACACACACACACACACACACACACACACACACACACACACACACACACGCACACACTACTGAGTCCGATGTCATAATGACACAATATAAATAATATTAATATCGTATAAACTGAGTTCTGTGTCAGAAATGCCCAAATATGGAGTGTAGGCCAGTCTATGATGATGATGTCAGTAGTATGACAGTGACATCATATTGATGACATCAGAGTACTCCATATATGGGGAGAGAAGGAATGGGAGGCCCAAAATGACTCTAATGTATTGATTTAAATTTGGGGAAAAAATACAAAATTAAGGGAAAGTTGTACATTTATGATAAAATATGGACTCCTTACATATTCTCAGATGGAATGATGTGAGGACAAGACCCTAAAAAAAATTAGAAAAGCAACTGAATCTACCAATGTTGTTTTTGGTGTCATTTTTATTATTACTATTATTATTATTATTATTATTATTATTACCCTTATTATTATTATTATTATTATTATTATTATTATTATTATTATTATTATTATTATTATTATTGTAATGCGTTGTCTGTTTTGGTGGTGTTATGTTTTTTTATATTATACACTGTACTGTCTCTTGTCTTGACACAAAAGGTAAAATGAAATTAAAATGTATTATATATAAACACTATGACTTCAACAACGCCATCAGAGCTGCTGGACCACAGAGAAAATGGCCAAAGAGGATGGACTTTATTGCTGACTATTGAGGATGAGAGAATGATACTGTAAGGACGACTTCACCCATTTTTTTTCCTACTCACTCTGTGTCACAGAGAAGGGCTGTGGACAGTTCAGAGACCTGCCTACCAGTGGCAAATCTGTAGGCAGGTTTGGTCATTTCACAAGAAGATTTCAAATTTTATTTAATTTAATTTATTACATTTATTAATGCAAGAAATACATGACTTATATTATAGCTTGCTAACTTTCTCTGAATAGAAAGACTGCTGTTTCTATTGGCTTGGATTACCCGTCGATGATGTCACTGGTAGGCGGGTTTCTGAAACATCTGCTTGATGGTCCAAGCTAATATTAACTACAGCATTTCTCTTATATGGATATGCTATTTTCATTTTTGTATGAGTCAGTTCTTTTATGACTATGTTTTTTTTGTAAGTAGGCCTACAGAGGTGGTTGTGTTTTTAATGGAGACCCAAATTTTTTTTTGGGTGTGTGCGTGCGTGCGTGCGTGCGTGCGTGCGTGTGTGCGGGTGTGTGCGTGTGCGTGCGTGCGTGCGTGTGCGTGTGCGTGCGTGCGTGCGTGCGTGCGTGCGAGTGT
>NC_137619.1:28772320-28787320 GCF_963280865.1 Gymnoscopelus braueri
TCAAACCCCAGATTTAACCCTACTACTAATTCTATACCTAATCTAACCTTATCTTTACAGTATGGGGTTAGGGTTTTTAGGATATAATTACCTCCGTTTTACAAAACAAGACGAGAATGAATTTGCATGAAAATTCTCGGTGGAACTTTACTCACCTGTGTTCTTTTTTAGTAACTTCAAATATTTGTTAAAATGTTGTACAGTAGCTGTAATTTGGCCTAATTCTAGTTTAGAATATATAATAATAATATTAGAACATTTATAAATGAGACCTATTAACCCTAACCTTTTACTTGTATTTTGGTTTTAGGGCCAGGATTAACCCTGGAGTTAATCAGGCCATAAGTGGTTAAGTATGACATCTACAACATACAACCTTCACACAAGACATACAAACAAACACACTTAACCATAAGTATAAGAGTCAATATATCCATGACATGCCCAGAATAGGGATGCTAGGGTTTATGTGGTAACTGTAGCCTTAAAGGAGAATTTTGGACTAAAGTTTTCTTACCTTTTCTATGACGTTATGATATCTTAGGATGAATGGTACAGTAAAAAAAAATCATAACTCCACCCCTGAGCCGCCACAGCTTAAAAGGTGCGCGGATAGGCCTTAGGTTAGATCACATATTTTAATAGCTTTTTTTTTTTTTTTTTTTGTGAGATCTGACGTTCATAGTGACAGAACACTGTCCCCCCCCAAAAAAAAGAAGAAAAAAAAACAGAAGTCTCGCTAGACGAGATTGAAATCTTGAGATTTCAATCTCGTCTAGCGAGACTTGTGTTTTTTTTTTTTTTTTTTTTTTGGTTGCATAGTGTTCTGTCACTATGAACGTCAGATCTCACCATTTTTTTTTTTTTTAAGCTATTAAAATATGAATATAAGAAAACTTTAGTCCAAAATTCTCCTTTAACCCTAACCTTATCTTTGAGCAAGTGGTGGTCTGCTCTAAGAGATGAGATTGATACTATGTCCAGTGTCCACTGTTGTGCATTTTGTTCGCTGGATGTGCTCAGTTTCTTCAGAAAATAAAGATAAAGATCTAAATAGATTGCTGGCTCCTGGATGTATTAATGAAGTTATTCTGGCTGATGTTGTCACTTGGCTGACCTGGGTAACTGCAGGTGGCTGACTGGAGCGTTTTAGTGTAGCAGTGAGGTCTTCAGGTTGGGGTTTCCACTCAAGGGGATAGGTTGGCTGTAGATGACTGGGTTGGCTCTGTTGAGGGAGATACTCCGGGCCAGGAAGTATGTCTCTGGCCAATAGACAAGTCCTTTGGTGCTGCTTTATTGTATATGATTTATGTTATTATTAATGTGTACACTGGCGGTTATCGGTGGGTAACGTAGCTGGAAATTATGTATCGAGGGCTTGGAGCACGTGACATTTTTGGCGAAAATGACTTTTATAGGTCTCTATGAGCTCTATCAGATGGTAAACGGATATGGTAAAACCTTCAATTGAGTGTATATTGAGATATACAGTCGGCCTTCCTCAGTGTTACAGTTACAGTAACGCTGAGGATGGTTGACGTGCCGAAGCGCGTCCGTTTTCTTTTTTGGTATACTGCTGCTGCGGATCTTCAACATTATTAAAGACTCCTAAACTTCAGAGAGTAGAGTGCGGATGTGTCTTCCTTACGTATAATGTCACAGATTTGGAAATCACGTTCAAAATTCAATTGCTGAAGTGCCCGTTTAACGTCGATCATTTCTGTGATCATCAGCATGGCTGATCTTCCTGGTTCTCTTCTAATGCACTGATTGATGAAGGAATTGATTAAGGGTTGTGTACTAATGTTAGCCACCATGCCAAACCAATGTTTTTGTGTCTTGCAGAGACGATTATTGATTGATCCAGATGTTCTATTTGGTAAAATATTTAAACAGTTCTACAATTAACCTCTTTCTACTGTGCCGCACTGTGCTGTGAAAGTCACCGGTATGAGTCCTGTTCCATCAGTCCTGAAACTCAGGCTCTTGGTAATTTGGGCTAACGCGGATATGCAGAAACAGCTGGATTCAAACATTAGAAATTTAAGCTTGCGCTACATTAATGTTAGCTGGCTAGCGTAACCGAAAGCAGCTGACTGCATTGAGTTACTATAGCTACGCCAAAGCAATGAACAGCCCGGTTCACTCTGATTGTAATGGAAAGACAAAGGGGCTGCAAGGCTCAGCCATACCCCTCACAGCCCTGCACGGCCCTGGCACTTCGTAATGGAAATGAGGTACTCTGCAGCACTACAGCTTCAGTATTGGTATGAGGTCTGCATCACCACTTCAATACAGTATGAGGTACTCATACTGTATTGAACTCTTCACCACTTAACCCATTCAATCTGGGAACTGTGTCATTTTAGATTTCTTTGGCTATTGTTTAAAAATCGTGAACATTTGTGCAAATCTTTGAATATATATATTTTAAAGCGAACATTAGAAACTAAAATCTTTGCTTCTGCAGTGGGTCCCTGGAATAAAATATTTTGAGATGGGGGTCCGCGGCCAAATACATATCATTTTGGGTGGTCCTTGACATGAAAAAGTTTTAGAACCACTGATATAAAATATTTTTGTTCCAGGGACCCCCAGAAGCAAAAATTTGAGTTACAAATGTTCCAAAAAATATATATTCAAAGATAAAAATATTTTTTTTAAGCCAAAGAAATCTAAAATGACACAGATGCGTTCCCGGTCTTAAATTGTTAAGTATACCGTAGTTATGAGGTACTCTGCACCGGCACTTTCAGTACACTGTAGGTTAGGTGAGAAGAGAAGAGAGGTCAAATAGTGAATCCCAGATTGTGCTTTGCAATGAGGAAAATGTAAAGGTAGAACAACCAGTCATAATGCCAATGATGGTTTCCAGGTAAGATGACATGTGGATGCCTGCATAACATTTAAAGTCACGGTGCAACATGCACTCGGCCACTAAATAAAACTGGCTCATAATCAAATGTCTGTCAACATCGTGACATGAAGCCAGGTCGATAATGAACCCTCCATTTCACCGTGGAGTTTCGTGCAGGGTCAGCCGAACCTGTTTCTGATGAACACCCCATCGTATTTTAACCAGGTTCCTTCAGATATGGACAAAATCATCTTCACATACTGTTTCTTGCAAGTGATTACAAAAAAAGACTGATGGGACATGAAGGCTTGCACATTTCTGTGTCCATTATGTGCTGTGTATGTGTGTACACATGCACGCAACACACTTTCCACTTTGTGACAATATGCACAGTAAAATCCTCAGTGTTTATTTATCCATTTGTAAGTTAGAGAGTGTACAAATGTAAGCAAATGAACCCTTGCAGGTCCACACAGAGGATTTCACAGTGTATGTCACAAGACAGCTTTGTCTGTCTGTCTGTCTGTCTGTCTGTCTGTCTGTCTGTCTGTCTGTATGTCACAGTGCATTTTAGACTGCGTAGCCACGAGCCCTGGAAACCAATCATTGATTTGGACCTATCATTTGTCCACGCATATCTAACAACAGGACTTTAGTTCAGGGGTATCGGGTTCTGCCCTGTCTGTCAGCCTGTCTTTCACACTCTTTGGCCTGATGAGTGGCTGAAGTTAGTCATAATCATAACATGACCATGTCTGCCGAGAGACCATGAAAAAACTGTCTCCTCACAGCTGCAATCATTTCTGACTGCAACGACATCAGAGTGCCGTGTCCTCCTACTTGAACAGAGTGAGTGTGTGTGTGTGTGTGTGTGTGTGCGTGTGCGTGTGCGTGTGTGTGTGTGTGTGTGTGTGTGTGTGTGTGTGTGTGTGTGTGTGTGTGTGTGTGTGTGTGTGTGTGTGTGTGTGTCTGTGTGCGTGCGTGCGTGCATGCGTCCGTGGATGCGTGGGTACGTATGAGTGTGTGTGTGTGTGTGTGTGTGTGTGTGTTTGGGCACATTTTCCTGTCTCTGTCTGAACATTTGAGAATGGTTGGGTATTCGGTGCAAGCCTGTGACAGTACTTGTATTGCTGGAAATTAATGTGTTTATGTTGTGTATATGCACATTTATCCTTGACGCATGTCTTGTGGGTGCGTGCGTGCGTGCGTGCGTGTGCATGTGCATGTTCATGCATGAGGCCTGACAAAATGAAAGTCTGGGAGCAGAGCAGAGTCGAGGGCAGACCTCTAGCCCTAATCCGGTTACATGATTAATGAGGGGGGGAAATGGGCTCATGTTGTATTAAGAAAATGTGTGTTTGAACCCAAAGCGGCGGGTATCAGCAGCTTAATGCATCAGCCATCGACTGGACACCTGAGATCAGCGCTCTGCCGTGCTGTTAGCCTGCTCCCCGCGGAGCCACGCCACATCGATCCCTCCGCATCCTTCTCTCTCATTCACTCGCCCTCTTCCTGTTCCTCTGCCGTGCTTTCTCTTCTCTTTCACGTCCCTACTCCGTGTCTCGTCTTCTCCTCCATGTCCTTCTTTGCCCCCCACCCCATCTTCCCATCTCGTTCAGTTCGGTTTCCTCTTTTTCCTGTCCTTGTCTATCTTCCCTCCCTCCCTCCCTCCCTCTGTCCAATCCGTCTTGAAGTCCTTGAGAGGCTTTGGTGTTTTTACACACATGGCACAATAGCATCACTGTTTTCTCTGTTTCTTTTCTCTCTCTCTCTTCTTTTTTTTTTACCTCTGTGATATAAGTTCATTTCTGGCAGGGCGTGATGGCCAACAGTCAGCTCAAACACTGCACAGTCATTTAATCTCTGCGACTCTCTGCGCCACGGGGTTGTCAGATATATTAGCAAGCGCTGCCTCATTCAATAAAGGCTATGGCGGCTGAACCAGTGGGTGAGGTGCGCTGTGGTAGCGGCAACGCCGCTCAGAAGCCTGGTTTCCATGACGAGGCCAAAACACAGCTAACCCGGGCCTTTTACATTATTCATGATTCCATCAAAACAAAAGCCACTTGGTTTGTTTAGTGTCCAGCTGAGGTTGTGTTTTGCAGCTGGACTACAGTTTTACACGAGGAAATAAAGAATTCACTGTCATATTTGAACCCGATACTTTGAGTTGGTCCTGTCCCACCTGCCTGTTTTAATAATGTGCGTGCGTGCGTGCGTGCGTGCGTGCGTGCGTGCGTGCGTGCGTGCGTGCGTGCGTGCGTGCGTGCGTGCGTGCGTGCGTGCGTGCGTGCGTGCGTGCGTGCGTGCGTGCATGCTTTAACAGCGACATATACTCAAACAGTTCACAGCAAATGAGAACTGAGACCCTTGATTCTCTCACTCTTTTGGATTTTACTGTATTGTTGATTCCACATCTTCTTTGAAGTCTCTCCTTTAAACGTACCTCTTCAGAAGTGTCCTTGTGCCTTTTGTTAAAATGTCTAAACAACTAACATTTAAAACATTAATTTGAAGTTACACTATTCTTTCATTTGAAATCTTTAAAACTTTATTTGTGTAATACAATTATATCATGGCTGACTGGCTGACTGCCTAATTTTTCTCTGTGACAACAGCGATGTTCCAGTGTATTATAATGTAATACATATGGATGCATTTGTTCCTCTACTGTGAGGAACTAACCATTGACCATTCTAATACAGTGTGTAACAGGGATTGTTGTACACTGTGAAATCCCAAGTAATGTATCCATTTGTAACTCAATGTACAAATGTTTGTTACATTTGTTCACTCTCAGAGGTTAAATTACACTCAGGATTGAGTGTAATTTAAGGCATATAAGGCTGAAGAATGAATGGGCTCACAGTAGCTAATGGACAGTATCAAGTAGGCTGACTCGCAGTGAAAAGCAATACCAGTTATCCATACAAACAATGGTGAATGGTGATACATGAAAAGTTGGAATGAGATTACAAAGACGTGACGCACCAATAGAAAATGCACTTTCTCCTCCATGTCTCTTTCTGGGAGAGTGCTGCTTCATAGCGGTATGAATATAGCCCACGCAGGGGATAATCACGGACCAATCTGTGTTTGCTTTCTTCAACTGGACCATCATCTGCGATGAGTGAGTTTACTTTGAAAAGTTCAGTTACTGAAGTTAACAGAGAACAAGTATAAGATGCTCATTAAAACTAAATAACCCCGGGCTCCGGGAATCAAAGCAATAATGTAGAATGGATAAATAAATAAATGAACAAAATGAAGTTGGTGGAATGATTCGGAGAAGAGCTCGGTTCGACCACAGGGAGCCCGGGAGATATGGAAACAAACCTGCAATATGTAGACAAATGATTAGAGCACCATGTCATCAGCAAAAGATGATTCATTGTTGTATTTCCGCATGCTGATTTGTACACACACGTGTGCACATGTACCCGCAAACACATAGGGGCATGCAGGCCAAGACACGCTCATAATACACACAAACACCCACCGCAGCTTTTGCAAGATGGCAAGGAAAAATATCGGTGTTTTCAAAGTATTACCAGTCATATTTTCATATTTCTTTCCCCCCGCCGTTATAATTTTCTCCCCTGTCAAACAAATCAAAACGCCAAGACCAAACGCAGGCTGAAGGCGCGCCTCAGAGTTTCCACTGTCAGGTTCATAAGCACACCACCGCTTGCACAAACA
The DNA here is from genome assembly GCF_963280865.1 of Gymnoscopelus braueri. Classification (NCBI taxonomy): domain Eukaryota; kingdom Metazoa; phylum Chordata; class Actinopteri; order Myctophiformes; family Myctophidae; genus Gymnoscopelus; species Gymnoscopelus braueri. Next base: position 28,778,877 of record NC_137619.1, read on the forward strand.
GGCTCTGTGTGGAGAGATGACCTGTGTGTGTGTGTGTGTGTGTGTGTGTGTGTGTGTGAGAAGTTTGTTTCCCCCAAAGAGACTAATTCCATTTGTTAAGTGAATTTCCCTTTTATCTGCAGTGTAGTGTACATTACACTATTTTTTTTTTCAAATGTTCAATTTAACAAAAAACACGAATCAAATTAACAACTGAAATTCTCAATTTGAATCTCAATTGGATAGGTGTGGCACAATATTTTCCTTATATCGCCTTAAAACATTACATGTTGTTTAAACAATGCACTTGTCTGATATGCTATAGCATCCTGCACCCTGACACGTTCAATCACATTACTCATTTGGTAATTAACATCTAATATATTTATAACACTATCAATCATCTTTCTATCAAATTGATAAAGATGATGATTGATGTGGAGTGGAATGCCATGTGAGTGTTTGTGTGATGTGGTAGAACGGTAGTTTATGTTTCATGACAACTGATTGTGTCTGGGACACAGATGTTTAACCGCTGCAGTAATTGCTCGTCTCTTTGTCCTGAGAAGACTTTGGCTCATGTTGTTGCCATGTGAAATTGTAGTCTATAATAATGTAATTGTGTACTGTTGAACAAAGCCCTTAATTGTGTATTAGTATGTGTACTTTACAACAAAGTGTTCACTTTTCATTCTGTCGGCGGACCTATTGTTTTACGGATCATGAACTCTTCAGTACTATAGTCAAATACAGTGCGTCCCACTAGATCATTGGAGTTGTTACTTTTAGATCAGGGGGTCCCAAACGGTGTGCCGGCTCACACTGGTCTGCTGTGAGACAAGTCCAGGTGCGCCATTGGATTTTGTGACAACAACACATTATTATTGTGATATAATCAACTATACCTAAAGTTATGAACTTGTTTCTTTTTATTTATTATATCAGGAATTTGTGCACACATTTCCCAATAGAGAGGTAAATTGAAAAACATTTTAACCGCTTTCAAAGTGGCATACCTATTTTTGGGCATGTAGGTAATATGCGAAGATTTTAAATGTATTGATTTAAAATGTATTCGTTTTTTCTAAAAACTTTTTCAAAAATTGTGAAAATAGTCAATCCACAAGTTCACAATGCACTGAACCACTGAACGTGTTGTGAGCTATTTTTGCAATAAATACAGGTGTCCCTTTAGATCTTGACTTGTCCATTGGTGTGCCTTTTGGCACAGATTTCTCGAGTGGTGAATTGCACGAGGTCTCTGAGCCAAATACATCATTGCCCAAAAACAAGACATGATGAAGCCAGTGTCTGAGGCACATCTCCCAAACAGGATGGACGCGGTGGTTCCGTTTGACTCCCTGGTTACATTTCCCCTTTGGAGCGCCATCCGTCATCAAGCGGGGTCGGGGGTTCAGTCGATTCATCAAAACAGTTTGTGCAGCGTGAGATACACAGAGGAGCCTCTCAGGCTTAGCCGAGACCCACTGTGTTTATGGCTGTCTACATTAAGAGCCATCCCATCGTCAAGCGGCCTCGCTTGGTGTGAACTCATCAACCATTCCAATGGGCTGACTCCGAGCTGTCGCGTACACAGTGCTCTCACACATAGACACATATATTCGCTGCAGCTTCCCCAGAATTTTACTTATTTCATGTATATTTACTCATGTTTTTACTTTGAGTTTGATACATTTTCACCCGTAAAGAAGTGGAACAACATGACTTATGGTCCACAGTGCACCAGGTAATTGATTCATTTGAGGGGGTATAATGCACAAAACCGGATCTAACTTGAGTTACAGTTTTGTGTTGTTATCCATGCTCCTTGGATAACATTTCAATAAAGAATAGTGCACTTTGTCCCACCTCTACCATATACCCACATAAAAAAAATAACACACACAGAGCACATCACAAGGCTTAGAAAACAGCTTCATAGAACAGGGATAGTGAATAGAGTTGGTGGTGCTGGAGAGGTGAAAAGGTGCATGAAAATGTGCAGAGCCTCCTTACTGTCATCGTCAGGGTTATTTACAGTGTCATTCCTGTGGTATCATCAATGTTAACACAGCGCTGATGCTCCTCCACTGCGCTTTGGCCAGGATATCTAGTCACATGGTCCTCGTCCACAAACCCGGTGCTGATGCCTATTGTGTTTGACATGTGTTGATTGCCAGACAGCACTGCAGAACGGTGTCCTGCCCCAAAGCAGTCGAGTGGCAAGAGTTTATTTACCACATTATTTTGGCTCACGCATTGACTTTAATATGAGGTCTGTCTGGGCCTGTGTGGCGCAGTCCCGTGCCAAATTCACCGAAAGTATCTCGGCGATCAATTTGGGAGAAACCGAGCTCTGCTCACTTCCTGCTCGCTTCGGCGGGGTGAAAAGCCATTGCTCTGTCAAAATGGATTCCATATATCTTCGTGGTGCTCTCCCTGTCTCTCCTGCTCTTGCCTGAGGATCCCGCTGGCTGCATTAGCTGTTGTTTGGACATCTGTAGGGGCTCGGGGCTGGGCTGAGGAGGCCTGTCAACGTGGGGCTTTGGTAAATCGAGAGATTATCCAAACAGTGGGACACTAGCTAATAAAAACAAGCCCCCCGTTTGCTGCATTAGCGCTGCATTAGCCCGGAGGGTACGCAGGGGCGGGACCCCGGGGGCCTGAGTGATGCACCACCGAAAGCTGTTAAAGGGATCTTCTGTAAATTATTAGTGATTTATTGCGAACTGTATTTATTAGGTTGGATCTCGGAGGGTGTGTCCCTGGTCTGAGGGAAGAGAGTTTGAGCTGTGGATTTCTGAGGCGCAGAAATGTGCAGGCCCGGATATACTGTAGGGAGATGCCATAACACGATATATAATTTCAATACAGAGAGATACTCCATACCTCATGTCATGACTGACTTTTGTAGGTGAGGAAAAGCAGCTTTGTACTAACAGCCTGAATAACAAGCCTACAGGGGATTATGTTGAGAAGAAATAGTTGTCGAGAAAGATATGAAAGAAAACTATGTTGTCAGGATCTGTTACTCACCAAGTCATTCTATCCATCGATACTCTAACCCATCCTGTTCACTCAGAAAAGTCCCATGTTGTACCTCAATTAAATGTAATATCAGTACGTCTGACTGAAAATGATCACTTCGCTATTATATAATCTCAATCCTTCTTTGGCTCCAAAATAGAAAGGCCTGCAAAAGTATTATAGCATGGCGCTATATTTCATATTGGTGTCCAGCAGAACAAAGGGGTTCTGTTTAGCCTACTAGAATGCTTAGCCAGTCTGTATTTAAAATCCTATTCGTCCACCCATGCATATTCCTCATGAAATATGCAGAAAGATTCAAAGGCGCCGAGGCGATCAAGGGTGACAAAAGGTATAATAAGAGATCAGCTTGATGTGCAGGCTGTTACTGTAGCTATGCAGTGTACATTCTGTGTGTCACCGTGCACATTTAGGGAGTCAGGGAACACAGTAGGTACAGTATACTCCGCAACCCCCGACACGGCAGCCTTTTTCAGGGTGTGTGTGTAGATTGGTCATGGGCATAAAACGTCAATTTCTGGGCCATGACATTTATTAAGTCCTACAAATACGACAGCCGTGCTTTTTTCTTTTTCTTTCTTTTTTTTTTCTTCCCAGGGCATGGAAAATGAAATCATCTTATTTCCTTTGCGTAACCTCTGTTTTTTTTAAGCAAAGTTTTTCTCAGGGTGAATTAAGGGGAATGTTTGACTACATTAAATCATTTATTTACACAGTGAAATGCTCCCTGTTCCAGCGGCCGGCCAGCACCGCGTAGGTGCCCGAAAACACTGTAATCCGTTTATACAGTCGTTTAGTGTATGACCAAGGGGTTAAGGGGCTTAATTTAAAGCCATTAAATTAGATTTTTGTCCTTGCTCCATGTTTCCGCCTAACTATATACACTGCAGTCAATCATCCTCATTACATCTCAAGGTGGTTGTCGCTGTATGAGGTCAGTGTTTTTGTCCGAGATTTTCAACATTGTTCTGAAGCCGTTTCCCAGTAGTTTTGCTTTGAGTGCACCTCTGTACACATTGAACGTTATAGCAGATAGTTCTATGAAGAGTTGATTTTCTATAAGTGGCTTGTGTGCTGCAAACTTTACAGTGTTGCCAAGTGTTGATTTATCGGGTGTGACACTGACAATTTCAATTACTGTGTGTTCTTTGCTCAATATATAAAACATATGTTTTATGTTGGTATAAATGCCCCTTTTAACAGTTTGGGGGGAAAAAGCAACAGAACAACAAAACAGAATTTAGAAAAAGGTAGAGTGATTACTGTACCTTTTTCTAAATTCTGTTATTTTAGGATGTAGACCAGGATTTGTATACAGTTAGTTATGACACTATTAAATATGTCTGCAATGCATTCATTAAGGATGAGCTCACTAAACATTGTTGTATATTGTACACAGTAAAATCCTGAAAGCAAATTTAACTCAAAGAGTAGAAATGTATTCTGAGTTACATCATTGCTCAGGATTTTACTGTGTACCATGGTGACTGTAATTCCAATGAGTGTTAAAGTAAGCCAGCATAATGCCATTAGGGTATCTGTGCTGGTCTCTGAGGTGGTCAGGACACTGCTGGTAATGACACTCAGAGAGAACGAATATATTTTATTAAAAATTGCTTGGTGACTGGGAGTAAATTCATTATCCCAGTCGATTAGCCCAGAAAGAGGGAATAACTGCAAACGAGGTACCAGCAGATGCCTGAGGCAGTTCTGTGTGTGTGTGTGTGTGTGTGTGTGCGCACGCGCGCGCACGTCACAACTCATAAACAGCAGATTTCCATCTTAGATTGCTATCAGTTACCTCGCTGCCACCGTTGGTTATGCTCCGAGTGCAATGTGAAATCTGATTTAATTTTATTTGTCATCATGAAACAATTTCAGTTCCTAAACCTATTTCAACATCAGAGGTGGAATAAAAACTCAAACAGAGTCTCCCTTTTTTGAAAAGCCGCAGAACTCTGAAAACGTCGGATGCGACTTGATTTTACAGTAAGTTCGCATGCAGTTTCAAGTTATAGTAAATAAGTGTTTTTGAAACCGTAAACCTAACCTTAACCCTAAATTAGATTTTGAGTCAAAAATAGTTGCAGTGGAGACAGTGCAAATGAAGACATGATGTTTCCTGGGTTTGAACGCTTTCAGAAGACATCTCTGTGTCTGTGTATTGTCTGTGGTTACCCACTGCCAATGCAGAGACTGACGGACACACACACACACACACACACACACACACACACACACACACACACACACACACACACACACACACACACACACACACACACACACACACACACACACACACACACACACACTCTCACACACACAGGCATACTGTATACAGTACATACATATCCATACAAACACAGAGATTAAACTCATATATATGGACACACGGAGTAACACAAACATACATAACTACACACGTATAAACATTCTCTCTCTCTCTCTCTCTCACTCACTCACTCACTCACTCTCTCACACACACACACACACACACACACACACACACACACACACACACACACACACACACACACACACACACACACACACACACACACACACACACACACACACACACACACACACACACACACACACACACACACACACATCCCATTGCATGCTAAATACATTTTACCATACCTGCCTTAAAGAGGCTTTGTCATACCTGCCTTTCTTAACTGCACTTTAAATTTAACTTTATTTTCTTATTCTTAATTTAGATTTTATTTCAGTACATCTATAATAATAATAATAATTATCATTATAATAATAATAATTATTATTATTAACGTGTTATATTTTATGTGTTTTGTATAAAGTCTTAAATGAACACTGAAAATGTATGTGCACACACAAATACAGTACTGTACATCCACACGCGCACACGCACACACACACACACACACACACACACACACACACACACACACACACACACACACACACACACACACACACACACACAGACACAGAGCACACACAGTGGTCATTCATCAGAGGTACATTTATATCAGGGGGGAAGCAGGCCATCCTCAGCCCATCTCCTTCATCCTCTCGAGCTGCCACAGATACACAGGCCAGAGCCTGTCTCGTCGTAACCCACTACAGCCACTCATCTCCCACCACTTACACCAGCTTCTCTGCCTCTCTACCAGCCTGCCGCTCCCTCACGGCCCGCTCTGTAATCCCTCAAAGAAAAAGGCTTCTCTGGGGCTGCGAGTCTCAACCCGGAGAGAAGTGGAAGTGGGAAGCAGGAGAGATCAGTCAGTTTGATGAATGCCGACACGTCACGGGGAGATTTCTACTTCAGACAAAGTGAACCTGCAGGGTTTTTTTCCCCCTTTTTCTTCCCACGCTGTGCCTCGCGTGTTAAACAGGCGAGAGTTGTACCTGGAAGAGGTATTTTTTCTTTTTCCTCTCAAGATGCAAGGCATGTGAGAAAAGTCTGCTAGTTCATTAAATTGATTTATGTTCTGTACTTCGGCGACTATGACATCTCGGGGTTTTTTGTTTTGCAGACGTTCTCGCGCGACACAGACATTTAGCAAATTTGTGAAAACGTGAAACGTATGGCAATTTTTTTTGCCTTGTTTATTATGTCAATGTGTGAACATTGAAATATTCGAGCAAAACTAACTAATTCAAGCACCAAGTCAGCTCTGTATGCCTCAATGGATTTATAGCATGGGTCTTCAAAGTTTTTCAGGCCAATGACCCCTTAGCTGAGAGAGAGATGAAGCAGGGACCCTTTTCATAGATTTCATAGATAGTTTCATTGTTGTTTGACAGCACTATCATCAGTGTATGTTGCATTCTTGTTAATGTGTATTTCCAGACATTTAACCACCGTCAATACTCGGTAAACTTGACCTTTCACTCTGTACTTGGTCTGCTCTTTTTTCCCCTCTACACCAAACCTCTTTGCCAAAAATAGCCGATCTACAAGCTCACAATGCCTCGCACTGAGCTTGTAGATCTGCTATTTTTGGCTAAAGTTCTCCTCAGAATATGGATTCTAGGGTTCAAGTGGTTCATGGAAAAAAACGTTTTTATCCTGTCACACAAAGATTTGGTGGCCCCCATGTAGTAACTCTGAGGACCCCCTAGGGGTCCCGGACCGTCCTTTGAAGACCCCCTGATTTATGGTCTCGCCGGTGGAGGAAACTCCTTGTCAAGTTTGGTTTGTTTTGTCACGGCATGCGACGCCACGTGAGAACCAGCCATGCATTTACTAACACAGCCAATGCTCAGAGATCCTTATCTTTTAAAACTATACCACCGGGTGCCTAAACGCAGGCACAGTGCATTTGCACGCTTCATTTAGCCCCATCAAAATATCCTCTCTCTGCTCTCGTATGTGTTGCATATACTGTTAGGCCTGCATGTTCGCCCTCCGTGACAGAAGCACACGGCAGACAGCGGAGAGGTGAATAATTTGTAAGCATGACTGTGACAGAGGAGCCAGGAGCCTATGGGGGTTAAGGGACCAGATTGTGCGGGCCTATCAGGTTGCAGTATTGACCTGGGGTCTGGAGAGAGAGAGAAAGAGAGAGAAAGAGAGAAAGAGAGAGAGAGAGAGAGAGAGAGAGAGAGAGAGAGAGAGAGAGAGAGAGAGAGAGAGAGAGAGAGAGGTGAGGACAACTCAACTGATAAGAATGCAAAAGAAAAGCAGGCCAATTGAAATGAATTAATGTGTGTGTGTGTGCGCGCGCGTGTGTGTGTGTGTGTGTGTGTGTGTGTGTGTGTGTGTGTGTGTGTGTGTGTGTGTGTGTGTGTGTGTGTGTGTGTGTGTGTGTGTGTGTGTGTGTGTGTGTGTGTGTGTGTGTGTGTGTGTGTGTGTGTGTGTGTGTGCGTGTGTGTGTGTATTGGTGTATTACCAATACGTGTGAGGGCCAATATATTTATACACTGTATAATATACAAAAGGTAATAATGACATTTATAGTAAGTATTGTAATACGTTTGTGTGTGTGTGTGGGTGTGTGTGCGCGTTTGTGCTATTGTTCACAGGTGTTCTTTGTTATATATGAACACAATGTTATTCAGAAGCATGAAAAAGGACTGAATTGCCATGTCACTGGAGAAAGAAACAGTCATCTCTGACTGTAGTGAAGCAGTTGCATTTTAAAAAACCCACTGAAAGACGAGCTCCGCAAATGGCAGCGGCACTTTACACTCGAGTGTTTGTGCTCGGAGCAGAAATGAAGGCCCAAAACTATTCTCTGATTACCTTCTCCTGTTACCGGCCATAAATCATCCATGATTAAACCCTCAGCGATAGTTCTGCTATATGAAATATATACCTCTTTATATCTGTTATATCTGTCTGTCTTCCCGCTAAAATGGGTCCTTCTCGCCTGGGGAAGCGGAAGCTGAAAGAGGCGGTTGAGCATGAATATGCAACACAG
>NC_137619.1:28792320-28829820 GCF_963280865.1 Gymnoscopelus braueri
TTATTACTTCACTTTCATCTGGGGACCCCCCCAAAAAGAAAAAAATCCTGTGGGGACCCCCCTGGGGGTCCAGATCCACAGGTTGAGAACCACTGCCTTACAGGTCCAATTTGGCAGATTTGTATAGAGCCCACAGAAGTTTACAGTGTGAGACCTGGAACTCACTGAAAATGTGAGTTTGGAGTGAGGATATAATATATAAAAAATGGTGAATACTAAGCCAGTTGTGTGTCTGTGCTGTGACCTTAAATGAGTGGAAAATTCTGAGTGTACCCCCCCCCCACACACACACACACACACACACACACACAAAGGTATTCTCCTATGTTGGACTCAAGTTGTTGGCGGCGTTGGTTACACTATTAGAGGTTCTGTTGAAACAATACGCTCCAAGTGTGAGAGCCATTAATCATCGGCCTGACAAGTGTTCTGGACACTGTTGACAAGTAATGAGCGTTACTTACCCATAATCCATTCTGGCTGCCGCTAGTCCCGAGGACAATTAACAACACCGACGATGGTACGCCATTATCTGTGGTGATTATGTGTCATTACTGAAACTAAGTCAGGACGGGGCTTTGCCTTGTACACAGTTAACAGTACTGACTGTTAATGCACAAAATTGTAAACCTGTAAGGGTCTCTCTCAGAGCTATTGGATCTCTCTCCGAGCTACAAATTGATAAATTGACACTCAGGATTTTACTGGATAGCAGCAAACATACTAAAGTGAACTAACTGAATTGAATTAAAGTTCGGACTGAACATTTATTTCTTGAAATCATATATAAATTCTTGCTTGAATATTTTTTCATGTTGGCCTACACAAATTGCCAAAACAATTCAATTCAATTCAATTCAAAGGGCTTTATTGGCATGAGAAAACATACGTTTACATTGCCAAAACAATGATTAATAATTTCATGAATTTACCATTTGAACTTTGTTTTCCAATTATTAAAATAAATGTCAAACTCTCCCCAGTACAATGTGTTATTTTCAGAGTTTAACATAAATGTGTTTAGAATGTTTCTGTCATACAATTCCTGTATTGTAAAGCCTGCGAGATGAGCAGGCTTGTGTGTGTGTGTGTGTGTGTGTGTGTGTGTGTGTGTGTGTGTGTGTGTGTGTGTGTGTGTGTGTGTGTGTGTGTGTGTGTGTGTGTGTGTGTGTGTGTGTGTGTGTGTGTGTGTGTGTGTGTGTGTGTGTGTGTGTGTGTGTGTGTGTGTGTGTGTGTGTGTGTGTGTGTGTGTGTGTGTGTGTGTGTGTGTGTGTGGTGAGTATTGAGTATTGAGTATTGAGTGAAGGCCACTGCAGTGCAACCCAACACCAATTCTTTGTGTGAGGAGCAGCTTGCTGTAGATGTAGACTGTAAAATCCTCAGTGTTCTTTTAACTCTAAGTGTACGAATGGATCCTTACAGGTCCATTTGGTTCCATTCGTACACTTACAGTAGAGTTAAAAGAACACTGAGGATTTTTACTGTGTAAATGGAATCCTTTGTAACATTGCATTTCTCCTCATTTCAAATGGCCAACATGACGATGAATGTTATTTAAAAAATGATAAGTGAACAATACAATGTAACCACTATTCTAACCCATACTCTTATTGTTAAATGTTGTGGTACTTTGGGTTTTGGAGGGAAGGTTTTATTAGGAGAGTGAAACTAGTATTTCAGTGATACACTGTATGGTTTCAACCATGTTCTAATGCAACGTAAACACTACAATTCAAACCAATAATAATTGATAATAATATATAGATAATAATATTTTTTTCTATTTATAGAACCCCAAGTTACAAAGTGCTTTACTTAATACTGAAGAAATTGCGATTGACGTATTTGATCAAAACCAATACCATTCACCAGTTTAAGGGAGGAAGGACTTTTCACATAATTATTTTCTTCAGCGTCAAATAAAAACTTTGAATGATTAGACGGTTGGAGTATTTGTGTTGTGTGTGTGTGTGTGTGTGTGTGTGTCTGTGTGTGTGTGTGCGCGCGCGCGCGCGTGCGTGCGTGCGTGCGTGCGCGCGCACGCACGCACCCTCACACACGTGTTTGGTCCCACTAGAGACATGATAATTGTTTGTTGTGATATTGTAATGAAGCCCCCAGGCCCTCTTAAGCTAATCAGACCCTTCCTCCCTCTACCCCCCCCCCCCCTTTCCATCTCCCTCACTGTTTTTTTCCCCAACCAACCCACCATTCTCTCTCTCTCTCTCTCTCTCTCTCTCTCTCTCTCTCTCTCTCTCTCTCTCTCTCTCTCTCTCTCTCTCAGAAACAGGAGATGGTGCTGTAAGGTATACAACAATTAAACGTGAACTGAAATGATCCCAGTTATTCATCTATTCGGTGCACAAACATTTTCAAAAAGGACATGCAGTAAATCCTTAATTTAACTGAGTGTATCCTACAGATTATAAATGGATGACTTATCACTGACTGTGCATGGACCAAAGTTTTTATTTTTCTTGGTCAAGTATGACAATAGTAGCCTGGTAAACCCTCCCAGTCACAAATTCAATTTCATTTAGAAGATGAAATTGAATTCCGCGTCCGGGAGGGTTTACCAGGCTATGACAATAGTGCAGTGTCCTTAACTCTACATATTTTGTTCTGTAGGTTCCTTGAGGCCAGCGGTTTAAATGTGATCTATTTTTGCCAATGGTTATTACACAGCTAAATACTATAGGCCGCTTCCTTTTTTCCCTCTACACCAATGCTCTGCCAAAAATAGCCAAACTACATGCTCACAAGGCATCACATTGTGATGCGTTGTGAGTTTGAGGGTCTGCTATTTTCACTGAATGTTCACCCCAGAATAGGGACGCTATATGTTCATACTGTTAAGCCCTATTTTGTACTTCAGCTATTCTAAAATCGCAGATCTACAAGCTGACAACGTGTCACGATGCGACACGTTGTGAGCATGTAGATCTGCTATTTTAGAAAAAGTTTGGCAAATGTTGAAAAATTTTAGTAGCTACTTTTACTTTGCTACTTGAAGTATATGTTAATGCCAATACTTTTGTACTTTTCCTCAAGTACATCTTTGAATACGATATACTTTTACTTGTAACAGAGTATTTCTACATTGCGGTATAGCTACTTTTACTTAAGTAAAAGTTCTTCCACACCTGAATTTGACAAAATGTGCTGGCTAGTACATCAGCATGTCTTCAGTAATACAGACGGACACCAAGGTTACCTTGGATTTAAGACAGAAACACACAGCCACGGTGATGAAACAATTTGTATTCCGCACAACTTTTAATGACTTTACAAAATCCCCCCACCCTTGAATATTGGCTCTCAGACAGTTGCCAAATGGAGACGGTATTAAAGTGGACATTTATGGCCGGCATCGAATGACAAAGCTTGGCTGTGGAAGACACACTGTAACACCCACAGCGGTCCGGACAGCGTGTCCGTCCAGCTACCTCCTGTTGCTGTCCGGAAGCCACTTCCTGTACGCGGTTCTAGAGGCATCTCTGGCATGCGCTGTGTGTCCATCTGCTCTGTGTGTGTGTGTGTGTGTGTGTGTGTGTGTGTGTGTGTGTGTGTGTGTGTGTGTGTGTGTGTGTGTGTGTGTGTGTGTGTGTGTGTGTGTGTGTGTGTGTGTGTGTGTGTGTGTGTGTGTGTGTGTGTGTGTGGGGTGCATCATGGACACATTAAATTACACATCTGCCATGAGACACATGTCTGCTTTCAGTCCCTCACTAACTCACTGACTCACTCAATCACACACATACATACACACACACACACACACACACACACACACACACACACACACACACACACACACACAAGCACAGGCACGCACACGCACAAACACATACATGCACACACGCACACACACACACAAATACGCACATGCATGCACACACGTTTATAAAACTGGTTTTCTTGTATTTTCTTTTCACAAAGAAATTGTTCAATAAGACAAAGGATCTATAAATGTTAGTTATATAACTACAAAGGGTAAGTAGCAATAATGTATTAATGGCTCATGATGAAATAACGGTTCATGATGCAATGACCTAAATGTAATAAAGGCTCATAATGTAATAAAAGCTCATGTTATAACAAGCTCATAATGTAATAAAATCATGAGTGCATAATGTAATAACGGATTTTTGCATTATGTAATAATGTAATGTAATGTGAGACCCTTACGTAGCAGCTCATAATGTAATAACAGTTCATAATGTACAGTAATAGCGGCTCATATTGTTGAGAAAAGTGTTGCTTCGTAATAATCAATGTCAGTATCATGTCAGTATATGTCAGATCATGTCAGTATCATGTCAGTAATGATACTGACATATACTGACATGATACTAAAAAGTCAGTATCATGTCAGTATCATGGTTAGAAACGCTGTTTGAAATGCTGAGGAAGGCCGACGTGCTGAAACGCGTTTCTCTGGATAGACTGCTGCTGCTGTGAACCTACTGTATTATAAAATAAATTAAAAATATAACTGAAGAGAGCGTGGATAATCCTTTCATTGTATATGTCATTAAGAATCTGCACCCAGTTAAACTATTAGAGACTATTCCTCAAGACTCCCCTTGAGTAGAAAACGCCTTCTCCTGATGGTATTGATCCGGTTAGAGAGTTGCCTAGTATCATGGTCAGTATCATGGTCAGTATCATGTCAGTATCATGATCAGAATCATGGTCAGTATCATGGTCAGTATCATGGTCAGTATCATATCAGTATCATGGTCAGTATCATGGTCAGTATCATGTCAGTATCATGTCAGTATCATGGTCAGTATCATGGTCAGTATCATGGTCACGGTCAGTATCAAGATCAGAATCATGGTCAGTATCATGGTCAGTATCATGTAGGTATCATGGTCAGAATCATGGTCAGTATCATGGTCAGTATCATGTCAGTATCATGGGCAGTATCATGTCAGAATCATGGTCAGTATCATGGTCAGTATCATGTCAGTATCATGGTCAGAATCATGGTCAGTATCATGGTCAGTATCATGTCAGTATCATGGTCAGTATCATGTCAGTATCATGGTCAGAATCATGGTCAGTATCATGGTCAGTATCAAGGTCAGTATCATGGTCAGTATTCAAGATCAGAATCATGGTCAGTATCATGGTCAGTATCAAGATCAGAATCATGGTCAGTATCATGGTCAGTATCATGTCAGTATCATGGTCAGAATCATGGTCAGTATCATGGTCAGTATCAAGATCAGAATCATGGTCAGTATCATGGTCAGTATCAAGATCAGAATAATGGTCAGTATCATGATCAGAATCATGGTCAGTATCATGGTCAGTATCATGTCATTTAAAAAAAAATACTATTATGACTGATGCTGTTGCAATGTCAAAGCCGAATAAAAATAAGTCTTACCTGCATGTACCTGTAGACTACACAGGACACCTTGAACCTTGAACCGAGTATTGTCAGTGGACTCATCCACAAATAAGGAGATGTCCATCTTTATTCCATCACAAAATCATTGTGGTAACATCTCATAGATAAAACAAATACAATATCATGAGAAGTATAATTTCCCTAAGTCCATGCAGAGATAGTTGGGAACGGATCCGGTTCGGAGACCAGAACTAGAGAATAACTGGTCAAGTTGTTAGAACTTTGTTTCACCAGCGATGAAATTCATTGATGAAATCCAGATCTCTATCTGCTATTTTTTTTAATGTTTGAAAAACCTTTGACTATTTTTGCCTAAATGTAATGACATGCCCAAAATAGGGGCACCAGGTTCCAACCCTCCTGTTTCTGGCCACTGACTCATTCTGCTGAGAAGAAAAAAAAGGTTTTCTCACATAGAATGCAGGGAAAGTTGTATAATAACACAGTTTGGTGTAAATTAAGTCAAAATGAGGGTCTGGTTCTCTGGTGGTGGTGTGTGTGTGTGTGTGTGTGTGTGTGTGTGTGTGTGTGTGTGTGTGTGTGTGTGTGTGTGTGTGTGTGTGTGTGTGTGTGTGTGTGTGTGTGTGTGTGTGTGTGTGTGTGTTTGTTTGGGTGGGTGGCCTCTAGGCGTGGTGAGCAGCCATTAATTAGGTCTAAATAGAGCTCAGGTGTGAAATAGACTCCAGGTGTGGGTTTGGTTCAGTTCAGATGGAACTCCAGCAGCTCTCCACACTTGCAAACAGGTAACTGAACATTATTATTAACCACCAACTTTTAACAGCTTTGTTTACAAGAATTCAGTTTGGGGAACTAGTCTGTGAATTAATGACATTAAAATGGACACAATGAGGCATTATATTTTATAACAGAATGAAGGAAACTCTTTCAAACTACACTCTGTTCCAATGGCTCATAGTGTCATCTAAACCAATGGTTCTTAAACGTTTACATTTCAACTCTGACCGTACAACTGGAACCAAATGGACCTGTTAGGGCCGGGTCCATTTGGTTCCTTTTAGACCAGTGCACCAATTCAAGGGTCTATTTTAGAGTGTACAAATTGTAACCAAATGAACCCTTACCGGTCTAAAGGTCATTACACACCGGCGATTATGCGAATATAATAAACGCAAAATTCGGACTCGCTCCGAATAAGTAAAAGGCTATTTTTCGCTCCGAAACTGATGTGGAAGCTTGCATTGACTTTATTAGGTGTTTTTTTTTAAACGTATTATTCGCATGAAAAAAATCGCCCCTGGTGTGTAAGGACCTTAACTGTGGTTACAATTTGTACACTCTCAGAGTTAGACCGGTAAGTGTCCATTTGGTTACATTTGGGGGGTAATTAGAAGTGTGGGTGGGGCTGACAAAGCTACATCCACAAGGGCCCATAAACGTTTTCCTAAATGTGACCATGTAGGCCTACACAACTAGACAGTGGTGTAAAGTAACTAAGTACATTTACTCTTATCTACTTAAAGAGGTGGTGCCATGGTTTTGCACTTTTTCTGTTTTTCATGTGTCTATGAGGTTGATAGAACTTCATTAAGCCCTCTGGTGGTGTTTTTATGGTGTTTTATGTCTTCTCTGACTATTTTGAGTTTCTACCTGGAGGCTGAAACCTTGAGGGTCAAACGTGCCAATAGAAAAACAGCGCTTTAGTGACATAGTAAAATTATACCCTCCCCCTCATTATCATAACACAACAGGTGTGGGCATGAGGAGGAGGGACTAGGACAGGTGGGTGGTACTAAGGTGGTGGAGGAGGTGCTAAGGTGAGAACCAGGTATACTTAATGAACTGGAGGCGTGTCCACATAAAACATAATTTTAACAATTTCTGTACACTTTTTTGAAAAAAATCTTCCTCCTAGTATAACCATAATACCTGATGATTATGTTTTAGGGGGGGAAAAAATCACTGTAAATCACGGCACCCCGTCTTTAAGTACAACTTTGACATGTAGTGTAGAGCTTGTAGATCTGCTATTCTCAAAAGATCTTTAGACATTTTACATTTTGAAACCTTGTGAAATGGGACATTTTGCATAGTGAGTACTTTAAGTACATTTTGCTACCAATACTTTTGTACTTTTACTCAAGTACGTTTTGAATTCCAGACTTGATACTTTTACTTAAGTAAAACAAATAGTACTTTTTCCACCACTGCTGGTAAGGGTCCATTTGGTTACATTTGGGGGGTAATTAGAAATGTGGGTGGGGTACATCTAAAAGGGCCCATACATTTTTCCTATATGTGACCATGAATAACTGAACACTTTTTTCTTTGTCTTTTCAGGATAAAAGTCAAAGAAGAAAAGTCACGTGAAGAAGACCTAAGGTAGGAAGGAACTCTATTCAGTGAAGAGCTGCTTCTCTGCAGTGAAGATTGGTGTTCAAGGTAGGAACCATGTTTTTTTTCCTTTTTGCTAAACTCCACACAAAACAAAGGCACAGGCATGGAGCTCCTGGTTTACTGGGATGGGGTTCAATTCCCCACTGTGCCCTGCTCATTGTGTTGGCATTTATATTTGAACTCTCACATTGAATAGTTACATGTATTATACAGGCATCAGCCTCTAGTATGTATCACAATGTAGAGCTTTAACTTATCTAAAAAAAACGTCTCTTTAAATATTACTTAAATCTTAATGTATATGAAGAGAGACCCTGTATCCAGGTGTATACTTCTCAGCTTTGTGCATAATGGGTTATTTGAAAAGTGCTAAATAATACTTTTTGGTTAAATCCCCCCCCTTAAGTTAAAGCTCTATATGCAGGATTTCCGATGTAATCATTATTATGATCTTGTAGAGAAGCAAACAACAGACTGTGACCGACTGCAGTGGTTGAGCCATGAACCTGTAACCTTCGGCTCACCAGGCAGTCACACTAACCATTCACCTACTCTTGGAATCTGTGGTGCTAAAACATTCTTGTCAAGGACCCCCCAAATTGACCTGTATTTGGCAGTGGACCTCAATGTGAAAAGATGTAGTGTCAGGGCCCCCCATGAAAAATATTTATATTTAAAACTTAAAAAGAATATATATATTTATTCCAAATTTCTTTATTTTCACACAATGTCAGGGTTAAGAATCGAACTCACAACGTACTGTTTCTCAGGCAGGCTTTTAATCCAATGGGCCACTGAGCCGTGTTAAGGATTGAAGGCCAATTAGATAATGACAGAAAAGCCAAAGGATTGTTTCCATTGGGGTTCATTGCACATGCAAACATCTAGACACAGCACAACAAACCATAGACAAAACAATATGCTGTAAAGATCTTTTTTTTTTCCTCAATCAAGAATAAAGACCTTATCATAGCAAGGTTCAAATCCCACTCATTCTTTACCCCGAAACTTTCCTTTAAAGACTGAGTACCAGAAGAACTAGTCTAAAGCCGCTCGGAAAGCAGTGAGGGTTGGCCGGTACCGGTGGCGCAGCGGTCTAGTCAGAGGCTAGAGGTAGGATACCTTGTAAGTTGTTGCTCACGCATCAGCACTTGGTTCAAATCCGGTGTCGGGTACTGAAATATAACCCATCGATGCGCGAGCAGTGGGCACTGGGAGGGCCGTCCCCTCCCTGTGGTTTCCAGACAATAAAGCGGAGGGGTTATAGAAAAAATCAAAACGGACGGCTGAAATATTACTGAAAGATTGACCCGAGAGGTGGGGAGGGAGGAAGGGGTGGAGCTAGAGGGAGGAAAGGGTGGAGCCAGAGAGAGAGGAAGGGGTGGCTCTAGAGAGAGGAAGGGGTGGAGCGAAGGGGTGGAGCTAAATGGGCGGAGCCAGAGAGAGGAAGGGGTGGAGCTAAAAAGAGGAAGGGGTGGCGATAGAGGGGAGGAGCTTGAGAGAAGAAGGGGTGGAGCTAGAGGGGTGTAATAGAAGATATATGAATGATAACTATCACTATATGATAGTTATGACAACTAATACAATATGATAGTTATGATAACTATTGCAAAATGATTATATATGATAGTTATGATAACTATCGCATTATATATTATCACTATATGATAGTTATGATTACATATGATGGTTATGATTACATTATTATCTATGATAGTTATGATAACTATTACAATATCATAGATGAAAGATAATATCAGTAGGACACTGTAGGGAATTGAACCCCATCCTGGTAAACCAGGAGTTCCATACCAGTGTCTTTGAAGTTGTGAGTGTTTGTGTTTTCTAAATACACCTAAAAGCAGTGGTGGAAAAAGTACTTAAATTCTTTACTTAGTACTCACATTTCTTACTTAAGTAAAAGTATCAATACTGCAATGTAGAGATACTCTGTTACAAGTAAAAGTCCGGAATTCAAAATTTACTCGGGTAAAAGTACAAAAGTATTTTCATCAAAATGTACTTAAAGTACCAAAAGTAGAAGTACTAGTTATGCAGAATAACCGTCTAACATGTGTAAAAGGCTTTTGAAAATAGCAGATCTACAAGCTCACAACACGTCGCCATGTGACGTTTTGTGAGCTTGTAGATCTGCTATTTTCAAATAGGCAAAGTTTATATAGGGCTGAAGTGGTTAATATATGTTTTGTAATAATAATCAAAATCTACAGTAACTAGTAACTATAATTTTCAAATAATTGTAGTGGAGTAAAAGTTCAATATTTGTATATGAGATGGTGTGGAGTAGAAGTAAAAGAAAAATGGAATTACTCAAGAGAAGTAAAACATCCTCAAAATTGTACTTAAGTACAGTACTTGAGTACATGTACTTAGTTACTGTCCACCTCTACTGCAATAGGGTGACCCTAGGGTGTTCATAATGGTGTACATAATGATGCATCACTTAGCCCTGTCTGTATCAAGACCTTGTGTTGTGTGGTCCCAGAACACCGCAAGTGTCGTGGATTTGGACTCTTTGGTCTGACCTTTGTGACCCCTGACCTCCAGGGATCAAGGGTCACAGAGGCACGCAAGCCTCCACGCCACGACAAGGCAGAGTCCATGTGGAGGGAGATTTTTTATTTAACCAATTTTTAACCATTATCTTATACTTTGGCTATTCAAAAATAGCAGATCTACAAGCTCATAGCGCGGCACCGAGTGCCACGCTATGAGCTTGTGGATCTGCCCTTTTTTTTAAAAATTATGAACATTTTTGCAAATCTTATTTGAAAGTGAACTAGTAGTAACTAAAATCTTCGCTTCTGGGGGGATTCTACAAACAGTTTTTGAACGGAGAATCCTGTTCCAACACACAGGTTTAAAAGAATGTGGTTTAGCCACACCCCCTATATATATGAAGAGAAGTGCACGCCCCCAATTCAACCAGAGAGAGAGAGAGAGAGAGACACACAGGGAGTTGTGTCCCCTGTGTCCCATGGCGCAGCCATGGGACCACGCAAAAAAACTACGAGCAGCAGCAGAGAGAGAGACACGCAATTTGTTCCGTATTTTCATAAACATCCCCCCTGTTCATCAACACTGAATTTAACAGTAATGAACAAAATAAAACAAAGGGGGAAGGCCAGTAAGTTTGTCGTAGGACCCAGGTTGGACCTCCTGCGCCATTATGTTCAGTCTAAGCTCTCTGCTCAGTGTGCTTCTGGTCGCACTGTCGTGGAAACGGTAAACGGAAGACTCGCCCCAAAATACGTCACCCCCATTTCTTTTGCAGACAAGTGGTACATGGAAAACTGCAGCATTTTTTGGACAATCAGGAAATTGATAAAAATGAATTTGAGTTTATGAAAGTCAAATACCCTGTCACCCCAGTCATTTACACACTGCCCAAAATACACAAACAATTGGAGTCGCCTCTAGGCAGGCCCATTGTGTCCTCAATAGGGTCTCTAACAAAGAACATCTCCACATATGTGGATTCCTTTTTAAAACCACATGTCACTTCCCTCCCAGCCTATGTAAGAGACTCAATGGACATGATTAACACCCTGAAAAAAATGGGGGATATTGAAGGAGAAGTGATCATGGCCACTTTGGATGTGGAGAGCTTATACACCTGTATACCACACACAGGGGGACTGGAAGCGCTCACCTATTATTTGGACAAACGTGAGGGACACACTTCTCGAGTTTGACCCGATGAAGAGCCTTGGCTCGAAACGTTGTCAATACATTTACTTTGGAGCAGATGAGTGTGCAGGTTTATTCTTTTTCTTCATGTTACTTTCCAACCCAGCACCTCAACCAAGTGATGTGCGTATTATATTAGTTGTCATAGTATCATGTCAGGATCACAACATAAATTAACAAAATAACACATTAATTATTTGCAAATGAATAATTTAACTTCAGCTCTCACTATACTATAAATAATCCTTATTAACCTTTTAATATATTCCCCTTTTTAGTAATTATTTATTTAATATGTAAATTATAACCATCCAGGTACTTGTAACTACAACAAACCATTAGTGTCTTAAGCAACTCAAACCAAATGGTTTTCATGCCACAAAATAAGCAAAAAATAGGCCCTTTAATGTTTCATAATGCTGCTGCCTCACTAACCAAGGCTAGCTAGCTAGCTTAGTGATTAGCATCTTGTTTAGCATTAAACCTCTTCATAAACATCACTTCAACGATACAGTGTTGCACTAAAGTACGTTTAGCACAACATTCTCATTCCCTGGTTGTTTTGTATCAAGTATCTGGACTCAAACAAGCATATAAAGTATGTTATGACATAGTTAGCATTAGCAAAAAACACAACAACAACACTAAACTTGACTGAATTCTCTTTGGTCGGGACTCCAATAAGAGAATGGCTCATTAGCTCTGATGTATTATGGAAATAATCGACACTAAATGATTATTCTGTGTTTTCATACCAGTAGTTGTTCACAGCTTGTTCTCAGCAACTAAAACAACCTGGAAGTGAAGCTTACAGAACAGGAAGCAGTTCCTGAATATATAGTGTATAAGTGTATTGCGCCCTCCAGTGGGAACATTCAACTACACCTGTTTTGAGTGCGTGGGGATCTCATTTTAAACTACAAAAAGTGCTCCTCGGAGCACAGGTCTCCGCCAGGTCAAGGAGGTTATTGTGGCCTCCTGGTGGCGCTATAATAGGCCAATGTGAAAAGGGTGCAATTTCTTTCTTAGGCTTTTCACGGCAATCGGACACTGCATTCATGATGTGAGGCATTTTGTTCCAAAAATGTGTTTTGCTAAATTATACCTGCTGGTGGCGCTATAACAGGCCAAGGTTAAAAGGGTGGCATTTGTTCCTCAACATAGTGTGAATGTGCGTGCAAAGTTTGACCACAATCGGATGCTGCGTTCATGATTTGCGGCATTTTGTTCAAAACAATCTTAGCCAATCAGGACAGAATATGAAAAATCAGACAAATCCGTCTTGATCACATGACTATAGAGATCATGTGTACCGATTTGCGTAAAATTTGGATAAAATGGGAAGGAGTAATATTTAAATAATAGTTTTACATAAGTTGGCCTCCTGGTGGCGCTGTAAAAGGCAAATGTGAAAAATGCAGGGCAAAGGTTTTTCCTGGACCGCATACAGAGTTTTACACAGATCGGTGCAGTTGTAGGTAAAAACACAAATCGGCCTGTTATAGCGCCACCATGAGGCTGATTTGAAAACATTCAAGTGGTATTTCTTCCTCGGCATAGTGGGAATGTGCGTGCAAAATGTCATGCTGTGTTCATGATTTGAGGCATTTTGTTCAAAATGGAGCACTCCTGCAAACTTTAGAAGCCATTTTTAGCCAATCAGGATGGAATATGAAAAATCTGAAAGACCGTTTCGTTTTATGACTATAGAGATACTGTGTACCGATTTGTGTGATGTTTGGACAACATCTGTAGGAGTACTGTCAAGAAATGTGTTTTGCACAAATCGGCCTCCTGGTGGCGCTATAACAGGCCCATGTGAAAAATTTGGGGCAGAGGTTCTGCTCTGGCATCCAGGGAGTGTGTGTGCACAGTTTCGCTGCGAGCAAGCCAACAGTGCCAGAGATTAGCTGTACACAGACAAAAGACAAAATGACACACACACACACACACACACACGGACGGACGGACGGACGGACGGACAAGGGGTAAAACATACTCTCTCGCCATGCCTTTCGGCCTGGCGGAGACAATAAGCCATTGTGTTTTATGAGTGATCCAGTTTAGAGGACCTTGTATTGTGAATTGTACTTCCGAATTGTACTTCCATGTACTGTTTCCATGTCTTTCTAAATACAGTACTTCAATCACATTTCTAGTAGCCCTATGACTCATAGGGTTACACACAGACTAACATACACATAGCAATGATTACTCCCCATACCACTTTGATTCTGGTACACTCATTGATTGATTAATTTGATTGACTACTTTATTTAGAAGTTTGCAGAAAAAACCCACATGAAAGTACAGTTGAAATAATAAAAGGTCAACAAAAAAAAAGCCTGCCATTGGCTTGTTTCAATTGGGGTCCTTTTGTACTCAATTCATAGTGACTCAAACTCCCAAATTCCACCAGCATACTGGAAATTACATGTACTCTGTTAGAAATGTCATGGGGGGGGACCCCCCAGACCTCCCGCTTGGGGGCATGGTCAGTATGACCCCCACCCCCCTAGAAAAAAAATCTCCTGTTTTCTGACAGTCTGAGGTTGGCAGGTATGGTGTGTGTGTGTGTGTGTGTGTGTGTGTGTGTGTGTGTGTGTGTGTGTGTGTGACTGTGTGTGTGTGTGTGTGTGTGTGTGTGTGTGTGTGTGTGTGTGTGTGTGTTGTGTGTGTGTGTGTGTGTGTTGGTCCCATGCATGATGATGATGACCGTGATGATGGTGATGATGATTGGTTAATTGCAGGCAGCTTGTAAGTGCAGCAGAGTGTGTGTGTGTGTGTGTGTGTGTGTGTGTGTGCATGCGCGCGTGTGCACGCTTTGTGAAGTGTGTGCTTGTGCATGCATGTGTTTTTCCTCCAGCATATGTGTAGTGCTTTAGAGTGTGTGCGTGCGTGCGTGCGTGCGCGCGCGCGCGCGAGAGAGAGAGAGAGAGAGGTGTGATCTGGAGAGTGTCCCCGTGGCCAGTGAGGGATGTAAGTAATTACCAATTCTCAAAACACTACTTTGCTCTAGTTAAACATATTACACGGCTCTCACAGGCACCCTGGACACTCCCCTGAAAACACAACCTGCAGTACACACACATGCATGCACGCACGCACGCACACACACGCACACACATTGACAGATTTCCTTTGCAATGTCCAACCCACTGTTTTCTTCCTGTGTGTGTCAACAGGTGAAGAGTGTGAGGGACACGTGTTTTGTTTCAAACAGCTGTTTGGAGAGCAAGTTCTGATGAAACCTGCTACTGTCTGACAGTCGGGACATGCATGCACCAATGCACGCACAGTGGTGCCTACTCACATGTTTTACTTAAGTAAAAGTATCAATACGGCAATGTACAAGTAAAAAGTATGGTAATTAAAATTTACTTGAGTAGAAATACAAAAGTATTGGCATCAAAATATACTTAAAGTACCAAAAGTACTCATTATGCAAAATGTCCCATTTCACAAGTCTTCAGGATGTATAAAAAATCTTTTGAAAATAGGCGACCTACAAGCTCACAACGCATCGCATTGCGACGCGTTGTGAGCTTATAGATCTGCTATTTTCAAATAGCCGAAGTATATAGGGATAAAGTGGTTAATGCATGGTTTGTAATAATAATAAAAATGTACAAAGTAACTGGTAACTAAAGTTTTCAAATAATTGTAGTGGAGTAAAAAGTGCAATATTTGCATTTGAGATGTAATGGAGTAGAAGTAAAAGTACTGAAAATGTAAAATACTCCAAACAATACTTAAACAAAAGGTTGGGGGTTCAAGTCCAGTACGGAATGTTTTCTGTCTTTCACTGTCCGCCTAAATTCTAAAAGGTTAAGTATTTCATTCCCGGTCACGTTTGCTGTGCCAGCGTGGCGCAAGCAAAAAGTCGGGGGTTTATAAACCGAAGGTTCCAAGTTCAAAACTCACAAGCAACTCAATAAATCAACTAGAATTGCTGTCAAAACAAACTAAAAAACAAACAAAAAACATGTTCAAAAGTGACGCAAACACATCAGCTATCAAACTTATCAAGGGAAACATTTAAGTTCTTAAGAGTTTAATGCTTCAATAAAATGGTATTAACTCAAATATGTCAAACAATACTTAGTAAAAAAAACAAAAAACACTTTGCCTAATATGCAAATTTATGAAACCCCTCCCTCTGGAGGTGTGTAATATGCAAACGTATTAAGCTCCTCCCTTTGGAGGTGGACTCACTCCATGCTCCACCCTCTCCTACCAGAGGTCAAAGAGAGCGTGAGGAGGAGAAGTCCGCTGCCTCCATGTCAACTTACAAGACCAAAAATAAAGATTCACCAGGATCAAGATCCAAACCCCAAACCTTTGGATTGAGGAACCTCACCTTTAGCCTTGCACCAGCAGGCCTTACACGTTATTGAGATTTTGGGTTTTCGACTTTAGGTTGAAGGGTGAGGTGGCAGGTCAAAAGATGAACATATTCAGCAAACACCTCTCCCCCTGACAGAATGACTGAATCTACAGATATGCCCACTGATGATCAGGGTTCATTATGACAACTGAGATACAGTATAGGTTGTTTAAAACCATCTGTTGGGACATTTTTACTCTGCACCCACATTTACTCATTCACTGAGGGCAAACAGAGAGATGTTTAGTTAGCCTTTAGTAATGTCATTACATTTCATACCCGTTGTCATCTCTGCAGTCATTTCTTAGTTTCAGATTACCAAAACTACAGCGCTTTTAATTAACCAGAAATGTACAAAAAACATCATTTTAACATCTACTCAGGCTTTTGTGAGCACCCCAGACAGTTTTTATACAAACCCATTGTAACTTCAAACTCCATTTTAACCATGATAGATTCATTAAAAACACCGTCCTTGGTTCTGTGACTCATACTGCCCTCCTAATATGTGAGGGGCCATGTTTTTTTTTTATTTTATTTTATGATTGCTTTTTTTTTTTTCATTTTCCCAAACAATTCTAAAAAAGTTATTGAAAAAACATGGCCCCCCACTCATTAGGACAATATCAGGCACCAGAATCAAGGATGGGTGTTTCAGATGAATCCATCATGATTAAAATGGTTTTAAGTTACAATGGGTTTGTATAGGAAGGGGGCGTGTCTGAAAATGAATATGAAGTATCTAAATACTGAATCAAGCAACTTAAAGAGGTGGTGCCATGTTTTTGCACTTTTTCTGTTTTTCATGTGTCTATGAGGTTGATAGAACTTCATTAAGGCCCCTGCTGGTGGTTTTATGGTGTTTCATGACTTCTCTGACTATTTGGAGTTTTTTCCTGGAGGCTGAAACCTTGAGAGTCAAACGTGCCAATCCAAAAACAGCGACATACTGACGTAACAATGCCCATACCCACCCACCGCACCTCCCCTCATTATCATTGTCATTTATACTACAACCTTTTGTGGGCGGAGCTGCCTCAAACACACGTGTGTGACCATGCCAGGTTGTTATGTGCCTAACTTCTACGTGACAGCTATCAAACAGTCGTTTCACACTTTGCCCATTGACACGGACAAACGTGATCAATGGCTTAATTTAATTTATAAAGACAGGATTATTCCCTCAGCCCCCTCTACCAGGCTTCGGGTGTGTAGTTCCCATTTTGTTGATGACTGCTTCACCAATTTAGTGCAAGTCAATATGGGATTTGCAAACAGGAAAGTACTGAAGCCAGGTTATATTCCAACGATTTATCCTGGAGACACAGAAAGCAGCACCGCAGGAGCGTTACCGGTAAATTAAAACATCCGCCAGCCCCAATAAAATGATTTAGGAGCATGAATCGGTTTGACATAGCCTTGTGTCTGTGACCTCCCCCACCGTTTAGTTGTGGGATTTAGTTCAGCGTCAATAAGATCGCTTCAGAACATCGTATGGAAAATGTAACGGTAGTCGCGGTAACCTACAGTCGTCTGTTGTTACGACGGTGTGAAGAAATTAATGGATGGGTTGAAACAACCTTTTAAACCGGGGTTTTGTGCCGGTCTGCGACTCTGCGTTGAATTCAACGTGCAGAGACAGTGCTGGTCGTGAACGCGCATCGCCGTTTAACATGGCGTAGAGTTAGATCAGGGACGAGCCTCCATGTTAATTCAACGCAGGCTGCCATCAAACTAAGGTTTTAAACGGTTGTTTGAGCCCAGCGATGCGTTGTTTCACGCCGTCGGAACAACAGACATATGTAGATTACGGCGCCTAGCTTTAGATTTTTCATACGATGTTCAGAAGGTAAAACATTTACATTAAATCGGCAGAACATACCGACGCGGGCGGGACCAACTCGAGTCATACAGTCTCAGCCAACGTTAGGGTCGCTAGAGCTAGTTCAGTTGGATTAGATACATAGCGTGATTGTTTGTCAATATAATAAAAAAGAGACGAATTATCTGTGCCTCTGCAAACAGAAGTGTATTATCAAGGTGGAAATGGCTCTGAATACATTATGAGAGCATCTAGTTAGACGTTATATATGCCTACTGTAATATACTGTAGCTTATATTTCCATTTTCTAGTAAGGGGATGTATGGAAAGAATACATAGCCCATTTAAATGGGAATGTCAGGTTGAAGGAATACAAATGCATTGTAATGATAGTAAAATGTGTGCAGTGATGCTATAAATAATGTCACTGATGTAATGAATACCATAGTCATTGTAAGATAAAGTTCTACTTGGATCACAGGATATTGAACATCACCACATCTGTAAAAATGTTTGACAACTGATGGTTCTGTTGAAAGGACAACTTTAGTTTTTTACAACCAAGGTTTATGTTTTAGATTGTAATTAAAGTAAATAAAAGATGAGTGTTAAAATGTTTTAAGACTGCTTTCTATAGTTTTAGCAATTTTTGCGATCTTTTTTACAGTGGGCGGAGGCATTCTATCCGGTGGCTAAACATGTATTTTTTTACACAATAACCCGGCGTTTTCTTTATTATTATTTACAGTAGCTCTTCTAGCCCCCAATAACTCACATCTGGCCATCAAATAATTTACTTTAATTACAAGCTAAAATATAAACCTTGGTTGTAAAAAAAAACAAAGTTGTCCTTTTAAGCCTTATTTATCCGTTGCACACATGAGCATTTGGGATTTGAGCAAAGGGTTGATGAGGCTTTCCGGTTATGGAGTAGTTCTTCTTCTTCCTCCTCATCTTCATCTGAACCAGATTCAGGTTCAAACATATATGGCTGTATTTGTCCAATTTGTCCTCCTGCCATTTTGTAAACAAATGGGCAGAACCATGGGCAGTCCTTTAGTGATAAGGGGGAAGGACTAGGACAGGTGGGTGGTCTTGTAGGAGGAGGCGGAGGGACTGGATTAGATGGGTGGTGCTAAGTGAAACCAGGTATACTTAATGAACTGGTGGGTGTGTCTACATAAAAACAACATTTTAACACTTACTGGACACTTTTTTTTTTGAAAAAAATCCTTACATAATAATAATACCTTATGATCAGGTTTTAGGGTTGAAAAATATCATGGCACTCCATCTTTAAAACTGTCTAGGGTGCTCACAAAAGCCTGAGATGTTAAAATGACCCCAAACATGTTCGAAAGTGAAATATCCCTTTAAGTTTGAGAAAATACCAGTGTACACTCATGGAAGAATATCAAATTAATGATCAACTAGAAAAAGTGCTCCTCGGAGCACAGGTCTCCGCCAGGTCTGGTAGGTTAGGTTATTGTGGCCTCCTGGTAGCGCTATAATAGGCCAATGTGAAAAGGGTGCCATTTGTGTTTAGTGCCTCAATTAGGATGGAATATGGAAAATTGGAAAGATCCGTGTTGATCACATGACTAAATAGATACTGTGTACCGATTTGCGTGATGTTTGGACAAAATTTGTAGGAGTAATATCATTTGTTTTGTGCAAAAATCGGCCTCCTGGTGGCTCTATAACAGGCCAATCCGAAAAAGGTTGCAATTTGGCATCCAGGGAGTGTGTTTGCTCAGTTTTGCAGAGACCGGGCCTGTTCACAGACATTGATCATTGAAAAGTTACCGTCACATCTGTGTCTAAATTAAATTAACTTTTTTTTTTTCTCCACATTTGCTTTTGTGGCAAAAATGTGACATAGGTGCGTGAAGGACGTGTCCCCACTATCTTGAAAATAACTTGAATTGTCCCCTACATTAGACCCTCTGAAATCGAATTTATCACCTGTGTTGTATACAGTATAATTTACTAATCTGCAGTGAGTCAACCCCACGTGAGTCAAAGTATAGATACTCCTGGTCAAATATTACTCAACAACAAGTGAAAGTTTGTTGCTCTGTCAAATTTGCACTTGAGTTTAAAGTACTTGCCTTTAAAAATGCTTAGGTATGCAAAAGTACAAATTACAAAGTAAATTTTCCTTTTTCAATATTACAAGACACAAAGTACAGCTGTAGTGGTCAAAACTTTCTTTTTATTTCATTTTATTACACAATAACAAGTTTTTCGAAACACGGTCTTCTCTCCTAAGCCTGACAAACAAAATCTGCTAATTCCCCCCCCCCCCTTTTTTTAAGAATAGAAAAGAAAAAAGATGAGCCACAACAAGACATGCAACATGTTATATTATCCTATACTAGCCACTCTATAAATGGATGTTAACAGTGGTGTGGATTTCTTGACTTGAATATATATCACAGAAACTTTGTCATTCATTGGATAGTGCATCTTTGTATCCCAACTACAGTTTTCACTACAAAAAACTACAACAATTCGGGCCAAAAATGGCCCTTATCCCATCTATAGACGAATCCACAGACGCGCTGCCTGTAGCTGCCTGTAGGCGGCCATTGCTGCGGTGTCGCGTCCGCGGAGCGTTGACACCGCAGTGGCTGCGCGCAGGGCAGCGCTCCGTGGATTCGTGTATTGAGCGGAAGGAGACTCTTTCAGCTTCAATTCTCTCCTGTCTTAAATATTCTTCAAGTCTCTTCTTTTCATCCTCTTCAATAATCCTTTGCTGCTCTATCTCTGCTTCTTGGAACATCTCAGTGGTGTAGTGGCTTCCTACATTAACCTCCACCATCGACTCGATTTTGGCCAGCAGCTCAGTGACCTGTGAGGGATCCTTGGTTTCGTTGTTGAAGACATGATAGCGACTGCCATATTTGCTGATTACTGCTTGTAGTTTTGCACTCTTTTTCACAAAGTCTTCAACTGGATGACCATTGAGCAGGTCACCACCAGTGAGGAGAATCATGGTGTATTTGTTCGACATGTCACCAAATGCCACCTGAATCATTTCTACAGATGTCTGATCCTCTTCTGTAAATCTTCCCAGTTTGATCACAATCAGGAACACATGGGGACCAGGAGCAGCAAAACAAATACACTGTTTGATATCATTCATATCTTTATCATCTCTAAATCTGGTGTCAAAGAATCCTGGTGTGTCAACAACAGAGATGTTTCTACCATCCACTAGACCTCTGGCCTTCTGACAGTCCATTGTCAGAGATACGGATTCAAATGCAAATTCAGATTTAAATGCCTCACAACCCAGGATGGTGTTTCCAGTGGCACTCTTTCCTGCTCCGGACTTTCCAACCATCACGATACGAACTTCTTTATTGTTCGTCTTGAGAGCTGGTGGATTAAAATGATATGGTTATGGATGATACGTATTAGAGGTTTCCTAAAAAACATTGTCTAATATATTGTATTATATCAGAGGGTGTGTGTGTGTGTGTGTGTGTGTGTGTGTGTGTGTGTGTGTGTGTGTGTGTGTGTGTGTGTGTGTGTGTGTGTGTGTGTGTGTGTGTGTGTGTGTGTGTGTGTGTGTGTGTGTGTGTGTGTGTGTGTGTGTGTGTGTGTGTGTGTGTGTGTGTGAGAGAGAGAGCACATACTGTACCTTTTGAACTCATGTCTGCCATGATGTTTGTGTTACTCTGTGAGTGTGAGTGTGAGAGAGAGAGAGAGAGAGAGAGAGAGAGAGAGAGAGAGAGAGAGAGAGAGAGAGAGAGAGAGAGAGAGAGAGAGAGAGAGAGAGAGAGAGAGAGAGAGAGAGAGAGAGAGAGAGAGAGTTGGTATCATTATAACAGATCTGCATACTGTATAAGACAGATGATGTTAAACACAATGTATAGCAACCGTTTTTCATCACAAAATCAAATGAGTTGTAATAGTCTCTATACTGTAAGCAGGGGAGTTGTACTCTAAGAGAAAGCAGGTTTACATTATCAACACAATGTCAAACCATCAAATAAAACATCATTAACAGAGCGGCCTCTTCACCCATGTCCTAATAATGATTTGTCTTATTTAGCTCATGGGCAATTGTATTTATGTGGTGCACGATTTGACAACTATTGCAAGACATGCAGTGGTGGAAAAAGTACTCAAATGTTTTACTGAAGTAAAAGTATCAATACGGCAATACTGTGTTACAAGTAAAAGCCCGGAATTCAAAATGTACTTGAGTAAAACTACAAAAGTATTAGGTAACACAATGTACATAAAGTACCAAAAGTAAAAGTACTAAAATGTTGGAAAATAGCAGATCTAGAAGCTCACAACGCGTCGCGATGCAACACGTTGAGCTTGTAGATCGGCTATTTTCAAATAGCCTAGGTATAAAATGGGGCTAAAGTGGTTAATATATGTTTTATAATGTAGTAATGTATATCTGCAAAGTCACTAGTGAAATAATAATCGTAGTGGAGTAAAAGTACAATATTTGCCCCTGAGATGTAGTGGAGTAGAAGTAAAAGTATAGACAACTGGAAATACTCCAGTAAAGTAAAAGTACCTCAGAATTGTACTTAAGTACAGTACTTGAGTAAATGTACTTAGTTACTTTACACCACTGAGGACAAGTATTGATAAAGTGGGTATACGTATACTTGACTGAGATTTCCTCACTCACCTGTAGACAAGAAAAGGAGACCTGATGATGAGACTATCCTCCTGATTGTTTTGGTGGTTCTTTAACTGTGTTTTGAATGCAGGGAGAACCTATCAGTGGATATAAGTGTAATAAGTAAGTTAGTGAGTAATATTAACTAGTCTCACATTTAGGTTTCACTGAGGCAGCACCACCTGCTTGGCAGTGGTGGAAGAAGTACTCAGATATTTTACTTAAGTAAAAATAACAATACCAGAATACAAACATACTCTGTTACAAGTAAAAGGCCTGTGTTCAAAATGTTACAAGTACAAAAGTATTGGCATCAGAATATACTTAAAGTACCAAAAGTAAAAGTACTAAAAATGTTTGAAAATAGACGATCTACAAGCTCACAACGCGTCGCATCGCACCTTTGGTGCATATATTTAATGTTTCTTTACTTTACCTAAAACACCCAATGACCATTATAGTGACATATAATCACACTATAAGGCATTATAACAATGTATTAGTATAAGGCATTGTGAAATTATTATAATGGATTATAGCTATGACAATTATAATACACTATTATCCTAATTGCCAAAAGAAACAAGTCTGTAAGTGACAAGTAATTATAAAGTGTTATGATATTTTAAATTCTAAGTCTACATGACATTTTTTATAATGTGTTATGATTATTGTTATAAAGCATTATGAGTATGTATGAGTCCTCTTACAATGTTATGAGCAGATTATAATATATTATGTCATTTTGTACTGTTTAAGGCATTATATACATGGGTCTCAGTATCTTACCTGGTTTCAATGTTGAAATCCTGATCTGGAGAGACAGAGGAAGTATAAAGACAGGCTATGAAGCTTCATCAACAGGAACCAGCTCACTGACACATCTCTGGTGTCTCCCTGTCATTTTATATATTTCAGTCTGCAATTCCTTCAATGAGACAGGCATCTCTATTGTTTACATGAAGTGAGTGAATCACCTGATTAAGCTCAGTTCAATCTGCGCCACAGAGAGAAGGAAGATAACAGCACAATCAACTATTGACGTAATCAAGGTCCAGTGCTTGTTTAGCATCAGTGTTCAACAAAAGACTACTGCATATATTACTCAGCGGTGGAAAGTAACTAAGTACATGTACTTAAGTACTGTACTTAAGTATCAATACTGCGATGCAGAAATACTCTGTTACAAGTAAAAGTCTGGAATTCAAAATGTACTTGAGTAAAAGTCCCAAAGTATTGTTATCAAAATGTACTTAAAATACCAAAAGTAAAAGTACTCATTATACAGAATGTCCCATTTCACAAGTTTTCAAATGTATAAAAGTATAAGCAGAATCTACAAGCTTACAATGCGTCGCATCGCAACACATTGTGAGCTTGTAGATCGGCTATTTTCAAACACCAAAATGTACAGTATATAGGGCTGAAGTGGTTAATGTATGTTTTGTAATAATAATCCAAATCTACAAAGTAATTAGTAACTAAAGTTTTTAAATAATTGTAGTGGAGTAAAAGTACAATATTTGCCTCTGAGATGTAGTGGAGTAGAAGTAAAAGTGCGTAATACGTAACAAGAAAAAATGACATACTGTAGATGTCATGGTGGACAGAGAGTTGGCAGTGGCTGGATATTTGTAGGATGCGGGTTTGTGAGGGTGTGTGATTTCTGCTATGTACAGTAGGTGATTGATGTGTTTGGCATTGGTAGTTATAACATAGTATATTATGCATATGTTATATATTATATATACATTTGTTATATTGTCGCTGTCCAGCAGGAACCAGCGAACTCCATTTTCAGCGCTATTGAACACCCTTTACGCCTGTGTAAAAAAATTGAGTAATGAATGAACTAATGAAAAGTATTAAAACGCGCCTCTGACAAAAACTCCCTAATTCCTCAAACTGTTTGTCAAAACCACGCAACTCCCCCCCTCTCCTCTCCTGCTGCTGTTGCACAGCAGAGCGCACTGCGCAGTGAGCGAACACAGACAGAGGAGGAGCAGCAGCACATAAACAAACTAAACGGCAGGGTTTTTCTCCCCGTAGTCTGTTAAAACTATGCAGTGTACCTTTTTATCTTTATCAAACTTAGCACTGACGCTAATGTTATGAAAACAAGTAATTCTATTTCTAAAATCTATGAAGTATTTAATGAGGAGAGCAATGTGACAAGAAATGAGTTCAGAGCATTTATCTCGCTAGTTCTACACAAACTCCAACTGTGTGAACCCCTCTTTGCAAACGTTATTGTAATATTTAAAGTCCTGTTTATTATTGTAGGCCTATATAATAAGTGTCATGAAGCATCATGATTAATTCACACGTTGTAATGCATTGTGAGCTTGGAGATCGATTGTTAGCTTTTAGGAATTTAGCCCCATTTGAAACCTCTCCCTCAGCAGCGATTGGAGCTATTGTCAGCTTTTCGGATTCCTAACTCCACTTGAGCTGGATTTGGGTAAAGTGGTGATAATATAATGACACATGCAAGTATTTGACAATATATAAAGTCACTATACCAACTTTGATGAGGCTGTACTGCTTTGTTTGAAAAATATAAGGTTTTCTTCATTTCCTGAAAAATTAGCGTTTTGGAGGTAGCTGGTTGCTGCTGGACAGCAGAGATATATTAAATGAATTATTGTAATAAAATGTTAGATTATAATTGTAAATATTATAATAATATGTATTATAATGTATATGATATATTATAATATAAAAAAATTTTTATTGATGTAATCTATTATATTATTATATATTTTTAAAATATCATCATGTATTATTGTATATATATGACATAACATCAATTAGATCATATTCATATAATATAAATATAAATAATGTTATGAGATATAAATATAAAAATATTTATATATATTTATATACATTTATATATGTTTTTGTTGCCAGACCCAAGGGGTCGGGGCTTACATGAGGCTTTGTATCTGTTTCGTCCATACATGGGCAGGGGTCATTTGTCCTCCGGCCCCAGCCAAAAAAAAAGGGGACGTCAGGAACTATTCATGACATCATGAACTTCAGTTATAAAGTGGTTTGTAGGTGTGTTACATACTAGGACTTCATTTTGGGTCTGGCAGAACCAGGTCTCCTGGTCTTGTTTAAATATATAAATATACAAATGAGCCAGTCTTTTGAACGGCTCTGTGAAAGGAACGAATCCCTTAAAAGAGCCATACATCCCATCTCTATTGCGCTATGTGCGTGGAATGTGAATACTGATTAAGTGTGACATATCTATTGGTAAATAGACGTGTGAACTAAACTTCCATATGCTGTGATTAGCATATACCACTTCAATAGCACAGGAAGGCATCACCTTGAAGCAGCATTATTACCTGAAAAGCCATTTGAACAGCTATTATAGTTAACTATATAGGCGATATATTTTGGCAGTGGTGGAAAAAGTACTCAAAGTCGTTACTTAAGTTAAGTACCAATATTGCAATATAGAAATACTCTGTTACAAGTTCAAATCCATACAACTTAGCAATACACATTTTTGAACAAAATGCCTCAAATCATGAATGAAGTGTCCGTTTGCCGTGAAAGGCCTAAGAAGAAATGCCAGCCTTTTCACATTGGCCTATTATAGCGCCACCAGGAGGCCACAATAACCTACCTGACCTGGCGGAGACCTTAGCCCTAGAATGTCTGTGATCTTACATACATTTCATGTATTCCAAATACACAGTCATAGATCACCCTGGACGACGCGCTGTGTAGTCACGATCTGTGCGGCCGTAAAAGTGCTCTAAACTCCGTCTGTACTCACCCAATAATTAATTCCTAAAACTTGGAGTCAGATATTGTCCTCTAGTTTCATATCCATTTGAAAGTTCTGCCAGAAAACGTGTGTTTAGTCAAATATTTCCACTTTTCCACGAGCTGCACACGGACGACTTTCTGTACGGGCGAGGGGACTGAATATATGTAAACTTCCTTTAGGACGCACAAATGTTTGGGACACACAATTGGCAGATGGAGTGATTCATTACCCCGCACCAATCACAAGCACCTGTCAATTGTGTGCCCCATTCGTTTGTGCTTCCCTGTGTCAATTTGTTATGACGTTTGTGATGACAAGAGGATGTTTGGGTAAATTCGGCCCTTCTACAACCTCAGCAACCTGAATCTGTGGCTGCATTTGTTCTGAAGACATGCAATGCGTCACTTGGGTATGAGGGATCTGTTTTGGAGACAATTCTGGTGTGTAGCAGTGCAATGTCTTCTACACTGCATGTGTTTGTACGAACTCTCATAAGCAGCTCTGCATAGGGTTGGTCATCTTTTTGGCGCATTGTTTCGGTCAGTTCAAACAGTTGGACATTTTCTTGCTACAATGAACCATGTAGTCTGACATAGGCATCAGAGGGGGTGTCAAATATCTGTTTTGCCATGACTGGTGGTAGTTGGTACAGGTCACCAACTGCAAGGATACTGACATTGCCAAAACGAGACTCTGGGCTGTGTATGCCTGTGATGTCTTGAAGGCGTTTGTGAATGTGATGTAGAAGATCTGCACCCACCATGGAAACTTCGTCAATGATCAGCAGTTTTAGCTTTCCCAGCCGCGAGCGCAATGTGTTTAATGCGTCTTGTTTTGGAGGTTGGTTTCCTTTTGATTTAGTCATAGGTGTTAAGTTGAGGGCAGAATGAAGTGTTATGCCGTCGATGGCAAACGCTGCTGTTCCGGTGAATGCAGTCAAGAGTACAGCAAGCTCGTTTGGCTCAAAGTGGCGAGACAGTGGGTGGAGTAGGTGCATGGTTTCATAGTGGATCAGTTTGATGATGTGACTTTTACCAACTCCTCCTGGTCCGCTCAGAAATATTTGGTAGGTCGGATGTGGTTGATGAGTTTTGAGTGCAATGATTGTGTTTTTGCACCATTTTCTATGAAAGGTCACCATTTCCTTCTGTTTTGGAGTCAGTGATCGCATCATGCTTAAGTAATCTTCTCGAGTCATCATACTTTTGTCTTGCTCCGCAGTGAAACGTGCATGAAGTTCTGACTGGACAGGTGGCTGATTGGGCTGGATATCAACATTTGATCGGTCTGCATCCTGTTGTATGTCTCTCTCTATGATATTGCCTTCATTTTCTTGTATGGCTATTTCATGTTCAATGTTGGCTGCAAGCAAATTCCAGGCATGTCGTGGCGGTCCCATTTCTTCAAGGTCTTCCATTGCTTGGTCAAGCTCGTTTGTGCTTGTACTGAACTTGTTTTCGTTGTGGTGGATTGTTTGCTGAACATGATCATAGTGCTCTTTGAAAGATGGGTGATTTGCTAGCAGGTCTCTGGCCTCTATGCGCCAGGGTAAGTACAACATTAGAAGGTTTCTATATTTTTCTTCTCCCTCAGATTTTTCCTTGTGGAAACGAATGAAACAGTGGCGCTTGCGGGCTCGCATTTGTCCAAGGTGGTTATTCAGGGTGATGGGAGATGGATTTGTGTTGTCATTGTTTCTGTCTTCAAGTTCGTCATCCTCGCCAAAGGTGTTTGGTATGTGGTCAATGTCATCAGAAGTTCTTTCTTTGTATGTTGGTACGTAGGTGGCGGCAAACTCTGCCAGACACATGCTTTCAAGGGAGTTTGGGCGTGCTTCATACCTGTCGAGAAGTGAGGTGCAGAATATGTTTTCGTCATCATCAGCCATGTCTTGTAGCATACTCAGTGGCTTAAGAAGCGAAACTCTTTTGTGTCTGGGTGCTGTGTTGACAAAGACCACCTTTCTGCTTGTCCTTTTCAATGGTAGGGATAGCAATCTGTAGGCTGCTTCTTGTGCACTTACTTCTCTGTTGTTGAGGAATGCAGAGCCAACCTTCTTTAGTTGCATGGTCACATCTTCTCCTCTGTACTTTCTTCAGCAGTTCACTCATTGCTCTTTCAGATTTTAACATGTAGCTGGTCATGTACATGACACAGGAGTATGCATCCAATACAAATTGAAAGTCCATGTTTTCTTGCCAAGTTTCCAGGATTCTTACATTGTAGTAATTGATCCAACGTTCTGCTGGTTGGCGTTTTAGTACGATCTTTTTGCCAGACTTCATGACTGATAGGGCCCATTGGCAATCTTCTTGATCGTCACACGCATGTTGCAGCAAGTCTTCCAGTGAGATATCCTCAGGATTGTCCTTGTTAAACATGGAGGTAGCCACTTTGTTTAGAAACGTGGGGCTTGCTTCAAGGAGTCTTTGTGTAGTGTTTGGGTCTTCTTCTTCAAGTTCTGTGGCTAATAAGGTTTCAGTACTCGGAAGGTGGGGAAAGTTGAATCTGCAGAAGCCTTTTTTTCTGCATGTTGTAGAATGTGTGTGTTTCTGTACTGATAGGACTAATGTTTTGAGTACACCATCGTCTTCTGGGATTGCACATGTTACATGTCTGTCAATGAAGGCAGCAACTTCAGCATTTGTGCTCACGCCAACTTTTGGGGCATTCTTTATCCACAGTAGCGTGTGCGCATGTGGCGAGCCCCTCTGTTGAAATTCAATACGTATGAAGAAATCTACAAGCTCACCAAGTGGATTGGACGTGCCACCAATGAAGTCTCTGAAATATGTTTGTAGGCGATAGTGAAATTGACGTGCAGCTGTTACTGGGTTGTTGCGCAGCCATTTGCATTTTTCTTCATAGCCCATGCTTTTGACATCATCTACTGTTAAGATTTTTCCATACTGACGTTCAATACTTTGAATAACTTCTGGCCATCGCATGTCTGCGGCACTCAGCGTTACAAAGAAGGTTGGTATTCCTAATTGTCTGACTATTGCTAGTAATTCTAAAAGCACATTTTGCCAGTAGGCCGGTGAACCTCTTGTGTTTTTTAGGAATTTGAAGGCCATGTCTGTGAACAACATGGTTTGTACATTTTGTTGTGATTTAAATATGCCAGCATTAACCCTTTGATTTTGGAATGTTTGACCGCGGCTTTGTCGTAGGGATATTTGAACTTGATCTTTGACTTGTTGTGCTTCCACCATGTACTGAGCTGTCAGGAGATAGTCTATGTCTTTAGCAAAACGGCCATCGCAATGCAACAGGCGTTGGTTAAAATATTTTCTGTGTGTGATGTTTTTTGCTCTTTCTATTTTTAAACCACCACGGCCATAAGGGTACTTTGATGGGTTTGCCAACTCTTCAAAGTTGTCGTCTTGGTAGAAAGCGCATGGTTTTTGGTGTTCTGCAGGGGCAACTGAATATGTAGTGTCTGCATCTAAAAAAAAATCTTCTGTATAGATGCAGTTGCAGAGGTGGTTTCATTGTTGTTTGGGTGAGGTTGTTGTGGTGTTGTCGTCATGGCTTCCCACAATTCACTATTTTCTTGGATCCAGCGGTCCTCCCAGTCATCGCAGATGTCAATGTCATTGTATAGAAGATTGTGTTGCTTTAGCCAGCAGGGCGTCAAGCACCTTCTTTGGACGCACATACTCATGTATGTAGTGTCCCTTGTAGGCAAGTTTTCGTTTTAGTTTCAGAGGAACCACTTCAGCAGTCTCAGGAAGTCTTGGCAGTAACTTGATAATAGTGTCTAAGTCAGATGGCACATTGACTGCATTACCGTGGATTGCCTTTTGTCTGCCTCTTGGCAAGCCAACAAGTTTCATGAAGGCAATACGTTGACTTACTAACTTTTCCTCTAAAGGGTGCAAATCCTGCAGTTCTGGGGGAATGGCATCCAGTAATAAGCTGTTGGCCCAAGCTTGTGGGAGTTTGCCTATTTTAATGGAGTGATTACATGTGCGGCAGATCCAAGTCTTGTTTTGATTTGTAGCAGTTGGCTCTTTGTCCAGGAGATTTACAGTATCTATTGTTGCTTTGTACTTTGCAAGTTTTAACTCTACCACTGTTTCTCTGTAAAGCATTCTTTCGCAGGAGAAACAGACATAATTGGGTCCACATTCTGACATCTTTTTTAAGAATGCAGCAGCAGCTTCATCAACTTGAATGTGTAGTTGTTTTTTAAGTGATCTACAGCGTCTCTTGTTGCTGGTGTTATATGATGTCTGTTGTTGTCTTTCATCTGCTGAATGGTGTGACCGGTGCCTTCTTTTGCTTTCTGTGTTTTTTACAGACTGTTGTACTTTTTCTTCCAGAGATTGTATCAATCTTTGCTGTCTCATGTTGTCAGCGTTTGTAGCTCGTTTTCTTTTTTTGTCATCTGGGGATTCAAGTGTTCTTTTCTGTTTCTTAGCTTGGGCCTCCTTTGCGCGCTGTAATCTTTTTTGTAATGTGGACTCCTGCTGTCGATGTTGCGCCTTTGCTTCTTTATCAAGTTTCCGACGATGATTTGCTGCTTCTTCAGTTTGTGTGATGGGAGTTAGTTTCATAATTTGTACTGGAAAGTACTGTTCCTGATTAATTCTGTCTTACCTATTTATATTACATATTGTGATGTCACGTGAAGCTTGACCAATGTTAGGTGTTCGCAGACGGACGGACACACACACGGACGGACGGACGGACGGATAATTTGTACTGGAAAGTACTGTTCCTGATTGATTCTGTCTTACCTATTTATATTACATATTGTGATGTCACGTGAAGCTTGACCAATGTTAGGTGTTCACAGACGGATGGACACACACACGGACGGACGGATAATTTGCACTGGAAAGTATTGTTCCTGATTGATTCTGTCTTACCTACAGTATTTATATCACATATTGGGATGTCACGTGAAGCTTGACCAATGTTAGGTGTTCACAGACGGACAGACACACACACGGACAGACGGAGGGTAAATTGTATCAATCTTTGCTGTCTCATGTTGTCAGCGTTTGTAGCTCGTTTTCTTTTTTTGTCATCTGGGGATTCAAGTGTTCTTTTCTGTTTCTTAGCTTGGGCCTCCTTTGCGCGCTGTAATTTTTTTTGTAATGTGGACTCCTGCTGTCGATGTTGTGCCTTTTCTTCTTTATCAAACCAATATCTCTTCAACAGTTATTTTGCAAAGGTATGACTTTAAAATAGAAACTCATAATTCAAACATTACTCCGCAATTCATGTACTTCAAGAAATGTCCAAACAGCATAAAAAATATGTTTATGTTAACCCAGAGTAATAAAATAAAACAGAATTAAAATGATTACACTAAAAATAGACTTTATGCATGATATCCAATTACATTTTCATGACTATTTATCACCAAAGTTTTATTCACCGAATTCCTATAAATACTTTTTGAAGAGTAAACCAAATGATATTATTTAATATTTAGAAGTCATGTTTCTTCATCCAGTTAAACATTTGACCATTCTCTGTAACTCTAAACAAACTAAATGAGTGATCATATTTAACCCAAGATACTATTATATTTCCACCTAAAGTCTTATTTACCTATTTTACAGTTTTTTAAAAGATCTTACATTTTACTATTTCTCATCCTAAGTCTACTTTAGAAAAAGTTACAACCTAATAATTAGACTCATTTACATTAGGTAATTTACATTTGGCTAAATGCTTAAGCCTGGTGACCTTTGGTTTTTCACAGTCAGGGAAATTTACTGCAACTCAACTCTATTTTATCTTACTTATCTTATCTATTTCCTTACAAACTTGCTTTTTGACTTCCAGCAACTGTCTTGCTTGTCTGGGGAATCAGTAAAAGAGAGGAACTCATGATTTATGCTATTTACATTGGTGACCAGCCTCTGTTCTCTTCATCAAAGTAGTTCAGTCTTTGGAGCTTCATCAGGTGATGTACTCATCACACCTTTCAATGTAAATGTGAGAACTGATTAGTCTTTTGTTAGGCAAACTCAGTCACTTTTTGCTGGCACAGTGGACTTTGAGTGAGACATCAATTTCTTTAACCTAGTTGCTTATTATTAAACCAATGTGTTATAACAAAATAATCTGGTAGTAATATTCTCATGTGTAATAACTACTTTTAGTCCTCGAAATACCACATTGCTCCATCAGTTTTCTTAATCCTTTATGTGTTGTTCTGGATGTGAACATTATGACAACCTCGGCAGGGTTTGAACCGATTATCTTGAAAAGGCAAGAGGCAAAACGAAAAAAAAGAAAGAAAAGTATTTCACTTTATTTTAAAAGAACGTGTTGTAGCAGATCCAGTTTTCCGGGAGTGTGTTCCAGATAAGTCTAGTAGTGTATGTTTAAGTTAAAAGCGTCTATGTCTCTAGTGTATGTATCCAATTTAAAGTCTAGTAGTTAAAAGTGCCTATGTAATTGAAAGTGGATTTTTTTTTTGGGAAGTGGAACGCGACATGAACACAGTGGTGGAAAGTAACCAAGTACATTTACTTGAGTACCCTTTAAATACTCAACTGAAAACTCTGATTCTTAATACCGCAACAATAAATGGACTGAGACAAGGATTTTCCCCCAAGATTAAAATGTTTTATTCAACATAAATGAATCAATTAAAAGTACTGTATTACATAGAATTGTTTAAAAACCATAAAGATAATCTCTAAACTCTATATACTCTGCAATGAGAAAGGGAGTGCTACAGGATGGTAGGCCGTAGCCAAAAAAGGAGGGGAACTACCGTGCTAGGCCCCACAGAGGAAAAGGTTAAGGCATAAAATTAAACAAGGAAAAGCATGCAAAATGGTTGAGTGCAAAATACCAATGAGTAAGGGGGGGGGAAGCACCGCTGTGAGCCTATAGCCATCAAACCCTCCACCGTCCAGAAGGCCATGTACTCCACCAATCCTACAGCACTCGGAAACACAGAAAGAAAGGTTATATTCACAGTAATAGGGCCTACAATAGTGTATGATGAGTTTAAATGATGATGAAAGAAAAAAAGTTGCACTAACTAAGGCCACCAAAAACTACCAAATACACAAAAAACAATGAAATCGCTGAATTAAAACGAACAAAACCCAAACATAAAACAGCAGGGGCAGTCAGTGTCACAAATTATAAAACAGGTCTATTATAAAACAAACATAATGACATTTACCTCTGTCTGACAATTGAACACAACCCATATGGAAGGTTCAACACAGGAGTCACTATGGAGCAGGGCCTAAAGTGTGACAAACAAAAGGTCGGTCTCAAGCAGGGCAAATATACATGTACTGTCAGCTGTCACCTATAACCTATAATATACACCTACCCAGGGCATTGCACAGAGCAGACGCAACCTGCCACAACAGGTCCCAACAAGGGAAAAGCCCATTTTAAGTGTGGCTTTTATAGTGAACCAGGAACCAGGAAGTGGGAGGAGTTAGGCCTGTGGAGATAAGCCTGCCTATCTCCACAGTAGCCCAGGAGGG
Source organism: Gymnoscopelus braueri (assembly GCF_963280865.1). NCBI lineage: Eukaryota > Metazoa > Chordata > Actinopteri > Myctophiformes > Myctophidae > Gymnoscopelus > Gymnoscopelus braueri. The sequence continues at coordinate 28,825,940 of NC_137619.1, forward strand.
ACACTTCCTTACTGGCTACATATGATATGAATGCATACTATGTAGTATGCGTGTATGTAGCATGCATACTGAATTTATTTCACTTCATCTCGCTCTTCGATTGTAATCTGTAAACCCCCTCTGGAATTCATTTAGCTTCATGTCGCTATTCGAATGCATTCTAAGGTAAACAATTAGTTCAGAAGTGGGTTGCGCACCTCCAGTTAGTCACTGGTGCTGGACAAATAACAATTACCCATCCGAGGTAATGCCATACTTTGCTGTTACTTGACTCATCATCAAGTGTACATGTTTGACATGTTTGTGTATCCTGACCTCACTACATACACAGAGGTGGCTTTGAACCAATGTCCCATGCATGCTTTAGTTTTATTCTGTGTTTTGGATTGCTCATTTGTACATGATTTAAAATAATTCTTATTGGATAGTTTGGAAGATAATGTGCAACTTAAAACCATGTCCCTGTCCACAATGTCAGTCCAGTTCTGTTTATTTAATGTACCTTGGTGTGGTTTAAATCTTTAGAAAAATCATACCTGTCCGATAAATGTAAAAAATATATATATATTTTTCTCAGCCCAAAAACATCACTCGACGTCCCTCCATACTTCCTCATTATACAACAGGTAGTTCCGACCAAGCAATCTGATTTGTTGAAATAGGTCATCCAGCTGTACTCAAACGAGCATGACATCACACCTAGCTAGAACCTTTGAACCTTAAGCCATTCATGACAGCCTTAAAAACAGCACGTTTCACCTTCAACAATTTTTTTAGCCATCCTATCAACAACAAGGCCAGCCCACATGAGAATGAAAAGGCGTGTTCAATCTGATAAACTCAGGCCCACTCTCTTATTAAGAGAGTGGGTGGGTGGAATCGGGGGGGAATTGGGGGTGGGGGGTGCAGAGCCGGGGTCACAGGTGACGCCAAGATCTGATTGTGGATTGGCCCCTTGAACTTGACTTTTCCACTGTCTCCCTTTTCCACCACGGCCTCCTCCAGCTAACAAGTGAGACGTACAGCCGTGACCACAATACCACATTGTGCGTATGAGCACCTTTTCCCCCCTCTCATAATATTGACTCTGATAATGTTTTCATCGCGACGTGGCAACGGCATTAAGAGCACGATGTTCTACGCCAAAACCCGCTCTGTGTGTGTGTGTGTGTTCGTGTGTGTATGTGCGTGTGCGTGTGACTGCATGAAGGACAGAACGCTTAATCGTGTTTCTCTTACCTTTTTACCCCTGAGTCAATAAAATAGTCTCTTTCACTTTCTCCAAGATGAGATGTGCATGTGTGTGTGTGTATACCCCCATGTTCATCACGGTGCGCTCTTTGCGCTCTTAGAGGCCTATCGTCCTTAGTGTTTGAAGGAAATGGACATGAAAATATACAGAATTGGCTGTAATTATATGTGAAGGTTTATTTAAGTTTGAGGGGTGGAAGAAAAAAAAGAAGGATAGAAAGACAGAAATCCAGATGAGGGGCTTTTACTCGTGTAGAGCAGAATGTGTGTGTGTGTGTGTGTGTGTGTGTGTGTGTGTGTGTGTGTGTGTGTGTGTGTGTGTGTGTGTGTGTGTGTGTGTGTGTGTGTGTGTGTGTGTGTGTGTGTGTGTGTGTGTGTGTGTGTGTGTGTGTGTGTCTGAATTTCACATTGCGGCTTGATGATGTTGTCTGGGCCAATCTGCCAAAGTGAATGGTTTGAATTTACTAGCCCGCGACAGTCAAATTGTCCTAATCACTAAGTAAACAGATACTTCCCCAGGCTATCAGGGCACACACGCCGGCAAACTGCGGCCAGAGACGAGGGGGGGGACGAGGGGGTACAAAAAAAAAACCCTTTGACTGTTAATTGTTGTTTTCCTTCTTATTCCGCCCCTTAAAACACCAGCCGTAATTATTCATAAGTGCTACTTTGATTCGGGCAAATTTGTTTGAAAGAGGCTTAAGGCGTTTCGCTCCAGTTATTCAGTTACAAGGTTTGGTTGGGTTGTACATGGAGCCCCCCCCCCCCCCCTCCTTTTTTTTTCTTCGCTAGCAGGGTCTTTCAGTTAAATTGGAGCTGAGAGCCGTGACTTGGATAGAGTTACACACCTTGTGCCCCTTTCTGAATGACTCGCCTCCAATCTAACCCAATCTGGCTCGCTCCAAACCGTATGGTGCTGTATTTCTTTACATGTGTCGGGGGTCTTGAGATAGCCAACCGCCCGACGAACACTTGCCGATGAAGATAAGGACACTCAAATGAATTAGATCAGGGGGGGGGGCAAAGAAAAATAACACCTTTAGCTGCAGTGAGTTGATGGGCTTTTAAAATGTGGTTTGAACTACGCGTGAAAACAACACATACACTCCCACAATGTGAATCGGTTATGATGAGCATGAAAAGGCAAATTTACCCAAATAATGACATGAACCATATGTAAGTCGTTATTCAGTTGAAGAAGCACATAAGAAGGTAGATGTATCAGATTTGTTTATACAGTATAGATATTTCTATAAGATGATTTAAATCTTCAACCCGGAAGTTCTACTTCCACTGTCTCCCTCTCCCGACAGAGAGAGGTAATTGCAACGATATCGATCCTATAGCTACAATAAAGATGGCGGCTAATGTGTCCAATCCGTTGAACCATCTGATTCAAATATCTTTATTGACACTGTCAACTAGCAGTTGTCCTACTGTGTCAAAATGTCTCAATGGAAGAGTAGGGAGGCCACCTCCAACCACTGCAGATGTGCCAGTTACTGTACATTGTATTAACGTACTACTACAACAAACATTTTATTCATTAAAATAAGTCCCATGCTGTAGCTTTAATAAGAGGCTATAAAGGCTATGCAGAATATATGATATCTATGGACAGAAAGTACATAGACTATTACATTATTGCTTAATATGTGCCTATAAACCTTACATTCTATGTTTTCCGGCAGATCATATTTTCGTATCTCTTTACATAAAGTCCATAAGACCCAACATTGTGACCCATTCATCGTTAAACTGACACAACTGGATACACAACCGAACACAGATGTACGACATTCACACTCGAAATGATTTACACAGACCACGCAAGTAAAAGCATGCTGGCCGCTGGAAAACTGTGAAAGTGGACTTATATGGTGTTGAAAGTCAAGGCCGGACAGGGGTAGAGTGTAGGGCTATACCGTAGTTCACATTGATGTGAAGATTAGAGTGTCTCCCGGACCCTGTCAGCAACCCAACACTGGAGCAGGCTATAGTGTGTCTGCGATGCCTGGTGTACACTGGGCCTATGTCTGGAACAAGAGAGCGTGGGGATACAGTAACAGGCTTACGCTGTTGGTGAAAAGTGCAGAAAATATATCCTATGACATGGGATTTGATGGTTGGTAAAATTCCACTCTGAGATTTAAAGACTAAAATGTGTATTAATGAGTCCACTGAAAGGTCATTGAAGGTTTGGGTCAAACTTGGTATATCATCCCCACAGCTGTGGGGTGTATATTGTATATTATACAATAATGTATTACTCAACCAGTGTTGCCTTGCTCACATGCATTCACATTTCCAAAAAACTGGTAGCCATTTCTGTTGATCAAAAATTAACGACAAAATGATATAAAACCTCTGTAAGAAATTATCAGACTACTCGTACAGTATAATGCAAGTCTGGCAGTTATCCAGTCATATGCTATCTATCTATATCCATTCAAATATTGTGAAATAAAACATTTCCATTTCAATGCTTTGCCTGAACTGAAAACCTGACGCCAGCTCGTTCATTGAACAGGAGTCTGTCCAGATGTGAATACAGTACAGTAAATAAATACTCTAAACAAATTGTATGCTAAAGACAAAGCAACAACAACAACAAAGAAATCGATCATCAA
>NC_137619.1:28834820-28844820 GCF_963280865.1 Gymnoscopelus braueri
AATATTAGCAGAAACCTTGTACTCAACTTTTATGGGTTTTTTTTTCTCCTAAATTAATGTTCATACTACAGTAATTAACTTTGTCATACTACTATGTCACACATAATTATCAAAATAGCAGATCTACAAGCTTTGCGCATTGCTGTGTTTTGAGCTTGTAGATCTGCTATTTTCGAATGTGAATCCTGAAAAGTAACAGTTTTGGACATTGTTGGAGCTGAGTTTCACCTTATGACCCCCACAAAGTACAGATACTTGTAGCACGGAGACAATAAGGAAAAACCAGACTCAGACAGGCAACCAAGGGTATAAGGAAACATGTTTGTATTCAGATCAGAGAGACAATAGAAGGTTACAGTATATCACAGGTCCGCAACATCGGCCGTCCATCTCTCCGTCGTGTAACAGAGAAAGCAGTAGCTTTTAACATTGTCCAGTAACATAAACATATGACATCATAGGATGTGACATCAATCGTCCAGCCGTCGGAGGTTCCGTGCGAAGGTGGACTTCTCGGATTGGATGAGAGCGATGGTTACGTCGTCGTCTGATGATGGTAGATGATGGTAGATTATGATGGAGGATGATGGTGTGACAGTTTATCTCTGGACAACAGCGTCCCCATGTCTGGGTCAACAGGTTTGACATCTTGCTCTGACCCACTGGTCAGTGGAGGCTTGGTGACATGGGTGTAAGACAGCTGTAAGAAAGGATTAGTGTGGAAAAGAACACCGATATGGTGTTCTCATAACATAGATTGTCACAGAAAGCCTGTAGCATGTCTTTGACCTTGGCTGGCAGACAGAGGGACTGAGAGTACAGAGTACTTTTACCATGACAAAGTATTACAGGCCCATTATGAGACCATAATTAATAGGACAGGTTAAGGACCCTAGACACATTATGATAATTCAGATTAAAGATTAAGATTAAAGAAGAGTAATCAGATAAGAGTAATCAAATAACTCTATCAAGCCTACATCTTATCATGATTTGGATAGGGTCAAAGGTCAAGCTGATCAGGTCTTACCTTGTGACATTATTCAAAATCAAATCAGACAGGCAAAGATTGAAATGACTTAAAGGCAAAAATAAATGGTGTTAGATAACATACACATTTATACTTCTTCAAAAGGACTGTATAATTTATTTATTCAAATAGGAAGCAAAACAGGGTTAGTTCATGAATTTCCAAGACACTCCACACGTGTCCAAGTTTTCCCTTTGCAACTTTGCAAATAACTTTATTATAATTCAAAAAAAATCTCAGCTAATGTCTCCGTCCCAAGCAAATCTTTTCAACATGTTTGGTTTAACTAAGACAGACAATTTTAGCACAGTTTAATGGCATGGCAGCAGAGAGATTGAGAGGGAGGGACAACTTACTAATCTGCAAGTTTTCATATTGAAATCTGACAAGAAACCTACGTCTCCCGTCATTGATTGTTTCTGTACACGTTCAGAAATAGAAAAGTTACCTTCCTCGTTGTGGAGCTGCGGTCCTTGTGCTTTATCAAGATACAAGTATTTAAAATGGAACGGGACACTTCTGTACCCTATGTAAATTTGTACACTTTACACTTTACTTTGGGAAAAAACTTACGTGATATCGTCTTAAAACTCAAGAAATACTTCCTGATTGCATGTAGGCATGTGGGTATCAAACATCTGTCTATCCAAGACACAAGTTGAAATCTGTAAGACAGAATGGAAATCAAATTTACTGTTCGGCATGACAGTAGCCTACAGTTGACTGTAGTATGAAACACCGTTTAAAACAGGTTTAGAACCAGATATAAAATTAAAGTTTAGCCCTGTATGTACAATTGTATGTACAATTAGCAGGTAATGTGACCTTATAGAGCGTCGCAGTTCCCGCCCACTTCCTGTTTTTTTTGGTGCCGGAAGAAAAAACTCAATGCATTTTTCCATTGACATTTCCAAAAATATTTATATCTATTAATTTAAGCCTCGAATCAAGCCATCATGACATGACATGAATCATGACCATAAACGTTTGATTCTGTGATTTTTTTTGTGTTGAAAACGGCAAAACAAAGGGTATTTATTAAATATAGTATATCATATAATTAAATATAAAATAAAAAAAAATCACAGAAAAAAAACGTTTTATGGTCATGATTCATGTCATCTCGTGATGGCTTGATTCGAGGCTTAAATTAATAGATATAAATATTTTTGGAAATGTCAATGGAAAAATGCATTGAGTTTTTTCTTCCGGCACCAAAAAAAACAGGAAGTGGGCGGGAACTGCGACGCTCTATAGTTGTCCAGGAATTGGATTTAATGGGGTGGCTTACATTCTCGTTCTAAAATGAAACACAAAATGAAAATGAAACACAAAACACAGCAATTAAACATTTAAATCAAATATTTAAATCAGATATTCATCAAACTCCCCTCTATTTGACACCCATATATCTATAATATAATGTGTGTCAGATGATTTGTTGATGAGAAAGGGGATGAGAAAAAAAATAATAAAAAAATTAAAATTAAAAAGTTATAATTAAAACTTTTTAAAATTAAAATATAACAATGAAAAATAAGGAATAAACATCTTTGTTCTGAAGAGTATTTTGAAATTAGATAAGTACAGAAAAATAGCAAATCTGAAAATTAGCAAATCTACAAGCTTACAAAAAAATCTTAAGTTAAAATTATAAAATATTTTCAAAACTTTTTAAAATAAATCAAAATGACTTTATGATAAACTTAATATTATAGTTAATGTTTCCCAATATTGATATAGAACAAATTGAATCTTATTAGGGTTAATTTAACGGATCTATGTTTTAAATGGAATTCAATAGACACACAGCTAGTAGGATGACGTTGCCATGGAAACGTGTCTAACGTACCACTAACACTTCCTGCTGAAGGAATTATGGGAAATGGAGTCTAAGTAGCCCAGAAGGAATTATGGGAAATTGAGTTTTAAGAGACCTAACTGACTGGGGAATGAATGAAATCTGGACTAAATTTACTAAAATGGTTAGCGAACTAGCGAGACAAGACAAACTCATTCATTCACGCATTCTTGCATAGCTGAAATCGTTCATACACAGATAGAAGGGAGAAAAAGATAAACAGATAGGCACTTTCACTCCTTCGCTCCCTCGCTCGCTCGGACACACACACACACCGCAGACGACAGCTTGCTGACCCATAGAGAGAGAGAGAGAGAGAGAGATAGAGAGAGAAATCGTTCATTAATACACACAGACATACAAACATACCGAACATAGATATCTTCCAGCAACAAACGAATTTTGGAATCAAAAAGATTTTATACTGACTGGGTTCAGTATTTCTTACTAGTTTAAATTATAAAAATATTTAAAAGAAATTAAAACTTATTATTAAGGCAAAAATAATTATACTGATGGTTCAATGAATTTAGAACAGATAAAAATATATATATTTTAAACTTTTAAAACAAGCCTTCATAGTTATAGTGTGTGAATGTATTCTTAGCCTACTTTGTTATTAGAGCAGCTCTGAACAAGAGAATGTAAACAGATAAGACACAGGAGACCTAAAAGTTATTGTTAAAGCTCAATATATTAAATGGATGGATGATTTAACTACAGTGGTCAAAATAAAACCGGTCAAAGGTAAAACAAAATATATATGCTCACCCCCCGCACCACCCCGGCCGGAGGTGGTGAGAGAAAGAGAGGCAGATAAAATAAAGATATAGATATTATTCGGTACAGATTACTGCGGGTTCTGGTTCTGGTTCTGGTTCTGGTTCATAAAGAAATCGCACCGAAAAAATACAGTCTGAAAACCGTGGAGGAGTAGTAGATAAAAATAGATTAGGGTGTTTGCACTACACTCTGAAACTTAGAAACGGAAAAAGGAATAACGAGCTAAATAATTGACCACTAGATAAGAGAATTTATGAGACATTCAGGAATGTCCTCCCAGGAATATAAGGTGATAAAACATTTTTACTTGACAGGCTCCCTGGCGGAGCTTTGTTAAACAGTCATTTACAAACAGGCTGATAATTATGAGACAAATGGTTCGGTAAAGACAATAAAGAAAAAGGTATACTCATCAGATCAAGGCAGGGATAAGTTACATGGAGGTCCCAATCACTGGACCATGGTACAATAAAAATAAAAATATATACTCATCAAATCTGATGTTGGTTCAGGGATCCCGACCCCGATGGCTGGACCATGTGGAATTTGAGACATGTCGAGGGTCCAGTCCAAAGGTCCAGCGATCGCGTCCAGGTCCAAAACAAAATAAATTGTGATACTGTTCAAAGTTAACCTTCATCTGAATAGAAGTGATAAGTCGTTACACCCAAGGCCGGTTCGTTTGATACGTATTAAAACATGGTCTGCCGGGGAAGAGAGTCTGACAATAGCAGTTCCCCCCCCGTCCACCATATTTCAAACATATCCTGGCTCGATAAGGACCAATTGTTGGAGTTGGATTCACCTTATGACCCACACAAAGTACAGATACTTGTAGCACGGAGACAATAAGGAAAAACCAGACTCAGACAGCCAACCAAGGGTGTAAGGAAACATGTTTGTATTCAGATCAGAGAGACAATAGAAGGTTACAGTATATCACAGGTCCGCAACATCGGCCGTCCATCTCTCCGTCGTGTAACAGAGAAAGCAGTAGCTTTTAACATTGTCCAGTAACATAAACATATGACATCATAGGATGTGACATCAATCGTCCAGCCGTCGGAGGTTCCGTGCGAAGGTGGACTTCTCGGATTGGATGAGAGCGATGGTTACGTCGTCGTCTGATGATGGTAGATGATGGTAGATTATGATGGAGGATGATGGTGTGACAGTTTATCTCTGGACAACAGCGTCCCCATGTCTGGGTCAACAGGTTTGACATCTTGCTCTGACCCACTGGTCAGTGGAGGCTTGGTGACATGGGTGTAAGACAGCTGTAAGAAAGGATTAGTGTGGAAAAGAATACCGATATGGTGTTCTCATAACATAGATTGTCACAGAAAGCCTGTAGCATGTCTTTGACCTTGGCTGGCAGACAGAGGGACTGAGAGTACAGAGTACTTTTACCATGACAAAGTATTACAGGCCCATTATGAGACCATAATTAATAGGACAGGTTAAGGACCCTAGACACATTATGATAATTCAGATAAGAGTAATCAGATAAGAGTAATCAAATAACTCTATCAGACATAATGAGGTTAAGAGCTGAATAACAAGGTATATAGAATATGAGGTATACTGGTGTAGAATATGTCCCTTGACATAAGTAGAAATAATTAGGGGAAAAACAGAGAGAGACAATATAGCACATCACCTAACTACCTAAAACCCCTAATTAGTTCTATTGAAATGCCTGGTATTTCAAGAGTCAAGAATTAAGAGGGTTCAAATGGGTAAATGGGTATTTTCTACACATATCCGCCTATATGAGATGGGCAGGGTGTTGACTTTCAGGCCAACCCAATTAGTTCCAGGCAGGATCAATCCATCACAGAGAATGAATTAGGTAGATTTGTGTTAATTAGTTGATTTGAGCCAAGGTTAGCTAGACACTGCCCGATATGATGGATTTGATTTCTATCAAATGCGCTAGGGACACTCAACCAGACACGCACGCACACACAAATCCAAACACACACACACACACAAGCACGCAGGCGTGCCACACACTACACACACACCTATGAGAAATGAGTTAAGCATAGTCTCTGCTGGTTTCCACTGAGTATGACGGAAAGAAAGTAAGTGTGTGTGGAGGAGGTGTAGAAAGAAAGAAAATCCTTATGCATGCGTTCACGCACGCACACACGCACGCACGCACGCACGCACGCAGGCAGGCACGCACACACACACACACACACACACACACACACACACACACACACACACACACACACACACACACACATGCAGCTCAGCTCTTCTTGGTCGACAGCTGCTCTACCTCATTGCTCAGACTCAGCACATTTCCATCAACCACCTATGCCAGACCACAACACACTCCACCAACACAACACCTCAACACACATGCACACACACATGCACACACACACACACGCACGCACGCACGCACGCACGCACGCACACACACAGTGAGATCAGTGCATTAGTAGTGTAGATTCATGCAAATGTCTCAGTGAACAAGATTGCGTGTAAACCATTTATGCACAGAAATAAAGTAGATCTACTCAGGCCTACTGTACTTGAATTAAAAAAAAATAGCATCTGGTCTTTACTTGAGTATTTCTATTTTGGGATACTTTCACTCCTCGTTTCAAAGACAGGTATTGTATTTTTGATGGCATACGTTTCTAGGAAGGGAAAAAGTTAATTATGAATGAACCACTTACGCCCTATTTCAAATATAGTGTCACGATGCGAGCATTGTGAGCTTGTAGATCAGCTATTTTCACTATTATTAATAACATTTATGGAAAATCGTATTTTTTTTTGCTGCAAAAAAGTCTACATTTTAACACATTGGGTGCCAAAACCGTATATATACGGTTTTGCGCATACTAACGTTGAGTGCCAAAACCGTATATATACGGTTTTTGAAAAAAAAAAAAAAAAAATTACTTTCTTTTTTTTTTTCCTTCACAGCAACAGGAAATATCACTCCTACAATATTTAGACTCCAATCCACCTCCTGGTTAACTTATGACTTCAAAAACCTGTATCTCGGCTCCTGTGCACTTTTTTTTTTTACAATGTTAATTTAACTATTTTCAACTGGCTGCAACTATGGAATGGATTTCCGAATGTTTTAAATTTTTTCCCCCCGATTGTACGAGACCTGTATGTGTGTAATGAGGGGATCACCGTGAGGACGGTGATCACTGAAAATATTTTGTGACTACTTGAAAAAGGTTCAAAATGTTTAAAAAGTCCTGGCACTCAAAGTATAATATTTTAATAAACCTCTGGCACCCAATGTGTAATAATGCATTGATATAAAAAAATTACTTTTACATTTTTAATTTTTGAAATGTACATTTTCTATACTTCATATTTATGTACAAATTTAACAGAGCAACTTTCACTTGTAGTTGAGCAATATTTAATCAGGGGTATATATACTTTGACGCAAGTACTGGGGTTGACTACTTGTCCACCATTGCGTGTGCATGTGCGTTCATATCCAATGCATGTGTGTGTGTGTGTGTGTGTGTGTGTGTGTGTGTGTGTGTGTGTGTGTGTGTGTGTGTGTGTGTGTGTGTGTGTGTGTGTGTGCATGTGTGGCAGAGGCAAGAACAGCATGTTTCATCTCAAACTGTGTTTCTCACTACTAACATTTCTACTTACTTTCTCTCTCCCTCCCTCCCTTCCTTCTCTGTCCCTCCCTGATCCTCACAACTCTCTCTCTCTCTCTCTCTCTCTCTCTCTCTCTCTCTCTCTCTCTCTCTCTCACTCTCACTCTCACTCTCTCTCTCTCTCTCTCCGTCCCCCTCTCTCCCCCTCTCTCTCTTACTGGTCATTCATTTACACTTGTCAAGAGGTGGCCATTAAGCCCAAAAGCCGAAGCAGAAATTTTATTACAAAACCATTTGTATGTCTGAAAGAAAAATAAACCCAGCGTTCCCTCAGACTGCATTAGGGGCCGGCTGATTTGTTTGGGTTGATAACATTCAGACACCAATGGGCCTGGAAAAGAAGTCGACATTCTTTCTCTTTTTTTTCTTTCAGTCTTTGTTCCCTTCTTTCTTTCTATTTCTCTTTTTTTCTCTTCAAAATGTTCTTTCTCCTCTTTCTATTTTTTCCTTTCTCTCACACTTTATTTCTTTCTGTCTTTCGCCGTACAAGGAGAATGTGAACGTCAGAACGTGAACCAGCTGGTGGTGGGAGCATAAAGTCATTCTTTATTTGACTTCAATTAGGAGAACGAGACATCTAATGAAGAAAGCTATTTATGCACCGCATGTACTCATCCGTGAAGCATGCAGAGGATGAAGAGAGAGAGAGAGAGGAGAGAGAGAGAGAGAGAGAGAGAGAGAGAGAGAGAGAGAGAGAGAGAGAGAGAGAGAGAGAGAGATTGGGGGGAGCTGTCTCTATAAATCCTTTGGGCCTGCTCTTGTAAAAACAAGTGGGCCAAATCAAAATGATTTTGAGAGAGAGAGAGAGAGAGAGGAGAGAGAGAGAGAGAGAGAGAGAGAGAGAGAGAGAGAGAGAGAGAGAAAGAGAGAGAGAGAGAGAGAGAGAGTGAGAGAGAGGGACTACAGTCCACCATTGTCGCTAAAGTCTACATTCTGTTTGTACCAGTGTGTTGTACACGCGTCTGTGTGAATTCACGACAACCGTATTTAACACATTAAGACCTGAGTCCGATTCTACAAATGTCTTCTAAATCCTAAACCTATGTTGCTATATCAGTGAAGCTCAAACCTTTTCATGTGAAGGACCCCCAAAATTATATGTATTTGGTCGCTGACCCCCATCTCAAAATATGTTGTTCCCCGGGACCCCCAAAAGCAAAGATTTGAGTAAAAAAGTTTTGCTTTAAAAATATATAAACTGTAAAAAGATTTGCACGAAGTGACGCGCTATGAGCTTGCATATCTGCTATTTTTGATCGTGACACACAGTCGTATATATAGCTAAAATCTAAAATGACACAGACACATAATGCATGTCCGCTTATCTGCTTTCATACATGTGTGTCTTTGTCTGGGCCTAGCATGAGAAACTCAATCGTGTACAGTATTTGTCCATTATTAGGCACTTGGCTACACCTTTATTCACAGCCCTGGTCTGGGCTTAACGCTGAAACCAGACGTTACCTTGGACTTTTTTCATGATGGCAGTGATTTCATGACAGTGTCCATATGCACACGTGTGGGTGGATGGGGAGTTTTATATTGCGGACATAGTAGCGACTGAACGGTGTGATGGCCTTGGTAAAGTAGTGGCCACTCACAGAGCAGTGAAACCTTACTCTGGATAACTGCATGGGAGACAGTGGTGTAAAGTAACTAAGTACATTTACTTAAGTACTGTGTACTTAAGTAAAATGTTGAGGTATTTTTTTACTTTACTTGAGTATTTACAATGTTCAATACTTTTACTTCTACTCCACTACACCAAATATTGTACTTTTTACTCCAATACAATTATATGAAAGCTTAAGTTATTTTGTAGATTTTAATTGTTATTTCAAAACCACTTCAGTCCTATATATTCTGGCTATTTGAAAAGAGCTGATCTGCATTGTGAGCTTGTAGATCTGCTATTTTCTAAAGATTTTTATACATTTTGAAAACTTGAAACACATTTCTGCATAATGAGTACTTTTACTTTGGCACTTTAAGTATATTTGGATGCCAATACTTTTGTACTTTGACTTAAGCAAATTTTTAATACAGGACTTGTAATTGCAGTATTGATACTTTTACTTAAGTAAAACATGTGAGTACTTCTTCCATCACTGCTGGGAGAATGCTCCCGCTACCTTATTAACTCAAACTCTGTGTTCATCTGTGTTCTTTAGCTTTTACTCTTCTTTTTGTCATGTTTTCTTTTCTTCTTGTACTTTCTGTCGTAACTTTTTTTCCCCCCTCTCACTGCGTCCTCACTGTCGCGGCTCTCTTCCCTGACCATCTCTCTCTCTAATAACTCTCTCTCTCCCTCCTCAGGGCTTTGTTTGAAGTCTAGTTCGGGCCTGTAAAGGGACTCCCCCGTCCTTGCCGTGGCTGTATAAATGACAGCCAGTGAAACACGATACGCCGGCCCACCGTCCGGAAAAAAAGAGAGAGGGAGAAAGGCCCCAGATAGCCGTGCCGTTTGCTCTGTTAATCAAATTGGCCGTAATTGTCATCTGCTGAGTTTTAAAAGACGCAGAGGGGAAATCGTGGGACGAACCTCTGACCCTAAACCCCCCCCGCCCCCATCGGGGTCATGTGTGCATATGTTGTAAGTGTGTGTGCGTGTGTGTGTGTGTGTGTGTGTGTGTGTGGGGGGGGTATACGAGTTTGTATATGGACACG
>NC_137619.1:28852320-28864820 GCF_963280865.1 Gymnoscopelus braueri
GGTAGATATCTCACCTCCACATCTGGCTATAACTGACCCTGACACAAGCATGTACACACACAGTCACTCATGCACACACACGCGCACGCACACGCACACACACACACACACACACACACACACACACACACACACACACACACACACACACCAAAGCATACAAACATACCTATACATTAACCACTTAAACCCCATATGGGTAACCAGAGTCCCTCAGGGCTCAATACTAGTGTATTTTCAATTTTTTCTATGTTTTCTTTTTCCGCTGAAAATAGCATATCGACAACGCGACACAACGCAAGCTTGTCGGCTATTGTTTGCGAAAGCTTTCCACACAATACCGATGCTGGGGTTTAAGTGGTTAATTGTAGGTGTATTGGTATGAATTTGCATGAAGGTATACTGTGTTGTGGCAGCACTCTTTTTACTGGGTAAAAAATCATGTGAGAAAATAAAGAATAACAAATAGTAAAACAAACAAAAAAAAAGACTAGTAGTCACTATTCTTCTTCAGACTGTCAACATTTTCAGATTGACCAGTAAAAGCTTACAATTGTAAAAAAAATCTAGATGAGAGACTATAAATTGATAAAATGTTAATACTGTATACTGTAGCTTCAACAACAACTGAACAGGTTCAGCTCATTGACATGCCCATACTACTCTGTCTAGAGCAGTGGTTCGCAAACGTTTTCATGTCAAGGGCCCCCAAAATGATACGTCTTTTGGCTGCGGACCCCCCACCTCAAAAATATTTTGTGCCAGGGATTTTTCAAAAATAGCAGATCTACAAGCTCATAGTGCGGCTCTCTATGAGCTTGTATATCTGCTATTTTTGAATAGCCAAAAGTATAAAATATGGTTAAAGTGGTTAAAATGATTGTGACGCTATATTAACTGATTTAGCTGGGGACCCCCTGGTACCCCCCCAAGGACCCCACTTTGAGAACCAATGGTCTAGAGGCACATGTATGAGTCCCTTGTTCTGGGTGAGTTCCCAGAGCTTACAGTAAAAGCAAAATGTTGTCAGTTACTGGGAAGTCAGAAAAGGAGGTTAACCAGATTGCCTGGTTGAGTCATCTTTAGTGGGAAATGTGTCTGCTCACTCACGCATAAATAAGTTACAAATAATTATCAGATAATTACTCAATCCGGGAACGCATCTCTGTCATTTTAGATTTCTTTGGCTATTCAAAAAATCTGGAAAATATGAGCTTGTAGATCTGCTATTTTTGAATAGCCAAAGAAATCTAAAATGACATAGGAATAGATCAGTTTAAAAAATAATATGTTTAGCTCTGTACCACTAGCATATTTCAAACAATCCTCAAGGGCCACTCGACCACACCTTTTATTTGAAAATATTTCACATTAATGATCTCAATACGATCTTAGTCGGATTTATACTTAGTTGTGAGCTACTGAAAATAGTAGATCTATCGATACATCGGCTATTTTGTGTGACACAGTGGCGTAGCCAGAGCCAATTACAATGCATTATAGACAGACATTGGATGCATACTGTAGCAAGTATCACCCAAAAAACCCATCTTAGCCCATATCCCCTCCCAACACCACAGTGGTCCCCAGGTTGATCCTGCTTCATACTCGGTTGAAAATCCCTGCTGTAGGTTAATGTGGCGTAAAACCTAAATTTGGTCAAAATAATAGTTACTATTGGGGCACCGATAGCCGAGTAGTTATGGTACCACATCCCCGATAGCAAGTTCCCGATTCGATTCCCGATTCCCTCTCCTCAGACGCAACTGAGAACTTGCAGCTTTCATTTAATGCACTTCAGGACTCACTTAGAGAGCTGAAGCTTGTACTTAATGCAGGCAAAACTAAATGTATGTTATTTATAGGGCCAGGGAAATTGACTACAATAACCTATGCATTACTACCTCAAATGGATACAATATAGAAAGTGTTGCTGAATACAAGTACTTTGGAATCTGGTTTGATGACAAATTTACATTTAAATGCCATTAGACAATCTTGCCTGTAAACTAAGGCAAAAGATTGGCTTGTTTTACGGGAAGAGAACTACAGTAGTTTCCCAATGATATGGTCGTGCTGCTGGGTGATGAGGAGTGGGTAAGGACGGGCACGACAATGTTTATCCAGGTTAGTAGACTTTACTGGGCGAATACAGTTCTTTACAATATGCTGGTCAGGTCAGGATGATGATAACATTAACAAACACTGCTCGCTAGTTATAGGTGAGTATTTGATCACTTGGGGCCTCTCGTTCTAGCACAGAACGGGAGATGCTCCGTCCGTGCTGTTGAACCTTGAGAAACCCTAATAACGTTGAACAAGGAAACGCTGACGTCTCTTATCAAAACTAGCACAGAACACAGGACAGCCAATGACAGTGTGACATTAGCATGCACATCCAATCAGACGAGGAGGTATCTCAAATCGTCAAGTAACTAATTCCCATGTTACACATATTCACAGACACAGGTGCCACAAGGCTGTACTGCCCATCACAACAATATGTAGGGAAAGGGTTATTGAAGCAGTCTTTCTTTCTGTGTTGGACTATGAAGATCTCATTTATGGGAATGCTGCTCTTTCTATCCTCAAGCCCTTAGATACAGTTTATCATTCTGCTTTGCGTTTTGTGAACATTATTGGAATCACTGCATCCTGTATGATAGAGTGGGTTGGCCTTCCTTGACTGACAGGCGAAACAAACACTAGTACCTGTTTATTTTTAAAGCAGTTGATGGGACTTTACCATTGTATATTAAATCTCTGCTGGAATGGAATCCTGTAACATATAGGACACGCTCCAATGACTGGCTCACGCTAAAGGTCCCCAAAGTAAAGACTGAAATGGGAAAAACAGCCTTTTGTTTTAGTGCCTCAACTACTTGGAATGACCTACAGCTTAAATTAAAGATCTGTTCTCCCTTAACCCTCGTAGGGTCCTCGGGTCCTTTTGACCCGGTTTAACATTTTCAACATGAATTAAACGTATGTAAACATTTTTTGAAACTTCTTCTATTTGCCTTATTTACTGTACTAAACATGTGATATGAAAATGAAAAATTTCATTTTCATGAAAATGAAAATTTTCACACAGGGCCTTCGGGTCAAAGTGACCCGAAGGCCCTGTGTGTGACTAAAACACGAAGACCCTACGAGGGATAACATACGGTCAATTAAAATCTTTGATTGCAGACCTACCCACAAATGTCTGCAACTGCTTTTAAACTTGTGTTATAAGATAGGGGAAAGTTTCAGTTTTGTTTTGTTTTATCATTGATGTAAATATGAAATTGTACTGTGATGTATCTTGATACACTGCAATTGAGAGCAACCTCAATGTCTTTGGAGAATAAATAAAGGTTTGCCCCCTACTTTTCCCGCTCTACAACAAATCTCCTTATAGCAAAACATAGCCGACCTATATGCATTGTGAAATCCTTGAATGTTCACTTATTTTTGCCAAAACGTCATGTACGTATTATGACATGCCCAGAATCGGGACGCTACGGTCCATATGGTTAAGACAGCGTATAACTGAATGTGAGTGACAGAGACATACCGACAGGGGCCTTGCCATCAGGCAGACCAGAGTTTCTTACAGACACTTACAGAACAGTGGATAGATCTCTCTTTCTTTGGATATAATATTTCTTTCTTCTCTGGATGAGGTGACTCATATCTCTCTGTCTACCTTAAGGCTCAGTGCCTGTGTCTCATACTGTAACCCCCCCGGCCACATGAAAAGAGACGAAAAGGACGTTCATAACTTATGAGCGGGATTTCTGGCTGAGCCCTCCATAAAAGTCTGCGTGTCAGTCGGTGACTGTGAGCTTGAAAAGGGCTCTCATGACACCGGTGAGCGCGACTGGGATGAAATAATGGCTTCTGAGCAGCATCTGGATATCTGCAGAGTTAAACACTGCAGAGAGTGAAATCACATTGCTCTTTATTCGGCCACATATGGATATCCATGCACATGGCTGCGTGTTCTAAGTATGTTATGTGAACAAAAGAGGATTTGTAAGAGTATTGGACACTTCTATGGTAACGTACAACGTCGCATATCGATATTCCAAAGATGATTTCATAAAGGCCCATATACGCTCACGGCACACCATGCCGAGCTATTACGGTATGCGTCTGGAATTAGGCTTTACAGGTTTCCTGTGACCTAATAGTTATTTTAACATTTAAGAGGAGAATTTTACAACGGCTGATTCTTTCTCCAACAGGTGACAATGTGGTCGCTTTTCCAGTAAGACGGTACACAGTAAAATCCTCAGTGTAAATGGAGCCGTGTGTAACTCTGAGTGTGTACAAATGTAATAACCCTTCTGGGTCCATTCGGTTCTACATTTCTACACACAAAGCAAGTAGCTTCATAGCCTCAGAGCCACTGACAGTAGAATGATAAATAGCTTCTTCCCCAGGACAATCAAAACAATCAAGCAACCTCATACGTCCAAAACTGTAATTTATTTGTGACGAATTAGGGCATTACATGTAACACATTGAGTGCCAAAAACAGTTATAGCCATTTTTCATAATCCAAACGAGGAGGAAAAATATATAAAAAACAGCACCAGGAGATATAATTTTTCGAAGATTTAGACTCCAATACACTTCCTGGTTAACTTATGACTTCAAAAGCCTGTATCTCGGCTCCTGTGTACTTTTTTTTTTTACTATGTATTTTTGACTATTTGCAACTGGCTGCAACTATGGAACGGATTACCGAATGTTTTTAATTTTTTTCCCCCGATTGTACGAGACCCCTATGTGTGTAATGAGGGGATCACCGTGAAGACGGTGATCACTGAAAATATTTTATGACTACTTGAAAAAAGGTTCAAAAATGGTTCAAAACAGCCAGGACACTACATCTTTAAAAACAAAAAAAACTCTGGCACTCTTAAGAAAAAACATCAAAAGTTCAAATATGGAGATACAAAGTTTTGCGGGTTCCCGGGCCCCACTTTGATAACCACTGGTCTAGACTAGAAGAACAATGACATGGCGTGAACAAGGGCAGCGGAAAAGGAAGGATGGAGGATCTGAGAGTGAAAAACAATCATCATCAGTATGATGTCTGACTACTTTTTAACAGAGAGATTAAAAACACCTCACACTGTACTCACAATTCCCCAAATGACGGTGCCCTACGGATAAGGCCACCGGAGAATGAACACACACACACTCTCTCTCTCTCTCTTGACATCTCTCTCAGAGGATCTGAGAGAGATGATGATGATTATTGTAAGTGAACATGATGATTCACTTCCCAAAGTTTACGTGTCTGACTCTGCTTCTCTCTCTCTCTCTCTCTCTCTCCCTCTCTCTCTCTCTCTTTCTCTCTCTGTTTATCAACCCCCTCCACTCGCACCCTGTGCCAGCATCAACCATCCTCAGGCATTGTTCTCTGGCTGGAAAAAAAAAAACTACAAATAAAAAAAATAAGAGGATGGATCGTCTTACCTTCTTAGGAAGATTGGAATAAAAAAAAGAAAGAAACGCACAGGCAGAACCTAAAACTCCACCCGGAACATGGTGGAGAGGGAGGAGATGGAGGAGAGGTCAGAGGAGGACATGAGAAGATAGAAGCCTTTAACCACATAAACCCTCTATTCTTAGTCAAATGGACTGAAGTTACAACTGTACTTGGACTGCTTTTTTCCATCTACTGTACACACCGATCTCTTCGGCAAAATAGCCGATCTACAAGCTTGTACATCTGCTATTTTCGGCAAACGTTCACCCCAGAATAGGCATCCGGGGGTTCAAGTGGTAAAAAAAACTAAAATAAATAAATAAACAGAAACAACGGCTGTTGCAGATATTGATCATGACTGGGAATGGAAACCTTTTTGTTTTCATGTTCAGTGTTGCAATACAGCTACCGTTAATTATAGTGTTTAGTTTTTAATGTAGATTTTGATCTTCTTTTGGCTCAAATGTGCTCTTTAGTTATTGCAGACTGTAAATGATAACGTGCGTACACACACACACGCACGCACGCACGCACGCACGCACGCACGCACACACACACACACACACACAAACACAATCTTGTAAACACACACACATACACCCTTGGCATGCAGCCCGACACCAACCTCATTCTCTGTGACAGCAGCAGCAGCAGAGATGATTCATGATATTAATTATGACAGTTGATACTTCGCTCTATTAATGACTTCTGCGCTTGCATTCTCCCCTGTCACATTTGAACACTTCTGGCACAGCGAGCCAAGTTCCTGCTGTACTCGTAAAGCCGATTTTATTACGACGATTGTGGAGCATTTTGGATTTCCTTTCCTCTTTGCTTCACATGATCATTAAATCAACTTATCAACAATAAAAGAAGATATAAAGGACGGTAGATAGCAGGATTTGGCCTTATTTTAAGAGTGCAAAACGTAACAGAAACAGCAAAAAAATGTGCTCCTCGGAGCACAGGTTCTCTGCCAGGCCAGGTATGTTATTGTGGGCCAGCAATGAAACGATGGATAACATTAGCTGTTCACAAATACACACAGATGCACAGACAGACAGACAGACAAACCGGCACAAAAACTAAATCACACAGAGCCTGTATAGAGAGTTGCATCATGATCCAAGGAATAGAGGGAAGACAAGATTATTACATTACATACGTTACAATAATTTAGATGATTACAACCTACGGTTCAAGAGTTATAGGGCAATAAGTGAAGTGGGTTGTGTAGCGCCACCATGAGGCGATTTAAAAAGAAATGCGGTGGGGGTTCTTCCTTGGCTTAGTGGGAATGTGCGTGCAAAGTTTCATAGCATGTGTGGATAAAAACATATTGTGGCATGTTCTGAAAAAGAGGCCAATCCTGCAAACTTTGGCAGTCAAATAGTCAATCAGAATAGAATCCGAAAAATCTGACAGATACATCTTGATCAGATGACAGATATAAGATGTACCAATTTGGGTGAGGTTTGGTCAAAATCTGTAGGAGTAGTAGCAAAACTGTGTTTTGCAAAGAAAACGCAAAATGGTGTTAATATTGTCAGGTGGAAATATAGGCGTGGCCTATTTGGGGAGTTGCGTAATGATTAAGGAATCCAGGGGGAAATTTTGATTGTATCGGCCTCTTATAGCACCACCATGAGGCCGATTTGAAAAAAATTAGGGTCGCATTTCTTCCTTGGCCCAGTGGAAATCTTCATAGGACGCTTCATAGGACGCTTCATAGGACGCTTCGTAGGACGCAACATAGGACACTTTTAGTTTCATAGGACGCTGCATTTGTTCAAAACGGACCACTCCTGCTAACTTTGGAAGCCAATCTTAGCCACTCAGGATGGAATATGAAACAGTTGACAGATCCGTCTTGATCACATGATTATAGAGATACCGTGAAACGTTTTGCGTGATGTTTGGACAAAATCTGAACATGCAGTGAAGTCAATCATTTCATTGTTCTGATGATCATAACCGTGAAATATTTTGTTACAGATAAATCATGGAATTGTTGACTGGCTGCGTGCACATGCTCATCAAGCTACAGAAAAGCTCTGCACTAAAGTAAACCCCAAAATGGATTATTATCATTATTATCATCATCAGTTCATCATCATCATAAGTTTATTAAAAAATTCTTAAACATTTTCTCTGGGAATACGAATATTTCATGTTTTAAATCCAAAATCCAAAAATTCCAAATTTCTTTTCATTATTTAATGAATATACAACCATAATTTCTATTCTTAATGAAAATAATAGATACTGTAATTGGAGCCCTGACAGCATTGGACTAGGCTACCCTTCTGTCACCCTGTCGCAACGCGAGTTCGATCCCTGCGTCTCCTTGCCTGCAGGCTATATCTCGGGGATTTTTACTGAAAGCTGACACACACAGACACAGACACACACACAGACACACACACACACACACACACACACACACACACACACACACACACACACACACACACACACACACACACACACACACACACACACACAAACACTCACACAAGCACAGAGCAGATCTTATCCTTGCGATCAGGTATGTATGGGAAAAACGACACACACAGACTCACTTGCCCTCTAGATAAGGAGGTACAAGTTTCCAGCTTTCTACTGCAGACATATCCTGTTACTAATACTCTGCTGTGTGTGTGTGTGTGTGTGTGTGTGTGTGTGTGTGTGTGTGTGTGTGTGTGTGTGTGTGTGTGTGTGTGTGTGTGTGTGTGTGTGTGTGTGTGTGTGTGTGTGTGTGAGTGCGCAAGCACAATCACACACACAGTCCTGGGGCACAGGAACATCAACTTCCACTATGGGCCCAGGTTTCTCACCCTCTCCCTTTTTCCTTCACCCGACTATCACCTTTTAGCACAAACTTTGACCCCTAACCCTCACACAAAGGCAGACACACAGTCAAAAGCGTGGGATATTGAATCCATTGTGTCTTTATACACAGTAAAGTCCTCAGTGTTCATTTAACTCTGAAAGTGTACAAATGAGTTACAAAAATATGTTTGTGTGTGTGTGTGTGTGTGTGTGAGTGTGAGTGTGAGTGAGTGTGAGTGTGAGTGTGTGTGTGTGTGTGTGTGTGTGTGTGTGTCTGTCTGTCTCACGCATAACTTGAGCACAGTCTGATCGATCAACTTCAAACATGCCTTGTGTATCTCTGAGTGTGTTGTGCCGAGTTGGAAATTGGTTGTCTAGAACTGAAAATCAAAAACTGTCTGTCTGTCTGTCTGTCTGTCTGTCTGTCTGTCTGTCTGTCTGTCTGTCTGCCTGCCTGCCTGCTACTGTCTGCCTGCCTGTCTGTCTGAGTCTAAAACCTACTTTGTGTGTTGTTATGCAGAACTACTGTCTAAAAAAAGCTGGTAAAAAAAATACACAGCAAAACAGTTTTCTCACATACCTTCTTAGGAGGAAAGATTTGACCCTGGATTGCTGATTTCAAATCAGTAAACTTTCAACTGATTCAAAAGCAAATACAGATTTGGACAGTGACAAATATTTGAGCTGGATACCTCTCTGTCTTTCTTGCGAACTCATATTGTTTTAACTGACTTGAGGAGAATGTGTTTAAATGACAAATATAACAATACTTTGATTTGTATGTGACCCATGCAAGGAAAATGCCTCGCATGGGTCCCCTCTCCCCCCACACACACACCACATCATAACAGAGGCATCATTCTCATGTTATCCAGGCCTGCACCATTCTCTTGGTGTACGCAGCACATGCACGTGTAGAGAAATATGGTGAAGGATAACTCATCTGACCATATCACTTTTTTTCCACATCTCTGTAGACAAGTTCCTATGGTTTTGCACCACTGAACTCTCAAATGTGCATTAGTCTTTGTCTAGTCTAATGTCTAATGAGAGGTTTATGCACCGCAAGCCTACTACAGTATAAAATGCCTCTATATACAGTAGTTGTTGAGAGACTGTTCTTGCTGACAGTCTGAACACATCCTGCATTGAGTCAACTGAGGAAGAGTTGCATTCCAGTTTTACAGTACCTTATGGCATTAATACACAACATTATTGTCGTCACATTTGCGCTTTCAACCACAATTTCCCGACCCTATTTGCTGATGTCTTTCCCACAGATGTAACTTAGTCATTTAATTGGCATGGGTAGAAAACAGTTTTCCTACCTGTGCCAATTAAAGAAAAGTACCTGAAGGACATTTCTGTCAGTCCTGGTAATCCCTCTGACTGTAACAGAACTGTTCCAGACAGCACGTTCTGTAAGAAATTACAAGAAGAAACTTGAGCAGAGCTCCCATCCTCTTAAGTTACTTTAATCACTGTTCCTATTGAAACACTAGCCAGTGGAGCAGTCTTAGTGACTGAAGCTCCTGCCATCCGTGTCCTAATAATGAACTCTCTTTCATAGTCACTGAGATCTTTTTCTCTTGCCATCTTGATACAACTCCAAGATCAACTGGGCCTGCTCAGCATTATTATATACATGCCATAGAGCAGCCCCAAATTCATATGTATTTGGCCGCGGACACCCATCTCAAAATGTTTTGCTGGGGACGCCCTGGATCCCCCTCAAGGACCCCTGGAGCATGATAGGATGTTCAAACACCCTGAACCAGGCGAACATTAGCAAAACCAGGCAAACAGCCTAGCAGATCGATGTGTCACTGTGACATGTTGTGAGCTTGTAGATCTGGTATTTTTGGGGGGAGACAATTGGTGTAGAGGGAAAAAGGAGGGAACCTAGTATAGACCCCTGGGGGACTCCAGGTTAACAAAGCTTATAGGGTTTAAGTGGTTAATTGCTTAATTGTATCATGCAGTTCACCTGTATGGAAGCATCTGCATTTGTTATGTTTCTCCGCTCAGTTATTAAGGTTTTTCCATTAATTCTCACCTGCCTGTATATTCTCCCACTATTTTCCCACTATTTAGATTGATTGATTGAATAATACTTTATCAATAGTTTGCAAAATAGTACAGTGGTACAATTACACAATGACATACAATACAATGACGCTAAAAGGATAACACAAAAAGTCCTAAGGGCTTGTTTCCATTGTGGTCCAGATCACTTTTAATTTACCATTTCTTACATTCTAAGAGAAAGGTCTCCCTCTAGATTCGGTGTTAGTGTTCAGGTAGTAGTCAGGTTCGTGTGGACGGGCCCCGTCTCTCTACCTTGTATCTCCCGCTGATAATGTCAACACTAGGCTTAGCAGAAGCACCTGGAGAACATGACAGCCTGTCAGTCTGCATCCGTGCACACACACACACACACACACACACACACACACACACACACACACACACACACACACACACACACACACACACACACACACACACACACACACACACACACACACACACACACACACACACACACACACACGCACGCACGCACGCACGCACGCACGCACACACGCACACACACAGAGTGAATGGTTGGATGGACAGCTCTCACAGTACTGCGGGCTAAACAGCAGGTTTTAGGTGACATGACTGGAATGTAGAAAATGTTCTTTCATAATAAGCTGCTCTCTCCAGCACTGCAGGGCAGGTCACTCTGCGCGCGTGCGTGTGTGTGTGTGTGTGTGTGTGTGTGTGTGTGTGTGTGTGTGTGAGAGAGAGAGTGAGAGTGAGAGATGAAGACAGAGAGAGTGGTTGGTTGATCGACCAGTCTATTCGAGTCCACTAGTCTATTGATGTTTTGAATGAACTTGTGAAGCTGTGCGAGTGTGTGTGTGTGTGTGTGTGTGTGTGTGTGTGTGTGTGTGTGTGTGTGTGTGTGCGTGCGTGCGTGCGTGCACGCGCATGCGTGCACGTGTGTTTGTGTTTGTAAGTGGGCTTAGTGTGCTGAAGTGCTTTAAGGTAGCAGGGATTAAGGAGGTGTGAACTGAGGATTGTTATTGGGCACAAGGACACAAGGGGAGGGTTGAGGAATCATTCTGATCCGTGCAGGTGTGGGCACATGCAACCACATCCACTGTATAATCCTTATTAAACTGTGTGTGTATGCTCATGCGCACACATTGCATTCCATGCCCATAGCGCTTTATAAACAATTCAATTCAATTCAATCTTTATTTCAGACCCAAGGCGATCCATATCACAAAATAAAAACAACACCATACAAAATATAACAATAAAAGAAAAAGAAATACAATAAAAAGAATTCCACCATGTTCAGCTTCGAACATACAGACAAGTGCGCCAATGGTTCCACAGTCTAGAGGAGAACCTGACAGAACTACGTAACGGGTTACTTATGACAGAAATGATGTCATTTACTGACTCAGTTGCCCTACACATAAATCTATACATAAGATTGCGTAGCACAGCAGGGCAGGTGGGTACCCCAACACTAGCAAACATCTGGCTTGCACTGGAGCTTCTTGGAGCTCTCAGCAGCAGCCGCATACAGTCATTATAAGCCACTGTGAGTCGTCTGATGCTGCCTTGCTTGTAGCGACACCACAGGTGTGCAGTATACAGAGGTGTACAAAAAGATTTAAAGAGTGACATCTTCACCGGTACTGAGCACATGCTAAATTTGCGACACAGCATGTTCCCTTGAGCATACAGCTTCCGACGCTGTCTATATATGTCCTTGTCATCAGAGAGGTCATTTGATATTATATGGCCCAAATATTTAATCTCACAGCAGACACTAAGGACAGTGCCTGAGAGATAGAAGTCAGGAAAAGTTGACTGTCTGTCTTCTCTGCTTCGGACAAACATCATCTTACTCTTTTTAGCATTGTACTTTATGTCAAAATCAACACCATACTGTGAGCATGCCCTCAGAAGCTGTTGAAGACCAGCACTATAAGGACTGAGGATGACCAGGTCATCCGCATACATAAGGTGATTAATTAGCAAATTTCCAACCCTACACCCTGTATCACATGCGTTTAAAATCAAAGATAAATCATCCATATAAACGTTGAAGAGAAAAGGGGACAAAATCCCCCCCTGGCGTACCCCATTGTTCACACGAAAGGGAGCAGAGGTTGAC